>NC_141598.1:42516549-43116549 GCF_047967505.1 Dipteris shenzhenensis | reverse complement strand
CTCCTGGGCATTACTATTAGTCTTCCGCTGTGTGTACCCTCTATTGGGTCATTTCTAACAGAACCCACCTCGAAATTTTAGATTTTCACTTTCAGAAAGTAATGAGCACTTGTACCTGATGTAACATCCCATCAGACCAAGACTATGCGGTTATCTCCTAGCATAGCTTGGTACAACAAAATGGTGCCAGTTGTTTGCAAAAAGACTAAGACCCTATATGTATTTGACATTTTTACTATAAACTACGGACAAACTGGAAAACTAACAAAATAAAATACTAGCAATGAATTCAAATTTTTTTCAAGAACTAGTAGTTGTTTTGGCAGACTATGCTACCTTTAGAAATTAGATCATCATGCTGGGTAATTTCATTTCCTTGTTCAACTTCATCACCTTTCAGGCCGGAATCTGCATAGTCCACCGGTTTGAAAGCTGGTGTTACCAGAGTTATGTCAGTAGGGTATCCGTCATCTATACTCAAGTTGTCATTTGTGAGTGATGAAATTTTTTGAACTAAGATATCAAGGGATTGATCAATTCCTGTGAGATAAACTCTGTGTCTTCATCTTCAATATCATGAATTTCCACATCCTTGTCTTTTATTTTCTCCGTTTTTGTCATCAGTAGAGTATGAGCTCCTTCCCTATCTGTCAAACATTCTACTGTTGTATTCTGTTTTGTTGGGGCCATTGAATCTTCAAAATCAATTGTTGCAAATGCAGGAAAAGGCTTAACAGGGGACAAAAATTGTGCTGAAGAAGTCTCAGGCTCCTCTCTGGTCAACTCTTCTGATTCTTCTTGAGCCAAAAAACCTATTGGTTCAGACCCTCTGTCTTAGACAACTTGATCTTCAATGCATAGACTTCTTTTTTAAACTCATGCACCTCTTTGTTCAATAAGAATTTAGATAAATTCTGAATATGATCATCCCATTGTTGAACTGGTTATTGCTGCAAGTGGAGCAAAATCTATTTCCCACTTGTGCCCATAACTAAACCATATGCTGTGTCAATTTGTCCTGCATTTCAGAAAATGTTATAGGAGGTATAAATGTACCTGCAATTTCCAACTCCTCTTCATCTTGCATATTCTTCAATTGATCTTCAACTGGAGCAAGTGCTGTAATTTTCTCTTTTAACATTAAATTTTCAATAAAT
Organism: Dipteris shenzhenensis; assembly: GCF_047967505.1. Classification (NCBI taxonomy): domain Eukaryota; kingdom Viridiplantae; phylum Streptophyta; class Polypodiopsida; order Gleicheniales; family Dipteridaceae; genus Dipteris; species Dipteris shenzhenensis. The sequence goes on along the minus strand of NC_141598.1, from coordinate 43,115,392 downwards.
AATTTACTATGTTCTTCTGTCAAATTTTCAATTTCTCTAAAGAGTCCTTATTTAATATGGACTGACCATTTTCTTAATACCTTGGCTATTTGCTGGTTCTCAATCGATTTAGATTTAAGCTGCTCTACATCCTGTTGTAGTTCAATTTTTACCTTTTCATCCTGTTCTGCTAACAATTTCTTTACTTCCACCTTGTATTGTAGATCATGTTTTAACAGTGGTTCTGTTCAAGCAAGACATCATTTTCTTCTTTCAATTGTTGCCATTCCAAATAAACATTATGCATTCCTATGTATTGTTCCCCTTGTTATACTTGAAATCTCTGTAAAAGATTAATGGCTTCATCTGCATCAGTAAATGTTATTGTTAGAATTATTATTATATTCTAGCAGTGACCAATGTAATGTAATAAGTAGTTAGGGGCACTTTTCCCTCTTTAGAGGTTTTTCCCCCTAACCACAGTTAGTTCACTAACTACGGTTAGTGAAGGATAAGGTTTTGTCACTTAGACAAAACCTTTCCCTCTTCTTGTATTTTCTCACTTCATCTATTGCAAACTTACGTTCAGCTCTGTGACTCTCCTACTCTCTCTTTATCTAACATTTGGTATCAAAGCAGACCATCCTTCTGGCCTAGCTCTTAACTCCCAGCTCCTAGCTCCTTGCACCAAGCTCCCAGCCCGTTACTCCCAGCCCGAGCTGCACTGCGCTCACCTTGCTCGCAGCTCCCATCCGTACAATCTGTACAAACTAAGTCCGTACAATCATAGTTGGCTGTTCCGTACAATGGAATCCATCGTACACCCCACGCCAATCTGCTCCCGTCCGTACAACGTACAGACTGACAGTCCGTTTTCTGTACAACGCCGCCAGCATTCCATACAACCTCTGTTGGAGCGCCATACAGTCGTCCGTACTGTCAGTCGACTATACGGAATCCGTACAACTCGTCAACTTGCCGTACAGCTGTACAACAGTAGCCCGTACTTGCATCATCTGGCTGTACCGCGCACCATTCAGTAATACAGGCCATACAACAATTAGCCGTACAAAAGGCATCGGAACTATTTGCTGTCCATACAGGATACATCTGTTATTAAAATCTGTTTTCGCTAATTCCTACAGTTCTGTTCTAGCAGATCTTGTTTCGGAGCAGATTTTCTTTGCAGGCTATTTGCAGGCAACTGTGCATTTCAATTTGGGCAAGCTGATTTTGAGAAGAAATTTGGGCATTTTGTTAAATTTGGGGCTTTTGTCAAACTGCCCCAAGTTGTGCTCAATTTCATTTTGAAGCTTGGGGCTTTTGTCCATTTTTTGGCACACATTGCAAGCAAATTGCAAAGATTGTCCAAGAATTTGGGGCTTTTGCAGGAGATACTATTTGGGTGAAATTTGGCTCAGTTCAGCTCAAAATTTGGGGCTTTAGTTTTGCACTGCAATTTCTTACATCTTTGAGGCTTTCAGGCAATTTGCCCTCTTTTGGATGCAATTTCCCTGAAGAAATTGGGGCTTTTGGCATTCTAATGCAATTTGGCAATGTACAAGCATTTTGGGACTGTTGCAGGCAATTTTGGACTCATTTTGAGTGACATTGCAGACATTGGCAAATTTTGCAGTGTTTTTGGGCAGTTTTGGAGAGCATTTGCAGGATAATTGAAGTGCATTCTGAGCCTTTGACAGGCTATGACAGTATTTGTCACTGTGGGCAGATTTTTCTTTGCAGATTTTACTTGTGCATTTTATATCCCGGGAGGGGATTTCACTTGGTCAGTCTGCTGTATTTTTTGAGATTATCTGGTGAAAATGGCTCAGAACAACTCAAATGAGGTGTTCGGGGTTCTCACACAGGAGGATAAGTTGGATGGCACCAACTACTCCTTGTGGAGTTTCATGGTTCGCAATATCTTGGTTGGCAGACATCTTTGGGATTATGTCAATGGAGATGAAGCAAGACCAGATACAGCGACTACACCTGTCACTCCTATAGCTGGAGGCAAGGGTAGAGGTACAAATGCAGCACAGGTGGTTGGAGCAGCCGCTCCAGGAGCTCCCACAGCAGAGCAGAAAAGATGGGACTCTAGAGATGCACAAGCTCTTTCAGTAATTTCTCTTTCTATCAAGAGGTTCATTATATTCGGTCATGCAAGACATCTATGGCAGCTTGGGAGATACTAGAGAGTATGTTTGCAGCAAGAAATGATGCCAAGGTTTTCTTTCTGAAGCGAGAACTTTCCCATACACATATGGAGGAGGGAGATTCCATGAATTCTCACCTCACAAAGCTTCACGACCTCAAGGAACAATTGCTGAATATTGATGAAGTCATTCCGGATTCAAAGATGATCACCACCACTCTGAACTCTCTTCCTGAGTCCTATCTCGGTTTCCACACCTCGCTGAATTTGTCATCGAGGGGGAGCAGCAATCCTCTCTCCTTTCACGAGTTGGTAGGACTTCTGTTGCAGGAGAAACAAACTCACAGAAATATGGCAACCCGGGCTGGCGAGCATGCTATGCTCTCCAAGTTCAAGCCCAAGGGTAAAGGGCAGCAAAAGCCACATGCCAATCAGCCCACACATCAGCATAAAGCTGATTCTGGAGTTATGGCATGCCAGGTATGGGCACATGAGCTATGGCAGTTTAATGACACTTCAGAGGCATGATATGGTTGATGCATTGCCTCCTTTGGAGTCACCTCCTCCTCATGCATGTGAAGGCTGCATTCTTGGCAAAATGCATAGACTTCCCTTCAAAAAGGATGGTGCAGTGAAAGCTACACGAAAATTACAGCTTATTCACAGTGATGTCTGCGGTCCCATGAGGACACCTGCTTTTGGGGGTTATCTCTATTTTGTTACATTCATAGATGACTTTACCAACTACACTTGGGTCTATGGTCTCAAGGCAAAGTGTTTATGCATGTCAAACACTTTGTGGCTATGGTTGAGAATGAGACAGGACTCAAGGTGCAAACACTTCGAACAGATCGAGGGGGGGAGTATATGTCTCATGAATTTGAGACATTTTTGAAAGAAAAAGGCATCATGCATCAGCTTACAGTGAGGCTTACACCTCAACAGAATGGCAAAGCTGAGCGAAAGAATCGCACTGCCATGGAAATCGATAGATGCATGCTCACAAGTAAGAAGTTGCCTCACAGGTTTTGGCTAGAAGGCCTCAAGTGTAGCAACTATATTTTAAATCGGGCTCCTACAAAGGCTTTGAAGACAATCACTCCCTATGAGGCATGGCATGGGAGAAAGCCTTCAGTGGACCATTTCAAAGTTTTTGGTTGTGTTGCATATGCCCACGTGCCTGTGGAGTTCAAACACAAGTTGTTAGATAAGGCACTCAAATGCATTTTTGTGGGATGAAGTTCACAAAGCAAAGGCTATCGTCTCTACAATCCTGCTACACAAGATTTTTGTTAGTAGAGATGTTATATTCTCTGAAAATTTTGCACATACACATGCTGAATTTCAGATTCCAGCCTCTTCAGATAATGTGTTTGAGGGGATGCTTCCTATAGCATTTGGTTCCCCCGCTGAAACTCAGAATTTACAACAACCTCCGCCAGATCCACATGTACAGATTCAGCCCCCAACTGCTTTAGTACAACCTCAGGGTGTGGATAAAGTTGTCAGACAAGAAATTCAAGAGATACACGCAGCCAAAACAGTCCCTAATTGGTTACTTCAGACTCTCAGGGAGAGTAAGCTTGAGGCTCCATTGCCTGGCAGGACTCGTAGTGCAATAAGGCACACAGAGGGGGCTCTTTCAGTTGAATCAGCTTATGCAGGTAGTACTCTTCTTGATGAGGAGGAGCCTGAAACATTTGAAGAAGCAAAGGATAATGTGCATTGGATGAATGCCATGCACGATGAATTGCAGTCCATTCATAAAAATCAGACTTGGGATGTCGTGGATTTGCTACCAGGCAAGAATGCCATAGGTACACGTTGGGTTTTCAAAGTCAAAAGAAAGCCAGATGGGTCCATTAATCGGTACAAGGCAAGGCTGGTTGCAAAAGGATATGCTCAGAAAAAGGGCATAGATTATGAGGAGACTTTTGCTCCTACATCCAAGATGACCACCATCAGGTCAGTTATAGCATTATGAGGAGACTTGTTGGAAAAGGTTTATGTCAAACAACCTCCGAGCTTTAAAATTTCAGGAAATGCACATCAAGTATGCAAGCTGAATAAAGCTTTGTATGGGCTGAAGCAAGCCCCACATGCATGGTATGCAAAAATTGATGCCTTTCTAACCAGCAAGGGGCTGCACAATAGTCCAACTAAGAGCACCCTCTACATCAAGAAGGATGGGGGGGATATTATGGTCATCATTCTTTATGTAAATGACATGCTGCTCACCGGATCAAATGAGGAAGTAATTGCAGATTTCAAAGTCCAATTGAAAGCTACATTTGATATGTCGGACTTGGGCTTGTTACATTTCTTTTGGGGGATCCAGTTTATTCAAGAGAAACGTGGCATTGTTATGTCTCAGTCCAAGTATGTTCAAAAGCTCTTGGACAAATTCAACATGCATGATTGCAAGCCTATGTCCACTCCCATCAATGCATGATGCAGGTGAATCAATTGATGTCACACTCTATAGCCAGGCTGTTGGATGCCTCATTTATCTCTGCAATACACGACCAAATATTCAGTTTTCAGTTTCTCAGGTGAGCAGGTATATGCACAGCCCAAAGATTATGCATTGGCAGGCTGTAAAACGCATCTTCCCTTACTTGCAAGGTACAAAGTCTTTTGTCTTGATGTTTCCCAGGGGGGTGACTTGCAGATGCATGCTTGCAGTGACTCAGATTGGGCTGGAGACTATGACACTAGGCAGTCCACCAATGGGAATTGTTTCTTTCTAGGACATGCTTGCATTTCTTGGTTGAGCAAGAAACAATCTACAGTGGCTACCTCCTCATGTCAAGTGTCAGAGTGCTATAGCAATGGCAAAAAATCCTATGTTTCATGCTCGCACGAAGCACATTGAGGTTCACTATCACTATGTCAGAGAGAAGTTGCATGCAAAAGAGATCAGTATGATCTATGTGTCAACACATGACAATGTTGCAGACATCTTCACCAAAGCACTTCCACGTGAAAAGTTTGAGGCATTTCGCAGTGCCCTGAACTTATCTCCTTTTGGTGATTGATCATTTCCTTGTACATGACATTGGCACTGCAAGTGGGTGTTAGAATTATTATTATATTCTAGCAGTGACCAATGTAATGTAATAAGTAGGTTAGGGGCACTTTTCCCTCTTTAGAGGTTTTTTCCCCTAACCACAGTTAGTTCACTAACTACGGTTAGTGAAAGATAAGGTTTTGTCACTTTGGAAGAGCAACTGAACTCACCACAAAAAAGGCACGCACCACCATAGTCACCACCACTGGCACAGGAAAATCCAAAAAACAGAGAACTAAGTCTTGAAGAAAATGATGAAGATCAGATAACTGTTAGATAAAGAGAGAGTAGGAGAGTCAGAGAGCTGAACGTAAGTTTGCAATAGATGAAGTGAGAAAATACAAGAAGAGGGAAAGGTTTTGTCTACACTGGGGGTGTTCCCTCATTACTTTCCCACCTCTGGTCTTTTTTTGCAAATTCATGTGAATCCTTAATTACTGTTGGCTATCACAATCCAGCTTGAAAAACCTTTTTCGATGTCACATCCCCGCAAAATGACCACCCGATGTTCCTTGATGGGCTTCCTGCAAAACTGCATGCTGCTCATGGTCCGGGACACATCTTCGGAGTATCTAATCTATTCCTCTTTTATACAATGTTCCTACGATGATCATGAATGATCTACTTTTGGGAGCCATTCTACGCCTCTAATCTCTTGTGAAACTCTCAAGAAACACTCTATATGTTAGAAACTGCAACATTGTGTCATACCAATCTATTACACGAAAGGCTTTCACGTGAAACAAAGATGCATCTGGTAGGTCATCCGGAATTCCTTATCCTAGGTGTTTCCCGAACTCCAATCTGCTAAGGTAATCTGCAATGAGATGTTGACGTCCCGCACTGTGTACTATTCTGTAATTGAATTCTTGTAAGAGTAGGATCCACCTTGATACCCTTCCGGATGGTTATGGCTTGTTGACCAAATACAATAATGCATGGTGGTCAACATGAAAGATCACTACGATAGCCAAAAGATAGTGCCGAAATTTATACAAGGCATATATCATACCCAAGCCTTCCCTTTCAGTAACTAAATAGTTCCGTTCGACTAGTAACAAGGTACATCTGGCATAGTAAACTGGCTCGAACTACCCCCTTTTCAAGATTAGATTAATACTACCCCTCTATGACAATGTCCGATGCGTCCACAAAAACATGAAACTACCGAGTCAAGTCTGGAGGAATAAGAATAGGTGCTACTACCAACATTTTCTTCAGTAAATCAAATGCTTTTTGTTGCTCTTCTCTCCAAACAAATTATTCATTTGGCTTAACCAATCTTGATAATGGTTGACAGACATGGGACAAGTACCTGAGAAATCTATTGTGCCATTTTACTTGCCCAATGAATCTCATGACTTCTTTGGCACTTCTAGGTTCTTTAGCCTCTTCGATTGCAGCAACCTTCCTTGGATCAATGGCCATCCCTTTGGCTGACATGATGTGTCCAAGTAAAACACCCCAGCGGACTGCAAATGAGCATTTCATCAGATTTGTCCTTTTGATCTAGTCACTGCCAGAACTTCCACACCCAGTGGTTTTTCCGGTGTCGTTTCAATCAGAATACACTCCGAACAATCACACAACTCATGCGGGTCGTGCTGCCTACCCTTCTTGTATGCTGCTGCTCCACCTCTCAGTGTATTCAGTAATTCTTGTATCAACACTATATTGGCTTGCAGGGGCTGTTGTGCTGTTTGAGGTGGTGGTGGACCTTGATTGCCATATCGGACAATTGAAATTCCCCTTTCAACCTGATGCTTCACCCACAGGGCACAATTGGGTCCCAGACGGTGACCATCCATTCCTAGGCAATAGCCACATTGTCCTGATTGTTGTTGATTCCAACTAGTTTGTTGGTTCCAGTTCCTTTGCTGTCCTCAATTTCTGTGTTGTTAATGTTGTTGTTGTTGTTGTTGAGGTTGCTGTTGCTCAATGACCGCTGCATTTGCTCCAATGGCTACCGCATTGGCGCCCATTGCTGGCTTTTTCTATGACCCCTGCCGCGGATTGTTGCGCGCATTAGGATTGTACCAACATGCTGAAGTTGAATGACTCTTGCTACAAATCTCGGACTGACAAATCTCGGACTGCAATTGTGGTCAGTTTTAAACCACCCCCAAAGTTTGCAACTTTTGATCCACTAATTTCTCCAAATCAGAGGTCGAAGGAGTCTTTTTTTACTTCTACTTTTCATTTTGCATCTTCCCTTTTGCCTTTCTTTGCTGCCTTCTTTTTCTTCTTCTTCTTTTTCTTCTTCTTGAGTCAGTTTCTGAATCACTTTCAGACTCATTGCTGCTCGAGCCAGATTTCAATTCAGATTCATTGTCCAATTCATCTGAATCTTCTTTGGATTCCACCTGGGATTTCTTCGTTTTTTTCTTAATTATTCCAATGCGTCTTTCAGCTCTTTTGGCTGTATCAGCAAGGGTATTGAACCCATTTGCACCTACTCGCAGTACGAGACCACCAACCGAACTGCGAATTTTTGGTTTTAGTCCCTTGCAAAATTGTTTCAGTGGTCGGTCTTTCTGCCACATCGAATCATTCATTCAGGTTCAAAAATTGTTGTGTAGTCTTCTATGGACAGTTCCTTTTGTTTCAATTGACTTAGCTTTCTTAATCCTTGCTTACAACAAAAGTATTGCTGAGCACATAGTTCTCACGAGTTTCGGAAATGGGGAAACACAAAAGGTGTTTCGGAGTTTCAATCACCAGAAGAAACAGTGGAAACGGAGTTTTGATTTTTAAGGTTAACAAAATATATTATATATACATAATTATTATTAATACATATGTCATACAAGGCTGAGAGGAAGCTAAGGAGAGCAAGGAGAAGAGGGCAGGGGCTGAGGAGAGCAAGGAGGAGAGGTTGGAGAGGAGAGCAAGGAGAAGATGCTGGAGAGGAGAGCAAGGAGGAGGGGCAGCGGGCTGAGAGGGGGGTTGTACGATGAGAGGAGAGCAAGAGGAGACGCTGGAGGAAGAGCAAAAACTGCCCTGCCCGGCAATGGTGTTCTTACTCGGTGGTTGAGACGGATGTGTGTGTGTGTGCTTGTACTTTTGCTTCTATAGCTGAACATTGGTGTCTACAAGCTCTTACATTGCTGCTCTATATATACGTTTCCCTTACTAGGCTCCAGAGGCACTGCCCAAAACCCCCCCAAAAAAAATGCCATGCTCGAAACGCCGTTTCTGGTTTCGGAAACAACGGCACTATGGCTGAGCATCATGAACACTTAAGAAAAGTGTTTGATATTTTGAGAAAAGCCTGTTTGTATGTGAATTAAAAGAAAACTGTGCTGTGTATGGTAAAACTTAAATATTTGGGGTTCATTATTAGTCCTGATGGGTTGGAAATGGATCCGAAGAAAGTGGTTGCGATACTGACTTGGCCTATTCCTCAGCCTCTGACCGCATTGTGATCATTCATAGAATTTGTCCAGTTTTATCGAAGGCATATCAAAGGATATTCCGAGATAGTATCGCCTATGACTGAGCTGACCTCATATAAAGTAACTTTCCGATGGGGACAGAATCAACAAGAGAGTTTAACGCCATAAGGAGGGCTGTGGCCTCTGGTCCGGTATTTAGAATTGTTGATCCCCAGAAACCGTTTTTTTCTGGAAACCGATGCCAGTGGCATTGCGGTAGGAGCAGTTCTTCTCTAAGAGGGAAGGCCAGTAGCAAAGCAAGAAGCTTTGTCCCTCTCAATGTAATTAGCCAACTCATGAAAAAGAGTTATACGCTGTTATTCATGCTTTGAAAGCATCGAGACATTATTTGTATGGTTCAGAATTTTACATGGATGTGGACCATGATACTCTGAAGTAAACAACCTGACTTGAATCCTATGTCAGATTGCATCCTAGCCCTAGATCCAATCGTAGATCTTTTGACAATCCAGTCTTGGTTAGGTCCTAGTTAGCCCAGTTATAGACATTACATCTTTCCACCGGTAGGTCATGAGAGCTGATCCTTATCCTGCAGATTAAATGTCGTTTGAAGGTGATACTGTTAGAGGTCTGGGTATCTCCTGTCTGTATTATAGGGAGTGAGGGCTGATTTGTGAGTATTCTTCCTGCACTTAGTTGGGGGCTGTGCTAGGGCATCTAGCCAAGGTATGTAGGCATGGTTAGAGGCTGGAAAGAGGGCCTGGTCAAGAGCCACATTTGGGCCAGTAACAGAAGGTATTGTTGGGGGCAGTCAGGCTAGCAAGGGTTGGGTCAGGCGACCTGACGAGGTTTGGATCAGCTTACTAGACCAGGTCGTGTAAGCAGACCAGCCAACCCAGACCAGGTCTGGTTACAGCAGCCAGTTCACTGCCTACCCCTCCTATTGTTAGGCCAGATCCGGAGGAGGAGGATCTTGGCATTGTGACCAGAAGGAGCAGGAGACCCTGGCACAGTTGTGGGATCATGTCAAAGCCCAAGTAACACTGCTCCAGTCCTTGGTTCAGACTTCCACTTAGACATCTGCTCTAGCCCTCTACTTGACCTACAAAATTTTAATGTACATCTCTCTCTCTCTCTCTCTCTCTCTCTCTCTCTCCTCTCCAGCCCTTTGCCAACACCCCCTGTCCAACAATCCGCTCAAACCTCCATTCAAATCAACGCTTTGATCTCCACTCCATCCCTCCAACTCATACCCCCATTCCAGCCCTCTTGCCTAGCTCATCATCCCCAACAACTTCAACAGCACCCAACACTAGGCAATAAACGATTGCACATTTAGAAACATTGGGAAAGTGTGCATGAGCATACATTTATGCAAGGTCTTCCTACTTTGTTTAGGTTGAAGCTGCAACGGTAAAGAATTGACTCAATTATGATGAAATCTAGCACTTGTTAGAAGTTTAATCAAATCAGTCCACAATTAAACGACACTTGCCCATTCTTTTCAACCCTTAAAACCAAAGATGTTACAAGTTGCCTAAAATGGTAACCGAGACAACAGAATTAAAGGAATCCAAATTTGGAAGAAAAGTAAAATGCACCAACCTCTTAAGAGCTGCTTTTAAATCAGGTTCTGCTTTATAGTTAAAAGCATCATCAAAACCAAGTCGCTTCTTTAGTAAAGTAACCTATAAGAGAAAAAAAAGTCTGATCATTGCATGTCATTAGCAGCACCCAACTAGCCTATAAGAGACAAGAAAGTCTGATGATTGCACTTCATTAGCAGCCACATCACCTTACCTATACCCACAAAGTTCAAACTTTGAAATCAAAAGGCATATCTACTTTACATTAAACAGATCTCTCAGTGGCAGGTTATCATGGACACGTGTCAATGTAACATTTTTCATACTTGTAGTTTGCAATTAAAAGCTCTAGCTCATGTGATATACTAACATCTACTACAAAATCGGAACCATTACGATCAGTCACAATTTCCAGCAAGCTCTAACCCAGGCAAGACAATCTCAAGAAAGGGATGACACGAAATCTTTAAATAAGGTTGAAGACATAGGAGAAGTATCAGTTAGAATCAAATGAGGAGATTCAGAAACTAATTACAACCTACCAAAATCTCAACTATCCTACTGAATCATCAAGTGTCAAAATATCTTTATCGTCTTATGACAACACACCATCCACACTGGCTAGTTCTATATATATATATACCTTTGTAAGACTAGAATATATCCAATCATACAAATTTAAATTTTTTGTTGTTCTAAAGTCCAAAATTCTACACAAAATAAAAGAGAAACCGTAAGAGAAGAAAAAAGAGGTAACAAAAACTTTTTTTAAAAACAAAAGAAAGACATACTTAGCAAGCAAAGCAACACTTATGTCGTCATCAGTTCTAGTTACTTTCCATGTTTTCAACATGAAACGCCAACACTGGATCATCCCCATATTTTCCACATGAAATAGCCAACACTGGATCATCCCCATATTTTCCACATGGAACTTTCAATCACCATGTTAAGGGCAGCTATCATCATAAGTGATGTTCAAAACATGTGTGTTTACTGCCTCATACTTCAGTAAACCAAGAGGCATCACCAAGTAACTCTCAGCTATCCCCGATATTTCTCTCTAGAAGGTTACCAAACCATGACAAACAGGATGAACCCTCTATCAGTACTTCTTCCCCCAATCCTGGACTCAACTTACGACAACTCCCATGTGAGGGACAGAGTGATTTTAACAGGCTTTGCATAATTCAAGATATGACACTTAAGTGTTTCTCTCGAGAGTCTGCTCTATCTTGCTGCATATACATATATAAATCTTCAAGTCTGAAATTTACAGTGTTACAGATGGTTGAACCCAACCATACTCTCATAATGGATGTAAGGAAAGGCTGTTTCCTCAAAATTACAAGCAGTAGCTGCAATTTACAGCCAGGAGATGCTCCATGGCTCATGGATGTTGTAGCTCTCAAGCCATGTGATTCAATGCTCGTGTAGGTTATGGCTCCTAGGCTCATGAAGATAATGTCTCTAGACCAGAACGTATTACATCAAGATTATGAATTAGCCTATGGCCTTAGAGCCACAACTTACATGATCCTAAAGTCATTGCAAATGGCCTTAGAGCCACAACTTACATGATCCTAACCTCCAATGAGTTATGTCCTATAGTCGTCCAATGGCAAACACCCATCACCTTAGAGCCATAACCTAAGGGTAATGACCTCCATGAAAAGAAGCCACATCCAAGTGTGTTATGGTTGTATATCCATAAATCCCATGATCCTAAAATCCAACAACCTCCAATGAGTTATGGTCATAGAGCCATAACCTACATGAACCTACGCAATTTCTGAGGACAACACAACTAGCTAGTCCTGAGAAATTTCTTACAATTTACAACAGTCATATGTTGATTGCTCAAGGGGCACCTAAAAACATACAAGCATTTATTTGAATATCCCCAAACAATTGACAGTTGCTTGCAAGCCAAATTATCGAGAGGGCCAATATCTCATCCATGCAGTTTACATATTGATTTGAAGAGAGAGACTCTCTCTCTCTCTCTCTCTCTCTCTCTCTCTCTCTCACACACGGGGTTCAAGACAGGATATCCACAGATCCCAATGCCACACCATCAATCAACACAAACAGGTCTACTCCTTGTTCGTCAGCCTCCAGGTACCTCTACCTGTCCAAAGGCCAATTCGCTCCTTCCTTTGCGAGAACTGGCTGATCTGGACAAGCCCAAGCTTGTTTTCATCATTTCACTCAGAATATTACAACGAAATGAGGTTGAACTTTGTCAGGGTCTGTTATCTACTAGACCTCTCTTTGAATAGTAAGTCAATTCTATCCCCAACGCATGAAGTTTTCTGCTCACTTCAGGTTGTAGGCTATACTTAAATGCGACTTTGCATCTCTGCAAGCTTCAGGGTTCACAAATCGTTTTCAAACGATTCACCTTCTTAAAGCTCACCAGGCCTTTGGCCTTAAAACACGCTACATGCTCTCAATCTGAAGCACATGGCAGCGTCTCATTCTGCCCAATCCAACAAAGGTGGCATGTCCCTTTGCACTCTTCATATGGGGCTTACAGGTGGGACAATGCACCTTCTATTCCAACAGTATTATGGGCCACAAAATGGTTCAAACAGATATTTTAGAGCCTGTCATTCTTTGATCTTCCCTTTCACAGTCAAACCTTGACAGACACGTCACACACGGACTGCAATACTTTGAAGAGTTGTAGGCGAACAATTCTTGTGGAGGTCCAAACTCCATTCAAAAGCATAACTTTGGTAGTCCCTCTTTTGGCCAGGTTCGAAGTTTATCTCCTAGATTCGGTATGCTCAACCTCTCAAGGATTCCCGCTCCGAGCTTTGATGTTAGTTCATCTTTCCCTGTATGCCTTGTCTTTGATGAAAAGTGCACGGCGAAGGAGTTGTCCACTCAAAATACTTGTAGGCCGTCTCCTCCTAAATTTTTGTTTTCACGTCTGGAAGTAGCACAACCATATACGTCCATGTAGGCTTAGCTTTAGCTCTTTCTCTTATAAGAGCGCGTTCCCGCGCACAGCAATTTTGCAAGGAATGTTGGGCAGCATGGTTGTTCTCCTGACTTCTGTGTTCTTGCTTGCAAATGCTCGCGATTAACTGTTTGGCATGCCCAAGTTCTTACAGGGCTTGTTTCAGGCGAATTGGGTATCCTTGCTTTCAGGCTCACTTGCAACTGGGCTCAGCACACCACGGAGAAGGGCAAGTGCATTCGACCCAGGCTGGCTTACACGGAGCAGGTACTATATAGCGTACTCTTGCTTGTTGATTGCGGGAATAGCAGAAGGCACAAAGAGATACCACACCGATCATTCGTAATCCATTACAATCTTCATAAAAATGTATTTGCATTCCGGGAAATGACCCACCTTTTCATCACTGCCAGCACTCCCAACCACACGACAGCCCGTAAGCTTCGCAAATTGACCTACTAACTGACCAACTGCTCCAGAAGCAGCTGACACAAACACTTGTTCCCCTTCTTTTGGAGAGCATATGTCAAAGAAGCCCGCGTAAGCAGTCAGGCCCGGAAGACCTGCATTCAACGACACAGAATTGTGGATAGACTGCAAGTCGAAATCAAATCTCTACCATTACCGCACATTCACTACAGAGATAAGATAATCGAAACGCAAATCTAGCGCCGAAGCAAGCTGTGAGGGGTTGCGGCACTCACTTTTACCCTGGAACCCGTTATTATAAGACGTCTATCGCGTTACCTTACATTCCGCTCGAGCCGTTGAATTGAGACTAGCAGAACCGGAAAGACATCAGCCAATGGTTGATCAAAATCACCTAGAATGCCAATATGATAGGACAGGGGTACGTCAACTGAAGTGATTTTTCTCAATCCTGAGCCATCTCGTATAACACTGTAATCTTCCCACGTTGTTAAACCAGTGACAATGTCATTCTCCTTGAATTCTGGATGATTCGAAACGATAACCCTCGACACGCCAAATCCGATGATGGCCTGATGATAAAATACAGACATTAGAACTCGTTCTCTACAGCATAAGTTAAGCTGAAATCTTTTCGTTTGCGAGTCAGGGAATTTATCCTTGCCTCTCCAGGTTTGAAAGGTTCAATATACGAATCGGTGCTCTCCTTCATCCGGTTGCGCATGTATGGATCGCAAGACAGGTACAGATTTTTCACCAGCACATCTTTAGTTCCTTTCTCAACGTGCAAGGTTGTGCAGGAGTCTTGGACTTCCATGTTGGACTCAACTGGGTGATCAGTGACATATCTTTTGAGGATAACACGCTTGTTAGGCACCTGAGTGCCCGCCATTAATCTGCAATGCCGAAGGTAGTGAACAAGCAAGCAAAAGAAGCAGAAGATTAGATGGAAAACGATGAGAAATGCTAAGGTTCAAGAAAGGATGACAACAAGAGTGAAAATGAAGCAGGAGGAGGAAGGAGATGAAGGAATGGTCTATGGAAGATACCTGAAAATGCGAATTGAAGAGATGGAGGAAAGGGGAAACAAGAGAGGATTAGAGCTTTTGACGATCGGAGGATTGTAGGGAAAACCAGACGATTGTGGAAGGGCGACGGAGACGATGATCAAATCAGAAAGAATACAATATCGACCTGGTGAAGATGATAAGTAATTAGTCCCTTAATCCTTCATTAGCCTCGCACTCGTGTCTTCCTTTCCCCCACTCGTGCTGCCCGTGTGTACGTCCACGTTTTGTGCATTTCTCCCAACCTCTTTCTTTCTTGGCAATTTGTTGGCAACCACAATCAATTTATTTTATTGGCAACCACACTGATTATGAAGCTCGGGCAATAAATTTATTGGCATTCCTATGTGGCTCAAAGATCGTGATGATGATAATAATGATGACAATGATGATCCCCTCTCCGTCCATCGAAGGTGACACATCTCAATGATGCCAATGGTGATCCTCTCCGTGTCCATCAAAAGTTAGCTCATTCATCCAAAACGAATTCCGCATACATCTACAAATTCTGTTTCGTATTGTGACTGAAATGGCACAAAATTTTGAGGTTCTTGTGACCGATTTTTGTTTAATGCTAAGTCAAAATGAAATTTTCAAGGTTCACATAAGATGGTGGAGTATGCGGCACATTCTAAAACAAAGTGGCAAAACCACTAATATGGCCCTCCTTTAATGAAAGGAAGAGTAAACCAACCTCAATTTCAAAAAAGGCATATTGACCAAATACAAAGGAAAACAACGGTCAGCCCAATTAACCAAAACTAGTAGGGGACCCACGTGTGATTGTTTCCATGTACACGATACATGTTCTTTCATGAATACAAAGTTATGTAGGAAACCTTCGTTGAAGCTTCCGTCTTGGAAAAACTGTTGGAGGATCTAAGTTCCACTTCCCAAACAAAATATAAACCCCAGGGTTTAATTGCATTGTTTCAACGTTTAGAGCATTGAGGGGTGGACCTTAAAACTTTAGTGCTGCGCCACATTTTTGCCATTTTCACCCTGTGTGTGGAGTTTCGATGCTCACTAATCCTCGAAAATGAACTAAGAGACCTTATATTAAAACCTAAGTAAGGCAACAAGAATGATGGATAGATTTCTAGGGCAGATGATGGAAACACAGATGGAGGACTTGATGGGAGTGTTGATGGACTACCTCACATCTGAAATGGACGGATTGCTCTTAAAAAATAGACGGACAGAATCCACATCGATCTCGATGGACTACTCATTGATCACCACCAAACAAAATCGATATAGTAGGTCAGAACCATCACTCGATCTGATTTCTATGTTGGTTACAAAGCCACAAAACTTTGGAAGATCATTATAAAGAAAAAAATTATTTGATTCAAGTATCATGTATTCACGTTGAGATGGATGGACAAGCTAGCCAACTCCTTCACCTTTCTAGTCACGATTATGGGTATGCCCAACTGCTTGCTTGTATACTCATGGAATCGCCAAATGACATCCAGCTTGTCAGTAGGGCATTGGCAAGGCATTGAATAGCCAACAGAGCAAGGCATTAGCAAGGCATTGGCAAGGCATCTTGTAATTGCGAGAGTAGTGTAGGGCACATAGATCATTTCTCAACATGACATATGTAGAGAGAGAGCTTTGAGTTCTAGAGATAGAACAACATCAATTATATATGTTATAGATGGGCTGCTCGATATGAGGGACTCATCAGGGTGATACGAGTTGCCAAGAAAATCACCAGGTCTGATTTCTACTTGTCGTGCTTCAATTTCAAAGGCACAAAACTTTGGAAGATTGTAGCAGGGGGAAAATTCATTTGATTCAAACAGGCATATCACATATTCATGATGAAATGGATGGGCTGTGTCCCAAACATCGGGCTAGCCGACTCCTTTTACTAGTCATGATTACGCTTATGCCCAACTGCTTGCTCATCTACTCATGGAACCAACATCCGGCCTACTGGCACAAAGCGTTAGAAAGTTGACAGAGTAGGGCATTGGCAAGGCATATAGCCGCAAGAGTTGTGCAAGGCAAGCGCAAGCAAAGCATTTCTCAACATGTGTCATGTATGAGAGTGAGAGCTTCAAGTTCTAAAGAGAGAACAATGTGAATTATATATAGTGTAGATATAGATTTCCCCCATCATTCCATAGACCCTTAGCAGGGCCCAAAAACATGTTGCCTCATCTCGGAGTGAGATATTGTCCTCTCTCACTCCTCGATGACCACGGTGTGACATGGCACCACCCCTTCAGGTGCGAGGGCTGTGTTTTCAATTGACCTTGCACATGCACACCATATTAATCTCCAAGGAAATTTGGTGCATTTTTGTCCTCATTCGTGAGACTATGGGAATGGTGTGGTTTTTTTGCAAATTGTTTGTAGGTTCCACATGCAAAACTATTCGTAGTGTTGAGGTGGTAAAACGAGGAGGAGAGGAAGGATATAAAAGCAAGTGAAAGTGAATGCATATGAGGAGAGTAAGATGGGAGAAGAGGGAGAAGAGGAGAGATGTAAAAGGGGGGGAGGAGGGTGGGGGGCGGGGGGGGATGCACTAACTCTAAGGGGGGAGGGTCATGTTGTCATACATTTAAATAACTTCATATTGTTTTAGTAAAGGTAGGTGTTAAAATTTTATATAAAGACTTCCTCAATGGTAGTCTAACCAACAGAAATTAGGAATTGGATGTGTTATTCCTAACTACCATAAGATCACCTTGTTTCTACTGATCCATAAGATCCATAACCCTAGCATTAAACCTTAAACCCCTTACTAATATAATAAAGGGCCACCTAACTCCTTATATGGCAATACTAATTTGGTCAGCCAGTTTCCTACTAACTTGGCCCTTCTTAGGCTCATTCATCAAGGGCCGCTCACATAGGAAGTGAAATTGGGCAATGCACATATCGCAATCTACCATTCATCATGTATGAGATTGACATTTTCTCATTTCAAATAGCACACCTGGCACAATACACACTACCCCAATGAGGTTGGACGCTTGCTTGCATGGGTGTCCTTAAAGATGGGGGGAGTCTTATGAGCACATATATGAAAAAGGAACAACACTAAATTAAGTGTTATCCTAGGAGAAAGCATAATGGGACCCCCTTCTCATATAAAACTTAAGAACATTTACAACTTTTTACACCACCCCCCCCCACCTCTCTCTCTCTCTCTCTCTCTCTCTACTCTTGCACCCTTCTTCAGGGTGTGCATACATTGGTCGGCATACTACCACATGAAGCACATTATCAATTATAAAGGCCCAAATGAAAGTAAGCAATTCAAAGTTGATTCAAGTAGGAATATCCATCCCACATGCATCTCATGCAACAATCATACTTGATGTTAAGTTGAAGGGTTGACTGAAGCCATTGTCATGGAAACCTTGTGACTATCTACCTCCTTTTTATGCATAGCCGTCTCAATGCTCCCTTTTGCCATCCCTCTCACCTCTTCAAATACTCTTCACTCGACCCTCATGAGCTCCCTACCACCCCACCACACCATCTCAATGCACCATCAAAGAAGCACCCCATGGGTCAAAGCTATCAATACATCTTTGACCCCCAAGGATCACCAATTGAGTGGGAATCCCCACTCATTGACAAGCAGTGTTATTCCATAACTATTTATATGTGCTCATCCAAATTTAGCTTTAAGATAATCAAGAATTGACTTCTATTTTGAACTCCCCTCAATTGAAAGGATAACTTAAGAGTATAAGCATGATAAGGTCTATATCTTTAATGTTAGGTCTTGGCAATTACATGCATGAAGCCGATTGTGTGAGAGCCGTAACTTTTTCACCTTAACAAAAATATTCAAATTGTACACAATTCATGATGATTTAGTAAAATATCCTTAATTGATTATTATCCCATTTTTAAAATTATCTTAAGATAAGGTCCATCTCAATTGTTGGCTATGGCAAGCAATGGAAGCTCAAAAATGGAGGAGAGAAGGAGAAAAACGAGATGCTATAATAGATTGCTGCAAAACTGAGAGTGGAGGCTCAAGAGGGAGCCAACATAACAAAACCCTAGGGCTAACTACCCTAGCTAGACTAAGTGTCCTAACTGACCTAGGTGGTACCTGTACTAATTGTACCAATAGTCCTAACTAACTCTAACTAGGCCTACAAGGCACATACCAAGGAATAAGTGGCACCTATGGATAGCCCATAGAATGGCCTACAAACCCCCCTCCATGGTATGGGCTGAAGTATCCTGGACATGGCTCAGGATACCTAAATATCTAATGTCATCATTGCACATGTTCATCCTATAGGGATATATCAATCTATGACTGTACAGAGTACAATAGATCAAGCTACAAAAGGTACTAAGTTTAAAGCTTGCCGAAAAGCCTCAAACTTAGGTTGAGGTAGAGCCTTTGTAAAAATATCTGCCAAGTTGTCTTCCGTGTGGGAACATAAGACAATTGAATATCACTTGCTGATAATCGCTCTCTGACATAGTGATAGTGAACGTCAATATGCTTTGTGTGAGCATGGAGAATAGGTTTCCGTGCAACAGCCAAAGCACTCTGACTATCAGTGAAGATGACAGTAGGAGCAGTCTGACATGCATAAGATCTACAAGTAGCTTCTGAAGCCAAACACACTCCACTGTAGCTGTAAAATATGCTCTGTACTTAGCTTCACAGCCAGAAGTAGCAATTGTACTCTGCTTCTTACTGAACCAAGAAACACATGAAGTACCAAGCATAAAACAGTTGCCACTATGTGACACACGAGTGTCTAAACAACTAGCCCAATCACTATCAGTGAATCCATGCATGACAATGAAGTATCGGCCCCATAAAGAAGGCCTGAATGTTGTGTGCCTTTGAGATATCTAAAAAAATGCTTCATGGCATGCCAATGGTGCATAGATGGGCTATGCATATATCTACTCAACTGTGTGACAGCATACTTGTAGATCAGTTCTCGTATGGCATAGGTATATCAAACAACCAACTGCCTGCTGATAGGGAGTGACTTCGCATCTACCAGTGCCAGCCTGAGAAGAGAAGTGAAAACCAGGCTCTAATGGTGTGGATACTGGCTTGTAATCCTCAAATTAAAAAAGCTGCAAAAGCTGTCCAATGTACTTGGATTGTGACGTCAAAATGCCCCCCTCACTGCTAGCAAATTGGATGCCCAGATAGTAGTGCAAAAGACCAAGATCAAACATAGCAAATGTCTACTGAAAATCAAGTTTAAAATCTGCAATTTGCTGAGCAT
Source organism: Dipteris shenzhenensis (assembly GCF_047967505.1). Taxonomy (NCBI): domain Eukaryota; kingdom Viridiplantae; phylum Streptophyta; class Polypodiopsida; order Gleicheniales; family Dipteridaceae; genus Dipteris; species Dipteris shenzhenensis. Next base: position 43,095,503 of record NC_141598.1, on the reverse strand, counting down.
GTGTCCTAGTCACAAGCATGTCATCCACATAAAGGACTCAAATCAGCAAATCTGTCCCATGCTTGTGGATGTAAAGGGTAGCCTTTGTAGGGCTGTTCTAAAAGCCAAGAGTGAGTAAATGAGTATGAATCCTAGAATACCAAGCCCGAGGTGCCTGCTTCAATCCATAGAGGGATTTTTTCAAGCGGCATACCTTGCTTTTAGAACCTTCAACCTCAAAGCCAGGAGGTTGGGAAACATATACCTCTTCCTGCAAATGCCCATGAAGGAAAGCTGTCTTGATATCAAGTTGATGTATCTCCCAATGAAAGTGGGCAGCAAAGTCAATAACAATGCGAAGAGTAGTGATCCTAGAAGTGGGAGCAAAAGTCTCCTCAAAGTCAATGCCATGCTGCTGAGCATAAACCTTAGCAAATAGACGGGCTTTGTAATGGTCCACTGAACCATCAGCTTTCCGTTTGATTTTATAAACCCACTTAGTTCCAATGGCACTCTTGCCAGGAGGCAAATCACACAACTCCGAAGTGTTATTCTGATGGATCGAATCCAATTCAACTTGCATAGCCTTCAACCAACAATCATTCTAAAAGGCATCTTGATGACATAATGGCTCTTCATTGCATGCTGTAGCAACCAAAGCATAAGCAACAAAACTAGCATGGTCTTTCCGGACAGCTGCTCTAGTACGGGCTGGCAGAGGAGTATCTTGTTTGCTGTCTTTTAATGTGTCAAGGAGCCAATGGGATACCTTTTTGGGCTCTTGCATTATAGCTCTTTCCTGGTCAAGAGCCCTGTGCAAATGGTCCTGATCAATGAGAGGCATATCAGGCTAAATAGCTGGCTTCACGTGTGGCTGCAAATGACCAACAGATGGAGGAGGTACAAGCTCAGATGGAACATCATCCTGAGCATCGGATGGAAACAAAGGCATCAGGCTATCAAAAATATCTGGGACGTCAACAACGAGCTGTTTTTGACAGTCCAACAAAGGCATAGACCTCTAGTCAATGTGCCAGTCAAGACCATAGTAAAGGCATGTGTAACATCATACATTGCACACCTAACACCATAAAAAAGAACCTGAAAGCCACATGTAGCTATGGCTGAAATAGAAATGAGGTTCTTACGACTGCCTGGAACATAAAGCACATTCTCTAGAGTAACAATACCACCAGAGACAGAAGTAAGAGCAACTTGCCCATACCTTTCACGGTATATGATGCATTATTGGCACATGTGACACTACCCCCCTGAGATGTATGCTCTAATGAGTTGAATAACTTCCGGCAGGAAGTGATGTGCTTGCTAGCACCACTATCAAAGAACCAAGCATTATGAACATCTAAAACTGCCATACAAGCATCATGAACATTAGGATTATACTAACATGTAACCAAGAAAGCCTAATGCTAATCTTGTGCAAAATTAGTGGACTCATGTCGATCTTCTACACTAGAAGAACTAGATACTACAAGACCAGACTCTTTCTTCTTCTTTTCAGATGCAATGCGCTTCTTCATTCAGAAATTATCCTGCCCAGGTTTCTTGCAATAGTTACATCTCTTCTTCTTTTTATTATCCCCTGAAGAAGAGGCACCATGTGAATGATCAGCATGGGAATGAGAGGGTTTCCCTGCTGAAACCTTGCCTTTGCCTTTGTGTTTGTGTTGGGCAGTAAAGGCTTGATCACTAGCCATAGAAGCATTGTGATTCGCATGACTTTGCTCCTCTTGAAGAAGAAGAGCAACCAGTTGGTCAAATGAGAAATGATTGGCATTACCCCCTGCAACCAACCTCAATGTAGTAGCAAAGCCTTGATAAGAATCAGGCAACCCATCAAGGGTATTAGAAACAAGTTGAGAATTAGGCATAATCTCATCAATGTTGGCCAACTGCTCTTTCAAATCCTTCACATTAGTGAGATAGGCATCCATGGTACCACCCTCTTTAAGCTTCAAGTCTTTCAACTGCTTGTGGAGATAGGCAACCCTCACCTCATTCCGCACCTAATACAAAGATACAAGCTGATCCCATGCTTGCTTAGCTGTCTTGCAAGACCGGATATGAGGGGTAATAACCCGTTTCACTGAAAGAGCAATCAAGGCATGTGCTTTGGCATCACAAACATCCCACTAAATCTGCTCCTGTGTAGGAGGCAAAGTACCTATAAGAGGAGCTGCAGATGTTCTAGAAGTAGCATTAGAACCATCACCTAAAGACCCATCACCTAAAGAAGAACTCGAGGTAGTAGGTGCAGCACCAGAAGCGGCACTACGTGTAGGCCTGGGCTCAGAACCTGAAACAATATGCCATAGATTCTTGGAAACCAAAACATGTCCCATCATGTATGACCACATGGGATAATTGGTGCCATCGAGCTTGTCATCATCAGCCCCAAGCATCCCAAACAAATCATCCTTGCCGCTAGTCATGGTGATGAAATTCAAGACAAATGCACCAACTGGCAAAGCAAATGAGAGAAAGGCAACCTCTCAAAATCAAGTGACAAATTTTGCTCAAGCTTCAAAGCTTGTGCCTGCAAGAGACTTTGCTGTCCCAAGGTGTATCTGTTGCAAGAAAGATCCCCAAAAGGCAACACAAGGCCTTCCAAGGCAGCAGGACCTTTCCAAAATGCAAATGAAGCAGAAATTTGAAACAACCAATGCAACAACGGCTTACCCAATGATGTAGCCCGAAAGGACATCAATGAAAATGCTCTCAATGGGAGCAAAGAGATTCACCCTTGAAGGAGAGGTTGAGGGCTGGAAATGTGAATTACAGCAAGAGAAAGTGCTCCCATGAGGAGGAGAATACTTAGAAATGAGAGGAGAGATCCAATGGAGAGGTACTCGCGCAACTCGAGGCTAAGGGAAGCCAAAAGAGGAAGAATGGGCTCAAGGAGTAGACTCCAGATCACTTCAGCAAGCTCCAAGTATCTCCAAATGCCACGCACGAACCTCAAAATGAAGAAATGTGCTTAGAAAAAGCTCCAAATGGCTGCAACAATTGGCACGCAGCACGAGACAGCTCCAAAACACTTACACGCTTCATGAAGCAGCTCCAAAGTGCTGGAAAAACTTCAAACTAGCTAGCACGCACATCGAGGTAGACTCGTACTATAATAAATGCTCGCTGTCAAGTCCAAACTGATTTTGTATTGCATTAAATGCAGGTTTGACAAGTCCATACTATAATTATGAGCTCTAATAGGTCCGTACAATTTTGTGCCTGCATTAAATGCTTCTGTACAGGCATGTATAGGTCATAAATGCCTTCCATGTAGGTTCGTACAGTTGTACGGATTTTGTACATCAGCAATATTCCACACGTGTGAGGCAAAGTTGCTGTAACACGGTGGAAAATGCTTTGAATGCACCTCCCTTCATGGTAGCTACTCCAAAATGCAATCTTCTCGCGTCAAAATCAGGGTTTTTACGACAAAAGTGCTTAGAGAGGCCTCAAACACTCACGGCTGTAGAAACCAGCAAGACCAGTGGGAATGAGGGCTCTAGAGGCTACCAAACAGCTTGGGAAAGCTGTCAATGGCTGAGGGAATGGATTCCCAACCTACTCTAATATCACTATTGGCTATGACAAGCAATGGAAGCTCAAAAATGAAGGAGAGAAGGAGAAAAACGAGATGTTGTGATAGGTTGTTGCAAAACTGAGAGTGGAGGCTCAAGAGGGAGCCAACATAACAAAACCCTAGGGCTAACTGCCCTAATTGGACTAAGTGTCCTAACTAACCTAGCTGGTACATGTACTAACTGTACCAATAGTCCTAACTGACTATAACTAGGCCTACAAGGCACATACCAAGGAATAAGTGGCACCTATGGATAGCCCATAGAATGGCCTACATCAATTACAACACACTATTCAAAATTTTTGGACTTTCTCTCTTAGTTTGGACTTTTTTTTGGAGCATATCCTCTCCACTCAACTTCACTTAGTGAGCTAAAAAATTGGATTTTTTTGAGCACTAAATGGGTCACTTATATACAAATATGGCCTTATTAAGCTAAAAAGTCAAGTGGTAACCTCTAATTTTAAAAAAAATGGCTCAGTGAAGCTATAATTCCCAAACTCGTGCATGGTGCCCCCATCCAATAACTATAATAATAATAATAGTAGTCTCCTAACTCAAGTTCAATTTTAACATTATGAAGTGAAAATATGACACCATATGAAAAGAGTTTGTTGAATTCAACATATAAGTGGTGTATAGATACACCATTTTTTTGAAAAAAAAGAGTTTGTTGAATTCAATATATAAGTGGTGTATAGATACACCCTTTTTTTGATAAACAAACCATACAATAAATTATCTTATTGGTGGTGTATAGATACACCATTTGTATGGAAAAAAGCATACAGAACATTATCTTATGCATCTGAATCTCGTTCAGAGTCATCAGATTCATGTAATGTATTTGAGCTTGATGGGTCAAGTCTTGCCAAATGATGTTTAATATGGACACAACTTGGATCAGGGATTGTGATACATTTTTCAACATTGTATCCATGCTTCTTTTTAAAACTTCGTGTCCTCGATTTCCAACAATGAATAATGCTACTGACTTCCACCTCTGTTAATCCCTCATTATTTGGAGCCCATTCACGTTTCTTTTGCAAGCATCCTTCATAGAGTTGTTTTATTGTATATCTTCTCGGGAGATTTTTCAATGGCTTCGGTTCATACCATAAAGCTGTAAATGTTATAGGAGTTCCCTTGTCATCCCTTTCTATCTTAGCAACCTTTGCAACCCAAATTGGGCCACCTTGGTCATCCAACTCTGAACCTGGATCAGATGCCCAAACTGCAACAAATAGACCCTCTTCAATCTCATTAGATGGTATAAACTCTGGTAAGGTTTGTCTCCCTTCTTGCCACAATATTTTCAAGGTAAAAGGCATTCCTTTGCTTCCTCCATATCTACTAACATATTTATATCCAAAGGAAAACTTGGTGACCTAGCTTGTTCCGGCCAAAAGGATTCAGAGTATTCAATGCTCATTAAGTTTTCTTGTCTTTCTAAAGATTGGATAAGTGCTTCAGTTGATTTAATTGTCTCCAAATTCTTAGTTGATTGCTCAGGATATTTCTGCATCATACTTTGAAGATGTTTAATGAAGGCTTTCAAGCCTTTCATTTCATCTATGTCAAGTGATTTGTTTTTTGCAAGAACAAATCTAGTTTCCTCCAATGGAATTATTCGTTGTAATAAAGCATATGACTCACTCCATAAATGATCTCCATCTACTGAGTAGTGCTTCCATTGCATCACTGGAATATTGTTATGCATGTGAAACCGAAAGTAGTGTGGATTTGTGTGTCTATTAGGGCATCATCTCCTGTTTGTAAATGTGGTTCTATGAATGCTCTCAAATCTACCATCCTCTCTAAGATAGCCACTTCTGATTCTTCCTTGCGAGAACCTCCAATTTTTTTCCCAATTCGAAATAGCATATCCTCCATTGTCAAAACATCCATTGCCTTCAACTCACCAGAGATAACACTGAAGATTTGATCTATGTCTTCATGTGTATGGCCGACAAGAAGAAAGCCAACTTCCACTTCTTCAAATATTTTCAAACCAACCAGCATAGAGCATAAAGCAAATATATATTTATTCTTGTTCTCTCTCCAACAATTATCAGCTTGTATTCGCAATGTATTCGCAATGTGTTAGGCAAACATCCGTGAGCATCTCTGACCTTTCTTATTGCTTTCATGATTGATGTAACAACCTGGTTACTATCATGGTCATGCAAACTATCAATCCATACATCACAAAAGATTCGGTATCCATGTACTAATACTCCACACAAGTGTGTTTTTAGTCCACGTTTGCCCTCCAATGCCAGTGGGATACGTCTATATCGTGGCAAAGTGGTTGTATTCTGGTCCATGCCATCAATGGTGATGCACATGGACTTATCGACATGTGAAATAGCTTAAGCCTGTTCGAGTCACTTGCAACATAGGACAAGTCTTCTATACCAGTGAGCCTGTTCGAGTCACTTGCAACACATGACAAGTCTTCTATACCAGTGAGTCTGCTGTTCGAGTCACTTGCAACACAAGACAAGTCTTCTATACCAGTGAGTATATTTGAGTCACTTGCAACACAAGAAACCTTTTCTACATCAACATCTGTTACTATAATGTCCTCAATACCTGTGAGCATGCCACTATGATACTCTTGATTACTACTATAGCTTCTTATCAATTTGGATCCCATTTGTGTTATAGTCTTTTTCTTCTGATAATATTCGGTTGTGTCTTCCATGACATTGAAGGAAACTGTCTTGGGCAAACTTGATTTCAAGAAAGCTAACCCCCATTTACAAGTACTATGAACTTGTAGTTGAGACGTAGTATTATGGACGTCTAATTGTGAAGTACTATCCATTGCATTTTGAATGACACCTGCACTAGTCAACTTAATTATCTCCACTATACAGAGAAAACTCTGAGCATAGCCCTTAAAGTTGCCAATTGCTAAAACTTCTCTGGAGTAAGATAACATCTCTACTTTTTCCCCCTGAAAATAAGTTTTCTTGATATCTTGAAAGTATGTCTTTGGAACAATTTCGTCTTGGTCCCAGAGTGTTCTGTGTGCTTGCATATCAAATATGTCACATTGTAAGATATCTCCCAATGTTTCAAAGTCTCCATGTGGATATTTTAAATGTACTTCAGGATTTACAACGTTGGTGATTATCACTACACATCTTCTCTCACCACAACGTTGGAAATGACACACATTCATAGGATCAAGACTATGAATTCGTCCAAAAGCCACCACTTCATTCTTCTTATATAACACCACATCCATACCCTCTGTTAGGGTGAATACCTGTTTTATGTATAAAAGTAGACTAGCAACTCAAAATGAACATAATAAATAATCATTGAGCTTATTATTACTTAATAACTTCTATATCAAAACTAGCAGAGAAGGCATTAAACCTAAACCCTACATCCTAAACTTTAAATAATTAATACCAAAACATCTTAACCACCGTAAATCCTAAACTTTAAACATTTAATTCCTAAACCCTAAATCCTAAACTCTTAAACAATAAATCCTAAGCCTTAAACCCTAAACTCTAAATCCTAAACCCTAAATCTTAAATCCTAAACCCTAAATCTTAAATCTTAAACCCTAAACCTTAAACCTAAAATACAACCAAAATTTAATGAATTTTTTTAATTTGTGCAATAGGTTGGATATATCCCCCAACCTGTTGCTTGAGCAACAGGTTGGATATATCAAGCAACAAGTTAGGGGATATATCCAACTTGTTGCACAAATCAAGAATTTTTCTTATTTGTGCAACAATTTGATATACAATTGGGGAATATATCCAACCTACAACTGAAAAATTTTCTTGATTTGTGCAAGGTTGAGCAACAGGTTGGAGGCCTGTTGTTGGATATATCCCCCAAGCAACAGGTTGGAGGCCTGTTGTTGGATATATCTCCCAATCAAGCAACAGGTTGGGGGGTATATCCAATCTGTTGCACAAATCAACAAAATTCTCGATTTGTGCAACAGGTTGGATATACCCCCCAACCTGGAGGCCTGTTGTTGGATATATCCCCCAAGCAACAGGTTGGAGGCCTGTTGTTGGATATATCTCTCAACCTGTTGCTTGAGCAACAGGTTGGGGGTATATCCAACCTGTTGCACAAATCAAGAAAATTCTCGATTTGTGCAACAGGTTGGATATACCCCCAACCTGTTGCTTGAGCAACAGGTTGGATATAGGTTGGGGGTATATCCAACCTGTTGCACAAATCGAGAATTTATATCCCCCAACCTGTTGCTTGAGCAGCAACAGGTTGGGGATATATCCAACCTGTTGCACAAATCGAGAATTTTCTTGATTTGGATATACCCCCCAACCTGTTGCTCAAGCAACAGGTTGGGGGTATATCCCCTAACCTGTTGCTCAAGCAACAGGTTGGGGGTATATCCAATCTGTTGCACAAATCAAGAAAATTCTCGATTTGTGCAGCATGTTGGATATACCCCCCAACCTGTTGCTTTGAGCAACAGGTTGGGGAGTATATCCAATCTGTTGCACAAATCAAGAAAATTCTCGATTTGTGCAACAGGTTGGATATACCCCCCAACCTGTTGCTCAAGCAATATTTACAATAGGTTGAGTGCACCATTAACCTATTCGACTTGCAACAGTTTGGAGGATATATCAAACCTATTGCACAAATTAAAAAAAATTATAAAATTTTGATTGTATTTTAGGGTTAGGGTTTAGGGTTTAGTATTTAGGGTTAAGGATTTAAGCTTAGGATTTAAGATTTAGTGTTTAGGGTTTCGTGTTTATGATTATGTTTTTAGGGTTTAGGGTTAAAAATCTAGGGTTTAGGGTTTAGCATTTAGGGTTTATGATTATTGTTTTAGGGTTTAGGATTTAGGCTTTAGGGTTTAGTATATAAGATCATGAGCTTAGAGTGTAGAATCTAGGGTTTAGAATTGAAAATTAGATTTTAGAATTTAAGTTATAGGGGTTAGGGTTTAAGGTTTAGGGATTATAACTATTATATAAGTTTAAGAGCTTAGATTGTATAACCTAAGATTTAGGGAACTTTAGGATTTAAGATTTAGGGTGTAAGATTTAAGATATATAGACTATATAAAATATGCATTCTAAAATATTTAGTTTAGATATATATAGACTATATGTTATATGCTTTCCAAAGTGTTTTGTTTATAGGTACGATACATTGCAAAGGCTTTACTTTAAGTAAGTATAAGTCTACCTAGTCAAAGTATCCTACTGATTAGGGACAAGCACATAGGCTAAAAGCACACCGATTCATATTTTTTAACATTCATGCTGCATGGTGTATCAGAAGGTACGATCCTTTGCAAAGGCTTTACTTTAAGTAGTTACAAGCCTACCTAGTCAAAGTATCCTACTGATTAGGGACAAGTACATAGGCTAAAAGCACACCGATTCATATTTTCTTACATTCATGCTGCATGGTGTATGAGAAGAAATGAAAAAGTATGTGATAAGAAATATTCGAAGAAATATGTATTCCATATCATGGATACCATGGATATCTGGTGGTTGCTAAAGTAAAAAAATGATATGGATGCAATGATACTGTAGTCTTCTAGATTCTATGGTTTTAAATACCTACCTTACAAATACATTATCTAATTTTACATTCTTCGACTAACTAACAAGTATTATACACATGGAATCATGGATATCTGATGGTTGCTAAAGTAAAAAAATGATATGGATGCAATGATACTGTAGTCTTCTAGATTCTATGGTTTTAAATACCTACCTTACAAATACATTATCTAATTTTTCATTCTTCGACTAACTAACAAGTATTATACACATGGAATAAAAGCATACATGCTAAAAGTAAGTGTGTAAATTTTAATATTTTCTTATTTTTTAAATTAATTTAATTCTTTTATTGACTACTTTTTAAAATTGAAAGATTATTAGTATATAATCTACATAATTTTAAATATTATTAATGTATAATATTAATTATTTATATATTTATTTAAATTTATATAATAATTAATTTATATTTATATTAGTTTTTAAGTTAATAATGTATAGAATAGCAATATATTCACTAATTCTTCATTGTTTTAAGAGTAAGTATTATATAAAGCACATATGCTAGAAGACCTCCCTTTCAAGTTATATTTTTTAAATTAATGTATTTATTTATATAATATTTATATTAATTTATAGATTAATAATATATATTTTTAGCAAAATTATATTTTAACATTAGTTAATAAAAATTTATTATATTATGGAGTAAAAATATTATAAATTGATTTCTTATATTAATAAAGTGTAGTGAGAAAAGTTTTTTGGAGGGAGGTTTGAGTAGTTTTGAGGTTGAGAGAGAAATGTATAATAGATTGTTTTTTTTTTTAAAGGAGTTTTTTGGAGAGATTTATGATTAAATTTTGTTTTGAAGTTGTTACGTACGCAATAGGTAGGGAGGTTTGAGTGGCTTTGAGGTTGAGAGAGAAATTTGTAATAGATTGTTTTTTTTTGTTGATGAGTTTTTTTGAGAGATTTATGATTAAATTTTGTTTTTGTTTTTTTTTAAAGGAGTTTTTTTGAGAGATTTATGATTAAATTTTGTTTTGAAGTTGTTGCGTACGCAATAGGTAGGGAGGGGTTGTGAGAGTTTGAGGTAAAGAGGAAAATTTGTGGGAAAAAAGATTTAATGCAAAAATGGTTTTTTAAGTTGTTGCGTACACACAAGTTTTTGAGAAAAGGATCGGATTTGAAAAAAAATTCAATTTTATAAAAACTTGATTCTTAGAAGTTCTTGCGTACGCAAGAGGTTAGAAATGAACTCACCTCTTGCAACATTTTGAAAATTTTTGAGAATCCTGCAACAGGTTGATGAGAGGAGAGAAGCGTGGAGTGTAAACGAATGATCTTTGAATGAAAGAGAGAATGAAGAATGTTCTTCTTATAGTGAACCTAAAAGAACTAAAAAAACCTTAAAAACTAAAAAAAGCTGACTTGACCTAAAAGCTATCCATTTCCTATAAAACTCTACTTCTCCTCATTCTGTCTCACAACTCTCTTATTCTCTCTCACAACTTTCCTGGAGCTCCACCACCTCTCCACTCAGGTACTCCCTCCCTTCCTCTTCTCCCGCTTCCTCTCTCCCCTCCCTTGCCCTCCCCTCCCCCTCCCTTCCCCTCTCCTCCCGCTTCTCCCCTCCCCTCCCTTCCCCCTTCCCCTCTCCGCCCTGCCTTCCCTTCCGCTTCCCCTCCTCTCCCTCCCCACAGGCCCTTCCCCCTCCCTTCCTCTCCCTCCGCCTCCCCGCAGGCTCCTCCCTCCCGCCGTTCATCCCTTCCCCCTCTACCGTCCCTCCCTTCCCCCCCTCCCCCTTGCCCCCCCTCCCCCGCCCCGCCCCCTTTCCCTCCCCCGTCCCGCCCCGCTGCCTTCCCCTCCCCCTTGCCCCGCCCCCTTCCCTCCGCCCGCCCCGCCCCCTTCCCCTCCCCCTTGACCCCCCCGCCCCGCCCCGCTGCCTTCCCCTCCCCCTTGCCCCGCCCCCTTCCCTCTGCCCGCCCCGCCCCCTTCCCCTCCCCCTTGCCCCCCCCGCCCCGCCCCCTTCCCCTCCCCCGCGCCCGCCCCCTTCCCCTGCCCCTTCCCCCCCCCCCCGTCGAGCCGACCGGGGGGGGGGGGGGAAGGGGCAGGGGAAGGGGGCGGGCGCGGGGGAGGGGGGCTCGACGGGAAGGGGGGGAAGGGGGCGGGCGCGGGGAGGGGAAGGGGGCGGGGCGGGGCGGGCGCGAGGGAGGGGGGCTCGACGGGGAGGGGGGGGAAAGGGGGAGGGGAAGGGGGCGGGAAGGGGGAGGGGAAGAGGGTGGGCGGGCAAGGGGGAGGGGAAGGGGGCGGGGGGAGGAGGGGAAGGGGGGCGAGGGGAGGGGGAGGGGGCGGGGGCGGGGAGGGGGAGGGGGGGCATCGCCCCCCCACTTGTTGCGCACGCAACAGGTGGGGGGGCGATGCCCCCCCTCCCTGCCCCCGCCTCCTTGCCCCCCGCCCGCCCCTTGCCCGCCCCGCCTGCCCTACCCCGCCCCCTTCCCCTCCCCCGCACCCGCCCCCTTCCCCTCGACGGGGAGGGGGGGGAAGGGGGAGGGGAAGGGGGCGAGCGCGGGGGAGGGGGCTCGACAGGGAGGGGGGGAAAGGGGAGGGGAAGGGGGCGGTCAGCGGGGGAGGGGAAGGGGGTGGGGCGGGCACGGGGGAGGGGGGCTCGACGGGGAGGGGGGGAAGAGCAGACGGGGAGGGGGGGGAAGGGGGAGGGGAAGGGGGCAGGGCGGGGCGGGGGGGGGGGGCAAGGGGGAGGGGAAGGGGGAGGGGGGGAGTGGGGGCGAGGGGAAGGGGAGGGGGTGGGGGTGGGGAGGGGGGGCGATGCGCAACAGGTGAGGGGGATCCCCCACCTGTTGCGCACGCAACAGGTGAGGGGGGAAGGGGGAGGGGAAGGATGCGGGCGCGGGGGAGGGGGCTCGACGGGGAAGGGGGCGAAAGGGGAGGGGAGGGGAAGGGGGCGGGCGCGGGGAGGGGAAGGGGGCGGGGGGGCAAGGGGGAGGGGAAGGGGGCGGGGGGAGGGGGAGCGACAGGGGGGCGAGGGGAGGGGGCGGATATTTGCACGCAAATTGTATGAAGATACGAGGAAAACAAGAACTCCAGTTGCCACTAATATCACTCTTCGTCCTATGGCGTTTAAGAGACTTCAAGAAGATGATCCTACATTGCCTGATGTCACATTTCAAAAGCGCGTGGACTTTCTTGATGCTTTTGAGAACTTTAGGAGTGACTTTGTTTGTGGAGAGGCTTTGTATCAAAGCCGATATGGGAGTGACATCGAGAAGAGATACATGCTGGCAAAGAATAGATTCTTGGAAAGATGCAGGTTTGAGCCCATTGATGGGCAACACTTTTGTGAAGCTTGCAGGATCGCCCTTGATGAGGGAAGAAAAGGAAACTTGCCACAGATTGAGTGGATGGAAAAGTTTCAACGGGTCATTTGTCATATATGCATATTTAACGATGACTCGAAGTACATTCTAGAATCAAAAAGGCTGAATTCTGCTCCATTTAGGTTGAAAAAAAGCTCTTCTCTTTCTGAGATCTTGATAAAGGCAAGGGAGTTATGGATGGGCTGTGGAAAGCCACAAACAGTGAAGGGTAGGAGACCTACATCTGAGTACATGGCAAAGAGGACTCGGTTCTATAGATGCTTGAAAGGTGTTGTAAGCAATACGCCAGGCATACCGGTAATAAGGTTGAGACAAAGGATTTGAACACCGCCGTTGCAAGATACAGGGATGTTACTTGCATTGTCTTCCGCGAGGACTCAGTGTTTCAGAGCATCGTGGATGTTTGCCAAGCATATGAAACAGGGAAGATATCCTTTGGGCACCAGAGCACATTGCAACTCAGAGGAAAGAAATAAAGAAACCGATGTCTATTGTTTGGTGGAGAGCTTTAAGGTTTGTTCCAGATGCAATAACAGAAGAAGTATGCAAGAAGATCCTAAGTGGTGATTGCTTCTTTGGAAAGAAGAGCAAGCATAGCAACTTAGATGAAGTGGTCACCCGAATGATTCAAAGTGAGGCTGCTCTCTCGGCACTATTATTTTTATTGAAATCTGATGATGAGTTAGCTGGCAAGTCAATTGATGTGGATAAGAAGAAAGCACTTAGCCTAGGTCAACTCCTTGATAAGACATGGGCTAGAAAGTGGTTGGCTTCAATGGATGCAGATGCCACACCAACAAAGGATCTAAGAGCTAAAATGCCAAAGGTTGTTGAGACAGAATATATGGACATCAAGAAAAAGGCCTTGCAGTCCACTACCCAAGGTAGAGCAATTGGTGGTTTAGATGATGGTTCTCCATTCAGCTTCTCTTATGATATCCTGCTATCAGAGAATGATACAAAATTTGCACACATCAATGGCATTGATACATAGCATTTCATAACAATGAGCGGTCATGCTTGGGAGAAGCCATGCATATTTTTCATAGATGAATTGCAAGACCTTGCAGTGTCACGGATAGTTGAACTTGTGCGGTTTATCGTAGAAGGTCCTATGGCAGATAAGAAAAGATCAACGTTGGTCCTGTTCGTGACAGAATCACAAAGGGATGCCTTATATGCGAGTTTGACATCTGCATTTGGGTATTTACTTTCAAAAGTATACCATGGTATAGTCCTACGTAATCATATGACTGTCTTGGAAGGCACTGCCATTCAAGTCTTGCAGCCTTTCTTGATGTGCTTCTTATCGAGGGGTGGTGGCAATCTAATCCAAATTCCTTTAAGGACTCTCGAGCTTCATTACTTTGAGGACAATAAGGTTAAGCTTGATGCAGCAATGGTGGATTACAGAAAGCCGATGGATCCTGATGTGATACTAGAGATGACAAAGAATTTATTAAATGATGGGTGGGAAGTAGCATTGTATCGAATGGGTTTTGCTGCTGAGAAATTGCTATGCCAAGGTAGAAATGTAAATGTCATTGATACCCCCCATCAAATTGAGTTCTTTGACACATATTATAGTTGCACTACCTTCTTTGAAGAGGAAAATGTCAAAGAAGAGGGTAGTGAGTCTAAGGGTGATGATTCTAGCTCAGGTGATGATGAGGATGAAAGCTCTGCATCTGATGACTTACGGCAAGAAGAAATCCGCACAAAGAATAAGGGTGATCAATTGTCAACTAGAGTCAAGGAGGTTCCACTCATCATACGGGAAGGCTCGCGGCAGCAAGAAGTTACAGTAGTACATCACGTCACAGGAAAAGGTAAGGCTAAAGAGGTGGAAGCACTTCCCTTAAAATTAAAAGTGAGGAAGGCACCCTTGATCTTGGGTGAAGGACAGGCAAGTGGATCGATCTTGGGTGAAGGACAGGCAAGTGGATCAAGCAAGGAAGCCTTACTCAAAGAAGGTATGGACGAGGCAAAGCATGACCAGGAGGAGTTACTAGGAGGCATAGATGGTTCTTCAACCATGACCTTACAGACTCCAGAGCAGCCTACTAGTCAGGAACCTAGTAGCCAGGTCCCTACTTACCAAGAACTTGGTCATGAGACTCTAGAGCAGCCTACTAGTCAGGTGCTTGGAACTGAAGAGCAAACTACTGAGGACCTTGCTACTGAGACTCCAGTCTTAGAGCAGCCTATTAGTCAGGACCCTGGTAGTCAAGGGCCTGGCATTGAGGACATTGGTACTGAGTAACATGATGGCTAACGGTTTTGTAATCACAAGTTTTGAACTTCTATGTAAAGCGAATATCTAATAAAAAGTTTACTACTTTTTTGATTTCTTTACTCTCATTATTGTGTATAAAGATTGTTTATGAGGGCCATTTTATACTTAATGGTGTATTTTAAACTTTATGTCAAATGTATTTTTATAGTTAAGGGTGTTTTTTAATACCAAGTGTGGTGTATATGTACACTACTTACACATAAAAGGATTTATCTACACTACCTTTTTAAGGGCTTTATGTACACCACCTTTCTAAAAGAAATGGTCATAAAGGTGTGTGCACACCACTTATACATAAAGGTGTTTATTTACACCACCTTTCTAAGAGAATTGGTCATCTATTGATGTTCTTAGGTGATAGTAGCTCAATTCACAAGAAGTTATGAAGATGTTTATGTAGACCACTTTGTAAGAGATTTTTGTGAAGTTATGAAGATGTTTATGTAGACCACCTTTGTAAGAGATTTGGTTATGCATTGATGTTCTTAGTACTTAATCATTAAATCTTTTGTTTTGAGTTGGCAAATCTAGTTTTTGTTTGCTATGATCCACATCCTTTGCCTTGGTAAGTGCTAATTTTTATAATATTCCCAAAGCCTAGTCATGATGCTTGTCTTTTTTAGAATAGAATGAAAGTGAGACAAAATTTATGAGAAATAGACACAATAGGGGCACATATAATGTCAACAAAGGTGCAAAGCTAGAGCATCACGTGAGTACTATACAATACCACAATACTCTACTACTGATACCACATTGATCTACCACTTGAAATGAAGTATTTGGAGGTGACACATTAGGGTTTTTGTATAAATCCTTTGATTCCTTTTTAGCACTTTCAATATATGTTTATTAGTTTATTACATATTGGCATATGATGTATTTTGAAGCTCCCCAAGGTGATGATTTTGGTGTTAAAGAAGGACTTGGTATTGTTAGTCCATTGTCCTCTTATTGAGAGCATTCTTTCTCTAAATTGAGCCTAGCTTGTCCATTATCATCTTACGAAGAATGATGTATTCTGAAGTTCCCCAAGGTGATGATATTTTGGTGTTAAACAAGGACTCGGTATTGTTGGTCCCATTATCCTCTTATTGAGAACATTCTTTCTCTAAATTGAGCCTAGCTTGTCCATTATCCTCTTACTAAGAACATCATGTCTTCTTACCACAATTGCTTGTCCATTATCCTCTTACTGAGAAAATCCTTTCTTCCTGAGAAGAGCCTAGATTTTCTTGTGGAATTCCAAGGTGTTGTCAAACAATGACTAGAAAAAGGAAGCACTAGTTTCACACCACATCATATCAATCTATTACAAATTGGCATATGATGTTATTATATGTGTATTACTTATTGCACATGATGTATTCTCAACTTTCAAGTCCCTGAAGATGATGATGTTAGTGTTGAAGAAGGAATGGTTATTATTGGTCCATTATCCTCTTGTTGAGAACGTCCATTCTCTAAGTTAAGGCTAAAGCTTGTGCACTTTTTTCAATAACTTGCTACGTCCAGATGTAATGTGGGATAAAGCTTGTCCATTATCCTCTTATTGATAAATTGTTTCTCCATACTAGAATTGCGTTTCCATTACACTTCTTACTAAGAAAATCCTTTCTTCCTTTCTCTAAATTAAGCCTGAAGCTTGATGCATCACCCCTCATACTGAGAACATCCTTTCTTTGAATTAATTTTCTAAAGCTTGTCCCCTTTTTTTGAATTTCTTTCAAATAGCATGATGAAGATATTTACAAGATTAATATATTTTTAATAGTGATGTGGTGTGATGACTCCAAATACCATCATTTGTGGACATCCTAATTAATTTTATTATGGAAATTTTCTTACAAGGATTGATGGCATTCAACTAGCATAATCCAACCAACATTTCCCAAGCATGGTTCTCCCCCTTGTATATTGCAAAATCTCCTGTTAAGTAATAAGAACTCCCTATAATGTAAGAAATTAGATGTAGGTGACCACATAAGATGTCTAGTCATTGATATTGCCACCCATTCATTGCAAAATCGACCCATTTTTTTCATTATGATTTTGGATGAGCTATGAGCTTTTAGCCATTTCTTTGGTGCTCAAAATTGGTGCACTCTTTGCATTGTAATGGTATCGCATTCAAACACATTCAAGCAATCAACAAACTCAAGCTTGCCTTTTAGTCTTCTTTTGCAAAGTATGAATTATTATCCATATCCCTCCGTCCACTTGATACACAACATATCATGTGTATCTAGTAAAGGCTTTTAGTTATTATGTTCAAGCATCGTACCAAGATGCTTTTTGAAGTACATGTTTCGTTCTCATTGTGCTTAGAAGTCTATTTTCTCCCTTCATTTGTATAATGCTATGATGTATTTTCTATGAACATTTGTGGGAATATCTTCTAAATGAACATGTTTTGTTCTTGTTGCTTTTAGAATACTCTTTTCTTCTATACACAATCCATTCTTGTACTTATGATGGATTTCATATAAACATTATAGAGATAAGCCAATCAACAAGATTTATTAACTTTTGGATCCTTTACAATGTCTATGAAATAAAGAATAACTAAGACCTATGGAGTTTGGGTAGAACTCTTTGAAAAGAGGACCACACAAACTAGGTGAAGAAAGGTAAGTTTGTCATTTTTTAGTAATAGAATAAAAATATAATCATTGCTTGACAACTCAATCATGACAATATTTAACAAAACCAATGCTTGAATTGCTTTATAATGTGAGTTTTTTTGGGGGGAATATCTTATGAATGCAAATTTGGCTTTTCTATAGGTTATGTGGATTTCAGTTTTGTCTAAGAGACATGAATCTTCATACCAGCTTCCAATATTCAAGCTCAAGAAACATGGACTTTATGTTTGTGTAGGAAACAGGGATCTTCGTACTTGCTTCCAATATCAAGGTTCAATAAGACTACAAGTTTGTAGGTGCCTTTAGAACACACATACAAGTTGACAAATAGAATGTAAATTTATATATTTCAAGGGGCGAGCTTATTGTGTATGAGCAGCAGAATGTGCTATTAAGTTGATCATTCAAAGACATATGAAGCAAGATGCAAGAGGACAAAAATTTTCAAATATTCTTTCGGGGCTAAGAAAATACATTTACTTAAAAATTCAAAAATTTATTCAATCCAATTTTCTAGTTAGGTATTTGCTTCTAATAACAACTTACCTATATTGGATCAAAAATGGATTTGTTCAAGGTAGGTATATCCTAGATCTAATAGTAGCTTTGTGGAAAGGATGCCAATATGTCAATATGCCAAGGAAAATCCTCAAAATTGACTTTGATAGACCTCTGATAGGCTAGATTGGGATTTCATCTTCCTTTCTTTAATTTCACAGATATTTTTCAAGGATATGGGTTTTGAGCCCTAGTTTATAGGTATATTAGGCTCCTACTCTAGTGCTAATGCCAAGGTCTACCTAAATGGTACCCTGTTTGGTCACTTTATGTTAAGAATTCCTATTCAAGTATGACATATTTTATGTGACTCTTTGCGATAGCAATGATGCCCTTGGCTAGCTAATCCATCATAAGGCAATGGTTGGCATACTTCAAGGCCTATTTGCATGATGAAAAGCAATTGCTCAACCAACAATTTATAGAGGACACGACTTTAACTCCAAGGACATTGATGAAGGCTTGAGGATGGTGCATTTTCAGCTCGTTTTGTTAAGCTTTGAGCTCATTGACCAATCACCCTAAAATTGGTTATGCATCTACTCTTAGCAAGGATGTTCCTCCAAGAGATGATTTGCCAAGGGGATGGAAAAATCTAATGAGAGGGTGGATTTTTTGATTGCTTAGTATCCCATGAGTTTTGTTTTGTTGGGAACCTACATAAGACTCAACAAAATTTTTTCTTTTGGGAGGATTAATAATACATTGATCAATACTCTCAATAGGAAACGGAAAAAGGGACATAATGGAATTGTAAAAAAGAGACAATATTGATGATAATGATAGTCTACATAGCAAATGGGTTCAGCATGTATGTTGGTTCAGTTAGTCTGGCGTACCCATCATATTGGAAAAGGTTTTCCTTGACCTGGCTGCTGTAGAAGGGGTAAGAGATAGGGGATCATTAAAGCTGGTGCTTGGAGCCACTAAGGCTCTAACATTGGAGGGTTCTTCCATGTCTCCATCCAAGTTCATGGACTCTTTTGAGCTAGATAGGTCACCTTGTGGTGGTTTGTGTAAGGCATAAGAACCGACATGAAGCATTATTACTTTTTATCACAAAGTAAGGATGTTACTATTTCTAGCTTGGGGTAGTACTCATGTTTCAGCTCAATAACAAAGGCCTCCACCCCATTCTATAGGAAAGAGAACACATGGGAGAAGGGGAAGAAATAGTCTCAAACAAAGGGATTAAATACCATTCATATAGTACATAGCAAAGAAATTAGGACTGATATATTACAATAGTTCATACAATCCGTCATTATGAAGGCAAGTAGGCAATCCCCTCCCATTCCTTTATGTAGGCTAGTCATCAGCGAGACGCAATATAGCAATCTTGTAGTTCTTGCCTCCAATACTTGATATTGCGGGATATTGTGCCAACATCGCTTGCCTTTTATTATCTATGAGTAAATCAAGAGAGCAAAAATTTCAGTATGACAAGAAGACTTGGACATTTGAGGTCCTGTCTAGTGTTTAGTAAGTAATGACCTTGAGGCAAAACTTGCAGATTATCCCAAATGGAGACATTTAATTGGAAATCAGTTCCTTGTGTGGTGGACTAGAAATCAAAAAGCATGGATGCAATGTATCGATAATGATAAGCAAGTATGTTCTCTTACATTTTGTCAATTGAACAAGTATAGAACGATATATAGATTCAAAAGGTTCAAGACATTTAGCTTCTTGCTCCATTCAATGTGAGTTTCTTCAATTTAAAAATGCTGAAGAGGTGAAGTCCGTGTAGCACTTGTAGAAATTAATAGTTAAGTTATGATTTCTTATGAAACAATGATTTAAGTGAAATACATTTCATGTTGTAAATGTATAATCTCCCTATTGTAATTCTTGTTGCTTTTAGGTTGACTAGAGTTCATGGGCATGTTCCTAAACCACCTGGTGGAAAATTGAATCAAAACTTATCAGCATTGGATTGGAGGATTTGATATATGTGATGTGTTTGCGATATCACCCATAAATACTCCACCAGTATGAGAAGTTCTTGATGTTAATTAAGTTCCTGGTTCTCCGATTGGTTAGCCCACAATAATACCTACGGCTTCTCCCAATTCCACCAAGTCATGGTGGGCAAGACCCCAGCCGTAACACAATTGACAAATCCAGAAAATGCTTTTACGTGTCGAGGGAGATCTTACATGGGTGAAGTCCGTGTAGCACTTGTAGAAATTAATAGTTAAGTTATGATTTCTGATGAAACAATGCATACTCTAGCTCCTCATGAAAAAATTTAAATTGTTAGAAAAGGGCATGTTGATGAGATATTTTTAATGAGGATTAAAAAATATGGATAGAGAGTGCACTCTTACAAGAGTCTTCTGTTCTTAAGTTAAAGATAATTGTCCTTTTAATACAAGAAAAAAACAGTGAAGACATGATCTCCATAGATAAGAAGTCTATGAATTCCAAGAGACAACAAAAAATGGTGGAAATATATGTGCAAGGAGACTAAGTACATGCAAATGATAGATCTAGCAAAAGAAATGGTGGTAAATCTATCATTGGACATTATTGGAGAAGGTGATGTACAAGTATTGAGTGATGCTTTGATATATTTTAGATATTGTGGGAAGTTGCACTTTATGCAGATATTACATGCAATTGAACATGAGATGAAGAGCATAGCACCTCCTAAGAAACAACCACAATTGCCAACATCAATGCTTCAATTAGTATTTAGGCAAGATAAGAGTGTGCAATAGTCATTGAAAGCCCATCTCTCATAATCTACTTTCTCTTAAATGATGGGCAAACGTGTTAGCTTCCAACCTACTTTTTGCTACACTAGCACATAGATTGTGAAGTAACTGTGAGCAAGACAATTGGAAAATATTCCAAATGGAGTGCCATAATAGGACTATAGGGGTAAACTTTCTTCCATATCTCTAGATTCATGATGTGAGCATAGTATTACTCGATGGGAACTTAATGTTTGCCCATGGGGCCTTGACTACTCGATGATTTGAGAGGAAACATCCATTTGAGGACTCATCATACAAAGGTAATAATCATGCTAGCTTTAACTAAAGAGAATTTTTTCATGCTTACATATAGAATAGTACCTAAACTAAAATTATATTCTTAGAATTTCAAAGTTGGAGAAGACAATAACCTCCTATACAAGGGTTTGCTTCAAAGAAGAGAGAGCTAAGAATAAGTGGAATCAGGATAGAGGTAGTAATGTCAGAAGGGAGTAGATTTTGGATCTAAGTGGATAAAAAATGAACAAGAGAGTGATAATATTGAAGCTATATGACCCACCTATGCTTGCATATAAATGAATAATAATATTGGAGGTATATGACCCACCCTATGCTTCTTACTTGTATAGAGATTTTATTGGTGGGGAGTTTACATTAATCATTGCTTTGGCTTTGCTATAAATGATGCTTGCTACCAATGAGTCATGAAAGCAATGGAGGAGGTCAAAAGCCACACCTAAACCCATCCCTAGTTTATAAAGTGATGAAAGAGAGTAGGAGGTATTCCTATGATGATTGACTATATTAGTTGTTCTTGGTGTAGGGTTCTCATTTTTTTTTCCAATTTCTTCATCAATACATTCCTCTATTCAACATCTTGTAATAGGTAGTGTGCATAAATAAAACAAAAATAAAACATTGAATCCACCAATTGTTGCAAGTGCAATATGAATATTAATAGTTCTAGCCTTTACAATGACAAAATAGCATTGAAAACCCCCATGGACATTCAAGAATTTTATAATCATATACTATATGTCCCTTTGTTATGGATGCAATCATAAGACCAACGCTGAATAATAAAAGAAAAGAGCCTCGACTTAAACAATGGCTTAAAAACATACATTAGATCCAAATAAGAAATGGATCCATAATTTCCATGCGAACCCAATAATTATCAGTAGATCTCATTGGTCATTTTGCAAAAGACATTGGGATCACCATCTACTATAATCTCTTGTTGGTATTTAATATGGCAACTAGCATGATTGAAAACATGTGGCATGCAAACACGGATGGCATGGCAATGATTGCATGATGCAATCAATATGAAGGGGGAGAAAAATATTATCGAGACATGAAGTAATCTTCATTGAGTGAATGTCACTTCATGGCTCCCACCACACCATTCTTTTTTGCCACCAAAAATGATCTTCAAACAATGAAGATCACTATTTGGCTAAGAAGCGCCAAAGAAAATGTAAGAAATTTCGCCTCTTGTAGGTGATGATAAGTGAGCAAAAACTTTTTCTTTTTGTGAAGCATAGCCAAAGACTTAAAGACTGATAATATCAAAACAACGTTATTTCATATTGCACATGGCCCTAATAAGATCTATGCATCTCTTACGCTTCCAAATCAGTCCTCAAGTTTCGTAACAATGTATCATCTTGTTGCCCTTCTAATAGCACTGCCTTCCAGACAGCACTCTACTTACAGTTTTGTTAAAAAGTGTCCCACACACTTTGTTGCCAAGTGGCCCCCTTCTATTTTGGTTCTCTCTCTCTCTCACCCACGTACACACACTCACACACTTTTCTTCTCTCTCACACACACACACTTTGCAAATCTCTTTGCATTTGCAAGCGGTTGCATGTCCATTCATCTTGACAATCGTTTGCATCTAGCAGAACTTAAGGCAGTGCTCACGTGTACTCAGCCTTCCTAGCAGGATTAGGAGTACGCTGGAGCTTCGGAAGAACAGGTTCCTCACAATTTTCCCATTAGGGAGTATAATAATTTACCACTACGCTCCCCTTAATATCAATGATTTTGCTCAAGGGCCTCATCTTGCAATTCCAGGCCCATTGCCTTGGCCCCGCAGATGTCTGTAAGGGTCCGTCACGCCAAAGTTGCTATAACAGCCCTGATTCACAGAATTCAAAAGCCACCCCTGCTATCTTCCATTAGGTCAGGTGGATACATCTGCCACCTGATCTACGAGTGAGATCATGCTGGGGTTGTCATTGGGGTTTTGAAGTTATGACGACAGTTCATCTTGGGTGAGACTCCGTTGCTTTGTGTTGGGTAGACACATTTCACAATCTTATTACTGTCTTTTGTTTAATGATGACATCAGAAATCACTGACAAGAGGTATAAATTGCACGTCTATTTTCTTTCCCGTGATGAGTTTATGTATTAAATTAGTGACTCAAATGCAAGGGCATGTGTGCAGATTATTTCATGTGGATATAGATCTTTGACTGGTGTTAAAATTTTCTATTACAATAATCGCAGGATTTAAGAGTTGGTAATCTCAAAGTACTCTACATTACGTTTTTTGTCTGACATTTGGTGTTGGACATCGGCTGTACTTGAGAGCAGATTGTTGAACTTGTGATTTCCCGGTTCTTTAGATATAAAATGCCGGATCAAGGGCTTGTGTCTGAGCCCGTTTTCTCATTCTGGTTAAATAGAAATGCTGACGATGACAATGGGGGTGAGCTGGTATTTGGGGGAATGGATCCGGACCATTACATTGGGCAGCACACCTATGTACCAGTCACTAGCAAGGGTTACTGGCAAGTTGTGCTTATTTGAACTCAACGTGGCCTATAAGTGGCCTTTGAATTCTTTATCTTTTTGACAACTAATTTGTCATTGGATATCCCCCCCCCCATGCTCTACTCATATGGGGGCTTACAGATGGGGCGGTGACTTGTAACAAGAACAGGGTCAAAGCAAGGCCATGTCAGACATTCAAAGGAGCACCCACTGGGGGTTACCACATGGCATCAGGCAGGCACAAGAGGCAGCTAGAAGAGCTCAGAGGAAGATCAGATGCAGGTTCAATGTAGGCCAAAACCGGTCAACCAAATGTAGGCCAAATACTGGCCGGGGGGTGTAAAAAGGGGGTTGGTGAAAGTTGTGCCCAATGTAAGCTGCTAACCACCTAGTTGCTCTCCATCATAACTAGCATCATATACACGTAGAGATTGACATCACAACAAGGCACGGATTATAAACTAAGGCATCTTTGCAAAGGTGATTGGTACCCAATACACGTTCAAATCACATACAAATGAACATCAATGTCCTAAACTAATTCCGAGTATTTGCACACTTTTTCACCAATAGGCATGCTCCCATATCGGCTTTGAGGCAAAAATATATCCATAGCATGGACTGGACACTAAGGGATCCCCCAAGACTTCCATCACTTACAGTGAGAAAACATCATGGTAAAACTCCATGCAAGAAAGTGACAATATATTCATACAAAGGTCTTTTTAGATAGTTCGCTTTAGCTCTACCCAGCCATAAAGAAGGCTATCATTTAGGAAAAAGTCTCATAATCAAACATTAGCCTACATTCCAGACTTTCAAGTGAGGGTATGGCCATTTCATCCACTCTCTCTGTTAAAAAATGTGGCAGCTGGAAAAAATAAACTGATATAAGCAAAAAGAGGACTTTAACAACTCTAAACCTTTTCTACGAAGGAGTGCCTCCTCAAATATAGATATAGACAGTTACTGTTGGACCAGTCATCAGTGAAGTTCCTGAATCTGCAATAGCAGCACAGCTCTTGGCACAGGAACCTACTCCAGCATATAACCAAGGTGCACCAAGTAGGTGAAGCTCAGTACTGCATAATTAGAGTTATGAACAGATCTGAAGTTATAAATTACCGGTCGTCTTCAGATTAATGAGAAAACCTCCCATGTCAAGCTGTGTAGCTGCCATGTGGGCACTGGGCAGCATATCAATGATGAACAGGCTGCCACATGGGCAGCAAACAGGCTGCCATGTGGGCAGCACATGTACAAGCATTAAACACAAAAAAGGGGCTGCCACATGGGCAACCATAGGCTGCAGCACACAAAGGAAGGTACCTGGAAGATGGAAGCTTTCTTGGAGGACAGAACTGGTATTAAATGGCCACGTGCCTGATAGAGTCACGGCGGAGCAGATTTGCACAGGATTGGGTACCGCGGCCTGTACGGGGCTGCAGCAAGACTCTTGAAGCAGGTGCAAGGCCTGGACAGAGGCGAGATGCAGGGGACTGTTTGGGCTG
This sequence comes from Dipteris shenzhenensis, assembly GCF_047967505.1. NCBI lineage: Eukaryota > Viridiplantae > Streptophyta > Polypodiopsida > Gleicheniales > Dipteridaceae > Dipteris > Dipteris shenzhenensis. The sequence goes on along the minus strand of NC_141598.1, from coordinate 43,070,463 downwards.
TTTTGCAGAGGTTCCGGGCTACCCCGACCAGGGTCAGTACAAGGCTTGGGCCGCTGGCAGACCACGTGGCCAGGTGGGATTAAATGGGCAGCAATCTGGCTGCATGTGGGGGTAAACCCACAGACCAGCAGGTCAGCCCACAGACCTATTGGGCTGGCCTGTTTGGTTGGCTCATTTTGGAGGGCCTATGGCCCTATAAAAGGTAGCCCTAGGGGGCTCACTACACATCCATTTGGGGAGCACCTGAGGAGCAGATTGCAGCAAGTGAAGGACTTGCCAAGGACCAGAGAAGGGGGCAGATATCTGCAGACAAAGAGCAGGAGGCTTCATCCCTAGATTCAAAAGCTTGAGGGAATTATCTTCCACATCTGAAGGACAGTGCCCTTGTGAGAAGGAGGTTTAGGCAAGTGTACAAATTTCTATCTCTATCTCTTCTCAGTTCATAGTCATTATCGCGAGATATTTGATTCCAAATTTTGGAGAACGGGCAAGTTGGATGGGACAAGTTACCCTTTATTGAAGATGAAGCTCCGGAGTCATTTGGTTGTGAGATTGACATGGGAGATCACTATAGGGGTGGAGCTGATTCCTCAGCCCACGGGGACTCTAGCTACAGCAACGGTATATAGGTCCACTCCTGGTTTGGTGTCTCTTGGTCCACCCAGTTCAGCTCTCTATAAAGGAACCATCCTGGTACACAAGTCTACTAGATTTCTAGATAACCTGGACCATGAGCTCTCACTGAGCCCTCAAACAAGTCTCCATCTGGCTTTAGCACACTCCATTCCATTGTAAATGCCCTGGCTCGATTCCAAGGGCTTCACCATGTTCACCTTACACTGTCTCCAAGCTTCATATAAGCACTCTGTCTTCCCTCTATACACCCTCCCAATTTGAGAAATGCAAAGCACAGAGTCTGCCCACAACAGGTGATAAAAATCCATAAAGATAGAATGTACATACCACGCTTGATTGTTCGCTTTGTACATAAACTATGTACCTCATAGAGGCACATCCAGACACCCTTTGTAACCTTGTAATGCCCCCTTGACTATGACCCTTTGATCCTTCTAAAGAATCCACCCTAGTGTTGATGCTATCAACTAAGCATCTGGAAGAATCCAAACACTCCCTGCTGTCTTTCACCTTCACAAAGGCATCTGACTCCTCTCTTGATCACCTTTCAATGTCAAACATCCTGATTATAATCCCAGGGTTTGCATACTTTACCTCAGCAACACATGGAGATGTCACCAATAAAAGTTCACCTGCAGTTACCACCTGTGCTTCAGTCTTTGACTTCTCTGAATCTGAACTGGACGGCTCCTTGTTCATTTGATTTGCCGTCTTCTCTCGAAAATCCTTCGCAAAATGTCCTGGTGTATCAAGTAGAAGCACTTCTTCTTTTGATTCCTATCTTTCCATCTGAATTGTTCTCATCACCCTCAGATTTGTCCTTCTTGGGCTTGCCGTTGCTGGGCTTGCCCTTATTTTTATACAAGGCCTTCTCTTCATTGGATCCCTCCTCCTTCTTTTCTCGAGCTTCCTCTTGCAGAAGCATAGGAACTAGCTTTTCAAAAGTCCCTGGCATCGTCCTTTGCCCTGCAATCATAGTCACTACGAAACTCTTGTAGCTCCTGGGAAGCATGCCAAGCAATAGCCTAGCCATCCTAGCCAAATCCGTGGCCCCATTGCCGCAATCTTGTCCTTGACCACCTTCATCTTCTGATGTGGTGTTGCATTGAATCCCCCTCATTCATCTCATGCTGTACAGCTCCTGCTCGAGATCTAGTTTCCTGGCATCGCTGTTCACCTCATTACAGAATGGTCCATGCGGCAAAGGAAGTGTCCACGAATTGGACATGAGGTAGCACTAAATCTACAATGGCGCCAATGATTATGGTCAGGGCCTCTACATCACGCATCACCAAATCCTTCACAATTATTGGATCCTGTCATCTTGCTTCAACATGTATCCACTTGCTCGATACTATTTCTTTTTGTTTTTCAATAGTATGCTTCTTAAGAATTGAAATGTTTTCCTACTGTTCAGTTACCGACAATGGGGACTAGGTCTAGCATTTGAGGGTGGACCCCCTTGCTTGGGGTTATGGGCATTAGTGACCCACAAGAGTGATGGCCTCTCTTTGAGAGGGACATCTGGAAACCACACCCCACCTGAGTACCCAAACATGGAACAATCAAATGCACAGATTGCATACTGACCTAGGAACCATTCAAGAGAATGTCCCCTGAGCTTTGGGTGTGGGCCTGGCAGCATGCCAAGAGTAATGGAGATACAAGATAAGACGATAAACAAATGAGCTCAGTATGGCTCAATTATGACCTTAGAGTACGTCAATAGATAGTCCAAGTTGTTAGGAACCCGTGGGTGCGATCAGAATTGAATTCTGACAACTTTGAAATTTTAGGGTTTTTGGGAGTGACACGTGGCAGCTGACACGTGGCAGACTGCCACAGGCAGGTCAATCCACCTGTCCCACACATGTGGCAGCATGCATGGCAAGTGGCAGGGCATGCAGGCCATGTGTCTGGCCCCAAATCTGGTTGTGGGTTGTCCTCTTTCAGACTGCAGCCCACCAAAAATCTGGGATAAGTGTCCACCTTCCACTCTAAGCCTGGGGGGGGGGCTGAGCCTATAAAAGAAGGCCTCTCCCCTTCATTCTTTACATGAAAAATTCGTCACTTTTTTTCTCTCTCCTTTTGGTTGATGCAGCAGAACCTCTCCAACTCCTTGGGTGCAGCCAGCTTCTCCCCAGGCCATTCTCTCACCTCAGCAGCACTTTCTCTCTCTACAGCAGCACATTATCTCTCTACAATTCCAGCCCCTCCTCTCCAGAAATCTGCCCTCTCTTAGCTCTTCTGGAACAACAGCAGCATCCTCTCTCCTTCTCCTAGCCTGGAGCAGCCACAGCCCCTTTCTCTCCCCTGTTGCAATCTTTCTCTCTCTACTGCAGAATTTCTCTCTCTACTGTTCCAGCCCATTCCCCTTGCAGAAATCTGCCTTCCTGTGCACCTCTGGAACAGCAGCAGCTCCTCTGTTACATCCCCTCCCTTGGGATCATCATTGGCACTCTCTCCCTACAGTTATCACTCCATAAAGGCTTTCTCTCTCTAGCTTACAGGCTGTTTTTCTAAGCTGTTATCATTCCAACCCCATTTCCACACTCTCCTCACCCAAGCTAGCTTCAGAGGCATCAAGGAATTCATCTACAAAAGGGTCAAGTCACGAAGGGAGCCTGTATTGTCAAGTTTATCTCATTACATCACTATTTCATGTTGTTTCTACTATCTTTCTAGAAACTAGTGCTTGCCTCTAATGTTGGATGTAAGTGGTGATTGTTGGAGGCTTCTTCCTTGTGGATTGGGCAAGCCAAGAGTTGAAACCTGAGCTTGGAGTCCTTCTTTTTGTTGTCTACCTTGCACATATGCTCTTGAGTCTTGTATCTAGGTCGTAGGTTTTCACTGAGTTCATCAGTTTGGAAGGTGCATTGCACCTTGGTCTTGTATCTCCATTTTCAAGAATAAAGTGAGCCTGGAGAAGGGGGGGGGGCCGTCTTGGCCCCTCAATCATATTGCAATTTCCAATGATGTCACTTTGTGTTTAAGCTGTATAAGTCTTAATTTCAGCTTAATTGCAAACTCTTAAGTTCAAGTATATGTGTTTGGCAACTCGCAATCATTTCATTCAAACGCCTCTGCAAAATCCGTTGTCTGAATTGATAGAAAGCACCGAGTAGTTTATATTGGTATCAGAGCTTAGGCAGTGGTCCTCTACTCTGTGCTTTCTCTTGTTGAGTCTTTCCTTCATTGAGTCATCTTGTCATCAGGGCAGCCAATGGACCTGACCCTCCTCCTAACCTGCATGAGTTGAGTGGTCTCTTGTCAAACATTGCTCAACAGGTTCAAGTGCTGGAAAGCAGCCAAGCAGAAACTCATGACATAGGGCCCCAATCCCAAGGAAGAGGCTGTGCGGACAACACCAACTCCACTCATGCAAACAAAAGAGAAAATCTTTGTCGTTGATCAATTCGTGGAGGATTATGACTCTGCTTATGCCACGGTTCGAGCAGCCATTCAAAAGGCACAGGAGAAACAAAGAGTAGCTGCAAATAAAAGACGGAGGGCGTTTGCAGTGAAAGAAGGCCAATGGGTCTTATTGAAATTTGAGAAAGCCCGCCAAAGTAGGCAAAAAGCGCATCTACTTCAAGCTATTCTTTCGATATTATGGTCCTTTTCAGATGTTGCAGGTAATAAATGATGTCTCAGTCCGATTGAGACTTCCAGAGCATTGGAAGATCCACGATGTCTTCCATGTAAGCTTGGTGAAACCCTTCATTGGGGAACCACCTCAAGAGCCCACACTGGACGATGCACCTGAAGTAGAGGACACTAAGATCTTGTTGATCCCAGAGGAAATTATTCTGCATAACTTCACTACGGGACGTCAAGGCACGACTCGCAAGATGTACTTTTTGAAGTTCAGAGGGCTCCCATCCACCGATGCCCAATGGGTGGACAGAGCTACATTTCAGGAGTGTCCTGAAATCCTGGATGCTTATGAGAAAGCATTTCAGTTGAGGACAACCGAATGAAAGACGGAGGGAATGTCATCTTGCTTCAACATGTATCCAACTTGCTTGGTACTATTTCTTTTTGTTTTTCAATAGTATGCTTCTTAAGAAATGAAATGTTTTCCTACTGTTCAGTTATGGAGTTATGGACAATGGGGACTAGGTCTAGCATTTGAGGGTGAACCCCCTTGCTTGGGGTTATGGGCATTAGTGACCCACAAGAGTGATGGCCTCTCTTTGAGAGGGACATCTGGAAACCACACCCCACCTGAGTACCCAAACATGGGACCAATCAAATGCACAGATTGCATACTAACCTAGGAACCATTCAAGAGAATGTTCCTTGATCTTTGGGTGTGGGCCTGGCAGCATGCCAAGAGTAATGGAGATACAAGATGTTATGACCTTAGAGTACGTCAATAGATAGTCCAAGCTGTTAGGAACCCGTGGGTGCGATCAGAATTGAATTCTGACATTTTTGAAATTTTAGGATTTTTGGGAGTAACACGTGGCAGACTGCCACATTGAATCTGAGCTGGTAGGTCAGTCCACCTGTCCCACACATGTGGCAGCATGCATGGCAAGTGGCAGGGCATGCAGGCCATGTGTCTAGCCCCAAATCTGGTAGATTTGGGGCAGGTTGTGGGCTGTCCTCTTTGGGACTGCAGCCCACCAAAAATCTGGGACAAGTGTCCACCTTCCACTCTAAGCCTGGGGGGGGGGCTGAGCCTATAAAAGAAGGCATCTCCCCTTCATTCCCTACATGAAAAATTCATCACTTTTCTTCTCTCTCCTTTTGGTTGATGCAGTAGAACCTCTCGAGCTCCTTGGGTGCAGCCAGCTTCTCCCCAGGCCATTCTCTCACCTCAGCAGCACTTTCTCTCTCTACAGCAACACATTCTCTCTCTATAGTTCCAGCCCCTCCTCTCCAGAAATCTGCCCTCTCTCAGCTCTTCTGGAACAACAGCAACATCCTCTCTCCTTCTCCTAGCCTGGAGTAGCCACAGCCCCTTTCTCTCCCCTGCTGCAGTCTTTTTCTCTCTACTGCAAAATCTCTCTCTACTATTCCAGTGCATTCCCATTGCAGAAATCTGCCTTTCTGTGCACCTGTGGAACAGCAGCAGATGCTCTCTTACATCCCGTCCCTTGGGATCAGCATTGGCACTCTCTCTCTACAGCTATCACTCCATAAAGGCTTTCTCTCTCTAGCCTACAGGCTGTTTTTCTAAGCTGTTCTCATTCCAGCCCCATTTCCACACTCTCCTCACCCAAGGTAGCTTCAGAGGCATCAAGGACTTCATCTACAAAAGGGTCAAGTCTCGAAGGGAGCCTGTATTGTCAAGTTTATCTCATTACATCACTATTTCATGTTGTTTCTACTATCTTTCTAGAAACTAGTGCTTGCCTCTAATGTTGGATGTAAGTGGTGATTGTTGCAGGCTTCTTCCTTATGGATTGGGCAAGCCAAGAGTTGAAACCTGAGCTTGGAATCCTCATTTTTGTTGTCTACCTTGCACATACGCTCTTGAGTCTTGTATCTAGGTCCTAGGTTTTCACTGAGTTCATCAGTTTGGAAGGTGCATTGCACCTGGGTCTTGTATCTCCATTTTCAAGAATAAAGTGAGCCTGGATAAGAAGGGGGGCCCGTCTTGGCCCCTCAATCATATTGCAATTTCCAATGATGTCACTTTGTGTTTGAGCTGTATAAGTCTTAATTTCAGCTTAATTGCAAACTCTTAAGTTCAAGTATATGTGTTTGGCAACTCGCAATCATTTCATTCAAACACCTCTGCAAAATCCGTTGTCTGAATTGATAGAAAGCACCGAGTAGTTTACATTGGTATCAGAGCTTAGGCAGTGGTCCTCTACTCTGTGCTTTCTCTTGTTGAGTCTCTCCTTCATTGAGTCATCTTGTCATCATGGCAGCCAATGGACCTGACCCTCCTCCTAACCTGCATGAGTTGAGTGGTCTCTTGTCAAACATTGCTCAACAGGTTCAAGTGCTGGAAAGCAGCCAAGCAGAAACTCATGACATAGGGCCCCAATCCCAAAGAAGAGGCCGTGCGGACAACACCAACTCCACTCATGCAAACAAAAGAGAATCTTTGCCGCTGATCAATTCGTGGAGGGTTATGACTCTGCTTATGCCACGGTTCGAGCAGCCATTCAAAAGGCACAGGAGAAACAAAGAGCAGCTGCAAATAAAAGACGGAGGGCGTTTGTAGTGAAAGAAGGCCAATGGGTCTTATTGAAATTTGAGAAAGCCCGGTTAAAAACCAAAGTAGGCAAAAAGCGCATCTACTTCAAGCTATTCTTTCGATATTATGGTCCTTTTCAGGTGTTGCAGGTAATAAATGATGTCTGAGTCTGATTGAGACTTCCAGAGCATTGGAAGATCCAGGATGTCTTCCACGTAAGCTTGGTGAAACCCTTCATTAAGGAACCACCTCAAGAGCCCACACTGGACGATGCACTTGAAGGAGAGGACACTGAGATCTTGTTGATCCCAGAGCAAATTATTCTGCATAACTTCACTATGGGACGTCGAGGCACGACTCGCAAGATGTACCTTTTGAAGTTCAAAGGGCTCCCATCCACCGATGCCCAATGGGTGGACATAGCTACATTTCAGGAGTGTCCTGAAATCCTGGATGCTTATGAGGAAGCATTTCAGTTGAGGACAACCGAATGAAAGACGGAGGGAATGTCATCTTGCTTCAACATGTATCCACTTGCTTGGTACTATTTCTTTTTGTTTTTCAATAGTATGCTTCTTAAGAAACGAAATGTTTTCCTACTGTTCAGTTATGGACAATGGGGACTAGGTCTAGCATTTGAGGGTGGAACCCCTTGCTTGGGGTTATGGGCATTAGTGACCCACAAGAGTGATGGCCTCTCTTTGAGACAGACATTTGGAAACCACACCCCACCTGAGTACCCAAACATGGGACCAATCAAATGCACAGATTGCATACTGACCTAGGAACCATTCAAGAGAATGTTCCCTGAGCTTTGGGTGTGGGCTTGGCAGCATGCCAAGAGTAATGGAGATACAAGATAAGACGACAAACAAATGAGCTCAGTATGGCTCAATTATGACCTTAGAGTACGTCAATAGATAGTCCATGCTGTTAGGAACCCGTGGGTGCGATCAGAATTGAATTTTGAGAGCTTTGAAATTTTAGGGTTTTTGGGAGTGACACGTGGCAGACTGCCACATGGAATCTAAGCTGGCAAGTCAGTCCACCTGTCCCACACATGTGGCAGCATGCATGGCAAGTGGCAGGGCATGCAGGCCATGTGTCTGGCCCCAAATCTGGTAGATTTGGGGCAGGTTGTGGGTTGTCCTCTTTGGGACTGCAGCCCACGAAAAATCTGGGACAAGTGTCCACCTTCCACTCTAAGCTTGGGGGGGGCTGAGCCTATAAAAGAAGGCCTCTCCCCTTCATTCCTACATGAAAAATTCGTCATTTTTCTTCTCTCTCCTTTTGGTTGATGCAGCAGAACCTCTCCAGCTCCTTGGGTGCAGCCAGCTTCTCTTCTCTCACCTCAGCAGCACTTTCTCTCTCTACAGTAGCACATTCTCTCTCTACAGTTCCAGCCCCTCCTCTCCAAAAATCTGCCCTCTCTCAGCTCTTCTGGAACAACAGCAACATCCTCTCTCCTTCTCCTAGCCTGGAGTAGCCACAGCCCCTTTCTCTCCCCTGCTGCAGTCTTTTTCTCTCTACTGCAAAATCTCTCTCTACTATTCCAGTGCATTCCCATTGCAGAAATCTGCCTTTCTGTGCACCTGTGGAACAGCAGCAGATGCTCTCTTACATCCCGTCCCTTGGGATCAGCATTGGCACTCTCTCTCTACAGCTATCACTCCATAAAGGCTTTCTCTCTCTAGCCTACAGGCTGTTTTTCTAAGCTGTTCTCATTCCAGCCCCATTTCCACACTCTCCTCACCCAAGGTAGCTTCAGAGGCATCAAGGACTTCATCTACAAAAGGGTCAAGTCTCGAAGGGAGCCTGTATTGTCAAGTTTATCTCATTACATCACTATTTCATGTTGTTTCTACTATCTTTCTAGAAACTAGTGCTTGCCTCTAATGTTGGATGTAAGTGGTGATTGTTGCAGGCTTCTTCCTTATGGATTGGGCAAGCCAAGAGTTGAAACCTGAGCTTGGAATCCTCATTTTTGTTGTCTACCTTGCACATATGCTCTTGAGTCTTGTATCTAGGTCCTAGGTTTTCACTGAGTTCATCAGTTTGGAAGGTGCATTGCACCTTGGTCTTGTATCTCCATTTTCAAGAATAAAGTGAGCCTGGATAATGGGGGGGCCCCGTCTTGGCCCCTCAATCATATTGCAATTTCCAATGATGTCACTTTGTGTTTAAGCTGTATAAGTCTTAATTTCAGCTTAATTGCAAACTCTTAAGTTCAAGTATATGTGTCTGGCAACTCGCAATCATTTCATTCAAACGCCTCTGCAAAATCCGTTGTCTGAATTGATAGAAAGCACCGAGTAGTTTACAGATCCGCAAGTGCCAAGTTGGTCCTTTACGAAGAGCTAGACCTGGCGGTGCAAGAGGCCATTTTTGTTCCAAAGGGCTACGACATGGGAGCAACTGGAGCATCTTCATCGACGAGTTGGGATAGTCACCTCCGCATTTGTAAGCCCCCATGATGAGAGCGTGGGGGAGGTGGACTTAGGGCTTACATGGCTGCCACATGGGCAGCAAACAGGCTGCCGTGTGGGTAGTGCATCTGCAAGCATAAAGCAAGAGAAAGGGGCTACCACATGTGCAGCACATAGGTTGCCATGTGGGCAGCTATCACGAGGGCATGAGTTTTGTACTTGCATGTGGGTAGGCAGAGCCATGGGATGTGGGTGTTGCGAAATTCTTCCTAGGAATTAGTGGTGCCTTGGGGTGAATTTGTTATTTGGGCCCAAGAGGGGGGCAAAGTACCCTTAGAACCCAAGTTGGCTATTGGTTTGGTTTTAAAAATGCCCCACTAAAGGTGGCATTGGGGGAAAATGAAGAGGGGAATGCCATGTGGCATTCCCCATCCTTGATGCTTTTGGCAAGGTTCTCAGTGGAGGATTGGAAGAATCGTCGGTGTCGTACGGGAGGTTGGCAGACGAGCTTCGATTTGGCCACGCACAGGGAGAGTCTTGATGACTGGACGTAGGGAATCTACCTCGAGGGGGCCGTACACTCTTGTTTGAACTGTGTTTGGCAGTTTGGGTTGCCATATGGGAGACTTGGTGACCATATGCATTACTGTAGGCTATTCTTACAGTGAACAGCCAACACTAAAAGGACTTGGGGACTGATTGCTCCATTGTTAGAGGGCCTAGCTGCTCACAAGGCCAAGTTCATAGGCCACGAATTGCTCTAAAAGGGGTTGGTCATCTCTTTCTCTTTCTCTTCCTCGGTCATTGCTGTTGTACGTGCAGGTTATGTTGATTTACAGGCAGGATAATGCATCATTGAGATTGGGTTGTACAAGCTCATGTATGAGCACTTGGATGCCCGCAGATTGACCAAGACAAGCTGGTTGCTTCCTCTTGATTTTACTATTTGGTTGTGAGCTATGTTGGAGAGGCCCAGTTGGCAAAGCAGTCCACCGTGGATGCTTGTAGTTCAAGTTCTTGCTTTCGAGGTTGTGGGCAGACTAGTTATGCTTTCACCCATTGCTTGAGTATTTCAGTGACTCCGTGGACACCTATGATAGTAAGGGGAGTTGTGTGACCCCGCATGGGCTACTAGCAACAAGTCCAAGTCTTATGCAGGTGTTTGATAGAGATGGATGTCTATTGTCACTAGGGTGTGAGAGCAGAGCCCCGAAGGGCTATTGCTTGGGATACTGAGGGCTACTCAGAGTGAGAAATGCATTGAATGCACGTGAGATTGAATTCATTGTGTATCTTATTTGCTGGTCTCTAGAGAAATACTGAAAGGGGCACCAAGGGTTTGGGGCAATCGGTGTCCTTGTTCCTAAGCAGGAGCACGTTATTTGTAAATATTATTAATGTGAAAGCATTGGCTGGTTAGTTGTCTAATACCGCCCTCTTGTTGGCCTTGAGGTTGGTTTCATGGTTTCGTTGCTCGGACATCACCATCTTACTTAAGAAGGTGAGCCTGTGATTGTCTCTAGTAAAGTATTGCCTACTATAAAAGAGAGAAATTCAGTAAATATTTCTCTTACAGATGATGATTGGGATATGGAGGGGCAAGCAAGAAAAGCTTACTTCGGCTCTAGTATTGATCTTGCCAGATCTTCGAAAAGCTTTTGCCGTCCAAGCAGATGCATGTGGAAAGAGTGGCCTTGGAGCGGTCATTATGCAAGATGGATGCGTGCTGGCCTATGAGAGTAGGATTTTGCAGGATGATGAAAATACATTTAAGTATTTATGAGAAGGAATTGCTCGCTGTAATTCGTGCCCTTGCTACATGGAACACTTTGGCATCGTCATAGTCTTCTCTTGGCTTTTATATGCTATGCCAGTTTGTGATACATGCTTTAATGATGGTATATGCCTTCTTCCTCTTGAATATCCCCAGGGGCCTGTAAACGAGGGACAACATGTATCCATGTATGAAAAATCAAATCTTTATTTACAACATTGACATTATTTAAGTACTTTTAAATACCTTGGGGGGGCGCTCCAATAGCCCTGATATACTCAGTAATCAACCCCTCATCATAGAAGTGTCTCCATGTATGTCATCTGTAATGTCCACGATGGTAGGCTATCTCGGTAGGAGTAGGGTATCTGCCCATGATATCTAGCTGCAAACTTTCAACAAAGACATGATATAAAATATTCAAACACATATCCAGATGTGCCTTGAAATGGGCTTCGCTCTGATATAAGGTTCATAAGAAACAAAGAAGCGGTCGGAAAGATATGGGCAGTTTACTGGACGGGGGTAAAGGCACAAATGCTAGGGGTTCTAGCACATCAAGCAACCCTTGACCTCGCCTCTTGTTTTCCCCACATGTAGGCCAACATGCATGCGCCAAAAATCACGCCCTCGTGACATACCCCTCTCTTGAGATATTGCAAGCGTCCTCGATTGCATTCTAAAATACATGTAAGGAGTCTCACTTGCAGCTTTCTCACATCCACAATGGGGGAATACACACAAAGGTGGAGGTTGAAAACAGTTTTCCTCTTCTTAGTTGTGAAAGCCAAAAGAACTCTCTCTAAGTACAAAAGGAATAGATGAAGCCTATATGTGGGTCTCAAACCAAACTCATTGCTTGCCACTTGCGACATTGATGGATATAGTACATTGGTTGAAACATTGTCCAATATGGACAATCTTACATTGCATGATATATTGAAGCATCTCTATTGGAAAGAGAAGGTAAAAACAAGGTAATGGAGGAGGCAGTCGATAGAGCGAGCGAGGAAAAGCGAGCGGGCCCAAAAAAGCGAGCGAGCTTTTCCACAATTTCCTTATCGCGGTACTCAACATAGCTTTGTGCAAACCACTATTTGGGAAGATTCTCGAAAATAAAACTTATGTTACTATGTGTAACTATACCAACATTGTGAATTATAGTCTACCTTAACTTCCAATTGGAGCCATACTCACATTATACAACAATTCTTTTGCATTTGAAATAGGTCTTATTATCACAAGTCCTTCAATAATCAAAACAAATGCGTTGCTTGATATGTTGAACTTAGTAATGTAGACATCACGTCACCCATATGCGGGGAAAAAAAACTATCTGTAGACTTCATAGCATGGGATTGCATCAACACTTATGACATTCAAAATGGTTCTTCTTATTAAAAGTGTTATCAACCATGAAAGAAGTGAATGTTTAAAAATAGTTCACCCATATGTTGAAAAACCCAAGTGTCATTTATGACATTCAAAATTGCAACCATCCTGTAGTTCCTAGAGATTTTGCCCATAACCCCTTCCCTTCAACCACTAAGAGGTATCTAATATTTTTTTGTAGAACACTTGAGATATCATCACCTCCTAATACAAAACCATTATTACTATTTGTAGAACACTTGAGATATCATCACCTCTTAATACAAGACCATTCTTACTATTTGTAGAACACTTGAGATATCATCACTCCTTCCCTTCAGCCACTAAGAGGTACCTATTACTTTTGTAGAACACTTGAACCATTCTTACTATTTGTAGAACACTTGAGATATCATCACCTCTTAATACAAAACCATTCTTACAATTTGTATCACACTTGAGATATCATCACCTCTTAATATAAGACCATTCTTAGTATATCAACCAAAAAAGTCAAAGGCATGATCAATGTATGGACATTGAATGTTCTTTAATGAGAATATATTTTTATCAAATGAATTTATGTCTATTATGCCAAAGTAGATGAAACAAATAACAAGAAGTCTATTCATTTTGTAATGCAAGAAATCTCTTCCTAGACTATATATATTGAGTGTAATGTTTTATGCATATCCTATCAAAGATATATGCAAAACAAAAATCATTACAAACTATCAACCACATTTAAAAATGCAAGGAGTGTCCTCGAATCAGATTAGATCATATTATTAAGAACACCATGATCTATACCTATCTTCTTAAAAAATGTGTATCATAATTGAATTTCACATAAGAAGCTACTGAATGCTATTCATCCTAAAGCATGGCAAGTGACTTCTACATAAATAATAGTAGAATTTGTACTTCATATTATAATAGATATCGCTTTAATTTGGGAAATATCACATGAGTGCATATATACATGAATCATATGGGTGTTTGAAAGGCTCAATAGTAAACTCATTACCATCCTAATCAACAAGATCCAATTGAGCTCTCTTGGCACTAGCAACCTACACAAGGGGCTCCCAACACTACCCTCAATCAAAGTATTATTATCAAAAGAGAAGCATGCATCCCATTTGTCAAGCATTCTTTGATGAGAGGTACAATACCACATCCCATCTCCATTCATAGTATTATTATCAAAAGAGAAGCATGCATGCCCATTTGTCAAGAATTCTATGATGAGAGGTGCAATAACACATCCCATCTCCATTCATAGGCCACCTAGAGGATACAAAAGGATCAAATTACATTCAATGAAACTAGTGGATCCCTTTCTTTTTATTGAAAATGCATGGTGGATGATGCTCCAAGTTCCTTCTATACCTCAAGCCTGATAATGAGTCCACTAGTTACTCATTTGTTGTATATTTAGCTTCTCAAAGATAAGTTCAATATATATAGTAAATATTGGAGGTGTATGGCCTAAATGCATCATAAAACCAAGTATATTTGATCTCTTGCATCACACAATGATTCAAAGGAGCTTTCTAAGCAATATATCTTCTCCTTCTTATTTAGGTAACCATGTAGAATTTTATCTAGAACAACACACAATGATCCACTCCAATAATTGCATGCAAACGGAGATTCCATGTATTTTGGGACCATTTTGCACTGCATATTAATACTTGGTCTCTACCACCCCTCAATATTTATGATGAGATATGGATATGACCTTGGAATAGTGTAGATGAGCTTGAGTACTACAATTTTGGTTCTTACATCATCTCGATCAGAGGTCTGTAGAAAAAGTTATGGCCTCTACAAGCGAGATTTTGGGCCTTCTAGGACCATTCTGCACCGCGTATTAATACGCGGCCTCTACCAACCCTCAAGCTTAATGTTGAAATATGAACTTCTAGTAGCGTAGATGAGCTTGATTACTACAATTTTGGTTTTAAATCATCTCGATCGGAGGTCTGTAGCAAGAGTTATGGCCTCTATAAGCAGAGATTCCGAGCCTTCTAGGACCATCTTTGCACAACAGATTAATATGCTATCTCTACCACCCATCAAGTTCCATGTTGAAATTTGACCTTGAAGTGGTGTAGTTATGGCCTCTGTAAGCAGAGATTCTGAGCCTTCTAGGACCATCTTTGCACAACAGATTAATATGCTATCTCTACCACCCATCAAGTTCCATGTTGAAATTTGACCTTGAAGTGGTGTAGAGGATAAGGTGTACATGAATATGGATTCTAAGTAAATTTTTAAAAAATTGGATATCCTTAAAATAATACAAAATAATTCCCTCTAGTTTTTGATTTTATTTATGATGCAAAAGGCAAAGGAAAAATGTATTTTCAAGGTCATGCGAAGTGGGGTAAAAAGAGAAGAGGTTATGAGAAAAACATAAAGAATTGAGGTCTTTTGGTGCCGCTACCATTTGTTCTAAATGAGGAATAGGTGTAAAGAAATAGAGATTCCACTCCTAGAGGCAAGAGGTAATAAAGAAAGGTAGCTACAATAGGCAATAGGAGGCCAGGAGGCAAGAGAGGCGCCAACAACTTTCAATAAAGATTTTATATGTTTGAGCAAAGGTGGAGGAAAGTTAGACTTTGGTTATATTGATTGAGCTTCAATTAAATTTATGAATTGATAATGTCTCATATAATGGATGGTTTGCTCGTTTTTCATCGCTCTGTTCAATTACTTTGCTCGGTTATTTCCGCTCGCTTTTTGGTAATCCTCGTAATGGAGGCACTCAAGCATTCATAAGTACTAAGACAGGTTTCCAAAAGGGAAATCGGAAGGTGAAATGCACCTACTGTGGAATGACAAGCCATGAGGAAAAGTATTGCAGGAATAAGGGCAAACCACAATGCACTATTTGCAAGAAGTATGGACATGATGAAAAGAATTGTTACCAGGCTAATCTTGTGGAAACATCTGTCCAAAATAATGAGTCTCTTTTAAAATATTTTTTTTGTAATAAGCTTGCCTTAGGCACCGATGATGTAGCCAAGGAAGCTACAAGGAATTAAGAGCTCGTGAGTGACATTACCTTATGAGTAGTAATCCATGAGAGTGGAAATTCCCACATGCTAGTTACACCACTGGCTAACGAGCCTGATAGGGGAGTAGGGGGGGGGGGGATTATCATTGTAATTTCGCACTACAACTCTGATGACATGGCCTAGCATCAAGGGGGGTGTTGAAATATGTGATGCTAGAGAGCCTTGAGATTGATGTAGAAAGGAAAAATGTATGATTGGCTGGAAGGATCTAGGAGGAGATGGATAAGGTAATCTGCCTATATCTAGAGGCATCACCTAATGGAAGATCGATTCACTTTCTTGCTTCTACTCATTTCCGCTATGCTTGACTACTTTGAGCCTCCATAGCCTTAGTTTCTCTTTACCTCTCTTCTCAGCTTTCTTCTGTCCTGTCATTATTAATCCATTTGACCCGGGAAAATGTGAAAACTATGTTACCAGGAAAAGATCCCACAAGACTTCACTCAATCTTTGTATCCTTCCGACTGAACATGCCTTAAAAGAAGAGAAGGTGGCTTTGTAGAGGAAACGTGGTACGTATGCATAACATTATCACAATTAGAATATTTTAGATACTCAGCTGCCATGTCCGGAAATGGTAACATATATACTTATTGTCAGGCTAAGACAATACTTTAAATACTAAGATTCCTTGTCCCAAAATGGTAATGTATATACTTCCTGAGCTGCCTTCTACAAAGCCAAATCTTTCTTCACATTTCTTAGCTTCTTAGGAATGTATGGGTCTCTATCGTTGGTTTTAGTTTGCATGCCATCTCAAAGATTAGGAATATTGTGACCTTTTACTGTAGCAGGTAGATTAAGTCTTACACTACCCTCATCAAATATCTTTTCACTGCTGAAGAGTCGTAGAGGAAGGCAGGCTTCAGATTGGCAGTGATTGTTATACTTGATGTCCTAAGGAATATTGTGGCCTTTTACAGTAGCAGATAGAAGAAAGTATTACACTACTCTCATCAAATATCTTTTCACTGCTGAAGAGTCTTAGATAAAAGCAGGTGTTTCCTTCTCTATGGCTTCAGTTGGCACTGATTGTTGTATGATGTGCTAATGTCCTTTTGGGAAGTTTTGCTAAAATACTTTGTTTTGCATAGGATTCTGGAATATAACTAAGTCGCACATGAAGGAAAATTACAATACGTTTCAGATATTCACAAGCAATTCATTTGAAGACTTTACAGAGCAAACAATCTTAAGTTAATTGCTCTGTTGCTTTCCTAAGCATTTGTACTTTCAAGATTAGCATGTCCTGCAACATCAGAGCAGAAAGGTTCTCCTTTAAAAACGTGTGATGCAACGTGATCCTGTCTGCCACTGGTTTGGTCACCAACATTAAGACAAAGATGGAAGCATTTCGAAGAGATGCCTGTTTCCTTAGAAAAATTGGATGAATCAGAGGATTTTAGATCGAAAGGATAGAAGGGATTCAAAAAGGTCAAATATCAAGAAACAGAAGAGTTGAAGACCGCAATTACCACCATGAATTGTAAAGAAATAGAAAGAGAAGGTTCAGGTCATGAATCTTGACAAATAGAAACAGAAGATTCCAGCTCAGTGGGCAACTTCCTCAGACAGATAGAATTCAAAGAAAATCCAGACACAAAGACTCAGGATTCAGCACCAGAGAAGGTTTGATGATGCTTCAAGTGAAGACATAACTAGACATTTACAGCCAGAAGATTCAAGAAAAATTTCAGTGTTCAGATACTCACGCTTTGTTGACATCTTTAAAAAAACAAGTGGCTCTGTTTAGTTGCAGGTTCAACCCTGCATAACCTCCATGTTCAATCCTAAAAAATAATATTCAACTTCAATACCCTTTTATCTTGGAAACAGTTCAGCACAACCATGCCATTGTGGCAGGGAATCAATGCTACTTTACATGAGCTTATAGAAACGTATCGTGGAAACTAATCCTAAATGATGTTTAAGCTATTTTTCAGGTGGCTTTTGCTTCAGAGCAGCAAACCTGGCAACCAAGTCATCGTACTGAGGGAGCCTTGGATGAACGTGAGATTCTTGCTTTTCTCTGAAGATGTTGGGTTCCAAAGTGGAAGAACGTTGAGGTAAAACTGGAGGGCTGTCATTGGATTGGTTTGGCAAGGAAACAACTCTGTGTGGTGGAGGTGGTGGTGGTGGACGTTGTGGAGGTGCAGAAATGGGACTAGGTGAGGACTCAGGGATGAAGACTGAGGATGGCAGCGTCAGATAGCTGAATTTGGCATCAAAATTGCGTTGTTTGTTGTCATGTTCTGCTGGAGAATAGGATACTGGTTTTGCATCTGAGCTATCCATCAACTTAGTTGATGAGTTGAGGCCCTTGGTCCTATGAGACCTTCGCCCCTTAAAGTACCTGGCATCAAGAAGTCCAGGGCCACCACTGCTATTAAAATCACTAGCATCTTCCTGACCTGTGCTAACAACTTTGGCTTCTCTCCTTGTGGATGCTTTCCTGGAATCTTTGGCATTTGATCCCTTTGTAAGAGGCTCTCCATTTGAAAGTTTAACATTGCCTTGACCACGTTGGCTGTGAGTACAGGGCTTGCCCTCCTGTGCACTAATTGGTTCTTGCTCTGAAAACGTCTCTCTAGAAGCCAAATACCCATCGCTCATGTCTGTGTGCAGGTAATCACCTGTCCGCCAGGGAATCTCATGCATCCTGTCTATTTTAATTTTTTGTTCTCTTCCTTTCCTAGACTTTCGCAATTTAGTTTTCCTCCTCAAGTCATGGCCATTGTCAAGGTCTTTTGGTCTATCCTGTCGAGTGGAATTTAAACCAACTCCAATGTTTTCTGTAGACTTGGTCAGCTTTGAGGAATTATCAAGAACCTTTTGCTGCCCTAACACGTGACCTTCAGCGTTAGATTCTACAGGTTTTCTTGAGCTGCCAGAGGATAAGCCAAGGGTCTCATTTCTCTGCCTAGATCTATTCCTTTCTGTGGCATCGAGAGGATCGTCATCCTTCTCTCGATTCCCAACCCGACCCATTGTTTTTAACCTCGCAACCAAGCCAGGGGATGAATGCTTCTGGAAAATAACTCCACAGTTTTGGTATTGTTGTAAGTAACAAACAAAAAGCGATGGTAAAACCATTCGAACAACTGGCAAGCGGCGGAAAAACTCACAGGTAAATCTTCAGCTGGCGCTGCAATCACAGGTTTTAGTTTCTGTAATACATTGTACTCGGCAGCAACGTCCACCAGCAATGCTTGTTTCACCGCCTCAGATGGGTCTTGCGAAGAGAAAGTCTCCAAAATCTGCGGACGAGGAGAGAATTTGAGAGAATTACCATTTTATTCTGGCAGCTGAAAGCGTCCTAGTGTGTAAGGTCTGGATTGTACCGCTTTGTTTACGTGACAATCAGGCCGTAGCTCTTGTACCGCCGTGATAAACTCCCTCCCATACTTCATTGCCAAAATGTCGCGGAGCTCCTGCAATTCTGGCAGATCTCCGCAGTTTGAGGCAACAAAGGCCAAGGTTTCTAGAGGTTCCTTCAAGTCCAACGGACATGCTCTGCGTCATAATCAAGAACGCCTATCACGGTACAGTAATGTCTGATGCGTAACCACAAACTCAGGTCTGTTTGCGCATAAAACCCAATTCTAACGAACCGATTTAGGCATTCTCACCGTTGCCCGGAGATGTTGGACAGGTTGGCGATCACTAGCTCACAGTACCGTCTTATCGTGTCCTGAGCAGAGAGAAGGCTCTGATTCTTCCAAACGCGTCCCAGCTTATCAAAGGGCCAAGCAATACGATTTAAATGAATTAGAAAGAGAAGGACGTCCAAACGAAGACGCATTCCAACGGTTCGTTCCTTCCCTACGGCAAGACTAAATTTCTCAGGTGTGCGTATGCTCAGGTGTTTTATACCAACATAATTTTGCCGATCTGCGCGCTCTTTGGATTAGATTTTCAGAACAATTACCGCGGTGGCGCGCAGCTAACAAAATAGCCTCAAATGTGACACCAATTGTTCAAATGCAGCTCAGATTGTGTCGACAACACGAGCAATACGAGCTGCGAAAGAGCGCAGCAACCTGGTGGAATTCCCAAGGCAGGTGTGTGCTTACCCGCAAACGAGCATTTTGCTCTTGGCCAAGTTGTAAGAGCTGAGCAACATCTCGACGCATTTGTTTCACTTGAACTGCCTGGCGGTTCCGCAGCAACCGGATTCGGGACATGGACACCTTCAAGAGTTTCTTACTGCAAGGAGAGCCAAGAAGAAATGCAACTGACATCAGGGAAAAGTAACGGACAGAAGAGCGGCAACAAGCCGAGGTTCCGTAGCACATTTTTCGTGCCAAAAACCCTCCTCCTCGCACATTCCCATCGCTCGCAGAGAGAGGAAGAAGAGAGCAAAAAGTTGGGCTCCGATTCTGAACGTTTTGGAAAACTTGTGGAGGTGCAGTGGAAGCTATGTGTCGTTGGGGCAGGATGAAGGGGAAGAGATGCACAATGCAGGGAGAATAAAAGTGGTGAGCAATGCAGAGCTGGCTGCAGGATTGAACAAGCAAAGGGGCAATCCAGACGATGTCCGGGCGAAGCAAAGGAGGGAAGAGTCTACAGAGCGAGAAGAAAGATGGAGATGGAGGAGGAGAAAGACGTACCATCTGGATTTGGGGAAGGGATGGACGCAATCGAGCAAAGAGCAAGAGCAGAAGAAGGGGAGGGAGGCCATTGGAGAGGGCAAGGCGCCATAGCCAGCCTGCCGGCAGCAACGGCAAAGCTCCCACAAAAGCAAGAGCACACAACCTTTTCAACGCCCCTGTGTAGCCTGCAAACCCCCCTCTTTTCAAAAATTAATTATTAACCTCCCTTCATCATCATCCACTTTATTATTAAATCTCCCCTTTACACTATCACATCGGCGGCCACGACCCTCTTCCCACACCATTCGCTCAGCTGGTGGTTTTCAAGAAAGAGTCTTCCCTCCCTCCCGTTGGCTCCTTGCTCCACCACTTCCACCCTCTGCCCTCACCCACACCACCACGGACGAGTCGACCCTACTACCCACCCCGACCCCTGCACGCCTGCCTCCAGTTGGCTCGTTGCGCCACCAGTCCCACCCACTGCCGTCCTCCACACCACCAAGCACCCACCAAAACCCATGACCGTGGGCACTGGCTCCTAGCGCTCATGCCAACTCACCACCAATGTGATGCCATGGAAGGCGTGGAAACAAGCTCAAAGGATCTTGGAAGGAGGCCGCCTGCCAATGTGGTGTTCACACGAGCACACCACCACACAAGCTTGTCTATAAATTTGCAATGATCTAGCAGTCGATTCGTCGTGCTCTTGTTTACAACCTGCCAAAGTCCTACATTGCCTCTACACCTCTTGCCCAAGGCTTTGGGCCAAAGGAGGCAGTGCCAGACAACCTTCTCTTCTGCCCAACAAGTTATGGTCCAACATTGAAGACCTCTTTTGCAAGTTGGGCATGTGCTTGGTCTAAACCCAACCTTAAGCCCTTCTCACTCCCCAAGCTCCCTTCTACAAGGGCAACCTCCGACATGCAAAAAAATCACTAAGTCCATCGCTCACACCACCTGCACAAAATAGGCAAACAAGACCCCCTACCCAAGCATATGGGCAAGCAATCTCTTAACACGAGCATCATTTATTACCAATGCAATCTGTTGGGACTTCAACTCAACCCTTCGTGACATGGAAGCAAAATCCTTATGGGCAGACACATTTGGTGTGTATTGAGTTTTGCCCACCAAAAGGGGGGGAATCATGGCTTTGGCAGGCAATGGCATAGTGTGTACAGAGCCTTATCCACTCTAGGGAGCTCATTCTCACCTACAAAAACACTAAAAGCCTTCTCCTATAACCCAAAAAAAGTTCACTCGATGCATCACATTGTCCATGGGCACTACACTATGTTGTGGAGGACTACTCTCTCTTGTGAAGGACACATGTTGAGGTATTAACAACCACCTACAAATGGTTGCTTAAGCTCCCAATCAAAAAATCAAGTTTATAGGGACCTACTCTTAGTCCGCTTCATTCTATTTCAATCCTACTCACTAATTTTTGTCTTTGACTTTCCCTCACCTTCCCATCTTCCACCCTACACACCCCATGGCCCATCACATCCTCTTTCACAATCCCCCTCACATGTTGCCAATGGTTGATCAAGACCATACCTCTTCTAATCTCCACTGTTCGTTCTACACATCTACAGAATCAGAAAAAGGATGGACACAAATACAATCCTAACTAGGATTAACACCTCAGTTTCCATCAAATAATACGACACCACATCACTTTTATTATAGCATGTTCCCACGTAGGAGAAAAGCTCTCCTTATATGTGCACAGGCTCCAATTTCATATATTCCCAACTCCTTGTGATTTAGCTCTCTCAAACATATACTTAGGACCTGATTATGGAATGGCATACTTGTCAGCCACATCTTAGGTCTAAGAAATGAATGTATTCGAGATGAGGCTTCTCCTCGTTCACTGTCTCAATGCTCGACTAAGGCCCTCACACATAGAGGGGTAAACTGACAATGAAAACGCAGCTAGCAGGGCTAGTTTGAATAGAGGACTATTTGGAGAGAGAGTTGGAGCCCAAGAATCCAATGCCCTATAAGAGTATTGAGTTGGCTACAACATGTTAACTCTCTCTAACAACATAAACTACAGTTGCTTTGGGAGCTCTCAACAAATACACAAAAACAAGGAACCACTTGTCCTACCACATCTCCTTAGAGCCCCACACAAGGTAGAGCCTAACCTGAGAAACTCCACTTAGTACATCACACACCTTGCATCACATCTTGTCAGTTCAAAGTTGCTAGATGGTTGCTAGATGACTATGGATACCCAATATATTTTGGCAATATGGACATATCATATAAGTAATGATACATGACAAGTTGGCTAGCAAGCCCTTTGCACGAAGTAATCTCTTGCTAGCTATCAATTCTAGACATCAATAATGGGGTTGCTACAATGGCAACCCTAACAATGTCATGGGGATGCCCACTTAAAAAACTAAGGTGGCCCAACCTCTTTCGTACCATGTACACATCATCTTCTTGGATAGTAGCATCTAATTGAGAGATGTGGTGTCCAAAAAGCAATGTGATCACCATCCCCAACATTCCCTTGATGCTTGAACCAAGCATTATTACTAAGGAAGATCCTCGCTAATACATGGGGGATGAGGCCTCCATCACAAAAGTACTATCGTTACTTTACCCCATCTCACGTGAAGATGATGGCCTTCAACAAAATTGATGCTTACACTATTCGCCTTCCCCAACCCAAGTGCAACTATGAGGCTCAAGTCCAGCACCTTACTATCATTGCTGATGAACACCCATGGTCATACTTAGGTGGTGGCTCATCTCTACGGAAGGTGAGGTGGACGTTGCAAGCTACTTGGATCTTTCTTTATAAAAGAATAAATTCTACCTTACAACTTTTACACATTAGGCTCTCAAAATATACTCATTGGGGTCTCATAATATTCTACTTTCTTTAACAATTTCCTTCTCACTTTTGCCTCCCTATGAAGATGCTTTCTAGAGTTATGACTTTCAATCAAGAAGCATCTTTTCCTAAAGTGTTGCGTCCGTAGTAAGCAACTTGTCCACAAACAAGAAAACTTTAGCAAAAAACAACTATAAATTTGGGCCGGTAGCACCCTCTAGATATGTTTGACTTTTTTATGCTTAGTACATGTATCTTCAACGCTTGTGCATGGAGAGAGAGAGAGAGAGAGAGAGGCATTCATGCACGCATGTACTCATAAATGTGTCTACATGTTATGTGTGTGGCTGGAGGTAGGTGTGGCTTACAATATAAAATGTGAAGGTACGCTAAAAAACCACTTGCAACCAACTTACACATCAAAAGTAGCATGATTGTGAGAGGATGCACATGTTCTAAAGTGCACCAGCTCCATAAGCACAATAAACCTCACAAGATCATGATCCATGTATGCCACTCAGGGCCTCCATTGTGTTCTAAGTTGCATATCGAGAATGACAAACCCAAAAAATTCAATTGCTATGCATTTACAAAATGTACACAACATAAGAGCAAGTTTATGAGGGGTTTGTTCTTAACACCGTCCACATAGGATTCCAAAAGTAGCTCACTAATCTATGGTTCTCTTTTCCTTATTCCAATGTATTGTCAATTTATAGTATCCCTTGTCTAACTTTTTAGTGCTTATGATTCCAATAACCATCACAGTGACAATTCCAATTCCAATGTTCCATTTAATGAGAAGTAAAGAGGGGATGCATGTGAAATCGTTACCTACTTTGTAATGATGCCTTTTCTAAATATACACATTTGACATACATGTGCACCTTTCCACGCAAGCTTGGCATTGACATAGGTGCTTCTAAGATTGGGGGGAGAAAATCCAATCAATTGGTAACCTGTAATGTGGAGAAGGAGAAGCGATACAGTATTTTTTAGGAGTAGTTTAGAAGGTTGCTTTTATAAGAAAAAAAAGCTTTTACATTCCTTTTGCATTGCATTAACTAATTAAGGGAAGAGAGGGAAGGGGAAAGAAAAGAGCAGAGGGCGTTGGGTTAGTTCCTTGAGTCTTGCTAAGATGGATCCTCCTACAAGCCCCATAGGGATACAGAGAATCGTTTATGTTCTTTTTTTACTCCACAGTCTTCTCTAAAGTTGGGTGCATTTCCTTTCATTTGTTGCTGTCTATTTAATGACTTTGTGTTCAATCTACGCTTCTAAGTAATTGATTATATGTATTGTATGGTGGTCCTCTCTCTCTCTCTCTCTCTCTCTCTCTCTTCTTCCCTCCCTTCCTCCCTCCTCCCCTCCCCCCCCCCCTCTCTCTCTCTCTCTTTTTCCTTCCCTCCCTCCCTCCCTCCTCCCCCCCCCCTCCTCTCCCCCCCCTCTCTCTCTCTCTCTCAATGCTATTAAAGGATTTTTTAGTAAGGAATTTAGCATCGGCCTTTATATTTTGGTTACAAACCTTTCTCCACATGAACTCCAAAAATAAGTGTCGTTATGATTGTTTATCTCTTAAATTCATAACTAAGAAATAGCATTAAAATATTTAAGGTCACAAGATTGGACTTTTGTGACCACGTCTCACGGTTGCAATCAGTTTCAAGGGGATAATGAAAAGTATTTGGGTTAGGACTCATTTTCGTACATGAGCACGTTATGTCTTAAGGGTTCTCTCTCTCTCTCTCTCTCAATGATATTAAATACTTTTTTAATATGGCATTATTACACACACACGCTGGATGGACAAAAGTAGTAGAGCCTAATTCGCCTTCACAACCACCCTCATCCACATTTAAAACAACTGAATAACACTATCAGAAGGTAAAAGGCATTCATTCAACAACCTTGTCTCTACACCCCTCTACATTCAGCACATACACTGGGCACATTTCCTCTGGAAGCCTAACAACCTCAGAAAGAAACCCAATGGACCACATAGCCCAACACAAGCTCCTACTGTCTGAGCTCAAGCTCACAAAGCATTCAGATTCATAATGCATCCAATCCCACAATTCACCGGACAACCACCCACAAAGTGACCACGGTCAGAAATCTTATTATATCTTTCCCAAAGATCATCAACAAGCGGTGGTAATGATGCAACCCACCATTCTTGCTCATCTGTGCCTTCAAGCTATAATAGCTACCTCATAGCTATTCCCCTCCTCACTCTATACCCACCTTATCTCTCCAACTTGCTTTGTAGCAATGCCCTCCCGGAAGCTCCCTGCACCTACCTCTCTCTTGCTCATGGAGCATCCGTGGATCTCTGGCCTTCACGATTCTCCTGCCCTCCACTATGAGCCTCCACATCCATCAAAGACCTCGCGCCAGCTCTATCACCCTTCTTCTTCTCCCATTCTCGGCTTCTCCTGCCTCCTGGCTGGCTCATCCTCTTCCACGTGAAGTCCACACTCTCCCTCCAAAACTGTCCTCCTTCCTTCCTCCACCTCCTCTAGGCAGAGAGAGAGGCAGCCAAGTAGCGATGTCCTCCGTTGCCACCTCACCCTCCAGAAGCTCCTCTTCTCGTCCTCACGTAGCCACCTTTGCATGCCTTTTTGATAAGTGCCACGTCACCTTTGCCTTTTACCACTCTCCAAGGATTCCCACAATTTCATACACCAAGGCACTTAAGCACATGTTCCAACCTTAGTCTCAAAGCACACCGTTTCACATAACCTTCCAGCAAAGCCTAAAGCTTGATTGCCACATATAACCACACATTCATGACGCCCACACTGAGTCAATGAGTGCTCCCATGCCTTTACCACAATACGGAACATCACTCATGTACACATGTACAAGTTGAGTTTGGGGTTTTCAAAAATCTTCACACACCTTTAGCAACCCCTTTCTTCTGCTGTGGCATTCATGTCCAGCAGCAGTACAAATAGAGACTATTTATCCTCCTAGATCAAACAAAAATCTCGGTGCATATACCTTCCAATTCTTCAAACATTTTCCTTTGTCAAATAACCATTGATACATCCTATCATGATCTTCCATTTTCAGCAACCCCCTGGGTTCTTTATATATGGCATCATCAATATATACTATTGTATTTCCTCCTCCATACCAGTTCACATAATCTTGTGATGGAAACAACCATTCCTCACCTCTACTCCTCTCTGACACATTTGAATCCCACTCATAATCATATACTGAATTAACAAACATCTGATCATCAACTTCCATCTCATGGTCATCCAATTTGCAACCTACATCATTGGTTCTTAACTCTTCCTCTGGACAAACTGCCAAACTAAGACTATAGCCAGACCACTCATGCATGTGTTGAGCATCAACATGAGGTGTATCCACCATAAACTCATTTCCCTTCATCTACTTAGCCAAACACTAAGCCTACACACCAAAAGTTTCTTTCTCAAATTTTTGATTGTTTCTTAAAGGATTTACCGCATGGACTACCATGTTCTTGACCTGAAGATCATAGGATAGAAATCCTACCGGGCAACACTCTAGCTTGCAAAGCTCTTATAGAGTCAATCAGCTAGAATAAAAGGAAATTCAAAAGCAAGTGGAGGAACTGATAGAGAGAGGATTGATAAGACCCAACAGTTCTCCTTATGGAGCACTTGTCTTATTAGTCAAAAATAAAAATGGAACCTATCGAATGTGCATAGACTATCATGGACTAAACAAAATCATAGTAAAGAACAAATATCCCAATCCCTAGGATTGATGATCTTTTGGACAAATTGAAAGGGGCCAAGGTCTTCAGTAAGATAGATCTCAAATCCGCAAGTTCGTATGGTAGAAGAGGATATATACAAGATTGCCTTTAGAACTCAAACGAGACATTATGAGTTCCTAGTTTTGCCTTTTGGGCTCACTAATGCTCCAACTACTTTTAGCAGAATGATGAACCAAATCTTTCTTAAACATCAAGATTTTGCGATAGTAATTTTCGATGATATTCTGGTGTTTAGCAAAGATGTTTAGGAGCATAAGGAACATCTGAAGCTAGTCTTTTCACTCTTGAAAGAAAATCAATTGTACATAAATCGTGAAAAGAGTAGTTTCTTTCAAGATCAGACAGAGTATTTGGGTCACATTGTATCTCCCGATGGGATTCGAGTGGATCCAAAGAAGATTGAATGCATAGTCACATGGCCTAAACCCTGAGATATACACGAATTAAGATCATTCTTGGGATTGTGTAGCTTTTACAGCAAGTTTGTCAAGAATTTTGCAGACATTGCACATCTATTGACAGACCTTCTTAGAAAAGCTAAGCATTTCTTATGGACCGAGCGTCAAGATAAATCTTTTACAGCTTCAAAAGAAGCTCTCACACAAGCTCCTATGTTGCAACTACCCAATTTCTCTAGACCATTCTTTGTAGTTGTAACCGATGCTAGTGGATATGGAATTGGAGCCGTACTTTTGCAAGATGGACATGCAATAGCATATGAGAGCAGAAAATCAAAACCAACAGAATGCAATTATAGCACATGTGATAAAGAATTAACTGCTGTTGTGCATGCCTTATGAATGTGGAAACACTATTTGATGGGAGCTGAGTTTCTTATCAAAACCAATCAACAAAGTATCAAGCATTTGTTGACCCAGCCACTTATATTCGATAAGCACATCAAATGGGCATCATTTATACATAGTCTTCAACCCATGATTCAGTATCAACCTGGAAAAGAAATGTAGTTGCTGATGCTCTTAGCAGAAAGCCAAGTATTAATCACATCACTGCTATAGAGACCCAGCCTTTCGAAGGTATGAAGAATTCCTATCAAGAGGATCTAGACTTTTCCGATATATGGAACAAATTAGAGAATAATAATTGGAATCCTATGTTGGACTATTCATACAATGACAGATACCTCTTTTATCAAAAGAAATTATGCATCACTCGACCCTTTAGACAAATTGTAATGGAAGAAATGCACCAACCACCATATATGGGACATAGGGGAGTGACTGCTACTTTACAAGTGATAGCGAGGGAATTTCATTGGCCTACTATAAGAAAAGATGTGGCTAAGTTTGTAGCCGAATGCATCACTTGCCAGAAGATCAAGAGTTACAAAGGAAAGACCCAGGATTGCTAATGCCCTTGCCTATTCCTACGCAACCTTGGGAATAAATATCTATGGATTTCATAACAGGTTTTCCTACTACAGCGAATCAAAATGATATAATTTGGATGATAGTAGATTGCTTTAGTAAGCAAGCTTATTTCATCGCATGCAAGAAGACTTTAACAGCTCAGCAAGCTGCACATTTATTCATCAAGCATATCTTTGTTCATCATGGCTTGCCAAAGATTATAGTGTCCGATCGAGATTCGAAGTTTTGCAGTGATTTTTGGACTGCATTATTTCATAATCTAGGCACTAAGTTAGGTTTCTCATCAGCTTTTCATCCAAAATCGAATGGACAAACTGAAGTTACAAACAGTACTATTCTGGATATGATAAGAGCTTATGTAGGAAGTCAACCAAAGACTTGGGACAAATACATTCATCTCTTACAGTTTGCTTATAATAATACTCCTCATTCTGCAACTGGAAGAGCACCCTTTGAGATTATCTATGGGAAGGTTTTACCTATTCCTATTACATGATTGACCCATACAGTGGAGGCAGCAGATGCATTTACCCACGACTATTAAAATATTCTCAAAGAGGTTCGAGAAGCCATTGCAATCACTCAAGAGAAGTACACAAAACAAGCTAATAAGAAACGAAAACACATGCTTTCTAAAGAAGGTGATTATGTACTTCTTTGGATTGAGAAAAGAAGATTGAAGAGTGATGAGAAATGGCCAGTAATCAAGATGTCCCCATGTTTTTATGGACCATTCAAGGTGACTTAGAAAATCAATGATCTACCTTATAGGCTTGAATTACTTGATAATTGGAAAATACATAATGCTTTCCATATCAGCCTCTTAAAGCCCTTCAAAGGACCTTTACCTATTCATCCAGTCTATGAAGAGGCTCCATTGATTGTTGATGAAGAAGAAATTCTAGAACCTAAATGCATTATTGATCATCAATAGACCTCAACCCGAAAAGGAAACGTCTATACTAAATACTTGCTCAAATTTAAGAATCATATGAGAGAATGATGCTCAGTGGATGCCTGAGCAGTTCTTTCGAACTTTTCCAAACCTCATTGGTTCCTATAATCAAATACGCAACTGAGGTCAGTTGCAATCCAAGCAAGAGGGATGTTACGAAAATTATATTTCTGATATATCTTGCTTTGGACATTATGATTTTAGTCAAGTGTGACTATGGCAAAGTACTCCATAGGAGCGCACTGGCCGCGGCAGGGGTGCTAGTGGATACTTTGTGTGGTTAGTTGGGGATGCCTGACTAGCTTGTGTTTGGCCATGCCAGATGGTCGGTATTGTGGGTGATTCCATGTTACTACTGATGTCGCTAGTGTTATTGGTGTTGTGCTTGATTATTGTGCTTTGATCGAGGTTATGTTGGGATCAGTTGATTCGATGATTCATTCAATCGATTGTTAATAACTAATGTAATTGGCGGCTTGAGTACAGGTGATGGAACTCATAACGAGGATTGGAGTTAGTGCGAGGGTACCGATCGAGGTGTTGCACAGCGCATTATATATTGCCATGGGCCAATTTTGTATTTGCTTTATTATTGCAAGTTTGAGCAATATATTTTGTAGTGAGCATAATTCATTTTTGGGCCCTAAGATGGCTATGTAAAGCAAATCCCTCATTTTGGAAGAGAGGGATAATTTTGGCTCCTTGATGCTTTTATGAAATATCATAAATACTTTAGATGGAGGAAGCATGAGCCACTCATCTAGGGGGGGAGATTGTACCCAGTCTGCTGTCATTTTCGTGGTGTGATTGTGCTCTTCTTCTCCAATTGATTAAGTGGTGAGTTTGTGTTGAAGATAATTACCTTTTGGTTTTAAAGATAGCAAGGGTGGTAGAGGCAATTAAAGGGAGTAGCCATAGGCCAGAATATGAGTATGTGAACCAACCAAGGGGAGAAAGAGGTCATCCAAGAAGGATTATTCTTAATGCAGTTCAAGTCAATATGCCATAAAGTATGCCTTCTTCTACTAATGCTTCTCAAGAAGTGCAAACTCGCGATTGGGACCAAGATGGTAGGCTTGTTGTTGAAAGGATGGTCAATGATGCTTTTTGGGCAATTAGGACAAACTCAAGAAGCTATGTAAAATGTTTGGGTTGGACACTTGAAAAAAGGGAGTGTCATGAGATTATTTCAAAGAGTAGATCCCCACACCGGCCCCTTGTTTTTTGGCTACACAAAAACATCTATATGGTAGGCCAACAACACAAATAATGTGGTTTTGCAATACTACCTACACACACAACTTGGAATGTGGATAGCAACATCACTCCAGTTCCTCACACCGTGCCTCACACATGGCCAGTATAATTGGGGACTTTGTTAACACAGATGGAGGTGGACATGATAATGAATGCTATGTTCAAGCTAGAGATGATGTCAAGTACATTAGGACAAGGGACAGATGGGTGCAACCGATGTGGTGAACAAGAACAATAAGATGAGAAACATAATGTTGACAAAGAAATGTCAGAACAACACAAGCATAACCCAATGATGACCCCAGAAGGACGTCGTCCATATTACTGGTCAAAGATTTCAAGGGCTACAAGGCAAAGAATTGAGCGAGCATATGCACTACATGCAAGTGTTGTTGAGCAACACGTTGTCAAATCCATGGAGCATGAGACATTTGTGGTGCAGAGTTTGGACTACCCTTTTGCTGAAACTCCAAGTTATGTGGTTGCCATCAAGGAGACACCTACATGCACATGTGCATAATTTCAAGATAGGGTGGACAAGAAGAAGGCATACTTGGCTTGCAAGCATATATACTTTGCATTTTTGAGGGTGCTTTGTTTGGATGCAGACATGTATATGTTTGTGCATCAACTTATCCTAAGGGATCATGAGTTGCAGATTGCATTGGGTAGGGAAAACGTATCTTAGGGAAAATCTCACTTCTTTTTGTATCTCACGTTGACTATGGAAAAGGTATAACCTAAGGTCATATGTCATGTTGTTGCATAAACATGTACATATATACACTTACATATGTATATGTTTGTGCATCTTGCATCGAATGTTGGTTTTGGAAAAGATTTATGGACATTGGCTAGACCTCAATTGGAAAGACATAATACCATTTTGCTTACACTTTTTTCGTATCTTTCTTGTTGCAAAATTTGCATGAGAAATGTGCAAAAAAATGGAGCAAATTGTAAATAATGTAGTTAAAGAAGATGGTTTCAGTGTACATTGGCTAAACCTCAACTTGAAGGACGTTATGCCATTTTGCTTATTATTTTTGTGTACATAGTGCAATTAAAGAATATGGATGGTTTAAGTGTACATTTTAATGCTACTATTTTGAGCCTCAGACCGTGCACGCTGGGTCTTGAGATGGTAGCCAAATGTTCAGTATTTCCTTCCTATTTTGGATTAAAAAATCTTGCGTAATGTAAAATAAATTTGATGAAAATTTGAAAAAGCTCGCCTAAACAGAAAAGTTCCCAAAAAAGCTCGCCTCGCCTGAAAAAGCTCACCTAATTATCTCTCTTTTCCTAGGAGCCCTTTTTTGGGTTCCAATGTTTGAGTTTGGGATCCAAGAATGGTGGTTCCAATTTCGAGGCTTAAGGATTTGGGTTCTAAGTTAGATCTTGGGGTTTAGGGGTGGGAGCCAATTTTAGCACATTTTTTCGATTTCGTGCTTGCTTGTTCTAATAGAGTTCTAACTTCCAAGACTACATGTTCTGATTTTAAGTCCCATCATTTTGGGTACTAAGATTTCCTATTTTGGAACCCATGCACTACATTCTAGTGTCTCTTGTGTTCAATATAATTCAAATGTACAAATGAATGAAAACATTAGATGGCAAACAATCATTAATGATTATAGTGATGCCAAAGGCCATAGCATCACTAAAAGTTTTATTAACATTCTAGAGGACATTCAGTGTGGCTATTATCAAGGGCTGATATACCACCTAGAAATTCAACTCACTACATATTAGATTAATGGAGATGTGATGAGGGGATAAACTTGGGAAAGAAGGAGAGACATGTTCATAAGTAGCAAGAGTTTGAATAATTGAGGAGTTTGTTCTCTTCCTCACTAGATTGCTTGTTGTTAGCTCAAAACTTATTTGCACTATATATTTAGGATAGAAAATGCTCAATCGCATGCAAAGAGGGACTGAATAATTAAAATTTGATTTATTCAAGAGCTAATCATGACATATTGGAGCACAACAAGGTCTCTATAAAAAGGCTCTATAGTTACTTCTGATACACTCATTTGTTGTTTTGTAGTAAATTCATTTGCTAAAGTTTAAGTAGACATCATTGCTCACCTAGAAGATTACTAAGAGAATGTCTTGAAATGTAGTTGGTGTTTTGGATGTTACACAAAGGGTCTTCACCAATGGAATCTTTTCGATCTCATAGAGTTCACTTAGAAACTCTTCTTGAAAAGTGATGAGGAAAGTAGTTCTAGAATAAATCAATGTCAGAGTCATAGCATGGCAAGTTTGGATTTATATAATTAAAGTATCCAAGTCTCTTTTTTGCTTATTGATTAATATCCATGATTTGAGAGGATGCTAAAACGTATGATTATCATCAAACATGTGGAGTCTACCACTTGAAAATAGTTCTTGGAAAGTAACAATGCAGATACAAAGTGAACAATTGATTAGAAGATATGCTAAATTGATTATTATTGTGTGAAGGTCACCTAGAAACATGCCTAGAATGCAAAGGCATTATGTAAATATGAGCATGAACATAACCTGGTGGCTGCTCCATATAGACCTCTTCTTGCAAATCACCATGCAAGAAAGCATTCTTTACATCCATCTGATGTAAAGACCATCCCTTTGATGCAGCCATAGCAATGACTGCTCTTACGGTTGCCATCCTTGCAACCGGACTGAATGTTTCTTCATAATCAATGCCATATGTCTGTGCATACCCCTTGACAAATAATCTTGCCTTGTATTTGTTCACAGAACATCTGCATTGTGCTTCACCTTATAAACCCACTTGCAACCAATTGCATTTGTCTGTAAGCAAAGGCACCAATTTTCATGTAGCATTTACTTCCAAGGCATCCAGTTCTTCATCCATGGCTTTCTCCCATTTTTCTTTTCCCATGGCTTGCTCAAAAGAAGTGGGTTCTGGTTCATGTATCACTTTGACCATATAGGCATAGTGAATGGTTGTAAATCCATCATATTTCAGCCTATCCATAGGATACTTAACTTTGGTAGACCTGTCCAAAATAGGCTCACTACTAGGTGCTCTCAAAACATCCCTTGTTTCCTTACTCCGGGTGTAACATCAGAAGGAATACCCAACTCATCATCAAGGCTCTGTTTTGAGCCATTGGATTCACCATCCACATAAGAGTGACTTGCATTCACATCAACCATGGGCTGATCTACTTCCTCTTTTCCTTTTCGTGATACTTGCATGCCACTATCTGCATTGCTTTGAGGAGATCCTCATGATCTCAATCTGCTTGTCCATGGTGAAGTATGTGAACCACTATTAGAGGACACTACAGGTCCACTAATATTTTGTGATTGCTGCTGTGAATTCTGTGCAGCATTACCATTTTGTGCATCTACATCGTCAATCACATTTACTGGTTTATACCAGCTGTTCATCTCATCAAAAACATCTTTGCTCACTATAAACTTACGAGTAGAAGGGTTATATCATCTATACCCTTTCTGCTATAGAGAATAACCAATAAAGATGCACTTCTCAGCTTTTGGATCCAACTTGGATCTCAACTCATCTGGCACATGAACATAGGCAATGCAACCAAAAACTTTCAAATGAGAAATATCTAGTTTCCTACCAATATACCTCTCCTCTGGCGTCATGCCATGTATTGCTATAGTGGGAGTCTTGTTCATTATGTAGACTTCTGTATCAACTGCTTCAGCCCAATAATAATCTGGCAGGTCTTTTTCATTGAGCATGGCACGAGATACCTCTCCAATATGCCTGTTTTTCCTTTCTGCAAGTCCATTTTACTGTGGGGTATGACTTCATGAATATTGCTGCTTTATGCCATGCTCCTATAGGAATCTTGCAAAGTCATTTGAGAGGTACTCTCCCCCTCCATCTGACCTTAGGCATTTTATTTGCAAGCCTGTTTCTTTTTCAACCATAGCTTTAAAATCTTTGAAATGCCTAAACACTTCACTTTTATTTTTCATAAAATACACCCAAACTTTTCTGCTGTAGTCATTAATAAAAGTGACAAAATAATGACAGCCTCCAATAGATGCAGCTTTAGTAGTCCACACATAAGAGCGGATTAATTCCAATGGCCTCTTACTCTCTTGAACATGTCTAGGAAATGGTTTCTTTGCCTATGTTCCAAATTGACAGGCTTCACATACCTTATGCATTTTTGCAACCTTGAACTTAGGCAATCCTGCAACAATATTTTGGGCTTACATTAATTTAAGTCGCTATATATTAACATGACCAATGCGTTTATGCCAGATATTAATATCTGCAACTACACCAGTCCCATGTGCAAACATTGCTGCACTCAATTCAGGCATGTCCGCATCCAATGTAAACATCCTGCCTTTCTTCTTCCCTTTTGCTATCAAGCGACCTTTATTTTTCATATCCTCAACGAAGCATCCATGAGAATTAAATCTGACTTGCAAGCCCTGCTCAACCATTTGACCAATAGAAACTAGGTTCTTGGTGATATTTGGGACATGAAATACATTAGACAGGTATTTCTTTTTTCCATCCTGCATAGACAAAGGAATTTTACCAATCTGCATAATAGGATGTGCAGTATCATCACCAGTCTCCACAAATCTTGGTCTTTCCATTTTCCTTGCATCTTGCATCCATTCTGCATGACCTGTCATGTGATTTGATGCACCTGAGTCAACATACCACACATCATTGCTTTCTTCTGCACTTGCCACAGGATTGGTCATGTACTGCAGCATCAACAGATGCTCATTTCTGTCATCACCCTATCTACTAGAGGATGCATAATTGCCTTGCTGCAATTTTCCAGTCATGATGTCATTTTGCTTTTTATAGTAGTCTTTAACCATATGACCCATTTTACCATAGTAGTAGCATTCAACATTGCTGTTTGCATTTTGGCCCACTGTATCTCTAAAATCTCCTCCAATCAGTTGTGCAATGGGAGATCACTCCCCTAGAAGGGTGTTGCATACATGGTTGTCGAGCTCACTAGTGTATCGCTTCGTCAGGAATCTTGGAAGTGTGAATGGAAGCATAGTTGCTCTAACCGGGGGCTAGAGCTCTCTGACCTCGTGTAAGCTGTGCCCTGGCTGCATGAGTCATCGTGAACATCGATCCTTTGAAGACTCTGGTATGCTGAGAGGGTCCTTCTCTGGTACTCTGAGGGCATCCGATCTGAAATCAAGTGTGTCCTCATGCATGCATTGAGTCCTCTAAGGATCGTCTGTGCCTGCAGAACTCCGTGATATGGCTCCCCCTACCTCTAAAGTTACCACATCCTCCTCCATAGGACTAGTTTTCTTGAATTTGCTGCATATTATGATTTTTGCCATTGCTCCAGATCGGCATGCTCTACCTCTGCCTCTCCCTCTCCCTCTTCCAGCATTTGAGTAGAAGACAGTTTCTTTTGAAGTTCCTCCTGAAGAAGATGCACCACCATTTCTCCGCTCTTCAGAAATTAGAAGAGCAATCAACTCTCCAAAATTAGGAAAATTCTCACGGATGGCAATGGATGTCCGAAACTATGCATAATCCTTTCCTAGACCATTCAAGGTCATAGAAACTAAATCATCATCTTCCACTGGCAACCCAATGGAAGCAAGTGCATCTGCAATCTTCTTCACCTTCATGTGGTAGTCATTGATGCTCATATTTTCTCTCTGCACATTATGCAACTCCTGCTTGAGTTGCATTTTCCTGGTTTGCATATTTATGCTATACATTTTTGTCAAAGTATCCCACGCCTCCTTCGGCATGCTTGCATCTTGAATATGCACAATCATAGAATCTAAAATACTGATAGACAACTAGTACATAGCTTTTATGGCTCTCTCATGCCAGCCTTTAAATGCCTGCAACTCCTGTTGATTGGGAACATTAGGAATAACTGGTTCTTGTTCATCTCTAGTAATGAACTCCCAATAGCCTTTTCCCTTAAGGAAATTCATCATTCTAAACTTCCATGCTTGGAAGTTGTTCTTGTTAAGCTTTTCAGTGACTATCTGTGAAATAGCATTAGACGCCATTACAGAACACTGCAAAAATATTCTATCACTGCAAAAAACACAACTTCTGCCTCACAAGGGCAAATCTGTAAAATTGAAGAAAGAGGTATTTCACCACACATTCACTTCCTAGTGACGATTATGCATCAATAGGCAATAAGAATGATTCTGTCACTCCCAATATCTCTGCGCACAGGCATGTGATGCAATTTCTACGGTAACTTTTCACCGACGTGCAGAACAGTGGTCGCACAGAAAAAACACGGCACTTTTCTGAGTGCTTGTGAAAAACTTCTGCATATACTGCCCTCTTGCCACACTGCGAAGGGCATCCCAATTTGAGATAGTGCACTCTTGCACTTTACGGCTATGCTACCTGCAGAGATTTGCTCCCAAACTCGAAAAAAGAAAGCAACACTGATCCTCTTACCAAGACACCGTGAACTTGGTTTGCTTTCTTGAGCTCCTTACCATGAACCGAGCTCTGATACCATGTGAAGAGAGTGGGAGAGAAGTAAGGAGTCTCACTTGCAGCTTTCTTACATACACAATGGGGGAATACACACAAAGGTGGAGACTGAAAATAGTTTTCCTCTTCTTAGTTGTGAAAGCCAAAAGTACTCTCTCTAAGTACAAAAGGAATAGGTGAACCCTATATGTGGGTCTCAAACCAAACTCAGCTAACTAAGGTGGCATACTAATTGAGCCACTAACTAGAGTACATCCAGCTATTATTCATGAGCGGTGTGCCAACCACATCTACAGCTAACAAGTCGGTGACATAAATGCACAACGGTCACCCTGGCACATCACGAGTGGAGCTCGATATCTCAACACCAGATGCCGCATTATTTCAAATAGATGCTGTGCCTGACAGGTGTGCAGACATCATTGGGTACTTAATGGTAGGAAGACCACCTCTTGAAATGAAACCAGTGGATGCCAAGAAACTAATTCTCAAAGCTGCACCCTATCAACTCATTGTAGGGCAACTATATAAGATGGGCAGGGACCAGGTTTTAAAGAGATGTGTGATGCCACATGAGATCATGCCAATCCTCAATGAAGCCCATGAAGGCATTGCAAATGGAAATTTCCAAGGGAAAGCAACATCAAGAAAAGTCCTTGCAGGATACTGGTGGTCAACAATTTGAACAAATGCTTATGAATATGTCAAAATCATGATGTATGCCAATGGACTACTAAATCACAACACAAGGACTTCAATCCCCTAATAACAGTTGTTGCACAAAGACCATTTGAAAAATGGGGGATTGATTTTGTGGGTCCCATCCATCCAGCAACAAAGGGAACACATGCACGCTACATCATTAAGGCCACTGATTACTTTACCAAATGGGCTGAAGCTAAAGTAGTTAGAAAGGTAGATGCCCGAAGCACAACAAGGTTCTTGGATGAGAATGTGATCACCCAATTTGGATGTCCCATTGAAATTGTGTCAGATAGAGACACACATTTTGTCAATGAGGAGGTCATCCAAGAACTCTTGTTTGGCTTTATGGTGATCCATAGAAAAAGCACACCTTACTACCCCCAAGGGAATGGACAAGCCAAATCCACCAACAAAATATTATGCATTGTCCTCACCAAGGTAGTTGAACCAAAGCGTTTTGATTGGGAAAAGAACTAAATGTAGCCTTATGGGCATACCGAACCACACTCAAGGTTAGTACATTAAATACACCTTTTCAATTGGTGTACAGCCTTGAAGCTATGTTTCCACTAGAATTTGTAATAACCAGTCTATGCATAGTATTACAAGAACGTATGGGAGATCATGCATCGCTGAAAGAAAGGCTCTGCCAATTAGAGAAGCATACAGAGACCAGATTAGTTGCCTACCATGCCATGACAACAGAAAAACAAAGAAGGGAGGCATGGTTTCATAGAAACCTCAAAGACAAAGACATCAAGGAAGGTGACTTGGTTTTGCTGTACAATACCAAAGTCCATAAGGGCAAGCTCAAATTTCTAGGTCAAGGACCTTATAGAGTCAAAAAAATGAACCCCATTGGAGCTGTGCTGCTAGAAACACTAGATGTAGTCCAGTTCACAACAACAATAAATGGGAGCCAACTGAAGCGCCACTACATTAACATGCAAGACATCTCTGATAATAATGAAGATCTAGGGGCCCCAAGTCTTCCGTAGCTAGGACTAGATTGTATCACGGGCACCGACTTGGCACTATTTGATTCATGTGTGAAATGCCAAGGTGAAGACAGTCCAATAAGATGGGAAAAAGGCCTATAACTCCATCGACAAAGTGACATCATGCCAAACGGCCCAAGCCTCAACCTCAACAGCCCTCCTCAAATCACCAACCTAAAGAAGGACATGATCCAGAATCATCAACCCAAAGGTCAGCACCAAAACGACCATGGCTAGTGGTTTTGGATAGTGATACTGATGAGCAAATAAATGCAACATGCCAAGAAGATATGCCACAGAACCTAAGGATCCTAGAGTCAAGAGAAATTGAGGTAGAGCAATTAACTATGCAGGATGCAGGTGCATAACACCTTGATGAACAAACCAACAAAGAGCTTGCAACAGATAAAACAATACAACTTGTATGGCCACGAGTCTTAATGTTTGCCATGTCACCCGATGCTTACAACTTCTTGCAGTCAAAGGGTCTAGGAAGTCTTTTTGAGAAGATAAAATCCTTTTTAATAACACTTGCTATGACAGAATACATTTGTCAATTCATAACATCATATAAAAGCAGAGAGTTGGAGAAAGATAAGTACGACACAGTAACATATAAAGAAAAGCCCTTATAGATCTACCTCAGTAGATCCACTATGCAGGACGCTTTCTCATTTCTAGAGGCATAAGAAGAATATCCAAAGAAACATTTGGATGCAAGATTCTTTGAGATTCAAGATTTATTCCCACCTAACACAAAGTCACAAAGCGGGGGAATACGCCATGATATGATTTGATTCTGGATCCCATATGCAAAGAGGCAACTGAGTTTTTGGCTGACATTTTCAATCGTACAGGAATGAGAAAAAAGTATATGTTAGTAAAAACTCTTACACTCCTTTGTAGAAAAAAACTACAAGATTGGGCTCAACACATATCCTTGCTGCTGCTAACCAATTATGTACCCACTACACATAATGGAAAAAGC
The DNA here is from genome assembly GCF_047967505.1 of Dipteris shenzhenensis. Lineage (NCBI taxonomy): Eukaryota > Viridiplantae > Streptophyta > Polypodiopsida > Gleicheniales > Dipteridaceae > Dipteris > Dipteris shenzhenensis. The sequence goes on along the minus strand of NC_141598.1, from coordinate 43,031,023 downwards.
TACATTGCCCATCTATTGGCCATAATAATTGGGTTTGCAATAGATCAAGAGGAAGACTCTACACCCCTCTCAACACAAGATATAGAGGACTTTGAAACATTGATATTTTCGCTAGAATGGGAATTAGATCCTCTACCTACTCTCATTGCAGATAACATGGATGGGCGACAATCTGAACAGATTCCAGAGAATGACAATGTGGAACTTTGCCAAAGAATCCTGAAACTCAGTTCAGTCTTGCTCCTACAACAGAAGGATTCGAGTGTGGAAATACAAGAGGAGACCATGCCACATAATGACTTTGCAAGTGAGTGAAATAGCATGCCTCTTCAAAAATCACAAGTCACCAACATTGACGACTCCATGACTCTAGAGTCACAACCCCAAAATGTCTCTAATGGCACCATACAATAGACTGCTGTTCAAGAAATAGATTAGAATTACACGGGTACATGGGAGACAACTGTATGTCCAATACAAGCAAGGCCATAGCACATTCCAGATCATACAACATCACAGCCAACAATTACAACAATGGTCTCAATTATTTGCTACCATGGCATCAGATGAGCATGAAAGGGAAATGGAAAGGTAGATGCTCCCATCACTCCAAACCAAGTTGCAAAGTGCCGAGACTGAAATTCATAAGCTCAAGGAAATCATGGTAGAACAAATGCAGCAACAAATCTTTGCACAAAATTCTCTAGCAGAAAGTAGAAAGGATTCTCAACAAGCCACGGATTCTCTTCAAGAAAAACACCTATAGCTATCTAATACATTGAACAAAAAGGAAGAGGTCGAGTTATCCCTCTCCCAAATGCAAGTCACTTGTGATGATATCAAGAAGGAAATTGTGCACTTAAATGAAAGATTACTACTTAAAGAGGATCAACTACATGCCACAATAGACACAAATAATGAGTTGCAGAATAGCCTCAAAGAAGGTAAACATCAAATTCAAGCACTAGAGAAGGAATGCATGGCATCAAGGGAGATACTTGTGAACACCAAAGTAGAACTAGATGCTCAAGAGCAAGAGATTCTCGAACTCTGCGTGCTTAAATATCAATTGCTAGGGCATCCAAAAGCAGCTCAACAATTCAATAGTCTAAAGCTTGTAAACACCTCCACACTGGGTAAGTATAAAGACAAGTGCATAGAGTGGCAAAATCAAAAGGCAATAATTTCCAAGTTGGAACTTCAACTACTAGGTCAAGCCGATGATGATGTGGAGGGGTTAGCACAAGATCTTTTGCTACAAGGCATCACTACATAATACCAAGAGCTTGATGCAGTCCTCCAACAAGAGGATCACCTTGAAGGAAGAATACACGTACTATGGAAACACTTGCAAATCAAAATGTTACATGTAGTATTTGGTCTTGATTGGACCAGATCAGTAAGCACAAAGACTCTCTAAGATCTATGTCAGGAGATGGATGAAGATGAGAAGAATGTGTTCTGTCTCTTAGTGCATGCAAATCTCATATGCTCAAAGGCTGATGCATTACTACTATATGAATGCTTGATGGGAAGCCCCCCTCTTTGCATAGTAGCCGGTCTCCTACCCTTATTACAATTATCACTAGCAACTTCCATGGTATATAACTCCCAGAAAAATCCAACATTAAAGCTATCAATGCCTACTAGAAGTGACAAAGATCTGGCAAAGGAATATCTAGTCTACTTTCAATCTAATCTCCCCTATCTTGCCACTCTCTATTCTGATCTTTGCACATTCCTCCCTAACTCCAGTACTATCCTCCATAACTTTCCATAATAACATGCTAACCCATATTCCTTGCCATGCCTCTTTGCCCATGCCTCTCAACACTATTGCCTAATCCAAGAATCTAACTCCTATCATCCAGTTACACCTAACTTTTTTCCAACACTTGACAATCCATCCCTTGAGGACTATCAAGTTGCTAAATCCATTTGCCCTGCTCTCCCTCCACTTTCCACCAACATCCCTACTTCTACCTTCTCCAATTCACTACTTGGTTTGACCTCAGGCTTTTTCTCTATAACCTCTTCCTCTCCCCCAAGACCACATATTCCTCTGATCTCCCTTGAGTTTTCAATGGAAGACACCACTAATGATTCCATCAACGAGCTTCAAGAATTGGATAATCCAATTCGTACACCCACATGGGAGTTGCAACAAGATACAGATAAGATTCCCATGCTTGGTAATCCCATAGGTGATTTTTGTAGGCAATACCCAAACATGCAGTCAGAGGAGGATGGGAACTCTCTCGAATTTCAATGAGTATCCACCAAGTACAAATCACTCTAGACATCAGCATCAAATTGGAGCCATAGCCTACTTGGCATAGACCAAAGCTACTCAATGAAAAGTACCTCCTTGGATACTTACAAGCTCCATCTTCCTTTTGCATGGATTCCACCTTTGATGCAGTATCCCGTCGCTACCTGTGGGATGCCAATCATCATGATCCAGATAGTGCAGATGCTCCTCGCAATTGGCCGTTAATCAATAGAAACTCTAAAATCAAATGGACAAGATAGGAAAAACTCATAAGAGCCTTCGACAAACATGCATCAATTGTGCAAGGCGGTTATGACAAAACACTCAAGGAAAGTGCAAAATATAGTGAAGCCTTAGCAATAATCCTAGAGGTGTCCCTCACCATTGATGACCATTTGTCCAACCTCATCTTCAATCCAAATCAACATATAGATTCTCAAACAACAAGTCACCTCTTTCAAAGAGCCTTATCTCTTCAAGGGCATTATGTGTGTTTGTTTGAAGAAATGGTTGACACTGGCTTCTCAAAAACTAAGCAAGCAATCTACGATGTTTGTGGATTACAAGGAAAAGATCGATAACAAGCTCGCTCCATCTATCACCGCCATCGCCATCTTTACCATACTCATTGGGTAAAGACAACCGCAGCACAACGTTATCTATAGAAATCAAATCGGTCTAGGGGAGTTGTTACCTCTGGCAACAAGGGCCAGAAGTGCAGTTTAGGACAACAATGATGAGAGCATTGTGTGTGGAGAGTAGTGACAAAGCTCCGCTTGTAATATCTTGAGCTTGAAAGATGGTATGATGGATCTTAAAGGATGAGGATAGCCAAAATCCTCTCTAGAAAATATCTAACCATACTTGCAAAATCAAAATCTAGAGAGAGAAAGACTAAATTTATAGAGAGAAATACTAAAAGCCTACACTTTTTGAGGTCCCCCCAATTTGTGTAGAGATTCAAAAGGTCTCCCCACTTTGTGGAGAAACCCAAAAGGTTCCCCCACTTTGTGTAGAGGCCCAAAAGGTCCCCCCACTTTGTGTAGAGATCCAAAAGGTCCCCCTGCTTTGTGTAGAGCCTCAAAGGTCCCCCCACTTTGTGTAGAGACCCAAAAGGTCCCCCCACTTTGTGTGGAGACTCAAAGGTCCCCCCACTTTGTGTAGAGACCCAAAAGGTCCCCCCCAAAAGTGGAGGGACTCCTGTCCAAAAGGTCTCCTACAAAAGAGGAGGTACCTACGGATTATGTAGAGACCAACATGTATAAATATCTCTCAAGGGAATGAAGCTCCCACTCTTTGGGGTTCAGCGTTCAAGCTCAATATTGTGTTCATGTGATTGATCTCCATTGCGTCCATGCTCTCTTACACTATCATGTTCTAGCATGCCCTTACCCTTGCACTCCCTACCCTTGTACTCCCTCCTCCTCCTCCATCCTCCTTCCTCCTCCTCCACTGTCCTCCTCCCTCCTCCTCCTCCCTCCTCCACCCTCCACCCTCCTCCTCCTCATTCTCCCTCTCCTCCTCCCTCCTCCTCCTCCTCCTTCTTCCTCTCCTCCTCCCTCCTCCTTCCTCCTCCCTCCTCCCTCCTTCTCCTCCCTCCTCTCTCCTCCTCCCTTGTTCCTTGTCCCTCCTCTCTCCTCCCTCTTCCTCCTCCTTCCTTGTCCCTCCTCCTCAACCCTTACCCCTTGAAACCGCAAAGGGGACTAGCTCTCCACTCCTCAACCTTGGACTCCTCCTAAACCCTAGATAGCTCCCTCAACCCTGTCCCCTTTCTGAACCCTGAAATCCCCGTCTAAACCCTTGAACTCCCATGGAGGTGAGAGCTTCCATCAATGATTGAGCCCTCTTTCCCACCCACGCGTGCATGAGATTTGCTTTCCACGCTTTAGCCTATACCTCTCACCGGAACACGACCCAAGGACCTATGCTACACTTGTGAACACCTATGCTACAATGAGCAATGACAAGACTGTAGGTGACCAACACCCTCGAAACCTGCACTTGGGAGAAATAGTGACAACAAATATTGAAGAAGATGAGGCATTGATGCTTGTGGCACCAAGCATCTATGACGAAGAGGAGGAGAAACATGTCTGCGTGACAAAAAATGTCCAGATGGAAGAACTCCTAGTAATATTCTCCAGAGAAAAACCTGATGTTGAAGAGGAATTTTAGATTTCCAAATCCTGCGCAGTCTCCATTGCCACCATTTTGCAGGACGATTCATATGCCAAAGGTTGTTTGCCTGTTGCAAAACCCAAGGCAAGGGTTGAAGAACCTTATAAAAAGAAGAAACTGTTATGTGAGATAGCTTCAAGGGATGACATGATGACCCCGAAAAATGAAGCGTCCAGTCTTGAAGCCGATCCTAAATTTCCAAAGGAGGTATTGGAATATATGAAGCATATGAGTAATAAGATACCAAATAGGATGGTAATGCATGCCAATACTAAAATTTGCAGCAACCTGAGGAAAAGAAAGAGCAACCCCATCATCATGAATCACATCTACAACAGCATGGATCCCATTAATACTCAAAAAATACAAATGTCGAGGCTTGCGCAAAGCCAACGAAGGGGAAAATGCTCTCGACCAATGTATGCTTTTAGAACATAAAGAATTACCCTGTAAAAAGTCCCTGTTATTCCATTCCAAGTGAGATAGAATATGTTTCTAGTTGATAAACATTTTGGAGATTAGTAGGCAGCTCTAGTTGATAAACATTTTGGAGATTAGTAGGCAGCCTTTGATTTTTCCCTCAATAGAGCCTAAAATAAAATCCCAAGGAGTGGCCGGCCAATAACCAAAGGCAAGGGTAGTAAGTTGAGAGAGCAAATGATGCATCATGGCCGAGAACCCTGCATCAATTACAACATCATTTTGCCTTTATGAGCAAGAATATGTACATGAAGATTTAGAATATTAAGTCCTCCATGCATCTTGGGAGAACATAAATGCTTCACCGAAAGTAACCGTAAGCTTGTTTTAAGGGGCACCCATGAGACAGCCAAGCCTAACTACTATCTACAATGACCTCTCCAATGAGGCAGTGTCACATGAGATAGCTCCCATCACAACGATTGGTTGAAGGAAGCTCCAATTGAGCATGGTGCCTCCACACAATAGCAAAGGCTAAATTCCACGCCATCAACGACTCCTCCACATCGACGTGCAGGGTCACAATAGTGCCAACAAGCAACACTCTCTGCAACAACATTGGTGATACCAGCACGGCCTTCTCCAATGTACTGCTTTTCTTCACAAGCATCCTTCACGAGCTGCTGTTGCCTCCTTCTATGAGGTCCATGCAAGGGTCCATGCATTGCGCCTCACTCGAGCTTCTCTAGCAAGCCAAACGACCATATTGCGCTAGGCCATAATAGCAATGCGACTTCTCCACGCAACGACTTCAACAACGTAGACGACGAGAAGAAGACAGATTGAAGATTTTGTTCGCAAATTTCGGCAATCCCTCAAAGATTCCAAATTTCCATGTTATCTTGACCAAGGTTAGCTCTCCTCTTGAGACATGGCAGATAAGATCTTTGGGTCAAGTCAAGTTGACCCTAGAGGAGTGGGTGGTCAGGTTATCCAACTCTAGGTACACACACTGCCACGTCTTGTGCCATGCCACCACCCTTGGACCCTACCATGTCAGTAGGTCAGTCCTTATGCCATGTCAGCAAACCTAGGAACTACCATGTCATCATGATATGTGGCACATGCCACCTCAGTCGGCCACATCAATGCCATGTGTGATACCACCTTAGCACATGCCACATAACCAATGCCATGTCAACACCCCAGTGCCACCTCAATTGTGCCTTCTAAGCACTATGACCCCCTGCCAGGCGCACACAGTTTCTTCATGTGCACCCACTTGACACCTCACAGTGCTCTTTAATCACACTCTCTTCATAGGCACAGTTTTTCACCATGCATGTGAACACAGTGGCCACATCATCATTTTGCACCCTTTTTTCCCCTCCACCTACATCAAGTCGTATCTCTTGATCTAGGAAGAATTTGAGGGCACTCCAAAAAGGAAAATCATTCTAATCGAGGAAGCTTCTAAGGATGAGGGAATGCATCCACCAACATGTCAAACATCTAGTGCAACTACTGTCATAAGTTTGGACACTATGAAAGAGATTGCTGCAAGAAGCAATACAACCAAGTGGATCAATCTAGCAGCACTGCATCTTTGTTCTCTCTCTTCATTGTCTATTCGTTGTGCTTCATTATCTGTTCATTATGCTTCATTGGCTATTCATTATGGGTCTACTCGTGTTGTTGTGTAGGACTTGTCATCTCATTGGTAGCTTCTTATGGCATTTGTTGCTGTGGTCACCTGTTGTTTGAATCGTGGTTGTTTTGCTTGTTATTTGGCTTGCACTGCTCTCACTTTTTGGAGTCATCTTATAAAAGCCACAACCAAAGGCCTTTGCATATCTCTCAAGGGAGTTATTCTCTGAGCAATAACAAAGATAATAGAATTCTTATTTGTCTCTTGCTCTACAACCTTTCTAAAACACTAAGGAATAGAATGGACTTTTCTCTCGAGCCAAGTCTCAAATAGAGCACTCAAGGAATGACCTCTCAATCACTCTAAAACTAATCTAGGCTTATCTAAACTTATGCTTTGATACCATGCTAAAACATGCATGCCTCAAGATCTATGGAATGCTCTAAGGTGGATGGAACTAGCTAAGTGCAAATATGATGAAGAGAGTGCTCATGACATCATACCTCAAGTCAATTAAGCAGAATCTTGAGTGTAGGTGCATTTTTTTTTCTTTCAACAATACAATATCTTCTTATATAGAGAGCCTTTAGAATAATCAACACTTGTGGGATCCTCTGATCCACATCTCTCCTTGTGGATGTCCTTGATCCACATCCTCACATCATGTAGTCCACATCCTAGGGTGGCTACTTTAATACATTCCTATACCATACCTTAGCCTTTAATCTATGTGCACATGGTACCACATCTCAACACAAGAATGGTTCACAAAGATGAAACCATTATAAGGTCAGAAGAATGTCATCTACACGGCCAATAATACACCGAATCCAATTCAAGGGACAAGCATTATCCCTATGAACAATTTCATTGGTACTAAAGGATTGGTGACAGATGTACTCTATGTTCCAAAGCTCAGCAACAACGTCTTGTCAGTAGGTCAAATCACAGAACACAATTATTGAGTCACGTTCAACGAAGATGAATGCACTATCAGAGACAAACCCATAGGATTTCAGCTAGTAGGAAAAGTAGTCAAGGAAGGATGCTTGTTTAGAATGCCAGCAATAGTACCAGATTTGTATGCCATGTCAGCTCAATCGCAACAAATGCCACTATAAGTAAAATGGTACGAGATATGGTCATGTCAATTTCAAGAGCTTGATAGATCTCAAGAATCAGAATATGGCAATTGGGATTCCTAGCTATAGTTCCTTGGAAAAGTTTGCGAAGCATGCTGCTTCGGCAAACAAAAGCAAACCAACTTTGGCAGAAGCACCTCTCAAGAGGATGAGGTATTCTTGATTTGATACATATATATGTATGGGGTTATGCCCAAACCCACAACATCAATGGTTCACTTTACTACTTGACTTTCATTGATGACTACAACAAATATTGTTGGGTCTAATTTCTGAAAGAGAAATCTAAAGTGTTTTCTAGCTTTCAAGAATTCAAAGCCATGGTAGAAAACCAGACAAGCATAAAGATCAAAGTCACGAGATTAGATAGAGGAGTTGAATATATGTCTTCAGCATTCATGAACTTTTGCAGAAGTCACATCATTCGAAGACAATTCACTTGTGTAGACACTCCTCAACACAATGCAAGAGCTGAAAGGAAGAATGGTACTTTAGCAGACAATGCTAGAGCAATGCTTAGTGATAAGCATCTTCCAAATTAGTATTGGGCAAAAGAAATAGCCACTGCAAACTATTTGCTCATAGCATATGCCCACATACATGACGACCATCACAAGAATTTGGATGTGAAGTCATGCAAATGCATCATGGTTGGATACAGTGAAGAAAGAAAAGCTTACAAAATGTATGATCCCATCAACCGCAAGGTCATTATCTCTAGAGATGTAATCTTTGATGAGGAATCAGAATGGAAACCCTCAAACACACAAGAGAAAGACCCACCGATTTCACAGTCATCTACAAAAAAGGTGGATGAAGAAGAGCAAGAATTGCAAGAAGCACCACGAGAAGAACCATAACAACTCAGAAGGTCTACTAGAGAAAGCAAACCTCCAGCTAGATTGACATATGCTCAGAAAGGCAAAGTAATTCAGGTTGAAACCACCAACTATGCTCTTATGACTACAATCATGGCTATAGAAGTGCGAGTGTACTTCAAAGATGTAGTAGACAAGCCAGAATGGAAAACTACTATGAATGAAGATATGGATGCTTTGTATAACAATAATAATTGGGAATTATGCAACCTTCCACCAAGAAAGAAGGCCATAGCAAACAAATGGGTATACAAAGTGAAGTACAATCTAGATGGAAGCATTGAAAGATACAAAGCCAAACTAGTTGCAAAAGGATTTGCACAGCAATATGGTCAGGATTATGATGAGACTTATGCTCTAGTAGCAAAGATGGGTTCCATATGGTTCTTGATATCACTAGCGACACTCAACAGATGGAATGTATACTAGGTCGATGTCAAGAATGCATTTCTCAATGGTTACCTAGATGAGGAAGTATACATGCAACAACCAGCAGGTTATGTTGAACCAGGAAAGGAGAATCAGGTTTGCCATCTCAAGAAGAGTCTCTACGGCTTAAAGAAAGCACCCAAAAGTTGGTACAATAGAATCGACAAGTATTTTGCTGATCTTGGATACATGAAATCCAATGCAGATCATACTCTCTACTACAAAGTTCAAGGGGAAGACTTTACTGTTGCACTTTTGTATGTAGATGATTTGAAGCAAGGATAGCTTCATCAAAAAGCTAAAACAAGACTTATCTGCAAAGTTCGACATGAAAGATCTTGGACTTATGCACTATTGTCTTGGTATTTAGTTATGGAGAGATTCAAACAACAACTTCATGAGTTAGCTGAAATATGTGATAGTCTACTGAAGAAGTTTCATATGGCAGATTGCAAGATTGTCGCCCACTCCCATGGAACAGAGTTTAAGACTTACAAAAGAATTAGAAAAGCCTACAGTCAGTGACAGGTACTATAGGAAGCTCATCGAATCTTATATCTAACTATCACACGATGAGATATTTGTTATGGAGTAAGTTCACTAGCATAGTTTATGGCAAATCCAAAATAGTCTGACTGGAATGCAGCCAAAAGAGTCTTGAGATACATCAGAGGTACAAGATAGTTTAGGATAGAATACAAAGGAAGTTATCCAAGGTTGCATGGATACTTTGATGGTGACTATGCCGGAGATAATGAGACCAGGAGATCCACACAGGGATATGCATTTTTCCTTGATTAAGGTGCTATATCACGGTTGTTAAACAAACAGCCAAATGTTTCTTTTTCTTTAACTGAAGTAGAATATAGAGCACTCACTACAGGTGCATGTGAGGCTATATGGCTCAAAAGACTATTGTCAGAAACAGATTACTTCATCGAGGAATCGGGAAACACCAACATCTACACCATGTAGAATTGAATTTATTCATAGAAATGAAACCACAGCATGACCATCAACAATTGTAGAGACTATTTGGATCCAAGACTTCAATACATTCTTGATTGATCAATTTTGTCTTGTGATTATCCATTGAGTATTGTTGATGGGTGTATGAAAGGTAAGGCATTATACTTATTCCATTTTAAATAACTTTAAGAATGGCCACTTTTAAACCAAGTATCATAATTAAAGTAAATCATAAAACCAAATTTTGAAGGATCCCAAAAAATAGTATAAATTGCCTTTCTTTATTTTGAAAGCACTTAAAAAGCACTAAAAAAAAGCACTAAAAAAAGAAATATCTTTCTTTATTTTGAAAGCACTTTATCTTGCTATTACTCTGATAATGTTGACATGCAAGATGCATGGAATTGCATCGTACAGTATGGTGTAGGTTTCAAACCTCCTACTTATAATGCGTTGTGGACAACTATACTAAAAAAGCATATGCCAAGCAGAGAGATCATAGCCATCACAATAGTTTTTAGCTATTCCATAGAGCAAGGTGCATGATTGTTTTATGTGGAAAAAGATAAAAATATTTCCATTGATTCAAAAAATAAAAGAAAGTAGGGGGTTTACATAGTAAGTATTTTGGCAAAAACCATAAGGGAGGCAGGCCCATACAAAGTTATGTAGATCATTCCCAAACAAGCCTACAAGATGATAGCTTGCATACCCATTAAAATTCAATTTTATCACCCTTTTATTTGCCTAGCATACAGAATTTGTCCTATAATATTTCTAGCATGCAATCAAAGATTCTTCACCAAAGTAAAAGGTTTGGAAGCACTTTCCATCTAGTGTACCAATTTGAAGTAATAAGTTTTATTCTCTCTCTCTCTCTCTCTCTCTCTCTCTCTCTCTCTTGTCTACAAAGTTCTTGTTATCTGTGTTGCATTAAATAGTTGCTTTTTCTTACATGGTTTTACATGGTTTCATTGTTTGGCTCTAGGACAGAATTGTTGGTAGTCCTTTTCTATTTGTGAACATATTTGGAGAGATGAATCAACCTAAAGCAAGTGTGCAACCCCCTTTCTTTGGCTTTGAAGGAAAGCTATATGGGAAGAGCTACATAGATTCTAACAAAATACAATAGATTTATATTTTGAGGGCAATTATCCCGCACATCCAAAAGCCTTTTTAGGGAGTTTGCAAGATATAATATTATTCTTAACAATGCTAAAGTAATCATTTAGGATTTCAATAGCGTTACAATAAAGAACACATATAGATCAAGATCCTGATGTGTTATGTAGAGGGAGTTCATGATGTGAAAACATTCTATCTGCTGATGAAGATCTATATTGTGACAACAAAGAATGATATTTTGTTTTGAATCCTGTGGGAGGATTTGTGGGGCCCACAAGGTGACAAAAGCTAGCCATGGAGACAAAGAACCAAGAAGCGTGACGGAGAAGTTGGTGGCGGGAGACAACTCTTTGTGGCTACTCTCATTGTGGCTTGTCAATCTTTTGATGTCTAGTACTACTTTATTTCATGTAATCATTAATGTGGGTTTGACACTAATTATAATAATTAGTGAAAATGATTGCAAATGTGATTATGAGTGGAGTGCATCATTGTAGATACCACGGGTATGAATTATAAATACCTTGGTATAGGGATAGAATGGTTTGAGAGATATATTATTTGCTTTGTAATTGGGAAAATAGAAATGAGTCATGCATTTTGAGTGGGCCAAATGACTGCATGGCCTCCATAATGTACTAAAATAATATGGATAGCACATGCCAAGCACATGGAGGGCATGTGGAAGAGTGTAAAGTCAAGAGGAATCCTTCTAGAATTCCAAGGTGGTATATGGAGGATGTTGACATATGGAAAAGAGAGGGTCCCTATGGGCTCCAAGGGGAAAGACTCTTGACTCTCTCAATTTTTAAAGTCATGAGGATCTTGTGATGGGACACTTGTCAAAATGTGCCCAAAAGGACATTTGATGGTGACCCCTATCCTTATGTCACCAGGGGTGAAGGAATCTACTAGCTGAAAATGTAACATGGTGAAGGAGGGTGAGAATTGCTCTATAAAAGAGACCTCTCTCCTCCCTCTCCAGCATCTAGTTCTTCCCTTCGTAGTCATGCCATCACTTGTATCTAGCTTTGCCTATCTTTTGCTTTCTCCCTAGAGCATTAGCTCAGCATTAGGCTCTCATTTTGTACCCCTGTTCTTGCTTTTGATGTTTTGAATAAAGTTCATGCTTCCTTTTTCCTCATCCTTCTTCCATCTCCTCTCTCCTCGCTCTAAAGCTTAGTGTACCCACATGAGTGAGTCATTTCTAGATCTGTGTTAAGGGTATTCTCTACTCCCCTGGGTGACCTCAATTTGCCATGTATCTAGGAAGCTACTTCTCTGCTGAAGGAGATCATTGCCCTTTCCATAACTGTAGTTGGGTATGGACAATTTTGAGAGTCTTTCGTAAAATGGTCATAACTTTCTACTTCGAGCTCCATTTTGAATGAAACTTATATCAAAATCTTCGTCTTTTCAAGATCTATCTACCAATGTATTCAGATATTTGTTCCATTTAGTATAATTAAAGTTATTGTTGTTTGAGTGGTCGGGTCTGTTGTTTGGAGTAGTTTTGAGAACCTTTCATAAAACTATCATAACTTTCTGTTTTAAGCTCTGTTTTGAATGAAGTTGATATCAGAATCTTCATCTTTTTGAGATCTATGTTTCATCCCAATCGTCCCATTCAGCCAAATTAGCCCTATCAATTCACGCCTTTCACATTAGTTCACATTGTGTTGAGTCAAAAGATGTTCTTCTAACAACGGCTCACCCTTACTTTTGCGGCTAACTGATTAGCTCAAATCAATGCTCTCAGCCTTTCTTATTTCCAATGCTAGAGTACAACCTCACCTTTGATGTCTATATCTTTGTTTTGATATCAGAAGATAGAGAATGAGTGTCTCTTTAAGCTTCATCTAATGCCCAAATCTCTTCTCTCTTCTTCAATTTGTGGGTTGAGACGTGACCAAAACCAAACCCCTAGTTTTGTATCACATCTTTGTTGAGATATCGAGCTCCACTCGCGATATGCCAGGGTGACCGTTGTGCATTTATATCACCGACTTGTTAGCTGCAGATGCGGTTGGTACACCACCCATGAATAATAGCTGGATCACAACTATCCTTATCTACTCTAGTTTGTGGCTCAGTTAGTATGCCACCTTAGTTAGTTGAGTTTGGTTTGAGACCCACATATAGGATTCTTCTATTTCTTTGTACTAGAGTTCTTTTGGCTTTCACAACTAAGAAGAGGAAAACTGTTTTCAGCCTCCACCTGTGTGTGTATTCCCCCATTGTGTATGTGAGAAAGCCACAAGTGAGACTCCTTCCCTCTCTCCCACTATCTTCACATGGTATCAGAGCCTTGTTCGTGGTAAGGAGCTCAAGAAAGCAAACCAAGTTCACGGTGTCCTGGTAAGAGGATGAGTGTTGCTTTCCTTTTTCGAGTTTGGGAGCAAATCTCTACAGGTAGCACAGGCAGAAGTGCAAGAGTGCATTGTCTCAGATTGAGATGCCCTTCGCGGTGTGGCGAGAGGGCAGTATATGCTACGGGAGAGGGCAATATATGCTGCAGGAGGTGACTTTATTTTTCTGATTCGAGGCCATTTCAGGGCCCGTTTTGAAGGCGGAAGTTCTTCGCAGGCACTCAAAAAAAGGCCCTGTTTTTGCTGTGCGACCACTGCTCTGCTGGTCGGTGAAAAATTATCACAGAAATTGCATCGTATGCTTGTGTGTAGAGATATTGGGAGTTGCAGAATCATGCTTGTTGCCTGTTGATGCAAAATCGTCACTAGGAAGTGACTGTGTGGTCAAATACCACTTTCGTCAGTTTTGCAGATCTGCCCGTGTGAGGCAAAAGCTGTCTTTTTGTAGTGACAGAATATTTTGCAATGTTCTGTAATGGCGTCTGATTCTCTTTCACAGATTATCACTGAAAAGCTTGACAAGAACAACTTCCAGGCATGGAAGTTTAGAATGACGAATTTTCTTATGGGAAAAGTCTATTGGGAGTTCATTACAGGAAATGAAGAAGAACCAGTTCTTCCTAATGTTCCCAATCAACAGGAAATGCAGGCATTTAAAGGATGGCATGAGAGAGCCAGAAAAGTTATGTACTGGCTGTCTATCAGTATTTCAGATTCTATGATTGTGCATATTCAGGATGCAAGTACGCCAAAGGAGGCATGGGATACTTTGGCAAAAATGTACAGCACAAATATACACAAGCCAGGAAAATGCACCTCAAACAGGAGTTGCATAATGTGTAGAGAGAAAATTTGAGCATCAATGACTACCACATGAAGGTGAAGAAAATTGCAGATGCACTTGCTTCCATTGGGTCGCCAGTGGAAGATGATGATCTAGTTTCTGTGACCTTGAATGGTCTAGGAAAGGATTATGCACAGTTCTGGACATCCATTGCCGTCCGTGAAAAATTTCCTGATTTTGAAGAGTTGTTTGCTCTTCTAATTTCTGAAGAGCAGAGAAATGGGGGTGCATCTTCTTCAGGAGGAACTTCAAAAGAAACTTTCTTCTACTCAAATGCTGGAAGAGGTAGAGGCAGAGGTAGAGGAGGTCGATCTATAGGCCGTGGTAGAAATCAGAATATGCAGCAAACTCAAGAAAACCAGTCCTATGGAGGAGGACGTGGTAACTCTAGAGGCAGGGGGAGCCAAAGAGGCCGTGGTGGATGGCAGAGAGGCCAAAATGCAAACAACAATGTTGAATGCTACTACTCTGGTAAAATGGGTCATATGGCTAAGGACTGCTACAAAAAGCAGAATGACATTATGAATGGAAAATTGCAGCAAGGCAATTATGCATCTTCTAGTAGACAGGGTGATGACAGAAATGAGCATCTATTTATGGTGCAACACATGACCAATTCTATGACAAGTGCAGAAGAACAAAATGATGTGTGGTATGTTGACTCAGGTGCGTCAAACCACATGACAAGTCATGCAGAGTGGATGCAAGATGCAAGGAAAATGGAAAAACCAGGATTTGTGGAGACTGGTGATGATACTGCACATCCTATTGTGCAGATTGGTAAAATTCCTTTGTCTATGCAGGATGGGAAAAAGAAATACCTGTCTGATGTATTTCATGTCCCAAACATCACCAAGAACCTGGTTTCTATTGGTCAAATGGTTGAGCAGGACTTGCAGGTCAGATTTAATCCTCATGGATGCTTTGTTGAGGATATGAAAAATAACGGTCGCTTGATAGCAAAAGGAAAGAAGAAGGGCAGGATGTTTACGTTAGATGCAGACATGCTTGAATTGAGTGCAGCAATGTTTGCACATGGGACCAGTGTAGTTGCAGATATTGATATCTGGCATAAACGCATTGGTTATGTTAATATACGACGACTTAAATCAATGCAAGCCCAAAATATTGTTGTAGGATTGCCTAAATTCAAGGTTGCAGAAATGCATAAGGTTTGTGAAGCCTGTCAATTTGGAAAACAGGCAAGGAAACCATTTCCTAGGCATGTTCAAGAGAGT
Source organism: Dipteris shenzhenensis (assembly GCF_047967505.1). NCBI lineage: Eukaryota > Viridiplantae > Streptophyta > Polypodiopsida > Gleicheniales > Dipteridaceae > Dipteris > Dipteris shenzhenensis. Next base: position 43,015,511 of record NC_141598.1, on the reverse strand, counting down.
AAAAAGCTATTGGAATTAATCCACTCTAATGTGTGGACTACTAAAGCTGCATCTATTGGAGGCTGTCACTATTTTGTCACTTTTATTGATGACTACAGCAGAAAAGTTTGGATGTATTTTATGAAAAAGAAAAGTGAAGTGTTTGGGCACTTCAAAGCCTTTAAAGCTATGGTTGAAAAAGAAACAGGCCTGCAAATAAAATGCCTAAGGTCAGATGGAGGGGGAGAGTACCTCTCAAATGAGTTTGCAAGGTTCCTGCAGGAGCATGGCATAAAGTAGCAATATTCATGCAGTCATACCCCACAGCAAAATGGACTTGCAGAAAGGAAAAACAGGCATATTGGAGAGGTATCTCGGGCCATGCTAAATGAGAAAGATCTACCAGATTATTATTGAGCTGAAGCAGTTGCTACAGTAGTTTACATAATGAACAGGACTCCCACTGCAGCAATACATGGCATGACGCCAAAAGAGATGTATACTGGTAGGAAACCAGACATTTCTCATTTGAAAATTATTGGTTGCATTGCCTATGTTCATGTGCCAGATGAGTTGAGGTCCAAGTTGGATCCAAAGGCTGAGAAGTGCATCTTTATTGGTTATTCTCTGCAGCAGAAAGGGTATAGATGCTACAACCCTTCTACTCGTAAGTTTACAGTGAGTAGAGATGTCGTTTTGATGAGATGAGCAGTTGGTATAAACCAGTAAATGTGATGATTGATGTAGATGCACAAAATGGTAATGTTGCATAGAATTCAATGTAGCAGTCAAAAAATATCAGTGGATCTGCAGTGTCCTCTAGCAGTGGTCCACATACTTCACCATGGACAGGCAGATTGAGATCAAGAGAATCTCCTCAAAGCAATGCAGATAGTGGTACACAGGTATCACGAAAAGGAAAAGAGAAGGTAGATCAGCTCATGTTTGATGTGAATGCAGGTCACTCTTATGTGGATGGTGAATCCAGTGGCTCAGAATAGAGCATTGATGATGAGTTGGGTATTCCTTTTGTTGTTACACCTGAAGTAAGGAAGACCATGGATGTTTTGAGAGCACCTAGAAGTGAGCCTATTTTGCGCAGGTCTACCAGAGCTAGGTATCCTATGGATAGGCTGAAATATGATGGATTTACAGCCATTCACTATGCCTATATGGTCAAAGTGATATAGGAACTAGAACCCACTTCTTTTGAACAAGCCATGGGAAATGAAAAATGGGAGAAAGCCATGGATGAAGAAATGGATGCCTTGGAAGCAAATGCTACATGGGAATTGGTGCCTTTGCCTAAAGACAAGAATGCAATTGGCTGTAAGTGGGTTTATAAGATCAAGAACAATGCAGATGGTTCTGTGAACAGGTATAAGTCAAGATTAGTTGTCAAGGGGTATGCACAGACATACGGCATTGATTATGAAGAAACATTCAGTCCGGTTGCAAGGATGGCAACTGTAAGAGAAGTCATTGCTATGGGTGCATCAAAAGGATGGTCTTTACATCAGATGGATGTAAAGAATGCCTTCTTGCATGGTGATTTGCAAGAAGAGGTCTTTATGAGCAGCCACCAGGTTATGTTCATGCTATTCATCCTGAGTTTGTTTACAGGTTGAAGAAAGCCTTGTATGGCTTGAAGGAAGCACCTAGAGCATGGTCTGACAAGATAGGATAGTATCTTGTCACTATTGGCTTTCAGATTTCCAAGGTAGATTTCTCACTCTATGTGAGAAAAACAGAGAAAGGTATTATGCTGCTTGTCATTTATGTTGATGATTTGATCATCACAGGTGATAGTGATGAAGATATCCTTCATGTGAAAATGCTATTGAAGTAGAAGTTTGAGATGAAGGATTTGGGAGAGCTGCGTTATTTCTTGGGCATTGAGGTGATTAGATCACCAAGTGGGATACAACTCTTGCAGAGGCAGTATGGATTGGACATGCTGTCCAAATATGGGATGACAGGTTGTAAGCCTATTTCAGTTCCTTTGGAGCAGAATGTGAAGCTGAGCACAGATGTAGGTGAGCTTATGGAAGACCCTACTATGTACAGACGCATTAGTAGGAAGTTTGATTTATATGACTATTACCAGGCCAGATTTAAGCTATGCTGTTGGATTGGTAAGTCAGTTTATGCAGGCTCCAAGGAAACCGCATTTGGATGCGGCTAGACGCATACTCAGGTATGTGAAGTCCACATTGCAGTATGGACTATTTTATGAGGCTGGGGTTGAGATACAGTTGCATGGATACACTGATGCTGATTGGGCTGGTAGTACTTCTGATAGATGATCTACCAGTGGATATGTGTTCTCTTTTGGGAGTGCTGCAGTCACTTGGAGTAGTAAGAAACAACCTACAGCTGCCTTGTCAAGCACAGAGGCTGAGTACAGGGGTGCAGCAATGGCTGCATGTGAGGTAGCTTGGTTGCATAAGCTACTTTATGATATGCATCAGTCTACAGATGGGCCAGTTGTCATTTATTGTGACAACATGAGCAGTATACACTTGGCAAATAACCCATTCTATCATGCTAGGACAAAGCACATTGACGTGCATTATCACTATGTGCGGGAGAAGGTTTTGCTAGGTCTTATTGATCTAGTTTATGTTAGCACAGAGGATCAGGTAGCTGACATATTCACGAAGGCATTGGGCACAGAGAAGCTGCGCAAGTTCAGAGACCTGCTTGGTGTGCAAGGATTGGGATTGAGCTCGAGGGGGAGTGTTGAGATATCGAGCTCCACTCGCGATATGCTAGGGTGACCGTTGTGCATTTATGTCACCGACTTGTTAGCTGTAGATGCGGTTGGTACACCGCCCACGAATAATAGCTGGATGACAGCTATCCTTTTTTACTCTAGTTTGTGGCTCAGTTAGTATGCCACCTTAGTTAGTTGAGTTTGGTTTGAGACCCACATATAGGGTTCTTCTATTTCTTTGTACTAGAGTTCTTTTGGCTTTCACAACTAAGAAGAGGAAAACTATTTTCAGCCTCCACCTGTGTGTGTATTCCCCCATTGTGTATGTGAGAAAGCCGCAAGTGAGACTCCTTCCCTCTCTCCCACTATCTTCACAATCTTTTGGTGGAGATGCCGGGTAGGTTTGGCCTAGGATTTTCCTACCCTAACCTTACGATCTCATCTTGTTTACAAGCAAAGATTTTCTTCTTTGTGCTCATTTTCTGCGCAAGATGTACAACATTCCAGTGTTCCATGGATCAGAAGGTGAAGACTCGAGGAGTTACCTTTGGGAATTCAATCGAGCATGTCGCTTGACTAGTTGGTCTATGAAGAAACGTGCTGAGATACTTCCAGATTTCTTGGAGGGTGTGGCCTTAACTTGGTACAAGGCCTTGCCAAAAGATACCAAGGATGATTGGGAAAGCTTGGTCGAGGCAATGAAGGAGAGATTTGGGACATTGGAGTCACCAAATTCCTTGTTATTGCAACTAGAGAAGATTTCCCAAAAGGAAGGAGAGTCAGTTTTGACCTTCGCTATGAGGTATAAGGATTTATTCATAAAGTACCAACAAGCTGCTTTGCATATGGTTGAGTCTTCTTCATCTTTTATAGGAGATTCTAAAGGTTCATGGGCAATGGAATATCTCAAGATGAGCAAATTTATTTATGATTTGGATTCTCCTTGCGTGAAAAGGTTCTAAGCAAAAATCCCAGTAATTTCAAAGAGGCTCTTCGCCTTGCTTTGAAGAAGGAGATGGGCCATCAAATTGAGTCCACATTTCAGCCATCTACAAGTGTTATGACTCCGGCACATCGGGTAGAGGTAGCCTCAACATCCCAGGTATCTGCTTCCTCACTGGATCATAATATTGCACAATTGATGGTAGAATTTGCTGATTTGAAGTTGCACTTAGTGAATGCCAAGCCACCTAGGGCTCCACGAACTGAGGATAAGCCTAGAGATAAAAGCAATGTTACCTATTATGAATGTCAAGAGAAGGGACACTATCGTCCTGAATGTCCAAAATTGAAAAAAAGAGAGACAAGAGTGTAGTACTCTTAGAAAGAACATGTTCAGAGGAGGAAGATGAGGAAGAAACTTTGATGCCATTGATGACAAGAAGTTGTAAAACTACGAGTGATGAGGAAGAGGAGGAGGAGAAAGAACGGAGACATAAGAAGAAAAAATCATCTCGAAGAAAGATTGGACAATGTGATTTTCCTCTTGGACAAGGGACTCTTAGTTATGATCTATTGACACACCTTAGAGAGAAGACTGCACAAATCACATTTGGGCAGCTTTTGGCACTCTCTCTAAAACTTAGGAAGGAATGGAGTAAATTGGCTAGCACTAGGGAGTCTAAGAAAAAGAAAAAAAAGGATAATGGGACACCTCTGGCACAAAAGGTAGACATAGATGTGGGAGATGATGTACTTGTTGTTGATGTCATCATAGATGGTCAGACCATTTCTAATCCATACATTGATGGGGGTGCATCGATAAATGTCATGAGTGAAAAGACAATGAAAGATGTTGATTTGAAGTTTTCTCTTAACTGTCCTTATCGCATTAAGTTGGCTGATAATACTAGAGTGAAAACTCTAGGAGTTGTGAAGAATTTGGCAGTGGATGTGTGTGGAATTTTTGTACCTACAACATTTCAGGTTATTCCTACAAAACCAGATGCTAGGGCTTACCCATTGATCTTGGGAAGGCCTTGGCTCCATCAAATGAAGGCAGTACAGAAGTGGGAGATAGGTGATCTTATTCTCCAAGGAGGGAATAGGAAGGTCCGCTACAACATCAAGAGTCACCAGAAGAAGGTGGTAAAAGAGGAAACTTCAACTTTCGAGGGCTCAGAGTCTGAGTCATCCGATCACGAGACAAGTGGCACCTCCGAGGAGTCCATCTCAAAAGGAGAGGTGGCAGGAGTGGTGTTTGGTCTTTGCCTTGGTGTTGATTGGGGGGACAATCAAGGAAATGGAACTTCAAAAGGAGAATCATCTTCAACCATGTATGAGGAAGTGGTGGATCACACTAGTCTTCGCCAACAAAATGAGATTCTTCTTGATGAGACTATAACATGTACTGAAAGAGATGAATACCTAGAAATGCTTGATGGGTTTCCTAATCTGTTTGCAAATAGTTACTCACAAGTGTGCCACGTTACCTTAGTGGAGCACAAAATTGACTTGAAGCCTCAAAGCAAGCCCGTGGTGCAACAGCTTAAATAGTTGGGAGTGGTACAAGCAAAAGTGCTCAAGAAGGAGGTAACTAACTTGCTCCAAGTTGGGTTTATTTTTCCAGTTGAGAATTCATAGTGGGTTTCTCCAGTGGTGGTTACTCCCAAGAAAGAAAAGAAATGGCGTGTTTGTGTGGACTTTCGCTCTCTGAATGCATGCACAAAGAGCGATTATTTTCCTCTACCATTTTAGGATGAGATATTGGATTAACTTGCAGGCCATGAAATATATTCAATATGTGATGGGTACTTCGGATACTTCCAAATTAGGATTTGTGAGGAAGATCGAAGGAAGACTTCATTTGTTATACCATGGGGGGTGTATGCATATAGGGTGATGCCATTTGGTTTAACTAATGCACCAGCAACTTTCCAACGTTTCATGAGCTAGGTATTTGCACCCTACTTGGGAAAGTTCATAGGAGTGTTTTTGGATGATTTTTGCATTTATTCAGGCCATGTGGATCACTTGGTAAAGTTGAGGATTTCATTGAAAAGTATTGATGACGCAAAAGGTTGCCTTAATCCTGTAAAATGCCATTTGGCCAGGAAGAAGGTGGCTCTGTTAGGACATGTTATCTTAGAGGAAGCTATAGAAATGGATCCTGAGAAGGTACAAGCAATCATGGCCCTTCCACCACCTAGTAATGTCAGAGAGGTGAGGGGCATTTTGGGTAAAACAAAGTATTACTAGCGCTTTGTTGATATGTCTTTTGAAAAGATGTATCCTATAAATTTATTAACAAAGAAAAATGTATCTTTCCAATGGGGACTAGAGCAAGGTGAGGCATTTTTTTTGCTTAAGGAATGCATGAGCCAAAGGCTGATTATGTAGCCTCCTATGTGGGAGGATGATTTCTATGTGAATCCAATTGTGTCAACTCATTCAGTGGGAGCTATACTACTTTAGAAGGGTGAGCAAGGATGCATGCAACCAGTGTATTATGCAAGTCGGCAACTCACGGAGGTTAAGGAGAGGTACGATGAAATGGAGAAAGAAGGTTTATCTTTGGTCTTTGCAGTGAAGAAGTTTAGGTCATACTTGTTGCCTCGCTCTTTTTTCTTCCTTACGTCTCAACCTGCTTTACAATTTTTGGTTCGCAAACCCAATCCTGCTAGAAGATTTGCTCACAGGTAAGGAGGAAGAAGAAGTAACAAAGGCAAAGGAAGACTTAGATGAAGAGTTGGAGACCCCGCCAATAGCTTTCAAGCTGCATTTTGATGGAGCCTTTATTGGCCATGACTCAACAAAGATGTCCATGAGTGGTGCCAAAGTTGTGAGGTATGCCAAGCATATGGGCGCAAGCAATTGGTTCCTGGGCCCTTGAATCCCATTCCAGCATATGGTCCATTTGAAAGGTGGGGTTTGGATTTTGTTGGCCCCCTTCCTCGTTCTTCACAAGGGAAGTATTATATATTAGTTGCAACTGATTGTGCAACTAGATGGGCAGAAGCAAAAGCTACTGTCAACAACAAAGCAACAACAGTGGCATCATTTCTCAAGGAGTTTATATGTGCCCGTTTTGGTTGCCCTTTGGAAATCCTTACAGATGGAGGGAGGTCTCTTAGGAATGACTTGATTGAATCTTTGGTGCACAAATTGAATATAAATCATGTCATATCAACTCCATATTATCCCCAATGTAATGGTCTTGTGGAAAAAACTAATGGTTTGCTTTGTGGGTCCTTGTCTAAGCTAGTAGACACCATGAAAAGGAAGTTGGATGTGCATATACCAGAGGTTCTGTGGGCTTATAGAACCACTCATAAGCTCTTCCTTGGTTTCACACCTTTTCAGATAGTTTATGGAGTGGAGGCCATCTTGCCAATAGAATTGGAAATCTTAAGCCTTCGCACGTCTTTTTCTCAATTGTGCAATGAACAGGAAACACATGCCCAATGTCTAGTATAGCTGGAGACCTTGGATGAGAATCGGCTTCAAGCACTTCAACATTTGGAGGCAGCACAACAACGTCGCAAAGCAAGGTATGATGCTCTTACCAAGAAGAAGAAGAAGCCAGAACTCAAAGAAGGAAGCTTGGTCATGAAGTTTGATGGTCGTGTGGAGAAGCGGCTAGACAAGAAACTCCTTTGGTGCTAGGAAGGTCCCTTTAGGGTGAAGAAAAAGTTAAAAAATAACACTTATCTTTTGGAAGATGCAAATGGTCAAGAGGTCCCTGGACGTGCCAATGAGTATTGGTTAAAAGTGTTTTATCTACGGATACCATGGCCAGCAGACCCCCATGCCAAGCACGGGGATCTGCTAGGGGGGGAAAGATGTGACAATAAAAAATGATATTTTGTTTTGAAACCTGTGGGAGGATTTGTGGGGCCCGCAAGGTGACAAAAGCTAGCCATGGAGACAAAGAACCAAGAAGCGTGATGGAGAAGTTGGTGGCGGGAGACGGCTCTTTGTAGCTACTCTCATTGCGGCTTGTCAATCTTTTGATGTCGACTACTTTATTTCATGTAATCATTAATGTGGGTTTGACACTAATTAGAATAATTAGTGAAAATGATTGCAAATGTTATGAGTGGAGTGCATCATTGTAAATACCACGGGTATGAATTATAAATACCTTGGTATAGGGGTAGAATGGTTTGAGAGATATATTATTTGCTTTGTAATTAGGAAAATAGAAATGAGTCATGTATTTTGAGTGGGCCAGATGACTGCATGGCCTCCATAACGTACTAAAATAATATGGAGAGCACATGCCAAGCACATGGAGGGCATGTGGAAGAGTGTAAAGTCAAGAGGAATCCTTCTAGAATTCCAAGGTGGTATATGGAGGATGTTGACATATGGAAAAGAGAGGGTCCCTATGGGCTCCAAGAGGAAAGACTCAAGTTGACTCTCTCAATTTTTAAAGTCATGAGGATCTTGTGATGGGACACTTGTCAAAATGTGTCCAAAAGGACATTTGATGGTGACCCCTGTCCTTATGTCACCAAGGGTGAAGGAATCTACTAGCTGAAAATGTTACAAGGTGAAGGAGGGTGAGAATTGCTCTATAAAAGAGGCCTCTCTCCTCCCTCTCCAGCATCTGGTTCTTCCCTTCATAGTTATGCCATCACTTGTATCTAGTTTTGCCTATCTTTTCCTTTTCCCTTCTCCTAGAGCATTAGGCTCTCACTTTGTACCCCTCTTCTGGCTTTTGATGTTTTGAATAAAGTTCATGCTTCCTTTTTCCTCATCCTTCTTCCATCTCCTCTCTCCGCGCGCTAAAGCTTAGTGTACCCACATGAGTGAGTCATTTCTAGATCTATGTTAAGGGTATTCTCTACGCCCCTGGGTGAGCTCAATTTGCCATGTATTTGGGAAGCTACTTCTCTACTGAAGGAGATCATTGCCCTTTCCATAACTACAATCAGGTATGGACAGTTTTGACAGTCTTCCACAAAATGGTCATAACTTTCTATTACGAGCTCCGTTTTGAATGAAACTTATATCAAAATCTTTGTCTTTTCAAGATCTATCTACTGATGTATTTAGATATTTGTTCCATTTAGTAGAATAAAAGTTATTGTTGTTTGAGTGGTCAGGTTTGTTGTTTGGAGCAGTTTTGAGAAGCTTTCGTAAAACCGTCATAACTTTCTGTTCCAAGCTCCGTTTTGAATGAAAATGATATCAGAATCTTCATCTTTTTGAGATCTCTATTTCATCCCAACCGTCCCATTTAGCCAGATCAGCCCTATTAATTCACGCCTTTCACATAAGTTCACATTGTGTTGAGTCAAAAGATGTTCTTCCAACAACGGCTCGCCGTTACTTTTGGGGTTGACCAATTAGCTCAAATCAATGCTTCCCCTCAATCTTTATTATTTCCAATGCTAGAGTACAACCTCACCTTTGACGTCTATATCTTTGTTTTGATATGAGAAGATAGAGAATGAGTGTCTCTTTAAGCTTCATCTAATGCCCAAATGTCTTCTCTCTTCTTCAATTTGTGGGTTGAGATGTGACCAAAACGAAACCCCCAGTTTTGTGTCACAATACAAATGATGCTCTAATGGTTGTTGCTGGAAAACAAGATAGATAAATAAGTAAAAATTACAACAAAAAATGATAGAAGATATGAATTCAAATGCATTGTTCACTTACTCTGAGTGATAAGGGAAGAGAATAATAGTGATCAAGATGAAGTTGCAATGTTTGAACCACTTCACAAGATCAACAATAGGCACTCTTGGATTTCTTAATAGGAAAGAGATATAAGGATAAAGTATGTGAACTTCAAACTGATATTCCTCTTTTAACTCTGGCTTTTACATGCTGGAAATGTTTTTTGGTCAATCCATTATATAAGAAAGTCAATCCATATCATCACCTAAGCAAGAAACTTAATCCATATCATCACTTAAGTAAAAAGATCACTTACCTGAGAAAAGACAAAATCATAGTATCTGTGACTAATTTTGTTGGTCACTTCAATGCTAGCAGGTAGTCCTTGATCAAAGCAATCTCTTTTACATAATTCACATCTCCCAACCTCATGCCAATCCTTGAACCCAATTGCATGAGCCTTTATGTATTCTAAAGATCCCTTGTCATCGTCTCTTGAATCAACTACTTGTTGGATGCCTCCCTCTAGTCTTTCATGGCTTCTTTGCAAGCAACCTTTCCCCTTGTGTTCTTGTTATGTGTTACATCATGTATTTTAATACGTTCATCCTTTGGATTCCTTTCGAGGGGCACCAATAGAATGTCTCTCATCTTTAGGTCCACCCAATCTTGAGGATGAAGTAACTTTAAAGAATCCCAAAATCCTTATCAATATGACTCTATAAGAATGAGTAACAACAATCATGGAATCCTGCAAGAACTCTATCATCCTGTCCTCAACTGTCATTTTGTTTAAACTGCCTCACTTTGGATTGATGGAGGATATGCATAGACTTTCCTTTCCTTTGATGAGAACCTCTGACACTAGAACCCTTTGATGTGGCAATAGGGTGGTAGCCTGGGCAATAGAGGACCCCTCACCAACCTCCTAGCTATCGACTTTGTCCTTGCCATGACCAATACTGCCTCCTAGGATGTAAACAAGACAAAAAGTGCTTAAGAAAGAAATTTGAGGGTTTGAAAGAGAAGCCAATAGACAAAAATGATTTCTCAAGCATATTTTATTTCAATAGTGAAATACAGCATAGAGGCACAATATAGACAACTAAAAGCAATCCCTAAATGCAATTTGTCATCCTTATACAAGATTATGTTAGCTCACAAACCATCTGGATGAAGAAACGAAGCCCAATAGAATTAAAGAGCTAGATAAAAATAAATGTGCTCGTTGGGGTTTGGGGACTAACCAATTGGAAGCACATTTTATTTTAACAGGGAAAAAGAGTTGAAAAGCACAAATTAGACTATAACTTATTTTGAACTTGAATATACCGATGCAGAGGGAAACATTTCAAAACAACATTAACATCCCAAATCAAGAAAAGTGATCAAGAAAGTGATTTGGAGGGTCGGGGACATGCCCAATAGGCCAAATCTCTTTCTTAAGCACATTTCTGCAGAATTGATGAGTCTTCTCAATTTCTTATTCCAAATTTCATTGCAAAATCTAAAATTCAAATGCATGCAACCTACTTTGACCAAGAATCTACATATGCAGAGGGAAACAGGTTAACAGACAAAAATCTCAACTCAAGAAAAGTTTGGGGAGATGCCCAACAAGACAAATTGCTTTCTTAAGTACATTTTTATAGAGATGATGAGCCTATGATTCCATATTCCATTGCAAAATCTTAAAGTCCAATGCATGTAATCTACTCTAACTAGGACTACATATGCAAAAGGAAATATGTTAAGAGACCACCAAAATCTCAACTCACAAAGTAATTTGGAGGGTTGGGGACATGCCTAATAGGCCAAATCTCTTTCTTAACACATTTCTACTGCGTTGATGAGCCTACTCAATTTCATATTCTGAATTTCATTCTCATTTCATTGCAAAATCTAAAAGTCAAATGCATGCAACCTACATTGACCAAAAGTCTATTATGTGGACTAGAATACTCATCAAGATTGTTCTACGACAGTTGAAAACTTTTCATTGTTGTTGCTTGTGGCTTGTGAGAGTTGACTTATTGTAGACTTTTCTTGTACACACGCTCGCTTGCTCGGGGGTGCACTACAAAAAAACCCTAGGTATCATGTGCATTCAAGGGGTATTTAAAAAACCCCTCAACTAAAATTTTCCCCCAATAAAGATACCCCTCTTTACTTATGAACTAACATATTTTTTTTCTAAAGTTGACTTTAAAAAATCCCTCCTGTTATTGTAAATCTATTAAAATTTTGCCAAAAGTTCCATTAAAATACCCCTCCTTTTGAATGCATGCGGTATTATAAAATTTTGTGAGTTGAACCCCCCAAGCCCACTTGCAGGAGTAAGAGGTCAAGAATGGCAACAAATGAGGAGGAGGTATTCGTTGAAATTGACAAATGAGGGAAAAACAGCTCTATAAGTGGCAACATGATAAAATAATTACCTATGAATTGGGATGGGGGTCCCACATGTGGGCTCTAAATGTAGCCATATATAGAAAATTTGGGGGATGGGGTTCCATAAATAGAAGAATGCCAAAATGATGACTTTGACCTTGAGAAGCGAGCCTCATGTACGGATTTGCATAACGGTCCTTGTCCTTTTGACCTCCAATGCTTTTGGCCTCCCAAAGAACTCACTATGGGTACCTTCATTCTCCCTCCACCTCTCAGATCCACATAGACTTCTAGAGATCTGGAGGTAGAAAGCACATATTTACACAAGGTCTAGATGTAGGAAGCAGACGAATTTTAGCCACTGTCTTCCACATCCACAGGGAGTGTGAGAGCTATTTTGTATCGCCTTAGAGCAAAGAATCAATGCCATTTCCATCTGGAGTTAGTCTCGAGGGTCCCATACAATGGAGGAGTAGCCAAGAGGTAAGGAACTTGATTGAGTTTCCAAAAATGTGCTTAAGGATGGCCTTCAATATCCCAAATCTATTACTTGAGGCACATTATAAGAAAAGTGCTTAAGAAAGCGACCTAAAGTGATTTGGGGTGTTGGAATCCTCCCAATAGGCCAAATTGCTTTCTTAAGCACATTGTTTAGAGCTTGGATGGGTCCTAAGTTTGAAAACAATATTTTGTCAAATCCAAAAGATAAGGGCAGGAGCTCCCAGAAAAGGACTTTAGATTTCACTATTGATATTGTCACTAGGGACCATCCTAACTCAAGTAGAGTCATCTATCATGTGTCCTAATAGTCTACTTGTGAAAGTAATTGGCTTGTTGGGAGGTTCTGGAGCCAGATAGCTTTGTTTGGCACATTTTGAAAAAAAGTGTATAAGAAAGTGAGTTGTACTATTAGAGACCTATCCAATAGGCCAAATCACTTTCTTGAACACATTTTGAGCTTCCTTGAACACGTTTCATGAGCTATGAAAAACATTGTTGATATTTCAAGCATGGAAAAATAATGAAATAACTATTTTTGAGATTTTCTAGAGGATTGGTGCTTACCAAAGCTATTTTTCCTGTTATGGTCCTGTAGAACATTTCAAATTGTCCTAGTAGAGAAAAAAGTGCTAAAGAAAGCATTTTTTTTTGTTCGAAGTTCACCCAATAGACAAATCGCTTTCTTAAGCACTTTTTGGACTTTGTTGAGCATATTTGATCAAGTAGTGCATATGAAAGAAATTGTTGCTGTTTGAAGCATGGGCAAATAATGAAATTACTTTATGAGATTTCTGATAGGGTCAATTCTCACAAAAGATGGTCCTTCAAAAAATTCTAAATGTCCTAGTAGAGAAGAACATACTGAAGAGAGAGATTTATACTATTTGAAGTCCATCCAACAAGTAAAATCACTTTCTCAAGCACTTTTGGATGGTGTTGAGCATATTTGACCAAGTAGTGCATATGAAAGAAACTATTACTGTTTGAATCATAAACTGATAATGGAATGGCTTTTTTTGAGAATTTTGATAGGGTCGGTGCTCACCAAAGCAATTTTAACTGTTACGGGCCTTCAGAACATTCCAAATGTCTTAGTAGAGAAAAAGTGCTAATGAAAGCGATTTGTGCTATTGGAAGTCCACTCAATAAGACAAATTGCTTTCTTAAGCACTGTTTGGACTTTGTTGAGCATATTTGATCAAGTAGTACATATGAAAGAAGGTGTTGGTACTTGAAGGATGGCCAGATAATGGAATAATTTTTTTGAGGAGTAGTGCTCGCAAAAGCTATTTTTAACTGTTATTTTTGTGTGGTGGAATACAATCAAGAGTTTGGTGGTCCTCTGTCTTAACCTGCCATTGAGAAATGCAAGGTGCTTTGAGTTGTGAAATTAAAGAATCAAACATTAATAATTACATTATGATTATGGAAGACATTTGAAATCCAAGTGACTGTGTGGTTACCTCAAATGCAATGAGCCACCAAATTTCCTTTTTTGGAAGTATTTTGGGTCTACATGTATAATTGATGGATCAAGAGCTCTATTCATTAATGTGGGTCACTCATTTAATCTTTTTCTCCCACATTCATCTAGATTTGTAACAAGTTTGAGACATCCTTGGCACTCTTCAAATGTGCTACCATAAAATTCAACCATTCTCCTTTGTACATGTTCAAGATCGACAAAAATGTTATTCCAAGCATTATACATGGTGCTTCCCTTTCAACTTTGTACACCCCTTCAATATGAAAACAATATATCCAATATAATCATCTACTTGCTGGTTGAGTAGGCCTCTTAACTTCCACACTTCTGCAAGCTTCGGTAAGTGACCAAATTTAATCAACTAATCTTTTCAAAGTATTGATAGTGCTTTGAAAATAGAGGTGTAACCTTTCTTGCTCACTCCACTCTCATCAAGTGCCCCTTGGATTATGTTCACATCAACTTTGTTGCTATCTACAAATTGTTGCACAACATTGCATTTGACTGTTTTAAATTTTTCTCCTCTAGCACACTTTTTTGCAATACAATAGTAGTTGACAGTACACCTTTCATTTGTTTTAGTGGAATAGCATTAGGATCAACCTTCTCCTTTGGGGCTTTAGAATTTTCCTACAACTAGCATATACATAAAAGTATTTCTATGCTTAATTGCTATTATCATCGAGAATGCAATCATTGTTTCTATTTTGCATTCAAAATAGTAAAAGCAAAAGAAAAATTACCTTACTCTCACTTGCATCCTCCACTGCTAGCTTTCAATTCCACAATGTTGTGAATCTTTCTATTTCTGTGCCTTTCTCCCAAGGGAGTGGCTTTTGTTTTGGATTTCCTCAACTTCTTCTTTGTTTTTGTGTGTTCTTTAGTTTCCTTCTATAGTTGTTCTTTCAATCTAGAGCTTCTACTATCTATTGCAATTTCATCTCCATCTCGTGTTGATACAAGCTTTTGTATATTTTTGTAATAGCAAATTGAGTTATTTAATTTGTTTGGGGTTGATGAGATGATAGTGGAGCTTCTTAACACATGACGAGTAACAAATATTGGTATACCTTCACTACCCCCAAGATGGATGGGAGTCCAATTGAAGATAAAGAAGACAAAGATAAAGACGACGAGCTTGTAAAACAAATTCCATTACCTAGTGGTGCACAATACACTATTCGAGGCGTCCTTTGGGCTTAGAAATCACCTATATTAGAGCTACCTTCAGCTCGATTCTGGGACAAAATGGAGCACTCCAATTGAATTCCCATCAGTACTAACCCTACTTGCTAACATGGTTAGCTCGATGACAATTTGGAGGGGTGGAAGGAATTGAGATTAGGAGGAGGTTAGTGAGTGTAGGGAGCTAGTGCATGTGAGTGTTGGAGAGTGTAGCAACCATCACTCTAGGGCATCGAGTGAAGCAACTACGAAGGGCGGGCTTTGATGAGCAGTCTTGTCGAGAGATGTCTAGCAAGGGAGAGGTTGAAGTTAGGGACATGGACGGTGCTGGGGAGGGGAGGTCTCTAAGGAAGGATGGTGTCATGGATCATCAACGAGATGGTCTAGCCTCTTATGCTAAGACTACGGCTAAGTGCTTAGTGGAGGCTTTTCGCAGATGTTTGAGGAGAAAGCTTGATGTATGGCTCAAGAAGATGTCCTTCAGAGGTCGAGGGAGTCTAAGGTTAAAGGATGGTGGGAGGCTGGACAACAACATAAGCATGCTTGTGAGATCACTTTGGATTGGGTTAAGTCGGAACTAGAGAAGCTTCATTGGGGTGCTCTGTATCTATTTTTCACTAGGACAATGAAGGAAGTGCAAGAATTCATGGATTTTGAGAATGAAGTGCTTGCATGCGGGTATGAAGCCAAGTTCCTTGGCAAGGGATTCTTCTTGGTTCGTTGTGTATCCGATTAAATTAGAAACAACTTGGTGGGACTGTCTTTTTGGGTTAGTGGCATGGTGGGGTTGGTGGAGTGTTGGTGTTTCCCTGGTCATTGGCTTTCAATGTGGATGCATTCTTGTACCATGAGTGTCCTGTTTCGATCGACTTCCCTAATCGGCCACAATGGCTAGGGGAATCTCTAGAGGTCATCGCGAGAAAGTTGGGTCAAGTTTGGCTCATTTCCCCTGCGACTCGGACTCAGTTTGTCCCTAAATGAGCTTAGATAATTTGGGATTGTGCTCAGTCGATGCTTGATTTCGTGGAGTTTAAGTTGTCGGAGGGTGTGGTGCATCTGCAGCAAGTTAGACTCGGGCCCTTTCCCCACACTTGCTTCATTAGTAAGCAACCTGGTCATTTTGCTCATGCGTTCCCAGGAGGTTGAAGAAGGTTTTTCGGACCTGGTGGAGTCTGAAGCTAACTCAGGGGGGTCATTCATCATATGTAACCCTATCACGTGAGTTCAACAGAAGGATATTTTTAATATTTAAAATTTACAGAAATTAATATACATAAGGCAGTTTTTAAAATGAATTTGGAAAAAATTTACAGATTTGTATAGAAAAAGGGTACGTTTTATTAATGGAAAATTTACAAATAAGGGATTTTACAAATAGGCCTTGAACGCACGTGATATTGAGGGTTTATACATAGTGAACCCCCCGAGGAAGCTAATCAAAATGCTGGTAAACACGAAGATCGTGACATGCAAGCTGTGGATGAGGATGTGGAAGGTTCGAAGGTTGTGGAAGTGGTCGATGATAAGGTTGCAGAGGATGATGTGAGAGGTTGGAAGGTTGTGTGGCATAAAGGGAAAGGTGATCAGCTATAATCGAAAGATTAGGTGCATGCAAAGGAGTCTCTACAAGTTTTGATGGATTGATGGAAGGACTCTTCTTCGGTGTTAGGTACCGTTCAGTCGTCTTTTGCAAAAAAGGCAAGTGGCTCAAAGCGAGCTAAATCTCGGGTGAATGAGATACGTAATGAGGACTTATCGTAATAAGGACTTATTTGAGGCTAATGGTAAGAAACGTTTCTGGAGGAACACTCTGGTCGGAAGGTGGATTCGGCAAATGAGACCATTTCATCTCGATCAGTCCCAAAGCGCCTCAAAGAGGTGGCTTGGTAGTTGGGTGGAGGCAAGGAAAATGGTTTCAAGTTTATTAGAGATGCTCTGCAACATTGGACGGAGTAGGGTTCTACGTCGAGATCGTAGGTGGAGTCGGTCGGTGAGTGTTAGTTCTTGGACGAAGGGATCCTCGAAAGAAATAAAATGGATCAAAGGAACTAGAGCCAAATGATAGATGAGTCCTCTGCAACCAAATGCTCCATAATGACCAGAAACGGACCCAGGCGAGGAACAAGGCAAACGAGCGAAGTCGGGGAGGGGTGCAACCAAAGATCCAATAGAAGCGGCCAAAAACCACCGAAGGAAATCTGGATACTTTGGTCTTGGATGTTTTTTTCCACTGCTTTTGACTTTCAAAGGTTGACTCCATCACGGAGTTCACCTTCTGGGTTACATAGTCTTTGATAATTTAAGCTGTGGTTTTACAAAAAAAAAGAGTGTTAGTTCTTGGAATCTTAGTGGAAAGGAGAGGATATACACTGGTTGCGTTTGGTGGGGGTTTTAGTGACCTTCAAGAGAGGGGGGGCGAAGCGAGAAAGAAGTGGTGCGTGATTGAAAGAAGAAAAGGTTTACATATAGAAGGAAGGAGTTTCCGCAGGATACTAAAAAGGGCGAGCGTGCCCGGGCGATAACGAATCTGTTGGGGATACGGGACCTGCGAGTTTCTCTAAGCAGTTAAATTAGAAGGGCGACTTTTTAATCGCAGTTAGAAGCCCTAAATCGGAATTGCGGCGCTTCTTAATCGGGATTATCACGCTAAACATAATTTAGTTCGTCTTCTATTTCTACGTGCCTTCCTCCTCCTTCTTCTACGCCGCCGCCTTCTTCTTCTTCTTCTTCTTCTTCGGTTGCTTTGCTTTCTCAGCTCAACCCGCCATAGCCCTTCACATCAGATTCATCAGATTGCTCTCCCCAGTGACACACATGCTTAGACCATGCTTTTTGGTTTAGTTCATCACGCTTTGCAGCTGAAGTACCGCAGCTGAGAACGCTGTAGACGACTACCCTGAGCCACAGGGAGCAGCTGCAGCTGTACTGTGGGAGCGCGGTCGGATTTTCACTGTAGCTGCTTAGTTTCTCCGCAACGAGCTCTGGAGAGCTCCAGACTAGCTCCACCAGAGTCTCAGCTCGTCAGCGCCCCTCAATGGAATGAGCCATGAACTCCTTTGATATCCCGTAGCTTCTGCATTTTGGTGCTCCTGCTATGGCTTCCCTCTCTGGGGCCTCCTCCCCTCGTTGGCAGCTTGCTGCCGATGCTGGAGACAGTCCCTCGTCCAGGACCTTCCCTCTTCATCCTTCTGCATTCGCCAGCTCTGAACCCGTGTCCCCTTCGGCTCCCCAACCCATGGAAGGGCTTCAAACCAATGCGCCTCCCCCCTTCCTCACCAAGACTTACGACATGGTTGATGATGTTGTCACCGATCCTATAGTTTCTTGGAGTAGTGGCGGGAATAGCTTCGTTGTCTGGGATCCCCCGGAATTCTCCCAGCGCTTACTACCTCGGTATTTCAAGCACAACAACTTCTCAAGTTTTGTTCGTCAGTTGAACACCTATGTGAGCCTCCAGTATAATCTTTCCTTCCCAACGCAGCGCAATCAACGTCTCTTTTGATAGTCCGAATTCGTTTCAACGCATACTCTAGATTGCAAATGCGATCGAGTCATCGCTGCTTTGCTGTCTCCAATTCGTGCAGGGTTTTCGTAAAATTGATCCAGATCGTTGGGAATTTGCTAATGAAGGTTTTCTGCGGGGGCAAAGGCAGCTGCTGAAAGCGATTCATCGTCGAAAGCCTGTGTCACAAATTCAGGCGCAGCAACAGATACAATCGACATCGATAGGATCTTGTGTGGAAGTGGGACAATTCGGTATTGAGGGTGGGATAGAGAGGCTTAAACGTGACAAGAATGTTTTGATGGTGGAGGTAGTAAGACTAAGGCAACAACAGCAAACCACCGATAGAGAATTGCAAGCCATGGGAACCCGGCTTCAAGCTACCGAACAGCGGCAACAGCAAATGATGGCCTTCTTGGCGAAGGCCATGCACAGTCCAGCCTTCTTGGCGAAGGCGCAACTCATGCAGCGGTCCGAGAATTTTCAGATTGATGATGGTAGGAAAAAAAGACGGTTGCCTGAAAAGGCAGGAGGAGATGAAGGAACAGAAACGCCAAAATCGTCCCTAGAAGGCCAATTAGTGAAATACCAGGCTGGTTCTATCGATCATTTACGCACCACACTGATGCAAATCCTGGAAACTAATTCGACCATGAAAGAAGAATTTGGTGCGAATCCCCCGGAGTCACTCTTTAAAGACTTGGGCACTTCGGCCGAACACGCTGGAGCGCAGAGACTGGATGCAATGACACAAGGCACTGCTATCATCCCAGATCAAGAAATGCCCGATCCAATCGTGCGTGACGTTACGAGCCATGCAGACGGCCAGCTGCCTTCGTTTGGGCTCCCAAACTTGGATGTGACGATGGGGCGGTCGATGAGCCATCAAGACCCAGCTTCAGAGAATGAATATCTTGTATCGTTTCCGGAGAGTTTGACGCCCAGGGAAGGCGTAACAGATCTCTTGGCGCTTGATATGGATCTCAACGCAGAGCTTGGGACATGTGTGGATGGAGAAGGAACCGCTGTTGATACGTTCTGGGAACGGCTGCTCTCTCAAGGAACGCAGTCTCTGGACACAGGAGGGGTAGAAGGCCAGCGTGCCCAAATTTTACAAGGAGCTGACTTGAATCAGGACCTAGACGTCCGTGAATCAAACTTGCAGAAATTTTGCGATTGTTGAGAAGAGTCGGGCAGTTCGCCACCTGAAATCAGATGACATACAAAGGCTGCTCCCTGACCGTTTGTAATATGGTTCTCTTGTAACATATCGCCACCTCTTCACTGGAAGAAGTGAAGGACTTTCAAATGCCGCCACCTCCTGTTTGTCACTGAAAGAAGGGAAGACTTTCCAAGTTTTGTGACTTTCTGAATCCTACTCGTACCTGTGGACGGGTAGTTCATTTTAAGCTTACTCAAATAACAGGCAGAATATTGAGTTTTAGGAGGACTTTTGTTTGACAGAAGACTAACATTTTTTGTTCAACTTCGACATTTTTTGTTTTTGTAGTGCTGGTTAACGCCACACTTTCTTGAGCTGCGAAGAAGTAAATCATGTTTGCATGCAAAACCCAGTAGAGAAGCTTGTTCTAATTACAAAAGGAATGGATTATATACCATGACGACAATGAGGCTAGCCGCACGGGAGAGACACCTACAGTGAAGCTGATGAGGGTGTTACATTAATGAAGAAGCTTGTGCGAATTGCAAGGTAGCATATCCATTGAGCGCAATGCAGGCTTTCTTTTTTATCGACTGCCAAGTTTTCCAGGCTGCAGTATTTGGATGGGTATTATGCGATAGTTGAATGGCTCTTTACTTATAATTAGAAGGGCTCTGCGTATGCATTCTCTCACTTGATAGAGCCTTCAGACAGGTCTCCATCTTAGACTGGTAATCTGTGTGCAATTTGGTCAAGCTCCAGGTCGTTTAACATACGTGTATTTTTATAACAATCTTACGGTGCCCAGTTGAAGCGACTCAGCAAAACTTTCAAGCACATTTCACTGATGCTTTAAATACTGATTTGCTTAATGGGTCTGCATTGCAAGGTCTCAGAAGTCTGGGAAACTTGAGGTATGTCTGCCCTCCATCCGACACAGTTGTTGCTTGTTTGTAATGTAAATGTCCGACTTACGGAGGATAACAATGTCTCACATATTTTGTCCAAGGAAACATTGAGTAAGAATTTTCTTTTATAAGGTACAAAAAGAGGGGAATGGGATGGTACATCATGAAGAAATGGATGGACTCGGTGCTTTCACTTGCACAGTACAAGAAAAGAACTCATACGTGATCATTGACTCTTAAGAGAATCTTTCAAAATAGATAAGCTTTTTGTTTCTCTCGATTATGAAATATATGTCTTTGTTCTTTGTAAAGCATCATATTTGGAATGAGGGATCTTTTATGGAGGTCAAAAGCTTTAATGTAGTTGATTTGGGCCAAATGTAGCACGTGGTGTAATTCAATTTTCTTCTAGCTGCGATTGTAGCTCAATTGGTTTGTCTAGTTTGATATAGATGCTAATTTCCCTTCCTTGAATTGATGTTTGCAATAAAAGCAAATACTAGTACCAAGGACTTCTAGAGAGGAGCCACCAGGTAACTCCTCAACATGGGGGAGTCGAGAAGTGCTCATAATATGGCTCATGGCCAGAGGCCACTCGTCACATTTAGAGTACTTTCCTCCGTGGAAATTGTGGAAAACAGAGTATGCGCGTAATGGTAGAATAGTTGTATTGATGGGTTGATTCGATTACATCTTGTAGGAGCCCGAAGGTGACGGTTACATAAGGCCTTGAAGTAGTCACATAAGGCCTTGAAGTAGCAATACAAACAACAAATGCAAAGGCGTAGTTTGCTCATGACGTGAAGGCCTTATGGAACTGCAATGGCAAGGACTGTGGAACGTCTGCATGGCAAGAACTACGTACTGCGTTTAGCAACACAAGCAGCTGATCAAGGGAGCGTTTGCCAACATCAACAGCTCTGCAATGGAAACAAACTCTCACGAACGTTGTAATTAATTACACAGCTAATATGCTCTCGAAGTAGCAAATTAGAAATACAGAACAGCAAATGCAAAGACGTGGAGGCGTTATGTCGAACTGCATATTGGCAAGGACTTGCAAAGACTTTGGAACTCCATGGCAAAGACTACGTACCGTTTTTGACAAAGCAGCTCAAGGAAGGGCTTGTTGCCTCGAAGCTTTACCTCCAGGTGCTCCTTGACCTCCAGGCGCTAGCCCACCAGTGACCAATCTCTTGTTTGGTTTGTAGAGTAATAACCTGATAGAACACAGAAGATCTACAAGTTAATGCATTAGGGCTGTTGCTCATTAGCATAAATTTTTGGATGCCTCCCCCAAGACACTCACTTCCTTCCAGGCAGCCTTGGATTTCTTTTGCACGGCTACAGGTGCACACGTTAATTGGCATAAATCCAATGGTTTTTGGATTTGTGATGATGACACCCCGGATTGGGGTAATGATATTGCCTTCACTTGGGTACAGAGGAGCGTCTCCGTCAGATATTTGGGCTGCCAGGTTGGGGTGGGCATCTCTCCTTCACAACAGTTTGCTCCGGTGTTGGAGAGCATTAGAAGAAAGCTCCTTTTTAAGAGCTCAGCCAAACTTGACTCGGCTTCTAGGGTGGTGGTGGTTAACTAGCTTCTTCTAGCCACAGCATGGTTTGTATGCTCTTGTTGGTGCCACTCTAGGGATTGTACCACTCAGCTTAAGAGGCCCATACGAAACTTTTTATGAAGTGGTCTAGATGGCACAACTAATGTTACAGCTTGGGTGGCCTGGGAGACCTTGATTCTTCCTACAAGAAACGGGGGTTTGAATATCATCGACCCGGATCTACAGTGCTCATGAACCTTTGAAATGTAGTTGGTGCATTGGTCAACCCAAAAGGCATCACTCTATAAGCAAAAACTCCCCAAGGTGTTGCAAATGATGTTTTCTTTTCATCTTCCTCCCGAATACGAATTTGAAAGTACCCAGAATACCCATCTCATTCAGAATACATCTCATGCCCTGCTACTTGGTATAGTATTTCATCTTGAAATGGCAAAGGAAAATGTTTCCTCTTAGTGCATGCATTCAAAGGATGAAAGTCCACATAAATCCACCACTTATTTCCTTTCTTTGGTGTGACAACTACAGGAGATATCCATTTTGAATCATCAATAGGAAAGATGAATCCCGCCTCAAGTAGTTGTGTTACCTCTTTCTTTAATGCCTCAGCTTGGATCACCCCCAATCGCCTTAAGCGTTGCTCAACTGGCTTTCTTTCTGGCTTTAACTCAATCTTGTGCTCCACAAGAGAGACTGGTCGAACCTGTGAATAGCTTGTTGCAAAGAGACATGGAAAATCATCTAACATATCCAAGTACTAGAGCTTCTCACTACCTGATAGAGAATCACCAAGAAGCTCTTCATTGCATTGGCGTCGTTTAGTGTGCTCCACATCCTCCACATGAAGTGTCTCTACAGGATCTTCTTGTACCACCACCTTATTCCCTCCTGACTCATCCTGATCAGCACCAAGACAAAGACCAAAGGCCACTCCTTTACCTCACCCTCTGAGCTAGACTCTTTGAAGCTACACCATGTCTCTTCTTTTTCATCGCGATTAAGTCAGAGCTCGAACTCTCTGATGTTGAAGACTCCTCCTTGACAACTTCCGTTTGCGACTTCTGATGTTGTAGCACACCTTCTTATCATTTCCCTGCAAAATCAATTCTCCAGTATCCCACTTTGAACAGCCTTCACCTTGCATAGCCAAGGCCTTCCCAAAATCAATGGATAGGCACCTACATCTGGCTTGGTAGGGATCACCTGAAAAGTAGTCGGCATAGAAATTCCACATACATCCACTTCTAGATTCTTCACAACTCCCAAGGTCTTAACCGTAGTGTTGTCAGCCAATTTGATGCGATAAGGAGAGGTAGTACTAGAGTATTTTAAATCAGCATCTATCATGGTCTTCTCACTCATGACATTAATTGATGCACCTCCATCAATGTACACATTAGAAATCACTTGACCATCAATGATCACATCAACCACAGGTACATCATCACCAACATCTATATCTACCTTTTGAACAACAGGAATGGTGCTTTTCTTCTTTTTCTTCTTTGACGCTCTTTTGGTTACTAGCTTTCCCCATTCCTTTCATAGTTTTGGAGACAAAGCAAGTGATTGTCCAAAGGTGATATGAGCTTCTTTTTCTTTAAGGTTGGACAACAAGTCATAGCTTCCAATTCCTTGTCCTAAAGGAAAGTTTGACTGGCTAATTCTCCTTCTTGATGCCTTCTTTTTCTTACTATGGTGTTTCTCTTCCTGATCTTCCTCATCTACTTCTTCCTTGCTTTCTTCGTCTTCTTTTGCTTTACCATGCCCCCATTTAGCCATCATTACCTCTCTTTTCTTATCCCCTGAAGAAGCTTCTAACAAGGATACTTGTTTTTCTTCTTTCTTTCTCAATCTAACACTCAGGGCGACAGTGACCTTTTTCATTACATTCATAGCAAGTGATCCCACTCTTATCTCGAGGCCTATCTTCACTCTTTGGTGCTCTAGGTTGTCATGCATTAACCAAATGCAATTTCAAATCAGCAAACTCTGCCATCAATTGGAAAATATTATGATCTAACTCAAAGGACTTTGGTACCTGAGGAGAGCCCATTACCTCCACCTTAGAAGTTGAAGCTGTTGAAGATACAAAAGAGGATTCGATCTTTAGAGAAGCTTCTTTCTTGGTCGCAATGTGAAGTGCCTCCACGTATGTTGTTGGATCTTTACTCATTACTTTTGAGTGAAGATGAGGTTCCAAAGCCATAACACATTTGCTCATCTTTAAGTGATGAAGTTCTTCCAGGCATCTTCTTTATCACATCAAAAAACACATGCCTATACTAGGCATAACATGCAATCAAGTACACCCAAGACCGTTTAGTAAGGTGGGATAAATTCAATACCAAACGTAACTGGCATCTCCACCAAAAGATGTGACATGAAGTTGGGGGTAATGAACTTCACGCACCTCTTCACTTCCTACTGCTTTCGAACTGAGTGTAGTAGAGATATTCATCACTGGGAAAGGGACAATAAAAAGAAGCTTTTATACCAAGAGAACACACCATACTATCCTCCCTTAGATAAGAATGAAGATGGAAACATCCCAAGTGATGTTGTACTGAAGCATAGGGAGAAGGAAATCATCAGCAGAGGCCAGAATCTCAGCAAGCCGGTCTGCACCAAAGAGAAGAGCGATACGTTGTTGAAAGAAGATCTTGCGGCTCAACATGACATGAACTGATATATATCGGGGAGTTTGAAGGGGCTGATTGGGTCAGGTGGGTAGGTTCCGAGGAAACATTGCACCTCCTTCATAGGCACCTTTACACTTGGCTTAAAACACTCTCCAAACTCCATGCTTAGACTTCATCAACGATCCAAGTCCCATAGAGGTTGCCTAGGAGGGAAGCAAGAGCTACCTTTGTGGCTTGGGAAATAGATAAACCATGAATGCGCAATGAGTGGCCGAATAGATAACCCTCTTAAGCACTTTGGAAGAGAAAGCAATGAAAAAAAAAGAAAGAGACACTCAAGAGAGAGAACCTGAAAAGACCTTCATTACCAATTGAGTGAGACTCCACTCCAATGCAACTCAAAATAGTACAAACACAAGGGAGAAGAAGAGGTTTCATACATACTAGAGGGAGTGGAAGCTCCAAGACTACTCATAGAGAGAGAATAAACTAGAGAGAGATGGACTCAAGAGTCTACATAAGAGAATATCTACAAGAGGGAGAGAATACTCATGGAAGAGGCTTGAGGAGACTAGAGCTACATCAACATGAGGCATAATGGTGGAAGAGATGTTCATCATGGAAGAGGCTTGAGGAGACTAGAGCTACATCAACATGAGGCATAATGGTGGAAGAGATGATGAACAAGGGAGAGAAGGGCTCCTTTTAGAGAGATTTTGTCACCCTCCTTTACCCATTTACAATTGTTGCGTGTGGATTCCTTTCCTTATCAATCACATAAGCCCATATGTCACCATCCATGTCCTTTTTGGCTACTCTTGCCATGTGTTCCATCAAAAGGGTCCCTCTCTTTTCCATATGTCCACATCCTCCTTATTCCACATAGGAATTCTAGATTGATTCCTCTTGACTCCACACTCCACATGCCTTCCACACGCTTGGCATGTGATTGCTCTTATATTATTGGAACACATGGACATGAGCCCACCTCTTTATATGACTCACTCTTCCTATTTTTTAAAAACCCCATAATATCCCATACACAAATAACTCTCACCCCATACCAAGGTATTTATAATTCATACCTATGGTATTTACAATGATCCATTCCACTCATCCTCTCAATCCCATACAATATCTTAGAAAATAGAAATAAGTGAGAGCCGCTAGGCTATCACTTGATACTCAGACTCTTATTAAACATAGAAGAAAACAATACCAATGCCAAATAAAAAATATCAATTTTGGCGTCACAACACTCAAACTTCCACCGGTTCTACATACAGGCTTCCATCGCAAGTGCTATAAAGTAATCATCCATTCATCTTCACAATCATTTGTATTTTGCAGAATACATGGCAGTGCTCATGAGTACTTGTACTCGCTTGTAAGTTGTTTTTTAACAAGGCGAGAAATGGAAAAGACCTATTGTTTTAAATTTCACCTAAAATATAAAAAGGATAGATAAAAGTCACCCAAGAAAGCATAATGTAATTACATATCTGAACATTGACAACAAGATTTCTTGAGTTAAAATTAGCGGTACTTCAATCCTCAAAAGCTGTGGTTACCAATTAGGTGGCCACATAAAGTTAACAAGACAAAAAGATGGAGGATATTTTTACCCCAATTTTATGTGTTGTTACCGAATAATGCTTAAGATTGATGGAGGCTAGTACCCTATTATTAGAAGCTTCCAGTATGCTCCAATGTAGGGACTTGCTTTCAAAGAACTTGAATCGGTCATTTGTAGTAATGAATTCCATGACCTAAAAATTGGAAGCCATAGAGGAGAACTAGCTAAAATCTTGAATTGCAAAATGACAAACTTGATATTATTCTTGAAGTCCCAAAAGCATAAGCACACAAGGAGGCTGTGTCCTCGGGGGGGTCACTATATATAAACTCTCTATACCACGTGCGTTCAGGGCCTATTTCTAAAATCCCTTATCTGTAAATTTTTCATTAATAAAATGTACCCCTTTTCTATACAAATCTGTAAATTTTTTCCAAAACTATTTTAAATAGTCCCTTATGTATATTTATTTTTGTAAATTTTATAAATAAAAAATATCCTTCTGTTGAACTCACGTGATAGGGTTACATATGATGAGTGACCCCCCCGAGGCTGTGTCCTAGTGAATGCTAAGATGAACGCGACTTATAATAGAAGTAAATTAGGTGCAAGACGTAGCATATGAGGAGCTAAAGTCAAAACTTGATACACCATCCCACAAGCACACCACAGAATGACCAATATTTGGCCCAGGATGTGACATAGAGTCTCCATAGAATACAAGTAGAGTATGGGTTGATCAAAGTAAGTAGATATTGGTGGAAGGCCCTAATATTCAAAACTAGAAGGCAATATGCAAGTACTCTACAGAAAATTGACGTCCTTTCATTTCTTTTCTCCAATGCATCGATGTCTTCATGTCGAATTTTGGCTTATACTGATCAAAATCCTATGTATTTAGTACATTGCCCCCAATAATATTATTAACATTGGGAAATATATTGCCTAGCTATCCAAACCATTCTTCGTTGTATATCAAGAAGACTTCACAAGACATTCTTCTTATTGTTTTATAATATATGGGTGACTTGATCGTTGCATGATCCAATGGAAGCCTTATCCTCAGGGGGGTTCACTAAAAAATATGTGACTTTCACGATAAGGGATTCACTTTTTAGATGTAAATTTATAGAAATATAATTACATAAGGGATTATTTTAATGGAGTTTGAAAAAAAGCGCTGAATAAAAAGGTATCCATTTATGTCACTCAAAATGTATAATATACCCCTTGAACACAGGTGATATTGTAGTTTTCTATATAGTGAACCCCCTGTTGCCTTATCTCAAAATACATGACACATTTGAATTTGATATGAACGGCATGGGAGATCTCTACTGGCATAGAAATTTGGAGAGATCCCCATTGAATCAAACATCAAGGTCTTAGCTTGTGATGAATCACCAAGTATAGACTCAAGAACATCACTCCCACAACAACACAAAGCAACTATAGACGCGCTTGGTAGACGCGCAAAATAGCGGGCGCGTCTATAGGCGTTGCTTTAGTAGAGAAATTACGGGCGCGTCTACATGCGCATTTAAAAGCTCGTCTATTTGCGCGTAAATGACCGCGTCTATTTGCGCATCTGACCTGAGAAAATACGGGCCCGTCTAACATCCCGTTTATTAGCGCGTCTATTTGCGCGTGTATTAGGGCGTTTATTTGCGCGTTTACACTGAGAATCAGATGCGCATTTAGACGCGTAAATAGACGTGCTCCAGAGAATACAGAAAGTGAGATTTTGGTGTACATCATTGCTTTCCAAACATTGCCCATGATTACCAAAGCACATAATTTTTTGCAAGCCCACATATACAAGAATTAAGTGAGATGAGGAGAATGAGACAATATGTAAAATAGTTTTGCCAATATCAATTGTGGGGCTACGGTTCAATCTCATCCTCAATGAGATCAACCCTTGCTAAACTATCTACTTCAAAATCCAAACAAGTGTTTAGATCTACAAATACATTCAACCCACTACTACTTGTGCCACTCATGTGCTCATCGAAATCAGCATCTCCAATGGTAGGCTTGTCCTCACGGGTAATGGCCTCAATATCTATATCTCCTATCTCATGATCATCCTCCTCTCTTGTATCACGGTCATCATCATGTCCATGGCCATGATCATCCTCCATACGCTCCATATTAGTAAATGTACTATACATCACTTTGGAACGTGGCATAATAGGTATGACATGCCACCATCTATTATTATCCACCATTGGTTGATAGACAACCTAATTCAAACACAAATACAATCATGTTACTTTTCTTGCATCAAATATTTAAAAGCGAGTATTTTTACATGTGTGCACAGTACCTGTTCACATTGTTGCAGTAGTACTAGTGTGTCCTTCCTACTTTGCCAAAACTTTGTGGAGTCAATAGTTACAAAGCCACTTGCATGGCGTTTGATTGTTGCATTAGGGCCTCTTTCCACCACGTCCTTAAACCACTTTACATCCAAAACATACACAAAGAAGCGTCGAAAGTCAAGCATAATGATATCTTGGATTATGCCACAATAATCATCCATGGCTCCATTGTCTCCCTCAAAGCTAGCAATGACGCCGCAATCTTGTGTGTTTCTCTTATCATCAATCCGTTGTGTTCGAAAATGCTTGCCCTCACACCATATAGCATTGAACATAGTGCACTACACCAAGAAAAAATAAATTAAATAAGCAATCACTATTAAGCACGCAAAAGAGGTTGATACTATTATGCAACTCCGTGTCTATTACTTTGTTGCATACTTTTCCTTGAGGCACAATAGAGGTCATCCTTAGGTCTTCATCATCTCTCCATAGTCGTGGGAGAGAGCTATCCACATCAACAAGAAACTCAGAAATATATACAAGTGACTCTTGTACCAACCAACCCTCGGCCATGCTACCTTCGGGTCTTGCATTTTGTCTCATGAAGCCCTTCAAGGTCTTCATGAAGCGCTCGAGGAAGAACAACCATCGTGCATGTATAGTACCGCATATAGCAATCTCATCCACCAAATGTACTATGAGATGTAGTTGGCTTGTGAGAATAGAACGTGGAAATGTCTCCTCCACTAAACAAACCACCTCCACTGACATAGCTCGAGCATTCTCAAGCGTGGTGGGATCTATTTTCTTTGAGCTCACATACCTCACAAGCTCGCCCATCTTGTAAATACAATCTTTCACGTCCTTTGATGCACTACGTGAAATGCTAGTAGGTAGTATGAACTGAACCCGCGAGGAGGTGGTTGATTAGTTGCTTATAGCTATTCACTCACAAATTTGAAAGGAAAAAGATATTATGCATATAAAATACTTACTTGGAGCATCTTGTGCCAATCATGAGATTTCAAGCCATATAATTGCTCTACACCTCTTTTCTTGCTCTTTGTAAAGGCTCCCTTCAAACACCTCATGCATCCAGTGGGAGTACGAATTGTAGTAATAGCGCGCTTCACCGTCGCCATCTCTAGCTTTGATAACATCCACGGTGCACGAGGTAAAAAAACACGCCCATTTGGTCTCTCTTGAGGCCAAGCTTCACGCATCCTCCCTGTGGTACGTAGATCCTCCCTTATGCCTGCCGAATCTCGTGTCCCATTCAAATGCTCCCAAATGGTAGATGCCACATTCTTGAATATATGCATGGGATCAAGCAGGTGATTGATCTTGAGGTGGGACCAATATGGTAAACGATAAAAGATGGAGTATCTAAACAAAATAAAGTGTTAGCGTGCAATCTTTACTTTCAACCAATATAGCCAATCTTTACTTCCAGCCAATAGTTACAAACCCTTACCGGCTCATGCCAAGTGGTGGAGGAGTCGTGGAACCGTCCCAAATTCTCATCCAATCTCCCGCGGTGAGTGATTGTGGGAGGACTTCATTCCAAGGGGCAACATATTTAGGATGATCAGGTGGGAGAAATCGATGGTGATTCTCATAGATGACCTTATTCAATGCGTCTGCCCGTGAGGCAACTAGCGAAGGACCACAAACAGGACATGCATGGTAACCCGATGTAGTGAGACCTGAACAATAGATGCAATTAAGAGTGGAAGGTGGGTTTAGGGTGCCACGTCCTTTGCCTATTCATAATTAAAAAATGCAATGCTTACCTGAACACTCGCCATAGCCTGGGAAGTCATGCATCGTCCACATCAAGACTGCTTTGCAGTTGAAGTCTCGTGACGAGGGAGGCCTGCTCACATCATGCACCTCGATACCTCTCCAAAGTATCTCTAGCTCATCAATCAAAGGCTCCAAATAAACATCAGGGTTTTTGACTTTATGTTTCCCTGGAATTAGAAGGGACAGCATGACATGTCCTTTCTTAATAGCCATATAGGGTGGAAGATTGTAATTCACCAATACCACTGGCCATACACTATAAGACGTGCTTTTGAGACCAAATGGGTTCACACCGTCCATACCCAATCCAAGTCTCAAGCTCCTAGGTTCTTCCTTGAAGCTTGGCCATGTGTCTTCAATATGATTCCACGCAGGAGAGTCCGCGGGAGTTCTCCACTTGCCATCGGTTGATCGATGGGAGGAATGCCATGACATGAGCTCTGCAATAGATTTGCACTTGAACATATGTTGGATGCGAGGGATTATGGGAAAATGTCGCAATACCTTACGAGGCACGTCCAAGGTTTTCAGATCTGCTCTATTCTTGCCTCTCCACAAGTAGGACACTCTCTTGCATCCTTATGTAGTCCACGAAACAAAACGCAATCGTTGACACATGCATGGATGCGCTTGTAATCTAATCCTCCAAGAGAGGTCACATGTTGCCTTGCCATATCTCTGGAGGTCGGTAATTTATTCTCCCTTGGAAGCATTTTACACAATAGCTTGCACGTGAAGACCATAAATGAGGAAAAGCATTCGAGTAATTGACCCACTAGCACCATGTTTGCAAAATCGACTTTAAAGCTTACTTGAGTAATGCATTCAAACTTGCATTGCTCCATCCATAGATGGTTTGCAAGTTTAGTAACTCAAGGGAGGCATGTAGAACAGAGAATGTGCACCCCTCAAACAGTGGAGTCGATGCTGCGGTAAAAAGATCATCCTGCTCCATGCTATTATCCCTCCCTTGATGGACATAAAAATCCCGCACCATATCATCAAACACCTCCTCCTCCATGGCTTCATGAGGTAATGGTGGAGGGCTACTATCACCATCACTCCATGCATCTGTAACGGTCCCTCCTGAAGATCCCACCTCATATCGCCGACGCTTCGCCTCCTCACGACGGGCATAGGGTAACATGTGCGGGTGTGGCACTGCATCCTGTATCAAATTAAAACGGGATCATAACTCAAACATATGAACACCCATAGGTATCTCAATCAACCTTAACTTACAAACCCTTACCCTGTTTACGGTCACATCCCATTCTCCATACTTTGAGATATGATTGAGTGTAATCCTGCGTGCACGATACATGTTTCCTCGACATCGATCACACAGACATTTGATTTTTTGCTCCAACCACATTTCGTGATGGTGGATACGGAGTGATTCATCCTCACTGGAGCTACTTGTTGAAGATGGAGACATCCTACAAACAAACAACCCACCAAATTTGCTCTTCTTCAAATGTTTAAGTTAAACTCTCTGTTGCGTCTATCGCTGCGTCTATAGTCGCATCTAACATTGCGTCTAAACGCGCGTCTACTCTGTATATTTAGACGCGCCTATAGATGCGCTAGTAGACGCGACTATAGACGCGGCTTTTAAACCTGCTTTTCGGCGCGCCGCTCGCTTTGCTTTTCTTTACATTACTTAAACTTCGCGCGCGGCTTCCTTCCTTCTTTATTAGCAGAACCATAGATTCGAAGCTTAAGAGAGAGCCTCCCATACTTACTTCCAAGCTTTCACTCAAGAGAAAGGGACCGTACCTACACTTACTTCTAAGCTTAAAGGAGAGGAGGACGAACAAGGAGAAGAAGCAAGTTTGAAAAAGAAAGAAGAACCTTCCATACCTTTATCCAAGTAAGTCTTTTTGCAGTTGATCTTGTTTGGAAGTTTGCTCTCTCCAGTTTTGTACTTTCTCGTATCGAGGAAGTGCAGGATCTAGGTATGAGTATCACGTTTTTGTGTCGGGTGCAACGTCCTTTTCGACTTTTTAGAAATCTCGTCTGTCGGAGCGCGTCTATAGGCGCGTCTCAGGGCGCGTCTAAAAGTGCGCCTACAGGCGCGTCTAACCGCGCGTCTGGCTTGTTGCAGATACACATAGACGCGTCTATAGACACTTTGTTAGATGCTCTGTTAGACGCACTGTTAAACGCTCTGTTAGATGCTTTGTTAAACGCTCTGTTAGATGCTCTGTTAGACGCGTCTATAGACGCGCAAATCAGACGGGTCTATAGATGCGCTCTGACAGTAAGCCTCTCTTTTCTTCCCCTTTCTTCTCAGCTCATCAGTAATAGATTTTTTTCCTTTTTTCCAGTTCAACATGTGGCCAGGAAGCGCTTCTAGCTCACCTCATCCCCGGGAATCTATTTGGAAGGACTTATATAACCTTTTAGGGCACCCTCCTAGTCCTGTGGAGTTATACGGGTATATGACGGGTACTCTAAACACTCCCCAGGAGTCGGCACTACAGACTCCAAGCCACCCCACACCGCCTGAGATCACCCCAGCAGAGTCAGCACAACCGTCTTATGCCCCTTCCCCCATACCGTCTTATGCCCCTTCCCCCATGCCGTCTTATGTCCCTTCTGCCATCCCGTCTTATGCCCCTTCCCCCATGCCGTCAGAAGGTCCTTCTGTCTCGGCGAGCCGTCGACGTACTCCCCAGCCGTCGAGACTCGGTTCTCCAGCTACGAGTGGTCAGCATAGTCCCGTGCAGTCCCTAGCTACGGGTGGCCAGCGTACGAGCTCGACACGACAGGGTAGTAGGCGTAGTAGCAGGGAGAGCGGTGGGGGATGCATGGCACAGTGCTTTGGGCCATGTGGTGGTGAGGAGGATGATGATTCAGATGATTTAGACGTGCCTCTGGGTGATGGTACGATTTATTATGACATCACTCAGACAGGAGGCATCTTGATGGATGCACGGGGGAAGGACATCATGGCCTTCATGCGCTCTATAATTGCTAACAATTACAGAGATTGCTTTATCCACTATAAAGACCACCCAAAGAGGTTGGCTGATGAGACCCTCGCTACTGTTCGCTCTAGGTATCCTAACCCCCCCAATCGCCAGTTCACAGATAAATGGGGGAAGTCAAAGATTGTTACGATACTTAGCAATAAAAGATCTTCGCTTAAGAGGCAGGCACTAGCGGAGCTTGCCAGGCTTGAGGCAGGTCAACCACCAAGGGGCCCGCCCCACACCGCTCACAAGCGTGAGTGGAAGAAGGCAATGAAGTCAGTGAGGGAGGACCCCAGTCTGCAACACGTGGAGGCACGGAGGATCCAGATGGAGGAATATGGAAGCGCGCATTTTGGAGCAGGGGGTGTTGAATCATGGGAGGCCCAATTTGTAAGTATCGATCTCAAATTATATTGCTTATGTAGTTTATTAGGAGGTTGGTTGTTTCTTTGTACTAATCCCTCCACAAAGTGTGTCGCGGTCATGCAGCTTGAGATCGTGGGCAGATACCCTACTCCAGTGGAGACAGCCTACCACCGCCACCATCGCAGAGGAGATACATGGAGGCACTTCTATGATGACGGGTTGATTACTGAGGAGCAGTATACCCAAGCTATTGGAGCGGCCCCCCAGGTATTTGAAAGTAATTAAATAATGCCAAAATTATAAGTAAAGATTTGAT
The DNA here is from genome assembly GCF_047967505.1 of Dipteris shenzhenensis. NCBI lineage: Eukaryota > Viridiplantae > Streptophyta > Polypodiopsida > Gleicheniales > Dipteridaceae > Dipteris > Dipteris shenzhenensis. The sequence continues at coordinate 42,981,526 of NC_141598.1, read as the reverse complement.
TTTTCATACATTGATATATGTTGTCCCTTGTTTATAGGCCCATGCACAAGACGACGAGGAAGACGAGGAAGGAGGCGCAGAAGGGAGCATGGAACGCAGCGAGGATTAGTCATAGAAGTAGTGCTAGCTACTCTTTTTTGTACTTAAAGCCACTGGCTTGGCTTCGTGCCTCTTGTATATAGACTCCTCTTATTTTTTGTACTTGAAGCCACATAACGTGGCTTAACTTCCTTATTTTTTGTACTTGAAGCCACATGACGTGGCTTAGCTTCGTGCTATATGTATATACAAGCACTTTTTGAGCTTTCAATTTTATTGCGTTTTGGAGTTGTAATATTTTATTTGGAATTGTAATTAAAATGCGGTTGGCTGTAAGAATTGAATTACAGAATGTGGATATGGGATTCTTGTAACTATATAGCATACACAACATACACAGTATTCTGTAAAATTAAAAAAAAAAAGGCGCGTCTATCCGTGCGTTTAAAAACGCGTTTATATTCGCGTCTGTCTGTTCGACTTGCGTCTATATGTGCGTCTATAAACGCGTATATAAGCGTGTCTATTTATGCGTCTAACTACGTGTCTATACACGTGTGGGTCTGATATATAGACACGCAATTAGATGCGGGTCTCCAGACGCGCAAATAGACGTGCCCGTAAGTTTTTTATTATTCATGAAACGCGTCTGTGCGCACGTCTATGGGTGCTTTGCCTTGTTGTGTCCATTTGAGGCCTAGTATGGCAGAAGTCAAGGTTTCCTACCCCCATGGAATCAAACATCAAGGTTTTAGCCTGTGATAGATCACCAAGTAATGACTTTATCTACACCAAACCTCAGAGAATAGTAAGGTATAAAATGTAGTATTAAGGTAGTCTTTATCATTGGAGGACTCTCTGGTTGTTGAACCTAACAAGCTCACATTGAAAGTCATCTATAATAGTATTCTTATTGAGCTTCCATCCTCACGTTTCCTGCACCATGTCACCCATAGACTCTATAATTATCCACGTGGCTTGGCCTTTTGTGAGTATTTTTTGGTAAGTTTTGTGAGTTTTTAATGATTGTTCTTTATAGCTCACAACATGCCATAAAAGAACCCAATCATGAGCCTAGAAAGTCATTGCTAACCCACAAAATCATATGTATACCTACACAAGCAAGCAAAAATCTTATTTTTAGCAAAATCAAGTGTAAATAACATTATAGTGTTCTATTAAAGATATCCAAAAACCCTCAATGAGGCTATGCATTCCCAAATTTGAGGATAGGAAATGGTCAAACATTAAGTTTCAGGGCTCAGTGATGAAAAACACCATTAGAAAATTCACACTGATTTTAAGTTGCTATGATTGAGTATGGTCAACTTGTGCTTTCATAGTTTGAATACTTTGAATGCTCGAACCATACAAATGAATTTCCAATTTGTGTTCCCACAATAGTAAGAAGGGAAACGTTTCATATAAATCCAACTAAATCCATGCATTCCCTTGTGCTATTAAATACAATAATTTATCCTTAAATAATCCATATTTTCCAAAATTGCACACACAAATGCTTGGATAAGCAAGGAGTTTCCATGGTGCTACAAATAATTCCAATAGAGTATAAATGATGAATATTTTCTTGGATGCCTAAGGATATGAAATAAATCAGTACTACTAGTCGTGGTGGCTAGTGAAAAAACCTGTTTCTATCTGTATGAAGGTTCAACACAACCATGTAATAGAAGAGTAATAGAAGTACATGTGTTTGCATGGTGTAAACTCTCCTTTGGACTATTAGAGATAAGCACCTCACACTCACCCTACACTCACCCTCTAGGTTTTTGTCCAAGCTCTTTAGATGGAAGATTACATATTTTTTTGGTCTTTTAAGAGTTACTCCCTTAAGCTCCAATTCCCTCCTAATCATATCATTAGCTACCTTCAGTATTGATCTTCATCGCCTTGGTTAGCTAGTTGGATTTCCCCCTTCTTGCTCATCCCCAGTTGTATAGTAGGGGTGGCTCACTGCTCTCGCTTGAACTTTGATCCCTTTTACCAACAAATCTTCAATCCATGACACTTTATGAGTTTATGCCTTTTTACCACTATTCTTCCTTCCATCAATCATTCCCATGCAAATAGTTTTACTTCCTATCTCAATGCAAATAGTAAATTTACTTCCTATCTCAATGCATCATATTGGCCATATTATTTTGTGAACATTGGATTCAATAGTCATTGTCACTAGTTGTAAATGCTTTGCCACCTAAATCCTAATGTTTCATCATATGAGGAATTCTCCTCTAGCTGTGCTTTCCTCTAATGTTTTTGTACTCAATATTTAGCCTATGTGTGGCAAAAGGTGTCTCTTTCAACCACTCTAGACGAGGGCTTTGTCTCCTAACATTGATGTCATTTCCATCCAACCCAACACATGGCGTATTTAATGATGCAATTCATAAAGGCTATCCCACTTATAGAATCCTTCCTAGTTGATGTTACTCTCTTGAGCAAACTTTCGTTCATCTTCATATCTCTAGAGCATTATAGCTAGCACACTTGAGAATTATCATGTGATATTGTTTCCAATTACTACTCTTTTTTTCAAGAAGTCCTTGTGATGTCTGTCAAGCATATGTAATTCTTCCCATGAGTGTTGTTATCGATAAATTTGACCAAATAAAAAGGCATAAATATGTGTGTGTGTTTGTACGTGTGGCAATAGTATAATAAAATATGGAGTGCATAAGGCCCAGGGTTGAGGTGGCAGGGCATGACCATGTGCCACCCTTCCACGTAAGAGGACCCATAAGGTGTGATGTACATAATCCATGGTAGTAATATTATAAAATGTAAGGTGGCATGGCTCCTCTATGTGCCACCCCTCCACCTAGGCTGCATCTAGTGAGATATGGCTCAAAGTCCATGGGAGAAGTAATATAAAATAGGTGGATATGATATTATATTGGATTATTCCCTCCATATAGGATAGGCCCATGTGGGGGAGGTATAGAAGGTCCAAGAGTGCAAGTTAAATAATGGGGAAAGTTGGATGAGGTGGCAAGATTCCTTGTGCCCGAACCCTGCACTTGTCCTCCCAGCTGTTTGAACGTATTATAAAATTGGGAAGAGACCAAGGAAGTATCATAGACTTGTTATATGGGAGTTGATATATGTGGAAAAATGTGGCCAAGCGTTATCGCACACAATTGAGAGTGCCTAACCGCCTAGCCCACATGGGAGACTCCTCCACACACACCATGCATGTGGGAGGATGCATTTTTTGGGAGAGACCCCCTCTCTTGGCTATAAAAGGAGGGGGCTATTCCTTGATGAGACACACTCAATCTTGTAAAGCCACCTAGCTAGGACTTTGATTTCCCCCTTCCCTTTCTTTCAAATAAAGCATGGCCCTCTTCCCTTGATGTCTCCATCTCTACATTCCTCCTCCACCCATGTACATACTCCTCTTTCCCCTCTCCCTCTCCCCTTGTGCCATAGTCTCCCTCTTCTTTCCCTCCCCTCTTACTCCCTTTTCCCCTCCCATGATAACATTTCACCCTCACGTTCTCCTTTCCTCTATGGCCCTCGAGCATCACCATACCTATCCTCTAGCCTCTTGTCTTTATTTCTTTTATGGCTAATAGAAATGGTGTGGTTGCTGGGAAATCTCCACAGCTAGTGGTGTAAAATCAATTACTCCTACGACTGGGTGCGGCTCTGTGACCTCTTTCATTTGCAGTTCTCTACTTTTGTGCCTCCAAACTGCGTGCCTTCCCTATCTCTACGACTGCAAAACCTCCCTACTTCTGCGCTTCTAGTCTGCATGCTTTCTGCTTGCAGTTCCTACGTGTATTTTGGTTGGCGAATATTTTGCTTGTACCGGTCGCATCTGCAGAATTGCAACATCTTAGCTCCTGCACGCACATTCGCGCGTCCACTATGTACACCCACGTGCATCGCAGACAAATCGCGACGATTTTCTGGGTTTCTTCAAAACTATAGTTACAGATTCTGCACCCGCCTTCTTCTCTTCTCCTTCTTCTCTTTCTCTTCTCCTTCTCCTTTTCCTCTCCTCTCCTCTATTTTTATTCAAGAGTGGGATTTGAACCCAAGACCTCCCCCTTCACAAAAGGGAGACTTATCATTGGGCCAACAAATAAGAAGTGATGAAAATGTAATGATTTTTTCTTATATATTGAAATCTCAAGAACTAAAAGTCTCTAACCGTAGGGAGTTTTCACACGCTGTAAAAAGCAAAAGTACTTCACTTCATGTGCTCTACTCATATCTCCTAGTAGATTGTAGATTCTAAACTTTTTCAAGTTCAGTTCATGGACGCATGCCACATGAGGAGGGTAGATATATATGTCACTTTTCGACGAGTTTAAGGATTTGGTGCTTGGTCCTCTGCGCCTTACGGCTACCAATGGGCGAGATCTCTTTCTTGATCTTCATGTTGATCTGCAACAACTGATTGTACAGTGCATTGCTCAAGGAGACGACAGGTGGGATGATACACCGTGGATGATTCAAGGTGAAGAACTACTAATACGATGGGAGGACTTTGATTTCAATTCTACTCATTGTACAGTGATCGAGCTACTTGCTGCATCATAGGTAATTAAAAGGGTGTTCTTCTTCGAAGGGTGGGATGCTCCCCAAGCTTGGGCGGAGATTTGGTGCATCTGCTTGTTAATTCCTGTGGATAAGCTCGTCTTGAATGGTTTGTTCTCAATCTCACTACAAAGGTTTCTAGGGCTTGGCTATGGTTGGTAATGTTTCGAGCAAGGAATCCCTTTGTAACTAATCAACACTTTGTGCCTCATTTTGAGCTTCAAGTTGTAATTCTTTTTGGTCTAAAGATAAACTATCAACAAAGGATTGCAAGTTTAGTTGGTGCTGAATGTTTGGCTCAAGTATTGAATTCTCCCCATCCTCTCCTTCTACCTATCTTAAACTACGTCCGAGAAACTTGGGATGTCTGGATTTTAGTCTTGGTGTGATGACATCTTGGATCCTTCAATTTGACAGAGCTTACAAACCTTCGACCAAGGCTACTGGCATGGGTGTGAAGCTCACTTCATTGAGTGATGAGGAGTATTATTATAGCAAGTCTGCACGTGCAAGTACTTGCAACCAAGCTGAGTACTCGGCACTCATTTTTGGGCTACAAAAGACACAAGAACATCACGTCAAGCAACTTGAGGTGCAAGGATATTCCCAACTAGTGTGTGAACAAGTTAGTGGAAGGTGGAACTCAGGGGGGTCACTATGTATAAACCCGCTATATCACGTGCGTTCAAGGCATATTTCTAAAATCCCTTATCTGTAAATTTTTCATTAATAAAATGTACCCTTTTTCTACACAAATCTGTAATTTTTTTTAAAAATTGTTTTAAATACTCCCTTATGTAAATTAACTTTTGTTAAATTTAGATATTAAAAACATCCTTCTGTTGAACTCACTTGATAGGGTTACATATAATGAGTGACCCCCCCGAGAGGTGGAATGTGCAGAGCAAAGGCTTGGTTCCATGACATCAACAAGCATTGGAACTTTGCAACAATTTGAAGAGGTAAAAATTCAGCATATCCCTCGAGCTCAAAATCTAGTTGCTGATTTCTTAGCATGTGAAGCTTGTACTTCAATCATGCATGAAGCGAGTGGAAGCACCGCCCCAACAAAGCCGCAAGCCATGAATGAGGGTAATCATTTGTAAGGAATGCAAAGGTTGTGGTCATCATGAAACTAAGTGTTGGGCATATTTGATACAAGTTTGCCAACTTCGGAAGATCATCAGAAAGGTCCTCAAGGACATTGCTTAAAAGAAGGATGCCACACCACACACCCCTTGAAGAAATAACATGGTGATTACAAGAGCTGGAAGAAGCTGAAGGTGATGAGCAAGCTCTCCAACTGTTAACATTTGTCATGGCATTCTTGTTTGCCTTGATGAACAACCTCATGCAGCGCCATGTCTCTAACCCTCGCTTGTAAAGATGGATGTGATATCATGAGGGTTGGTCCTTTTAAGATTGTCTATGAGCTATTCTATGCTAAAGATTCTTCCGTGTAGTAATTCACAATACACCAATCACACCCTACCCTGCCTCTGTATGCTTTGTGGATGTATCTTCACTTGATTTTCAGTTCAAGCTTCCTCTTTCTATTGTTTGTCAATAGATAAGCCTCATTTTGCCTCTCTCTTTTCCATTTTCCAAGCATGGCTGACATTCCCATGTTTTGTGGATGGGTTGAAGAAAATCCAAATGAGTATCTTGTGGCCTTCAAGCATCGTTTTGTTTCTCTCAACTTTCTTACTGAAGACAGATGGCTGTTGGTTCTTCCCACATTTCTAGAGGGTTTGGCTCAAGTGTGGTATGAGAAGCAGGCTGATGACGTTCGCCAAATCTAGCCAAGGTTAACAGCAACGATGATTGAGTATTTCGGCAAAGAAGAAGAGCCGGAGAATGTGTACCTGCAGGGGTGGTAAACTTGGAGCAGTCAGAAGGTGAGACGGCGCGTCGATATGTGGATCGAGCAGCCATGCTCCTGGACTGTTTAATTGCCATGCAGGAGGACAATGCCGAATTTTGAGCTGGAATGACTCAGCATGTGCTGGGCTACCTTGTAGCAGGAGCAAGTGATGAATTCCACCTCAAGCTTAAATGGGAGAATCCAGATTCTATGGTGCTAGCAAATGAGATTGCTCAAATTTTTGATAAAGTTCAATCTAACCCCACTTCAAAGAAGACGATTGTCCCTCCGCAACCCCCTCAATTCTTGCAACAACAACCTGGGGGGTCTAACTCAGGGGCATACCCCCACCCCCCATCAGGGATGTATCCACCGCCTCCAGCTCAAATGTATGGTCCTCCCTTAGATGCTTACCCTCAACAAGGAGTATATCCTCAACCTCCACCTAGAAGATTTCCCCAGCCTCGCCCACGAGCCCCCCTTATTCCTACTTCCCCGACCCCTCCTGCTAAGGAAAGAGTAGGCATGAGCATGAGGGAAGATGAGAATGGATAAGCATGAGGGAGGAGGAGGAGAAAGAAAAAGCAACAGGGGGGAGGAGAAGGACGCATGTGGGAGAAGGGAGGAGGAGGAAAAAGCAGTAGGGGGAGGAGGAGGATGCATGTGGGAGGAGGGAGGAGGAGGCATGTGGACAAAGGGAGGAGATGGGGCGGAGGGAGGATGGAGGCAGTGGGAGGGAGGAGGAGGAGGAGGAGGAGGAGGAATAGCAATGGGATGTGTGGAAGAGGAGGAGGGAGGAGGGAGACAAGGAGGAGGATGGGGAGAGGAGGAGGGAATTCAAATTGAAAATTCAAATTTCAAAACTTTGGAGGATGGGGGGAGGAGGGAGAGAGAGGGAATTCAAATTTCAAATTCAAAATTTTGACTTTGGGAAAAGTGCCCCTTCCTTGGTGTAAGAGGTGGCCCCCTCCTCGGTGTAAGAGGTGGGATCAACTGGGCTTAACCCACCTAGGTAGGGGGGGTTAGGACTCCCTTGGACTCCACAAGAGGACTTGCATTAGGCCTGATCCATTTCTTAACCCACTCCATATGAGGCCCTTTTGAGACTCCACCCCTAATGCTCCAATTCAATGGGCAAAATGGCTTCTATTCCACACACTAGTTGGAATGGTGTAAACCCAATTGCTAGCTTGTGTGTGGTTCTATTAGCCCATAAAACTTCTGCCAAGTGCCTATCCCAATGCCTTTTCTTGGTGTCTACAAGCTTTCCCATTGAATTGCACAATAATCCATTTGTTTTCTTAGCAAAGCCATTACATTGGGGATAGTATGGCATGGACATGCTATGATTTATCTTTAGCTTATGCACCACATCTTTAATTAGTTCATTTCTAAAAGAGGTTCCTCCATTAGTGAGAATCTCCAAAGGATGACCAAAGCGTGAACAAATTTGATCAAAGAGAAATTTTTCAATTGTGTTTGCCTTGCTATTGACTGTGGCCTTGGCCTCTACCCACGGAGTTGCATAATCTGTGGCCACCAATAAATAATGTTTGCCTTGAGATGAGCAAGGGAGTGGTCCCATAAAGTCCAACCACCACCTCTCAAATGGTCCATATGCTGGAATAGGTTTCAAGGGACCAAGAATCACAACTGTTGCCTTCCAAACTTTTGGCATACTTTACAACTTCGACACCATTCATATACATCCTTATGGAGGCATGGCCAAAGTTAACCTTCATTAAGAATTCTCCTAGCTGTGCTTGCTGAAGCAAAATGACCAGAGCATTCATGACACATTTCTAGGATTCTCCTAGTCTCCATGGGATGGACCACTCAACGGAGCACCTCATCTTTTCTCAATTTATAAAGAATTTCATCAACATTAGTATAGGGACAAGCCTTCCTTACCAATCTCTACTTCTGTTGTGGACTTAACCCTTGAGAAAACATGCCTTCTTTCACATATTGCTGAACTTCTTATAGTTCTGGCCATCCAGTGTCTACCAAAGAAACCACCCCCCAGTCTTATACTACAATGGCTTGAGTAGCTAACTCATCTGCCCTTTCATTTTCTTTTCTGTTTATATGAATAAACTTGCAAAAATCAAACTGACTACATAGTGCCGTAGCCTTTTGATTAAGCTCCTTCAAATGAGGACTTCTTGTCTTGTAATGCCCTTGCATTTTCTTTATAATAAGTTGAGAATCTCCTCTTAATTCCAATTCTTTAACTTGACTTTGAAGACAACCCTCCAAACCAAGAATCAAAGCATTATACTCACCTGCATTGTTAGTTGTGATACCTGGAAGCTCTTGTCCTCTAAGCCATACTTCTTGACCTTCAAAATTTGTCAAGACCATCCCCCCGGCTCCATGTTAGCGTGGGACTAAAAGCCCCATCAAAATACAAGACAAAAGTTGTTAGTGGTGTATCCCTTTCATCTTTAATGTTCTCCTTACATTTCTTTTCTTCTCCACGAGAGAGATTGGTCAAACCTTGAATAGCTTATTGCAAAGAGATATGGAAAATCATCTAACATATCCAAGTACTGGAGCTTCTCACTACCTGATAGAGAGAATCACCAAGAAGCTCTTCATTGTGTTGGCATCATTTAGTGTGCTCCACATCCTCCACATGAAGTGTCTCTACAGGATCTTCTTGTACCACCACCTTGTTCCCTCCTAACTCATCCCGATCAGCACCAAGACAAAGACCAAAGGCCACTCCTTCCACCTCACCCTCTGAGCTGGTCTCCTCGGAGCTACACCCTATCTCTTCTTCTTCATCGGTTAAGTCAGAGCTCGAACTCTCTGATGTTGAAGAATCCCCCTTAACAACTTTCTTTTTGCAGCTTCTGATGTTGTAGCGCACCTTGTTATCATTTCCCTCTACAAAATCAATTCTCTAGTATCCCACTTTTGAATAGGCTTCACCTTGCGTAGCCAAGGCCTTCCCAAAATCAAAGGATAGGCACGTGCATCTGGCTTGGTAGGGATCACCTGAAAAGTAGTCGACACAAAAATTCCACATACATCCACTTTTAGATTCTTCACAACTCCTAGGGTCTTTACCCTAGTGTTGTCAGCCAATTTGATGCAATAGGGAGAGATAGTACTAGAGTATTTTAAATCAGCATCTATCATGGTCTTCTCACTCATGACATTAATCGATGCACCTCCATCGATGTAAACATTAGAAATCACTTGACCATCAATGATCACACCAACCGCAGGTACATCATTCACAAACCTCTATATCTACCTCTTGAACAACAGGAATGGCACTTTTCTTCTTTTTCTTTTTTTGACACTCTTGTGCTTGCTAGCTTTCCCCATTCTTTCTGTAGTTTTGGAGATAAAGCAAGTAATTGACCAAAGGTGATATGAGTTTCCTTTTCTTTAAGGTCAGACAACAAGTCGTAGCTTCCAATGCCTTGTCCTAAAGGAAAGTCTGATTGGCTAATTCTCCTTCTAGATGCCTTTTTTTTCCTTACTACGGCGTTCCTCTTCCTAATGTTCCTCATCTACTTCTTCCTTGCTTTGTTCTTCTTCTTTTGCTTTACCACGCCCCCGTTTAGCCATCATTACCTCTCTTTCCTCATCCCCTGAAGAAGCTTCTAACAAAGATACTTATTTTTCTTCTTTCTTTCTCAATCTAGGACACTCAGGGCAATAGTGACCTTTTCCATTACATTCATAGCAAGTGACGCCACTCTTATCTCGAGGCCTCCTTTGGTGCTCTAGGTTGTCATGCATTAACCAAATGCAATTTCAAATTAGCAAACTCTGCCATCAAATGGGAGATATTATAATCTAACTCAAAGGACTTTGGTATCTGAGGAGTCCCCATTACCTCCACCTTAAGCTAAAGCTATTGAAGACACCAAAGTAGATTCGATCTTTAGAGTAGCTTCTTTCTTGGTCGCAATGTGAAGTGCCTCCACGTATGTTGTTGGATCTTTACACATTACTTTTGAGTGAAGACGAGGCTCCAACACCATAACAAATTTGCTCATCTTTAAGTGCTCCATCCCTACGAGACTTTGAGGGGCCGATGATGCAGATGCCACAGCTCGCAAAGCTGCCCTTTCATACTTTGTCCATAAAGTTTCATATCGGATTGCCAACACAAAGACCATCTCACCCTCTCTTGATAGAACCGGTCCAACTGCAACATCAAAGCGTTTGGCGACTCCAGTGCCCTAAATCTCTGCATTATTGTTGCAGCCACCACTTGGTCCCAGTCTTTCTTGCTAGAGTCTGGCAAGGCCTCAAGGCTACACCTTCAAGAAAATCAAGCAAAATCTCCCGGGTCTTCCCCTTAGGTCCCTCGAAACACTAGAATCTTCACCATGATGAAACACAAAAAGTAAACACCAAGATCCAAATAATATCCCAAACAAGATCCAAACAAGATTCCACAGAGCCTTAGTATACCAAGACCAACTTATCATGCATAACCACTTGTTGAAAACCCTCCACAATGTGATCTGTTAAAAAATAATTGACCAACCGGCACCGTGAAAACATTGTGTATACATGCATTCAAGAGTCACCCTTGTCACAATTGAAAGTGCACATAATAGCTTCAAGATATTGTACTCTTCATCATTTTCATAGCAAAAGAAGTTGAAAGCATTGAGAATCACCACTCCATTGTTATAGTCAAAAACTACCCAAAGACTCAACTCTTCTTCACACCAAACTGCCAGTGCATGAAACAATCCACAATCTATCATTGTGCCTGCTTCTGGCATTGTTGATTCACCAACATATTCAAGAGTGCAAACATAAAGGATATGATCATGATGACCGTGTGAATAGCTTGAGCATCATCTTCACAATCTTCTAGTTCTCTTAGATGGGCTGCAATCTCTTCTAATGGAGTTCTTCCATGCATCTTCTTTATCACATCAGAAAACACATGCCTATACTAGGCATAACATGTAATCAAATACACCCGAGACTATTTAGTAAGGTGGGATGAATCCAATACCAAACGTATCCGGCATCTCCACCAAAAGATATGACACGAAGTTGGGGGTAATAGACTTCATGCACCTCTTCAGTTCCTACTGCTTTTGAACTAAGTGACAAAGATATTTATCATTGAGAAATGGACATTAAAAAGAAGCTTTTATGCCAAGATACCACACAATACTTTCCTCCCTTAGATGAGAATGAAGATGGTACATCCCAAGTGATGTTGTACTCAAGCATAGGGAGAAGGAAAGGATCAGCAGAGGCCACCGGTATGCACCAAAGAGAAGAGCGATACGTTGTTGAAAGAAGATCTTGTGGCTCAACATGACATGAACTGATATATATCGAGGAGTTTAAAGGGACTAATTGGGTTGGATGGGTAGGGCTTTGCGATGATATACTTTTTGTAAGAAACAAAGAAGCGGCTAGAAAGTTATGGGCAGTTTACTAGATGGGGGTAAAAACTATCATGAAAACAAACTGTCAGACACAGAGACTCATAAATTTTTATCGTAGCATCTGATTCAAGGACCAATATCGTAGAGACATGCGCCTTGAAGAGAGCTTCGCGCTGATATAAGTTTCATCAAAATCAGACTATCGAGCGGAAAGTTATGAGGAAAATACTAACAGGGGGTCAAACTGTCATAAAAACTATCCTCCACCCATGCTAATTTCTCCTGAGCAGGATGCTCCCTCAAGACTCCACCTTCATCAACGATCCACCACTAATAGATTTCACCTAGAAGAGGGTAAGTAACTCTCTTGGTGGCTCAGGCATCCACGCCTTAAAGCTCAACATACTTCTTCTCCTTCTTCCTGTCATTCTTAACCTTGCTCTTCTTCTTGCATTTTCTTAGCCATTTCCAGCAGTACTTTTTCATGTGGCCATACTTTTCACAATAGAAACATCTAACACAAGTCTGAGAGCTAGACTTGCTCTTGGAATCCCCCCTTGAACATGATCTATTTCTACCCAATTGATCTACCTCTGGAGTACATATCAAGGTTGTATTTCAGCCCATCAGGGCATTTCAACCCATCATGCTGTAACATAACATTATCATGGTCATACATCTGACATATATGAGTATAGAGCTCATATGCGTGGCAATCTACATCCTGTACACCATTCCTGTACACCATCTTGGACCTACAAGTAGAGTGACTTCGAGAGTGATGATTGAATGATAGAGCGTGCTTGCTCATCCATGTCGTCCCAATCACTCTGTTTAATGCCATTAGGCTTGACATCTTTGCATTGAATGGGATTATGCTACCTCTTCTACACTAACACATCATAAATCTGGTCTTTCCAATCTGAAAGTTTGATCCATCCAACCTCTCAATATAAAAGAGGGCACTACCAGCTATAGATGCCATATCTGTGTTATAATAGCTCACAACCAAAGAGCAGTATAGTGCAATAGGCAACCGAAATGACAAAAAAATATAGTGTTGTCCAGACCAATCAGGTCTCCAAATAAACTGGCTGATCCAAAAGCACTAAGCCATAAGGAGGCATAAACAAGAATATATGCAGTCCAGTAACCTGCCAATGCTTGGCAATCCAAGTAAGCAATGCACTGAACCAAATGAGCAATGCCTACTCAACCAATGGCAGTAGGAGCCCAGCTCAACTATCCATAAACATCAGTGCAACATCCACTAATGCAAATCTATAATGCATCAAAATGGCATTTACTGCATCACCAATGCATCACCTCAAGTGTGCAACCCTTTGGCATCAAAATCAAGCATTCACCACTTGCTAAATGTGCCAAAATGACTTGCCAAAATGCCAATAATGCCCTTGGACTGAAGTGAGATCCCAATCACTTTCTATAATTTACTCTGAGTTCCCAATTCATTGTTGTGCAAGAGAAATTCCTACAATACCTCACATCCACTTTGGGCAAGATAACACGTTGTCCCTATTTTTGAATAGTGATATCTTTTCACCAAAACACCGGATGCCAAAGCTGTAAACATCAAAGTTGTAGCTTGTAGAAAGATCTACAACTTGTCAGTTGACCTTAAGAGCCAAATCCTGCTACCCCCTCGCTGAATCCCCTCCGCTACCTCCTCGCTACCCCCTTGCTACTACCCCCTCGCTACCCCCTCTGCTACCCCTCTGCTACCCCCTCGCTGTTACCCCCTTGCTGCTACCCCCTTCGCTACCCCTCCACTACCCCCTCGCTACCCCTTCACTACCCCCCCGCTACCCCTCGCTTAGCCCCCTCCCCCAACCCCCCTCGCTCATATTTTTTTTTATTTTAAATTTAAACCCCCACTTGCAACTCCGACCCCCTTTTTTTTTTTTCAACAGCTCCGACCTCCTGTAATCCCTTATTTGCCTGCTGTTGCCTCCCCCATAATGAAGGGAATAGGGGGATGAGGATAGGAGACTAGGTGGGAGACCCTTCAGTCCATATTTGCATACACGTGGAGATAGGGAAGGGGAATGGTGACAAGGGGAAAACACAAAAGAAACTTAGTCTAGAGGACTTCAACAAACACAGCAACTGGAGTGGTTTGACAATGGATAGCACCATGGCCCAGAAGAAAGGGGCCCACCCAAAGCCCATGCCGCTCACCACATCCTCGACCTCTATGGTTACCACCACTATTTCACCACCATCAACCGCCTCATCATCTACGCCACCTCTCTCCTCCCCCTCTCTTGCATCATCATCACAAGTCTCCTCTCTAGAAGCCTCACCACTGGCCCCACCGACCAAGCTCCATAGTACTTTCCCCTCGTATCACCTCTACCTCTCAATCAGCGACCCTTCATCACCTCGTTTGGCCTTGCTACTCCTACATACCACTCCCCCACCCAGATCATGCTGTCCCCACCCTCAATACAACCTCAGTAGCCCACCTTCATTCCAACCCCTCTTGAGATCTAGTTCCCACCTAGACTAGGACATCTTAGGCCCCCACCAAATGCTTGGGACTCCCTATTGGCTGAGATATACAGCATCTGGGCCTGTCAGGTAGAGCTGACACATTACACCCAAGAGCAAGCCCACTTTATACACAAGCAGGAAACCCTTATCTAGGGACTCAGACACGACATCACACAGGTTCGAGAGGAGCTCCGGACCCTCAGAGCAATGCTTGGAGGGACCCCAGTCACAGAGATGGAGGCACAAATAGCCACGATACAATCGGCTATAGCAGAGACGATTAGATGGGTGGATGTGGCAAAACAGGAGCCTACAAAGGCAATCATTTCAGCCGCCATATAGGAGTAGCAGCAGAGGGATTCAAAGGCCCTCAACATCTGAATATGAGGGATCATGCGAGATAGCACCAACAATACTACGATGCCCATGGAGGAGGCGATCACCTTTGTGACCACCACCATGGGGGTCCGTGACCATGGCATAGAGGGAGCATGGCGTGTTGGGAGAGGCCCCAACTGAGAGCAACCCCTAGTCATTTGCTTCAAAGATTCACATGCTCGACTAGCGACACTCCGATGCCGAGCCACTCTATGAGAGCATCCCACCTTGTCCATAGACAAGGATTTGACACCACTACAGATTGAGGAGCGACGAGTTCTTCTGCAACAATTGGATGTTGCCCGCAAGGAGGGAAAATGGGTGGAGATGGTAGGTTGTTGATTGGCACCCGTCAGGCTCCCATCCATACCCCCTAGGGTGATGGGGCCTATGAGACTCAGGTTTCTGAGACCCTAGCCTGCACCATTTGGAACTGTAATGGTATCTTATGGTCATACCCAGGGAACTTCTCGGAGTCTTATACAGGATGAGACGAGAGCGTCCACTACACCAGAGCCTGTTACACCATATGGACATGCGCTCCTTGATTTGGGCAAGATGCATGATCTCATCATCTATAACAGGCTTGACCTATGGCCCTCCTCAGGTGGTTTTACTTGCTTCCCACAAGGGGGGGGGCACTAGTGTAGTAGATTACATCATGGGATCCCCTACCTTCACTTCATGTATCACCGACTTCACTGTAGCACCACTCCTCCAGGAGCTGATCACACATACCTATTCTTCACTATCGCCACCCCACGCTTAGCCACACCACACACACCACATAGGAAGCATGACACCTACCATGACATACACTTTGATCAAAGCCTCTCACCGACCTACTCTAGATGCCTAAACAGACTCCTAACCTACATCGATCACATACCACTCATAGAGGACCGTGCTGCCCTGATTAGTCACCTACTCCATGAGGCTACCCTCCAAATCTTTCCCCACACCACATGGTCCACTACTCCATGAGGCTACCCTCCAAATATTTCCCCACACCAGACACGGTACGCAAGTACCGATGTCTAGTACGTTAGAAGAAGCATGCATTTCTTCATCGAAATGAGGAGCCGCTGCACATCTTGTACAGCAACAACTCTAAGGATTTTTGGCGGAGATTCCTTGAGCATAGATCTCCATCACCCCTCATCGACACGAGAGTTTGGCACACATATGCACACCATCTTTATGATGTCCCACACCAGCCCACTCCAGATCTCATAACACACCTCGCCCCACCACTTCCACGTTGTTCACCAGAAGGGGGAGTCAAGGATGCGACATTGGAACTACACAATGGTCGAGCTACGGATCATGAGGGGATGCGCACTGAGTTTATCACATATGGGATCAACATGTTAGCCCCGATCCTAGCAAAGCTATTCAATGACATTGTTTGCCTTGGCTTCCCCCGCACTTGGACACTCAACACCATCATCCCCATCCACAAGGTGGGGGATCCCATCATCAGTAAGTACCATTTGTGGAGTAGGCTAAGCTTGAGGATATGGTGACCTTGCTTTGTAGATTGGTGGTCTTGATGGAGGGTTTCATATATTTGATGGTTGCACAAATGTAGGATTTGCGAATCCTGACCGACTAGGATTTGCATTGTAACTTGGAGTCAGTTGGGCCTAATAGGCTTGGCTAGAGGCCTTCTTGTTAGTTGCATGCTCACCCCAAGAATTAAGGGCTAGTAGTCAGGTATGCCATACCTCCCGCGTTTTGTAGCCAAGTAGGAAATGACAGAACTTTAGATGTAGGGGGTCTTATTTGTGGACCTTTTAGATTACTCCTTTGTCCACTCTATTGTAGAATTTGAAACTCTTGAGGGAGATTGGGGACAAACTCAACCCTCTATGAATGGATTTCACCAAAGGATGGATATGGCGGTATTTGCTTGTTGACAGTAGAACAATGGGACTTACAATGCTTCAATGCGAAGGCAAGTAGGCAACCCCTTCCAATTCCTTTGTGTAGCCTCATCATCAATAATGCAATATAGCAATATTGTAGCCCTTGCCTCCAAAATTTGACACTATGGAAGATTGTACCAACATCTCTTTCTTTTTATTATCTATGAGCAAATCAAGAGAGCCAAAAGACTTGGACATTTGGGTTCCTATCTAGTGTTTAATAAATGATGAGCTTGAGGAAAATTTTTAAGATTATCCCTAATGGAGACATTTAACTAGAAAGAAGTACCTTGTGTGGTGGGCTAGAAATAAAAAATCATCAATGCAAGTTTCAATGTATCAATAATGGTAAGCAAGTATGTTCTCTTACATTTTGTCAATTTAAAAAGTATAGTAAAATATATAGATTCACAAAGTTCAATGCATTTAGCTTCTTCCATTCAATGGTAGTTTCTTCAATTTAAAAATGTTGAAGAGGTGATTCATTCCTTCTAGCACTTCTAGAAATTAATAGTTAATTTATGATTTGTTATGAAACAATAATTTACGTGAAATACATGTCTTGTTGTAAATGTATAATTTCCCTATTGTAATGCTTGTGGCTTTTAGGTTGACTAAAGGTCATGTGCTTCATACTCTAGCACATGATATCTTCCTCATGAAAAAATTTAGATTGTTAGAAAAGGGCATGTTGATGAGATTTTTTTAATGAAGATTAAAAAATATGGATGGAGAGTGAACTCTTATATGAGTCTTCTTTTCTCAAGTTAAAGACAATTGTCCTTCTAATATTAGAAAAAAGTAGTGAAGATATCTATCGGCAGTGATCTTAAGACACAAGGATGCCAAAAGACAACAAAGAATGATCGAAATATATGTACAAGGAGATTTAGTGCACATATGATAGATTTAGCAAAAGAAATGGTGGTAAATCTATCATTGGACTTTACTGGAGAAGGTGAAGTACAAGTATCAAGTGTGCTTTGATATATTTTAGATATTTTGTGAAGTTGCACTTTATGCGGACATTTCATGCAATTGAACATGAGATGAAGAGTTGCCAACATCAATGCTTCAATTAGTATTTAGGCAGCAGGAGTGTGCAATAGTCATTTAAAGACTATCTCCCATAATCTACTTTCTCTTAAATGATGGGCACACTTGTTAACTTCTAACCTACTTTTTGCTACCCTATCAGGTGGATTGTGAAGTAACTGCGAGCAAAATATTCCAATGAAGTGCCATAATTGGGCTACAGGGTAGACTTTCTTCCATGTTTCTAGATTCATGATGTGAACATAGTATTACGCAATGGGAACTTAATGTTTGCCCATGGTGCCTTTACTACCTAATGATCAAGAGGAGACATCCATTTGAGGAGTCATCACACAAAGGTTATAAGCATGCTTAGCTTTAATCTAAGAGAATTGTTTCATGCTTAGATACATAATAGTTCTTAAACTAAAACTATAATCTTAGAATTTCAAATTTGGAGAAAACAACAAGCTCCTATACAAGGGTTTGCTTCAAAGAAGAGAGAACTAAGGCTAACTGGAATGAGGATAGAGGTATTAATGTTAGAAGGTAGTGGATATTGGATTTAGGTGGATAGAATAATAATAAGAGAGAGATAACATTGAAGGTATATGACTTATCCTATGCTTCTTCCATGTATAGAGATTTTATTGGTGGGGAGTTTAGATTAATGATTGCTTTGACTTTCCTGTAAATGATGCTTGCTACCAATTAGTCATGAAAGCATATTTCTTCAAAGTGGATAAAGAAATGTAGAGGATAAAAGTCACAAGTAAACCCATCCCTAGTTTATAAAATGATGAAAGAGAGTAGAAGGGATTCCTAGGATGGGTGACTATATTAGCTATTCTTGGTGTAGGGTTCTCAAAAGTTTTCCAATTTCTTAAAGCAAAACACCACAGGAGATCTTGCACTATGAGGACAACTCAGCCATCAGCCTCACCATTTATCAACATTGCCCATGAAGCCCTTGTCTCCACCATGGCGTCTCCAAATACACACTTATGTGGGAGCAACCCTCAGCCATCAATTTTATCCAAGTCTAGCTATGTTCAAAAAACTCTCGGCTCTTCAACTAGTAGACCTAGCTTCTCCATTTAGGATTGAGATGTTGTATTATCCCCCTTCATCGACGGTAGCCGCCGATAGTCATGGTCTTCTACTATGTCAGAGTCATGTGTGTGCTATGATGATTCTTGTGCATGATAGGAATATACTTCTCTCTCTTCTAATAATAGTTAGGATGGACATAGTTAGTGTGAGGAATTAAGCCTCGCGTTTGCTACACTTTCCTTTTTAATATCCAAATGGGCAAATCAAGTCAATTTGTGATGTCAAGTCCAAAAGATTGGAGTTTGTGGTTGATGACAAGAATTTCTTTACAAAAGAAGAAACCATTGGGCATGGAATTTTCTATAAACTTACTGTAGCAACCCTAGGTCAACATGTAAGCATGATAGTGCATAGTGACCCCAAGCTTTGGCAATAATAGTTTGGTCATGTAGTTGCTTGAAAGGTAGACAATGGTCAATGACTCTCATTTTTGAAGGAATGGTATTTGTGTTAAGAATGATTTTATGATAAGAAACATTGGGAGCCATTTCCAAAGAATCAAGTCTTATGGGCGAAGCAACCTTTAGAGTTGGTGCATAGTGACATTGCACATTAAATGATAAATACTCAAGATAGCAATTACTTTGTCACCTTTATGCATGATGCCACCAAAGCAAGAAGCTTGTACTCTAACTAACAATTTGCCCAAATGACCAAAGAAACCTGTAGACATGGGGCTGACGTCATTCTCAAGGACATGACTTCTAGACACGACTTCTAGACAAAAAAGAAGCAACTCAAAGGTTTATATAGCATAGGTCAAGAGAACTTATCACTTTCTAAGAGATAGCATTGCCCAAAGAGTGGTTACATGACATGGAGGAAGAGTATGATGGTATTGATCAGAAGAATGTTGCATGCGATTTGGATAGGCTAAATAAAGGCAATGTCATTGGTTGCAGATGTGTTTGCAAGGCGAAGTATTCCCAAGCTATAAAGATTCCAAGTAAAGTACTGAAAAAATATGAAGAGGGGAAAAGAGAAGAGTGGAGATGAGGAGAGAGGGCACAGCTAGAGAGCACACCACAAATGACTAACTGTACACTAGATTTAGTTGAAAAAATAGAATATATACAAACCCATTTAGGGTTAGGATTAGGGGATCTAACCCTTTCCTTTATAGCACTCTATTGGGTTAGTGCTATGTACATATGATCACATGATGGTGCTATGCACACGTGATCACATGATGTTGTGCGTGACCTGATTGAAGTTCTTCTAATGTCAAAATTTGCTGTTGGATGGCAATACTCTAGACTAAATTCTCGTATCCCTCTTCTAGTCCATTTGGGATGACTTGAACCATCTTTGCGGGGTTCATAGCCTCTCCTGTTGATGCAAGTTGATTGTTGTACTCTTTTATCCGGAGTACATAAGCATGACTGGTTTCGCTGCTATTGCAAAAACTCTGGTTGATTTGGTTTCTCAGTGTGAGATTCCTGGATTTGTTCTTGGACTCTCGAGAGCTGCGAACATATCCCATGCTTCTTTCGATATCTTGACTGTGTCATTAGGGAAAAAGGGAACTCATTTTGGGGCCCTGTAAGAAATTCACTATTTTTTGATTTATTTCTCTCCTAAAAGACCTCAAAAATAGTAAAATACGGAAACGTGGCTCAGATTTGTCAGTAAGGACTACAGAACTGTCAATTCAAAAAGGAATAAGATAATCTTTTGTCTGACTAACACGATTTTGTATTAAATATCCTCTTAGATTTTTTTTTGTTTACCAAAGATTCCGCATCTCTTTGGCCGACGTGTGCAGGTCTTTCATTAAGAGTCCATCACTGAACTTAGTGATTGCAAGTTTTCAAAATATTCACATGGATACCGCCACACTTCCACGATTCATGTTACAAAATGACTATGAGATTGAAAAACAAACTTCGCAACCTCAGGAGCACAAAAAATGGCCGATACTAGTGAGTCACTATCTCAGAAGAAGCGATTACACCATCTTCACATCGACTTGGAAGAACAATATGCTCCAGCACAAAAAAGACGAAAGGATACGGTGCTGAATGCTCAACAGCGGGAAAATATGAGAAGAGAAGGGCTTCAACATATTGACTTATGGTGCGACGGAAGCATATATCCAAAATGTCAAGTAAAAAACTCTACACCTCCATTTGTCAATCCCACCACATTACTGAGGTTTGCCGGCGATGGACAAAATGGACTTCTTGGTTATATTTCAGCGCAATCTGCATTTGCGGAAACGTATAAAATGATGTACCTACAAGAAAAGGGGGCCAAGATGGAGGAGATAGCCATTCGTGCAAAATTGGAGCAGCAGTTGCAGAATGAAATCGAGGAGCATTCAAAGAGTAAAAAAGAATTGACAAGAGCAAGAAAGAAGAGAACCGTGCTTGGAGACAGACAACGTAGCCGGAAGATTAAAAACATTGCAAATTTGAAGGCTGGGACTGGTGGATGCAAGCGACGAATTCAGGAAGCAAGGTTAGATTGAAATTTATCATTTTGTATACTCAAAAAGGCTCTCTTCCAGACTATATCTATTTCGTTGATTGTCGCAAAATAAGAATGGAGGTGCTGAATAATATAGTCATATAATGTTGTTATTACAGGAAATTATTGGAGCCTGCAAAAGAAAATATGGACCCGAACCTTCTTCCTGTTAAACAAATGAAAGGATTGCTTTCTTGCGGTGTAGCAAAAGGTTTGATTGAGGAAAAAAAATACAAAACAGTCAAACGCAATGTCGTAGAGGACTTTGTATCCAATAATCAAGTTGATGGCACTATAATCCAAGAGGCTCTTGATGTTAGTGGAGTTAGCAGGAAGGGATATAGTTCGATTTTCCATGCGATATCCTCAACTTTGAAAGATCAAAGGATTAAACGAGTTTTACTGCCAAATCCAGCAACCGTGTGGAGGATAAGAGGTCATTTGAATGAAAGTATAGATGAATTTATTGGGCAGTATATCCATATTGAAGAAATTTTTCATGGTGTTAAAGGAACCACTGTGTATGATCCTTGGAACAATATATTTTTAGATCTGCAACAACTTCAAAAAAGAATGGTCGAGTTTTATGGAATAACATTTGAGGAGTGCAAAGGCATTTTGAAATTTGTTATCAAACTGGATGAGTGTGAGGTTGTAAAGGAAAAGAAAATGGAAAGAGTTACTATTACATTGATGAATGGAGCGATTGATACATCATTGACTGAAGCGAGTTCGAAGTATTTTAGTGTGCAGTCAGAGAAACACATATGGTGGTTAGGCTCGTTCCAGGTATGATCATGGGCTGTTTTATACTTGATTTTGATCATTGTTTTCAAATCTGATATAGTAATACTT
The DNA here is from genome assembly GCF_047967505.1 of Dipteris shenzhenensis. Classification (NCBI taxonomy): domain Eukaryota; kingdom Viridiplantae; phylum Streptophyta; class Polypodiopsida; order Gleicheniales; family Dipteridaceae; genus Dipteris; species Dipteris shenzhenensis. The sequence continues at coordinate 42,959,381 of NC_141598.1, read as the reverse complement.
TTGTTTTCTATAATCTCGCAGGTGAAGACCGAAGACCATGAAACACTAGATTGGGTGTTTCATCACACGGAAATACCAACAATAATCAAAAGACAAGTGCAAGGCGAGAATCTCCATGTTGCAGGAAAAGGTGATTTTCAAGTCGAGTGGCACATGGCCGGGGATCTTAAAACACTTAAGTGCATGTATAACATTAGTAAAGGAGGCAACTCAAAGTCTCCTTGTCTTTACTGCAAAGAATCAGCTCAAGTAATGGATTCAAAATGGTGGAAGAGAGCACCTAATAGAGATAAAGTTGACCCTGACTTCAAGGCCATTCTGGACATTCCACTATGTAATGTTCACATCTGCACATTGCATGGTCTATGTCGAATTATTGAGAAATTGGTATTTTTATATATTGGATTTGCTTGGAAACTCCGTCCCGAAAAAAATAGAAAGGATGCTCTTCAAGCATTGGAAAAAGTGTTATCCGATATAGGTCTGCATGGAGGAGATGTTCAAATCACAAAGGATTTTAAAAAGTCTACCAATGGCAAGGAGGTACCAATCAAGCCCTCTATTGGTGGTGTTAAGGCAAGAAGATTCTTGTCTCGACCCAAACACATTAAGCAAGTAAGGCAAGGTAGAGCAGTTTCAAAGATTAATTATGGATTGTGGAAGCAAGTCCATAATGCTGTGAAAGATCATGAGGCTGATGGGGAAGCACGAAATAGGAAGGCAGAGGTGTGGAGGTCTCTTGATCAACTCTTCATGTTCTGTGACAAAGTAACATGGACAAAGAGTGATTACAAGAACTTTGAGGAGGCAATTAAACATTTTGGGAAGTCAATGAAAGACGCGTGGACAGCCTGCAATATAACTCACTACATGGTAAGGTTCTGTCTTTTTCTTTTACTTAAGTGTGATCCTCTTTTTTTTATTACTTACTATGCATTCTTATGTCTTACAGCATATCATATACAACCACCTTCCCTATTTTGTCAAAAAGTATGGATGCCCAGCTATTTGGTCTACCCAAGGCATGGAGAAGTCTCACTACATGGCACGTAATGCATTTTTTAGACACACACAACACTATGGAGGGAGTCAGAAGGCGAATAGTCTGAAGGAAGTCTTCCAATGGTTTTACCGAGGCATACTACAAAGGCTGCATGCTAAAAGAAAAGTTGCTAGCTCCAAAATCAAGCTTGCTTTTCTTCTAGCCCAAAAGCAAAGACGAAGACAAGCTCTAGACAATTCAATTGCAGCAGAGAGACATAGACAGTGGAGGGAATCGAAGATATTTAGAAACCATAAATGGACAAGTAAACATGAATAGGACTCATTTGTAACATATTGGGGTTATGTCCACATGTTTTCAAACTCATTCAATATAAATTTTTTTAGTGGAACAAGTGACTCTTGGTGTTATGCATGAAAAAAATTTCAATGTGAAACATATGATCTGAACTTAATACAATTTGTTTACAATTTCAATATATTCTTCATTTAATATTTAACGACACCACTCTATGTAAATATACAAATCATTTCATCATCAACTTATTAATCATTTATACAAGATCAGACCAGATATCAAAGACTTTATACAAATCAGTTCAAATTTAATATAATGTTTGTGCTATATTTGATGACTAAATCCTATTTCTCCCAGGGCCTGTTCATCGGAACTCTCTTTTTGATCTTGATTGGAGTCTTTTTCTTCTTTATTGGCTTGATGTTGACTGTCTCTTTATCCTTTTCTTCAGCTCTCTCCACCTGTTCCTCTTCTTGGATTGTGTGGCCTGATGCAATCATGGGTGGCTCTCGAAACCTTACAAGCTGGTGTTTTCCATAGCCCTCCAGATATTTGGGGTCCTTAACACCACATGCTAATGCATAAGAAGTGTAAGACAAAAAGTAAGCGGCCCTAGAGGCCTGCTTATTCACATAATCTCCAAATATATCTATGGCAGACAACCTCTCTATCAAAATGATCTTTTCCTTTTGCCATGAAAGAGGATGTCCACCTAAAGCCCTGGACAAACATTTTAGGAAGTAAACAATGGCTTCTCCATTGGTGCTCAACTGCCTATGGTAAATCAAGATCTTGGCACTGCCCAGATCATGAATATAATGAGCTAGGCCTGACATTTTGCCAAACCCAACCTGCCTGCTTCCACTTGATCTCTGGAGGAATGTGTCATCCTCAATTTGTAGCTGCAACATATCAAAGGATTGGAGTGAGACAATACACAACCTACAAAACTAAAGTTAAGCAGAAGTCAAAGTATATGATTTGAAGTACCTTCTCATTTTCATCAGCAACAAGCAGTTCATCTTTCCAAAGATTTATCCCTCTCCCTTCTTGTACAGCCTCTTCTCTAGTCTTTTCTGTGTATAGAGCTGGGAGATTCATAGCTTCCTGTGTGAGCTGGAAGGCAGCTTCATCTGGCTCTTGGAACTTTTCAGCCTCTTTGAAACAAAATGAAAGGGCCTCTACAGGATCAAACATTGTTTCCAAAGCCAGAAGTGATTGGTCATCCTCTATGCCAACCTCCTTGTCAAGCCTTGAAGCCTGGGCAATAAGGGAAATGGCATAGTCCTCCCTCAAATCAAACATATACTCTATATCATGGAGGAAAACATAATCCTTTCCACCAATCAACACACCTGGAAGCATGGGCACTGCATAGTTGCTGCTTTGAACATCAAAATCTTCAACTGGCTCTGCTCCCCTCAGAGTTTTATTCCTCAGTTGAACAAGGTCAAGAGCAGCCACTTGCAGCCCCTCATCCTGAAGGTTGATATCTTCTTCTTGCTCTGCCATTTCAGAGCCCAAAGAAACATCCTCCTTTTCAGAAGCTTCAGATGTGTCTTCTTCTTCTGTTTCCTGCCCTTGTTCATCCAAAGACTCCTGACTGAAGACAATGTACATGAGAAATGCCATGCTCTCCTCCAGCACTCTGCACTTTCTGGTGTGCAAAGTACAGTTGAATTTAAAGTGATCAGGCAGGCTGTCAAATCTTCTGCTCACATGGTACCTCAGCCTGTCATTGGAGACAATATGATTAATGTGCACAAAAACCTTTTCACCTCCCACAATTCTTCCTGCCTCTGTCAGTTCTTTGAAGGCATCCCAATAGTCTGAAAGAAAATCTTTGTGTTGCTCCAGTACAGAGCTCATTGAGAACTCCATGTTGAAAATACTGTGGTATAAATGGAAGTTACTCTGAGCCTTGCATTTGTGAAGAAACTCAAATAGGAGCAAATCTGGAGAACTGTCCTCTTCTGGTTCCATTTGTTTTTTGCTGGAAGAATCAGCACTCTGCTCCAGCCTCTTCTTTTTGCCTGTTCAAAAACTTATATACTATGAATTCTATATGCTGACATAAGCAATCAGTGAATGCATTGTATATCACCAGATAATTCCTTCATGACATCTCATTACTCACCTGGTGATTGCTGAGGTTTTATTATAGCAGCAGAAAAGTCCAGCTTCCTCTTGAAAGGTGGGGCCTGGGAGCCAGCTGTTCCAAAACAAAAACATTTCTCATCATCAAAGAAGATCTCCACAGGGCTAAAGGTAGCAAATTAATGAGGTAGAAGTGAGAAACAAATAATACACAGGAATTTGCAGCAAAATGCGATATGGGCTGTTTAGAGAATTGTAAACCACCCTCCTCGCATTTTGTTGCAAATTCTCAAATTCTGGTCATGTGCATGTCAAATCAAGAATTTAGTTCATCTCAGTGATTCCTGGACACTATGATCTCATATACAAGAGAAATAATGGAATGAGTGATACTATTCATGAAGAATGTGTCAACAACAGGAATTTGCAGCAAAATGCGATATGGGCTGTTTAGAGAACTATAAACCACTCTCCTCGCATTTTGTTGCAAATTCTCAAGTTCTGTTCATGTGCATGTCAAATCAAGCACTTGGATCATTTCAGTGATTCCTGGACACTATGCTCTCATATGCAAGAGAAAAAATGGAATGAATGAAAATTTTCATGAGCAAGGAGTCCACAAGAGGAATTTGCAGCAAAATGCGAGATGGGCTGTTTAGAGAATTCCAAACCACTCTCCTCGCATTTTGTTGCAAATTTCTTGGTTCTGTTCATATCAACCTACAATCTAATTTCTGGGTGATTTACCACATTGTGGAAGAAGGATGGAGCTGAGTGAAGACATTGGGACATAAAAAATCCAATGGATGGAAGAAATAAATGTTGAAAAACATTGAAACCAAACTAGAACTCTGACCTTTTTTTTCCTTTTCCATGCTGAATGAGTTGCTTTGGTGAATCTCCTGCTCTTTCTCTATCTTGAACCTTGCACTCTAGGTAACCTGGAGATCTGAGGCAGGTTGCAGTCTGGATGGAGTGTGCTGGGTAGGAGAGAATCAGAGAGAAAGGATCAGGAGAGAGTCGTGGCAGGGATGAGAGATTGGAATCCAGGGGAGGGAAAAGTGGTTGTGGTATTCATGATGAAATAATGAATGGCACAAGTTCCAAGGAATAAAGTGTACTTTCACACGTGCCAGATTTCAAACTCCAAGAGATCTGGGTCCCATCCACACGTGTGAAAAACGACTAGATTCCACACGTGTGGGATTTAGTGATTCTTTAATTCTATTTGCACTTCTTTGTGGTATCCTGTTTTAGAACTCTTGCCCTCCAATCTCTGCTCTCTTGCCTCTGCAGCATCAGCATCTTGTCCAGCAGCACGGAATCATCCTCAGCACAGATTACTCCTCAGCAGCACAGCACATCCACAGATAGACTCCAGGTCAGGAACAATGGGTTCTCCCCTTAGTCTCTGCAATCTTTTTGCTTAAAATAATCAAAATACATACTGTATGGAAATGCATAGACTCAAACCAAGACAAAGAAATCACTGTGGGAAAGCAGATCTTCAAGTGTGGTATTTGCATGTGATCTTCTTGCATAACCTCCATTCATACTGTATTTGGTTTGAGAAACATAGAAATCACTGCAGGAGTGCACCAGCATGTCATTTAGAAAATTTGCAGCAAAATGCGATGTGGACCTGTTTGAAATTCCAAACTGCTCATATCGCATTTTATTGCAAATTTCTCTATTTGGCTTCTTCCACCATGTGATTGCCTTCTTTGTGAGAACATGTTCTGGTTTTTTGACTTCCATAGCTGTAGTCTGCTTGCATAAACTCCATTCATATTGTATTTGGCTGGAGAGACAAAGAAATCACTGTAGAAGTTCACCAGCATGTCATTTCAGAAATTTGCTGCAAAATGCGATGTGGACTTGTTTGAAATTCCAAACTGCTCATATCGCATTTTATTGCAAATTTGTCTATTTGGATTCTTCCACCTCTGTGATTGCCTTTTCTTCATGAGAACATGTCTGGTTTTGTGACTCTCCTTAGTCTCTGCAATCTTCTTGCCTAAAATAGAAAAATTACATCCTGTATGGAAATGCATAGGCTCAAACCAAGACAGAGAAATCACTGGAGGAATGCAGATTTTCAAGTGTGATATTTGCATGTGATCTTCTTGGATGACCTCCATTCATACTGTATTTGGTTGGAGAAACATAGAAATCACTATAGGAGTGCACCAACATTTCATTTAAAAAATTTGCAGCAAAATGCGATGTGGACCTGTTTGAAATTCCAAACTGCTCATATCGCATTTTATTGCAAATTTCTCTATTTGGCTTCTATCACCCCTGTGATTGCCTTTTCTTTGTTAGAACATGTTCTTCATGTCTTTGATCTCTTTCCAATCCTTTGTATGCAGTTTTTCAGAGTGATGGCAAGGACCAAATCAACTGCAAGGCAAGTTGGCAAAGGACCAGGTCTTGCAGCAACAGCAGCTGGGACAGGTTCCAAGAAGTTTAGTGTGCCTCCAAAGGGAAGAGCTTCACATGGCAGGAAGGGTAAGCCAATGCGCTTGCTCAAGCAAAAGGCCAAAAGATTGAATAAGGGTGCAGGTGTGCTTAGGGAAATAAGGAGGCAACAGAAAGCCATAGGTTTTGCAATACCCAAAGCACCCTTTCAAAGACTGGTGAGAGAAATTTGTGACAGTTGGAACCTTGGGTTCAGGTGGAATAGAACTGCCATTCTTTCCTTGCAGGAAATGGCAGAGGATTACCTGGAGAAATATTTTGAGGATGCAATGCTTGTAGCAGCCCATGCTCACAGGGTGACTTTGATGGCCAAAGATTTCAACACTTTGTCCAGAGTGAGATGGAGATATGACAAGCTGGTTCATCCTGTGGAATCGCAGGACATCAAAATGAGAGATATATTGCTAATTCCACCCACAAGGAAGGTCAAGGTTGATGAGGTAAAGGTTGTTGAGGTAACACACTCAAAGAACACCAGAGGGAAGGCTGCTTATGAGGACTCACTGAAGCAGCAAGTAAAAGAAACAAAATCTGTGATAGATGTGGAAACTGGAAAGAAGGAGCTACACATACATAGAAGGTTGAAGGAGCTGGGCCCTGATGTAGTTGTACATATTGAGGATGAAGTTTCAGTGAATGATTTTGATTTGACAAAACAATGCTTAGCAGCATTGGCTAACAAGAATGAGTATTGCTCAGATACTCTCATTCTTGCAATGCTCTAGTAAGTGTCTTTAAATTTTACATTTTTTGCAAATCAATCCTCCTTGTAACTCTTTTATAACCTACCCTAATTATGTTCTGATCCTATGCAGCATGATGAGAAGCTGGCTTCATCCCTCTGTACAACATACAGTCCATATTGTTGATCCAGCCATTTCTTCTAGATTAAGAGATGCAAAAGAGACTCCCATGAGTATTTCCAGCTGGTTCAAACACTGCAATTTTGAAGTAATTGACATTTTGCTACTTCCATATCATAGCAGGTATGTGGGTGACTACTTCTTTTAAGATTCTTCTTTAATATTGGGAACTCTTGTAGCCTTTCATTTGCTTATGCTTTTTTCCTTATGCAGTGACCACTGGAGTTTTGTGTCTATTGACATCCAGCAGAAGCAGTGCTTTCTATTCAACTCTCTAAAAAACACACACAGAGAGCTGAAATTGTAAGTACTGTGTGTGCTTTTTGAACTCAAAACTTTATTATTTTGATACCATACTAACTAAATTATACATATTGCAGTTGTATTAGAAGGCTATTAGATGCATTGGATCATTGTCCTCCAAATGTCTCTCTGTTGGATTCAATAGAGCCATTAAGTCTAGAGGTAAAAAGTCTATTAAATGCTATGTCTTTGAACTTATTGAATAATTTTGTTTTGTGCTGATGCTCACAGTTTCTAACATTTTTTTCTAACTGTCCAGACACCACAACAAAATGATTCAAGTAGTTGTGGATGGAGGGTGCTGATCAATGCAAAATATATACTTTCAAGCTACTTTGAAAAGGAACAGCCAGATATGGTAAGGAAAAATACTTTTCATTTAGCTTGAATATAATTCATAATGATACAAAGTGTTCTAAATTATCCTCTGCCATTGCAGATGAAAGAGGATAGCTTCAGCCCCAACTATGTACATAATTTTAGAGCTCATACAATTTTGAGGTTTTTGAGCTATGCCTCCCCCAGACCTATTGTAGCAGCTACTGTGGAGCTGGGTGAAAGCTCTAAAGTACATGAAGGTGTCATACACCTTGATCCCACATATGAAGCACCTGATGTTGAGGACCAGAAGCCACAGGAGCAATCACAGAGTGCTGAGGAGGAGCAGACACAGGAGCAAAGACCTGCTGCTGATGTTGAGGAGAAGGTGGAGAAGCAGCAAAGAGAGGCTTCTGGGGCAGTGGAGGAGACAGGATGGAGCACGGACAGGATGGAGCAGCAGAGAGAAGATCCTCCAGAAAATGTAGAGCAGCCTCTGGATGAAACTGTACATAAATAGAAAATGGATGTTAGAAATATGTTCTACAGATTCAGCTAAACAATTCTGTACAAAATCTTACTTGATTGAATACAAAACCTTTCTTTATGGAGTATGTGTGATCTCAATTTTAAAATTTTCTATGTCTTTGCATTTAACTGAGCTCTCTCTTCTTCTGAGTAACTGCAAAAAAGCAATATGAATTAGAGTGGTAAATAAAACTAATAGCAATGCTTATAGAGACTAGGATAAATCAGATGGTGTACCTTTCTGTTCTTGTAGATAAATAAAAAGTCGTTTGAGATAGAACCTTCAGTCTCAAACAGAATGTCACTGCGTAATTGAGCTAGGGAGCAACATTCTCTTAACGAGATACTGGCTACCACATCACCATTCTCAATAACATCAATATCAATAAGTTTATTTTGTGCACCAAACGACTCTTCATCTTGGTCCATTGGGACAAGCTTTGAACCTAGCATTCGACTGCGCTTGTAATAAAAAGAGAAAATAAAATTTTGTGATGCAACCATGTACTTCAGTTGCATAGAAGGTTGGACCACCTCACAAAACATTGAACTACATGTCTTCTTATCCCAACCTTTATCCAAAAATTGTGGCATGCATGCCGAATTTGTTGCTTTAACTGTGAGCATTGTTTTTGAAACCTTTACTGGAAAGGTATTAAACAAGTCTACAAAAACTGTGAGAGGCATGCACAAAGAAATTTTTACTATCCTAGTGGCAATATTGGGCCTCAGAGCTTTCTGTACTTCTGTAAAAAGCTTCGCCCTATATGCCTCTGTAACACTAGAATGTGGGTGAGGCCAATCCACCGAATTCCACGCCGGAAGGTCTTGTTTTATTAATACACCATGTGTGTTAGCTTTGTCCAGCAACTGATAAAAATGATCAGTAAAAAATATACCCGATTGAGCTAGCTCTGTTGCACATCGACCTTGGTATTGTTGTTCTCCTATCGATCCATGCAGAACATCTATAAATCCCAGAATACAATCGATGTTTTGCCATGTCTCATACGATGAAGGATATAAATCTGAAATAAAACAACACAAGAATGTCAATAAGTTAAGAGAGAAAGCTTCATCTTAAAAATCCATACACCTCATGAAGGAAAAAACCAGAATAGAAAAATATACAATTAGGCCTGTGTTGCGGAAGATTTTTTGGATAGTCTCGCAAGACAAGTTCTTTATGCATATACACGTGCTGAATCAAAACTTCTTTCACGGATATCTTCCCTTTGGTGATTTTAAAATCTCGTACTCTTCCCTTCCACGATGCCAAGAAAATGTTTTTTGTCTGGGGTCTTTTTCTTTTGCTAGGTTGCATGAGCACCCATGCTCCTTTCGAAACACTAAACCTTTCCCAAGTTCCTTCTGTTTTGACTGTACTTGAATTCTCTACCGACGAAATAGAAGAAGCAGGTCGACGGGGTAAGGATGTTTGGTATAATTCTGCCTTCGTAGCATTATCATCCACAGAGCGTCTTGCACAAGAACGGCCGTGGTTTTGGTTCACCATGGAGATTTTCTGAATCTGTAACAATAGCAAAGTAATGTAACTAAGATAACAATTTGAAGTTTCAAGAAAGAGAAAGTGGGCAAACAGACAGTAGACGAGAAACATCTTACTCTACGCCAAACAGGATCAAGGGAGCAGTTTTGGAAAAGGAAGGCAGTTGCACAATGAGGCAATGGTGTAGAATGGTAGACCTTTCGCACGAAAGGCGGCACAATATTTGAAAATTCAAAGGAAGGTGGAAGCGGGAAGGATCTTGTCAGATAAAATGTCAGTTTAGATTCTATCTTCTTGTCCAAAGATCTTCTACGAATAAAAAACCAATCTCCTCATTAATGTAGCACGCTTGTACTTACATAAAGTATTGTTTCTTTTTTCTATTTTCTCTTATTTTCGTGAATTTTCAACGTTACGTTGGCCTTCTATTGATTGGTTGAGAGCTTATTTTTCCAAACCGTAAAAGGCCCCAAAATGAGCTCCCTTTTTTCCTAATGTGAGTTGTCCTAGCATGACATCTTGCACATTCTACTTGATGAGATGATAGTCGTACTTGTCTTTCTTATTCCATTTTGCTTGAGCTCAGGCAATGGCAAGATCTACTACAGGTGCAAAAACTATTTGTGTAGTTGTAGATCCCGTTGTAGATCCCTTTGTTGGTGCTGTGACAATAGGTGGAGTAGAGCTACTAGTGGCTGGATCATCCAATGGTCTAGGTGTAGATCCATCGACATACTCCCATTTGTGCTGAAGTACAAGAATCGTCTCCATTCGGTATTTCCATGTACTGTAATTGGAGTTGTCTAGCTTAGCAGATGCCTCCAAATTGAGGTTGCTAGTTGTAGACATGCTGCAAGAAATGTACTCAAAGTGTCGTGAAAAAATCTGTATGAATCAATTGCAAAAAACACTGACTGCGGCAAGTGAAATCTCTGAACTATCAAAAATTGCAATATATAAAATCCGATCTGTGTTACAAGGCTTGTGGAAAACGATGCTGGGAAGAGCCAAGAGGCTTTACAAGGCTGAAATGATGTGCACAATGCCATGAAATAGCCGTGTAGGGTTTACAATGGTGGCATGTGTGTGTGAAATCAAATGCTATCTGCCCACTGAACAATCGGCAATGCCTCTGAACTCTCTGAAGTCTGCTCACTGAACTGATGCACATAAGGTTTCAGGTAATGTAATGATGTGAAACCGTATGTGAGCGTAAGGACTGCTGACTCCGACTAGGTACTAGTCGGGAATTTTGGGCATGGCTTAGATTGGCAACTTGGGAAAATTCAAAGCGTTCCCTCTATGGCGATCACATGGCGATCTAGTCTACTCTGATCTAGATCTATACCAACCGTCGATCGATGAAAGAATAGCAAATAATTCCTTTTCTTTTGTTCTTTTTAAGTGCTGGGTTAGATGCAGCGATGAAGAGGCTGATGTGCATGTAGGAAGTGGATTTGTCAGTGAGGCGCAAATGTAAGTGTAACCTATGCTATAATGTGCGTGTGATGTGACGAGCACGTAGAGCACAAAGAAATGAGCGACTTTTCTTTTTGGAGTGTCCTCAAATTCTTTCTGGATCAAGAGACATGACTTGATCTAGGTGGAAGGGCAAAAAAGGAGTGCAAATGGTGCTCAATGATGATGTCACTGTGGGTCACATGCAGTGATGATGTGGCACTGTGCCTAGCAAGGGGCGTGCTTATGGAGCAGTGATGATGATGTGGCAGTTGGGTGCATATGCAAAGGCTGTGTGTGCTTGGTAGGAGGTAATAGTGCCTAGCAAGAGGCTATGCGCCACGTGGTAGTGATGATGTGGCAGTTGACTGTTGATTGGTCAAAGTGATGATGTGGCCATTGACTTTGATTGTTGACCTGGTAGCTGAGGTGATAGGGGTGATGTGGTAGGTGATGTGCCACTGAGGATGTGGCTAGATGATTTGGCAGATGACATGCCAAGTTGAGCTGGCAATGATGATGTGGCTACTTATACTGACATATCCAGATGATGTGGTAAGGTGACGTGGCAATGTGGATGAGGTGATGATGTGGTAGCCTCACGGGGTTGCTGACATGGCAATGTAGATAGGGGTGCCATGTGGCTTGATGATGTGGCACTTATAAATCTGTTGACGTGGTAGATAATGTGCCACGTGTTCAAAAAAGGACAAAGCACTTAACCCAAGGTAATGTGACCTGACCCAGGTTAAGTTCTATCTGCCATGTGGCAGAGAAATCCAACTAGCCCCTTAAATGTGGTCAATGTGACCTAACCACAGTTATAGTAACCCATCTTATCTGCCATGTGGCAGAAGGAAGTTTAGAGAGAGAAGTTGTAGCTCAAGGAGGCGTCAGAACGGCTGAAGCGACACGTTCTGTCGATGAAACAAGGTCGTAGCTTTGGAGGTGCTGTGCTTGCAGCCGTCGATGCCGGTCAAGGAGCCTGTGCTACAGCAGTTGGGTGCTGCAGAGTTTGATTGTAGGCCGTGTGGCGTCGCACTGTTTGCTGAAGCTTGGCGTCCCCTGGAGAAGGGCGTTGTGCTTGTGGATGGAGGCGGCGAAGCCTGTGCGCTTAAGCTTCGTTGTGCATGGAGAGTAGCCCTTTGGTGCTAGTGCCAAAGCTGTGTAGAACATGAGCCGATGCTCATGGTGTATGCGCTGGAGCCTGGCTTAGTTAGAGAGCTTTGGTGGTCGATGGAGCCCTGGAGCCGGTGATCATCTGTCGTCGCTGCAGCTAGACCGGTTTGTAGGCGCTCATTGAGTCTTAGGTCCTGGCCGTTTGTTGCATGGCTCATCCATTGACAGCAGTCTATTCCAACCTCCATTGCATTGTTGGAAGCCTCGCGACGATTGAGATTGCAGGGAGCCGCAAGTTGCTAGGCGTGTGCGCTTGCTGTGGGTGAGCTGTAGAGTCGGCCCTCGGTGGAGAACGTCTCTGAGCCTTCTGGAGTGTAGATTGTTGAGCATGGAGATTGATAAGCGACTGTGTGGAGCTGGTTGGCCGTAGAAGGGCTAGGCTGGAGTCCGTTGATGGATCTGCGCTTGTAGCAGGAGCCTTTGCCAATAAGGTGTTGGAGCACTGAGGCGTTGATGAAGGTGCGCCTTAGGAGCCGGGAGCTGTGGTGCCTTCACTGCTGGTGGCTATTAAGAAGCCGTTCGTTGGAGGCTAGGGAAGCTAGCCGTTGCTTTAGAGTAGAAGCATAAAGAATGCAATGAGAATATAAGAGACGACTCAAGGAATGTTGAACGCAGAGAGAAGAATGAACTTATAAATCAAAAAAAGACCTGATAGAACTATTCTCTCATAAAATGAACCTTGAGAATGAACAACACAACTCTCTTTCCAAATGGATGGCAATGTCTTCACTCAATCAAAGTGAACAGAATGAATGAAATCTCTCTCTCTCTCTCTCTCTCAATGAACTCTCAAAGGAGATGAAGGGACTGAAAATGTTAATGTACAACAACTTAAATTAATGGAGGCCCAAAATATTGTTGCAGGATTGCCTAAGTTCAAGGTTGCAGAAATGCATAAGGTATGTGAAGCCTGTCAATTTGGAAAACAGGCAAGGAAACCATTTCCTAGACACGTTCAAGAGAGTAAGAGGCCATTGGAATTAATCCACTCTAATGTGTGGACTACTAAAGCTGCATCTATTGGAGGTTATCATTATTTTGTCACTTTTATTGATGACTACAGTAGAAAAGTTTGGGTGTATTTTATGAAAAAGAAAAGTGAGGTGTTTGGGCATTTCAAAGCTTTTAAAGCTATGGTTGAAAAAGAAACAAGCCTGCAAATAAAATGCCTAAGGTCAGATGGAGGGGGAGAGTACCTCTCAAATGAGTTTGCAAGGTTCCTACAGGAACATGGCATAAAGCAGCAATATTCATGCAATCATACCCCACAACAAAATGAACTTGCAGAGAGGAAAAATAGGCATATTGGAGAGGTATCTCGTTCCATGCTCAACGAAAAAGACCTGCCAGATTATTATTGGGCTGAAGCAGTTGCTACAGCAGTCTACATAATGAACAGGACTCCCACTGTAGCAATACATGGCATGATGCCAGAGGAGAGGTATATTGGTAGGAAACCAGATATTTCTCATTTAAAAGTTTTTGGTTGCATTACCTATGTTCATGTGCCAGATGAGTTGAGATCCAAGTTGGATCCAAAAGTTGAGAAGCACATCTCTATTGATTATTCTTTGCAACAGAAAGGGTATAGATGCTATAACCCTTCTACTCGTAAGTTTACAGTGAGCAGAGATGTTGTCTTTGATGAGATGAGCAACTGGTATAAACCAGTAAATGTGATTGATGATGTAGATGCACAAAATGGCAATGCTGCACAGAATTCTTAGTAGCAAGCAGTGGTTCACATACTTTGCATGCACAGGCAGATTGAGATCAGGAGGATCTCCTTAAAGCAATGCAGATAGTGGTATGCAAGTATCACAAAAAGGAAAAGAGAAAGTAGATCAACCCATGGTTGATGTGAATGTAGGTCACTAAAATGTGGATGGTGAATCCAGTGGCTCCAGAACAGAGCCTTGATGAAAAGTTGGGTATTCCTTCTATTATTACACCTGGAGTAAGGAAGACAAGGGATGTTTTGAGAGCACCTGGTAGTGAGCCTATTTTGCAAAGGTCTACTAGAGCTAGGTATCCCGTGGATAGGCTGAAATATGACGGATTTACAACCATTCACTATGCCTATATGGTCAAAGTGATACATGAACCAGAACCCACTTCTTTTGAGCAAGCCATGGGAAAAGAAAAATGGGAGAAAGCCATGGATGAAGAAATGGCTGGCTTGGAAGCAAATGCTACATGGGAATAGGTGCCTTTGCCTAAAGACAAGAATGCAATTGGCTGCAAGTGGGTTTATAATGTGAAGCACAATGCAGATGGTTCTGTGAATAGATACAAGGCAAGATTAGTTATCAAGGGATATGCATAGACATATGGCATTGATTATGAAGAAACATTCAGTCCGGTTGCAAGGATGGCAACCATAAGAGCAGTCATTGCTATGGCTGCATCAAAGGGATGGTCTTTACATCAGATGGATGTAAAGAATGCTTTCTTGCATGGTGATTTGCAAGAAGAGGTCTATATGGAACAGCCACTAGGTATGTTCATGCTGTTCAGCTTGAGTTTATTTGCAAGTTGAAGAAAGCCTTGTATGGCTTGAAGCAAGCACCCAGAGCATGGTTTGACAAGATAGGATAGTATCTTGTTATTGTTGGCTTTCAGATTTCCAAGGTAGATTTCTCACTTTATGTGAGAAAAATAGAGAAAGGTATTATAGTGCTTGTCATTTATGTTGATGATTTGACCATCATAGGTGATAGTGATGAAGATATCCTTCATGTGAAAATGCTATTGAAGCAGAAGTTTGAGATAAAGGATTTGGGAGAGCTGCATTATTTCTTGGGCATTGAGGTGATTAGATCCACAACTGGGATATGAGTATGGTTTGGACAAGCTGTCCAAATATGGGATGACAGGTTGTAAGCCTATTTTAGTTCCTTTGGAGTAGACTGTGAAGTTGAGCGCAGATGTAGGTGAGCTTCTGGAAGACCCTACTATGTACAGATGCATAGTAGGAAGTTTGATTTATATGACTATTACCACGCCAAATTTGAGCTCTGCTATTGGGTTGGTAAGTCAATTTATGCAGGCTCCAAGGAAACCACATTTGGATGTGGCTAGATGCATACTAAGGTATGTGAAGTCCACATTGTAGTATGGACTATTTTATGAGATTGGGGTTCAGATACAGTTGCATGGATACACTGATGTTGATTGGGCTGGTAGTATTTTTGATAGATGATCTACCAGCGGATATGTGTTCTCTTTTGGGAGTGCTACAGTCACTTGGAGCGGCAAGAAACAGCCTACAGTTGCCTTGTTGAGCACAAAGGCTGAGTAGAGGGGTGCATCAATGGCTGCATGTGAGGCAGCTTGGTTGCGTAAGCTACTTTATGATATGCATCAGTCTACAGATGGGCCAGTTGTCATTTATTGTGACAACATGACCAGAATACACTTGGCAAATAACCCAATCTATCATGCTAGAACAAAGCACATTGAGGTGCATTATCACTATGTGTGGGAGAAGGTTCTAGCAGGTTTTATTGATCTAGTTTATGTCAACATAGAAGATCACGTAGTTGACATATTCACGAAGGCATTGGGTGCAGAGAAGCTGCGCAAGTTCAAAGACCTGCTCAATGTGTAGGAATTGGGATTGAGCTTGAAGGGGAGTGTTGACGAGCTCCACTCGTGATATGCCAGAGTGACCATTGTGCATTTATGTAACCGACTTGTTAGCTGCAGATGCGGTTAGTACACCACCCATGAATAATAGCTAGATGATAGCTGTCTTTATGTACTCTAGTTAGTGGCTCAGTTAGTATGCCACCTAGGTTAGTTGAGTTTGGTTTGAGACCCACATATAGGGTTCACCTATTCATTTTGTACTTAGAGAGTTCTTTTGGCTTTCACAACTAGGAAGAGGAAAACTATTTTTAGCCTCCACCTTTGTGTGTATTCCACCTGTGTATGTGAGAAAGATGCAAGTGAGACTCCTTACTTCTCTCCCACTCTCTTCACACAAGCAAGGTGCAACAAAGTCCTTTTTCAGTCCTCTAAGCCTAAAGAATTCAAAGAAGGTGGTAAATCTATAAAATTTTTAACTTTTAATGGCTAGTATGGTCCTAATGAGAAGACAGTATGCAATTTACAAGGAAGTTTGTGCCATGTTTGGTACATGAAACTTTTTTGAGTCATCCAAATTATGCATCGTTACATTGCATCTTGACAAGTACATGGAGTGCATGGTCGAGTACCCAAACTATAGATGACTCAATGCCTAAGAAATGAAAGGGCTCCAAGAAGGCCTTGTATAGAAGTTTATGCCCAAGTAATTCAAAGACCATGTTCTCCTTGGTTGGGAGAACTTGCATATAGATGTAGGGGATACAGTGGAGGTTTACAACCAGAATTTTTGGGATGCGTATTTGCAGGTTGCTCCCTTCAAAAAGATCTCCAAGAGAACCCAACTCAAGAAGTAGGGCTGGACTCAATCCAAAGGTATAGGCTATGTTTAACACCCAATGACTAAAAGGAATTCAGTGTATAAGGCAAATAGCCTCTATAGCCAGTCTCATGCACATGCATGACCCTAGGCTAGTATGCCATCTCTGCAGGTAGGGACTATTTAAAGAAAGAAACTTGATTTTTATAGGAGAGAAAAGAAAGAGTTCCCCAAGGTTGAGAAAAAGGGATTTCAACCTCAAAAGATGAGGGCCACTTAAATGCCAAGAGACAGTTTACCCCTGAGCACATTGCTCGGGAGGGTCACTCATAAATATGTAAGCATAGCATGTGGGTTCAACGTAAGGTGTTTTATTAATTCCAATTTTATAGTTTTTCCACATAGAGAAGGTTATTTATACATAGTGACACCTCGAGGCACATTGCTATTTTTCCCAAAGAGAGGAAGTGTTTCTGATGTGGAAATGAGGAGCATGTGGCTTCCTAATGTCCTGAGAGGCCTTTGTTATCAAGGGAGTAGAATAAGCCTGGGGTGCCAACTAGATATGTATTATGTTACTACCCTCATCCAAAATCTAGGGTATGGGGGGACAAGGTATATATATAATATGCATGGATTCCCTACAAATGTTTTAAATATGCAAAGGAAAAATATGACAATCTTTAGTCCTCCCTACTACGAAGCATAAGGTTTATCTTTGGAAAATATGAAATATTTTAAGATTTATACATATTTTTCATAATATGTGAGACCCAAAGGGGAGGAGGGGGGTCTTTTGGATGAGGGTCGTTAAAACAAAAAATATACTAAAATATTAAAACCCAACTTCTTTCAAAATCATGTAACTTTTTAATGTGTTACCCAAATTTCAAGCTATAAAGACATATTTGAAGCTCTTTTAGTATAGAACATAGTCATGCTAATTTGACTAAATTTTACTCATGGCATATTGTTAAATTTGTCTCATACTCAAAATTTTCATAGGTATTCTTACTAATGGGAGCTGGCACCCTAGGAGAAGAAGCCACAAGGACCACCAAGTCCAGTGGTGGGAGGAGTCTCAGATGTATTTGGATGAGATAATGACCCTAAGGCGAGAGAGATATGCACCTTGCATGGGGAAAGATTAGAGACCAATAGGTCCTCATTTTGTTTGACCTAGGGGAAACATATAATTTTATATCAGAGGACTTAGCTCTTAGATTGGAAGACCCTAGATGCCATCAAGTGTTTCATGTTGAATCATGTTCTTGTTACTCCCTTGAATGGGAAGCTTTCTATCCATCTACATTTAAGTGGATCAAGCATCATGATGTAGTTCTTGGGGTGTTTTGGTTTCTATTAACTATATTAGTTGGTGATGTCATATGATGGATAGTGATAAGTATGTAGAGCTAGGATTGTGCCTTGGAGCCAAATGGGCCCAAGTTGATTGTGGGTGAAAGCATGTTAACCCGTACAAAAAGGCATGCCCCTAGACAATGCTAAACTATATCATTGGAAATCTCTTGAAACAAAGAATATTAATATGTAATCTCTGCCAAATTATGATTTTATTTTCTTCTATTTTACTAGAGGCATTTTTTAAAAACTGCTACTGCTAACTAGCATAAAAAGTGAATGGGTTAGCATGCTTTCACCCTTGTAAAGAATGAGGAAAGAGAGTGGTATAAAGGGAATAGGGTTGGCCCTCCCTTCAAAAGGTGGCATGTATGAAAGGCCAAATGGTTGAATTTGAGCTTCACTTGTTGGTTGCACACATTGGAATACATGCTCTCTTTCTCCTTTATGGAGTTCTCTTATTCCATCATAGTGCCTTTCATGAATGCCATGAACTCTCTTTTCCTCTTCCCTTCTTCTCCTCCTCTCCCTTATCCACTCCCCTCTTTCCTCCTCTTCTTGTCCTTATGGATTCATGATAACAACAAGCCCAGAGTTGCTAGAGTGACACTAGTGGATGGCATACAAATGCATTTCTCTCAACCCAAAGTAGCTTGGAGGAGTACTCCATCGGTGTTCTGCAAGATTCCCATGATAGGTGAGTCATAGCTAGACTACAATTTTTTAACACCAATGTTGGGGACTTCTAGGTGTGCTTTTACATTGCAGTTGCTTCTCTTGTTACCCACCCATCACCCAACGCTGAGTAAGCTTAGTAAAAAGTTGTTGGTTTTTAGTGGATAGGAAGATGTGAGTGAAAGAGAGGTATTGGAAGTCAATTGACATGATTTTGAAGTAGTTTTTATGTCTTTTAGTGTTCAAAGTTTGTAGAAAGGTAGTTTGGGTGATTACTAAGTTGCATGTGGTAGCAAATCCCAACAAAAACACTAAGAAATGATGTTAGGAGTGATTTTCTAAGCGGTTTGAAAGAGGAAAACTCTCACTTTTTGCAAAAACCTCCATTTCTCCTTTAAAAGTTGTTCTTTCTTGCTGCTTCATGTTTGTACATAGGTAGAAAAGTAGTCCCCTAGAAGCACTCCAAAAACTACACAGAAGTTCCAAAATCTTGCAAATCTTTGAAATTTCCATTGGCGAAACGGAGTTTGGGAGAGACGCATCGCATTAATCTTAACCTGGCATACATGGGATTATAACGCACCATATGCAGGGTTATAACACAATGCATGATGCATTAGCTATTAAGCATCATGTATTAGTTGTTGACCACATTGTATTAACCATTGACCACATTGGATTAGAAGCTGACACTTTGACACGGGACAAGATCTGCCACTTGGTAAATTTTATCTTGGGGGGTTCACCTCATAAAATTTTAGTGTACCATGAGCATTCAAAAGGAGGGATATTTTAATTCAATTTTTTTTTAAAATTTAACAGGATTACAATAACAAGAGGCCCGCTTTCTAATTCAAGTACAGAGGGGTGTTTTTATTGGGGCAAAAAATTTAACTGAGGGGATTTTTAAATACCCCTTGAATACATGTGATACTTAGGGTTTCTCAGTAGTGCATCCCCTAAGAATTTAATGCACCAAATTGGATCTAAAGTAAGGTTCAACCTCGGGGAGTTCATCTCAAAAAAATTTAGTGTAGCACATGCATTCAAGAGGAGGGGTATTTTAAATCAACTTTGGGAAAATTTTTAACATGTTTATAGTAAGAGCAAGGGTCTTTAAATTCAATTTTGGGAAAAACTCCATTAGTTTATGAGTAAAGAGGGTGGCTTTATTGGGGTGAAAATTTTAGCTGAGGGGTTTTTAAAATACCCCTTGAATGCACGTGATACGGATGGTTTCTTAGTAGTGCACCCCTCAAGGGTTCAACCCTTAATCCAATGCAGTTGGGGTTAGCAACCCAGCGTACACTATGTTATTAGCGTAGCAAGTGCTGCATTAATAACCCAATGCATGTTAACCTTATAGACTACATTAAGAAGCCTTGTAGTCACAATTTTGCCCCATCTAAAATACAAGAGCACTTCTTCTTAGCTTCATAGTTATTAGTCTTCTCTTGATCCTTTCCTAGACTTCCATATCCTTGGGGATTATAGCTCTTGCATGGCTTCCTCCTCCTCCTTTTTCTCCCATGGGTTCTCTCTATCAATCCTCTACTCGCTCATTTTTATTTTTGTGCACTTCCCATGTGGTCCTAGCTCATCCTTGTGGCCTATCCTCATGTTGCAATGTGTTCTCCATTGATTTAATCCACCTACCATCCACTATTTCTTCTAATCCAATACCTTAACTCACCCCTCAAACATGTAGGCATGCATCAATACATTTTTCTATTCAACATCTTGTAATAGGTAGCGTCCATAAATAAAACATCATGAAATCCACCAATTGTTGCGAGTGCAAAATGTCAATATGAATATTAATATTTCTAGACTTTACAATGAATATATAGCATTGAAATCAATTAGCAAACCTCCAATAGCATTCAAGAATTTTATGATCATCACCCATATGGTCCCTTGGCTTTGGATGCAATCATAAGACCAAGCCAAAGTTGAATATTAAAAGAAAAGAGCCTTGGATTAAACAATGGCTCAAATGATTCTATTGATGTTTTACTCATGCAGGAGCACAAACTAGATGCAAGTGATTTTACAAAGCTGGGAAAGCGACTTTCAAGTCACACCTTTTGGTCACTTGCCTTTGGTACTAGAGGCAGGGGTGTTTTTATCGAAGCTATACTTATATATTAATATAAAATCATGCGAAAGTTTATCAAGCTAGTTTTTTTAGTTTCATAATATTTGTAGACGATATTACAATTTTATATAGTTTCTTTTGAATTTTACAGAAAAAGTTGTAAACCTTGGCGAAACTTAAAATTTTTCCTCATAAAAGTTTCAAATCTTGGCGAATTTTTCAAACCTTTATTTTTATTAGGGCATCCAAACTTTTGATACCAATATAAAAGTCTCACTTCTTAACGAAAGTAATTGGAAAAAATCATCCATGGTACTAGGGGAGATACTTGTATTTCAGTTTTGGATTCCTTTCTCCCCTTGGTTGTCCAACATGGTGTGATCTCATGCTTTAGAGCCCAGTGGGTTCTTCTTTTGATTGGGGGTTACAAGGTTGGATGACTCAACCTTTATGCGCCTAATAACAGAGGGGATCATGTATTGTTTTGTAAGGAGTTGCTCTCTTGGGACCACATTGCAGATTCATGGATCATAGGAGGGGACTTCAACATGGTAGAGTTACCCTCAAATAAAAAAGGGGGCAGAGTGGGAGGCATCCAGTCTTTGGAGAAGGCAGCGTGAGATGCTTTCCTCTTCAGTTTTAGTGGTAGAGATGTTTGGCTTGATGATGCTTTTCACACTCAGTCATAGTCACTCATGTTTCCTTGGTCAAATAGAAGCCCGCAGATCCTACCCATGCATGGATTGACTGATTTTATGTTGATGATTGGGCCTTGGATAGAGGAGGATCAGTTTGCATTGCTTTTGAGGTTTCCACTTTGGATCACTTTCAGGTAGTTCTGATGGCTTTCGAGCCGCATTTGAGAGGATGTTCTGCTAGCATTAGGATTATTGATACCATTTATGTAGAGGAGGACCTATCATAGGTAGCTTTGTAGATCTGGATTTCTCAAGTGCAAGGTGGACTGCCCTCCCCTTCACTTTTGATAGTAGCCCTCTTTGATATTAGTGACTTTTATCATCTAGTTGCTAGTAGTAGGAGATGTGAGATTGGTGTGCACTAGTAGTTGGCTTGCAGGAGGAAGAGCAGAAGAGGCCACTTGATGCCTCGGGGGGGTCACTATGTATAAACCCTCTATATCACATGCGTTCAAGGCCTATATTTAAAATCCCTTATTTGTAGATTTTTTTATTATTAAAATGTACCCCTTTTCTATACAAATCTGTAAATTTTTTCCAAAACTATTTTAAATAGTCCCTTATGTATATTTATTTCTGTAAATTTTAGGAATAAAAAATATCCTTCTGTTGAACTCACGTGATAAGGTTACATATGATGAGTGACCCCCCCGAGCTTGATGCTTAGATTCAGTAGCACCTTATTGCAGCAAGAGCTCACAGCAAATTTTGTTGGATAAAAGAGGAGAGTTTGCCTTTCATGCACAAGAGTCCTTCTGGATACAAATGGGAGGTAGAGTTAATAAGCGGTTCTTCTCTACTCATGGTCCTAAACATAGTAGAGAGAGTGCCTCTCAGCTTATTGACTCCGATGGAGTTTTGCAATCAGATCTAGATGTCATGCACATAGCTGCCTTACTTCTTTCAGCAGATCTTGGTAGTGTGGCTATAGATGATGCTAGACAAGTCATTTTGCAGTGTATCCCTAGGTTGGTGAGTCCAGATATGAGACTCTCTTAATGCACCTTTTACCAACCTAGAATTCAAGATTTCTCTTCTTGCCCTTCATAAGGGGAAATGCCCCCTTTTTCTTGACCTTTTGGGATATGATTGGGGATCACGTCACCTCAGCCCTGTAGGGAGTTTGGGACTCCGATGGGATGCCTGGCTCACTTATTACGGAGGGCCTCATACATTTAATCCCAAAAGGGGGTGCAAAAATTTAGTATCGCAGTGGAGACCCATAACTTTATTAGGCACTTGTTACAAAATCGTGGCAAAAGCGATTTGCCTATGGTTGCATCCCTTACTTCTTAATCTTATTCATGATACACAGACATGGTTTGTTCATGGTAGAAGCATTTTTGATAAGATATTCTCATTTTGGGGAGCTTCTTAATGGGCCATGCAGAGTAGTTAAACACACAATTCTACTCCTAGACTTTGAAAAATCCTATGAAAGGGTAGATTGGGAATTCTTGGAGGACACCCTTAATCACCTTGGATTTTTAGATGTTTGGATCAGAGGGATCTTAGGCTTGTTCAGGGTTAGGTGCTCATACGAGGGATTAGGGGAGACAGGTTTCATATTTCCAAATCACAGTCCATCAGAAATGTCCTCTTGCCCCTTTTCTTTTCCTCTTTGTGGGTTGAGGCTATGAGCATTTTTCCTACATCTCGAGCTAACATTCTTGGGCTCATATTTCCACTCAAACAGGAAGAGGACCTCATAGATTATGAGATCATCTACTATCTTCTTGCAGGCCTCTTCTCAGAATCTCACTTCCTTTAGGATAGCTTTGGATTTGTTTTGTACTGCAGCAGGTGCTCACATCAATTGGAACAAGTCCAATGGCTTTTGGATTTGTGATGATGACGCTCCAAATTGGGGGGCTGATTTGGATTTCACTTGGATTTAGAGGGTTGTGTTAGTTAGATACCTAGGATGCTAGGTCGGTTTGGGCATCTCTTCTTTGTAAGAGTTTGCTCCTATTTTGGAGAGCATTAGGAGGAAACTCCTTTTCTAGATTTCAGCTTGACTGTACCTTGCATCTAGTGTGGTGGTTGTGATGCTGGACACATCTTGGTATGTGTGCTCCTGTGGGTGCAGTTCTAGAGATTGTATCACTCAACATAGCCACATACTTATTCTTGAATATGCTTGACAAAATATTAAGCTAATGGAGAGTGGCCAAGAAAGTTTGGGTAATATTAAAACAAGGTTATTGGATATTGCATATTGCCCTAGAAATTTTATGAAACATCCTGATGTTTGTCTCTTACATTCCCCACTTTCTAGTACGTTCCGACATCTAATGCTATTCTTATGTATCATCTTGTTGCCAAATACATGCTTTGAATTAGTCTCTTTGCTCTTGTATGAAAACAATCTTTCTCTACTTTAGTATCCTAATCTATACTTAAGCGATATCCAAGTCCCCTCTTTGTACACAATTTGAAGCTATCTTTTCTATTGTACCTTAATGTACCTTAATTGGGTTACTCCATCTTTACACCTAGTAAATCAATTGCATTTGATTCCAATTGAAAAATAAAGACCTTTTCAATTATCACTCTCCTTAGATTGGGTTACATGTATTTCCATATTAAGGACCTTTAAAATAGGTAAACTAGAGGAATTTCCTCCCTTCTACACTAGTTAAAACATTTTAGAGTTCTTCTAAATTGGGAGGAACCATTATGGGATTCTTTTTAATTTCCTCCCTTTTCCACTACGTAATATATTTTAGAATTCTTTTTTATCGTGGGGACGTATTATTTTGGATCTCACCCAATTCTTGTATAAGTTCACTCATCTATACTTCCCATCTATTTCTCAACAAGTTATTCATACATATAACTTATATTCAATTGATTTCTTAGGTGTAAAGATGGACCTAGAGAGTACCCCAACTGAGCGCCAAAGACGTGAATTTGAAATTTAGTACAAAGGGGAAAATTGAGCTCAAGACATCTCTCTATTTATGAGAAGATGGTCTCCCTCCTCTTTTATTTGTGAGGGTATAATCCTTATACTGTACTTCTTTTACAATATCTTGATGATACATGTACACAACAACACAAAGAAACTATAGACGTGCTTGGTAGATGCACAAAATAGCGGGCGCATCTATAGGCATTTCTTTAGTAGAGGAATTACGGGCGTGCCTAAAAGCGCATCTAAAAGCTCGTCTATTTGCACGTAAATTAACACGTCTACTTGTGCGTCGAAACTGAGAAAATATGGGCCCGTCTAACATCACGTTTATCAACGCGTCTATTTGCGCGTGTATTAGTGCATTTATTTGCGCGTTTACACTGAGAATCAGATGCGCATTTAGACGCGTAGGTAGACGCAAACCACAGAATACAAAAAGTGAGATTTTGGTGTATATCATTGCTTTCCAAACATTGCCCATGATTACCAAAGCACATAATTTTTTGCAAGCCCACATATACAAGAATTAAGTGAGATGAGGAGAATGAGACAATATGTAAAATAGTTTTGCCAATATCAATTATGGGGCTATGGTTCAATCTCATCCTCAATGAGATCAACCCTTGCCAAACTATCTACTTCAAAATCCAAACAAGTGTTTAGGTCTACAAATACATTCAACCCACTACTACTTGTGCCACTCATGTGCTCATCGAAATCAGCATCTTGAATGGTAGGCTCGTCCTCACGGGTAATGGCCTCAATATCTGTATCTCCTATCTCATGATCATCCTCCTCTCTCGTATCACGATCATCATCACGTCCATGGCCATGATCATCCTCCATACGCTCCATATTAGTAAATGTACTATACATCACTTTGGAACGTGGCATAATAGGTATGACATGCCACCATCTATTATCATCCACCATTGGTTGATAGACAACCTATTTCAAACACAAATACAATCATGTTATTTTTCTTGCATCAAATATTTAAAAGCGAGTATTTTTATATGTGTGCACAGTACATGTTCACATTGTTGCGGTAGTACTAGTGTGTCCTTCCTACTTTGCCAAAACTTTGTGGAGTCAATAGTTACAAAGCCACTTGCATGGCGTTTGATTGTTGCATTAGGGCCTCTTTCCACCATGTCCTTAAACCACTTTACATCCAAAACATACACAAAGAAGCGTCGAAAGTTGAGCATAATAATATCTTGGATTATGCCACAATAATCATCCATGGCTCCATTGGCTCCCTCAAAGCTAGCAATGACGCCGCAATCTTGTGTGTTTCTCTTATCATCAATCCGTTGTATTCCAAAATTCTTGCCCTCACACCATATAGCATTGAACATAGTGCACTACATGTTGAGAGTTCACGCTCAACATCACGTGATCATATGTGCATAGCACTAACCTTATAGAGTGCTATAAAGAAAAGGGTTAGATCCCCTAACCCTAACCCTAAAAGGGTTTGTATATATTCTATTTTTTCAACTAATTCTAGTGTATAGTTAGTCATTTGTGGTGTGCTCTCTAGCTGTACCCTCTCTCCTCATCTCCACTCTTCTCCTCTCCCCTCTTCATATTTTGTCATGGTATCAGAGCTTCCTTGTCTTCCGCTGAGACATTGTGATTCTTGAGAGTGATTGAGAGATTGAGAGATTGAGAGAGATTGAGTGTTTCATTCTCTTCCGTTGAGAGAATTTCCGTCCATTGAAAGAAATTTCCGTCATTGCTCTTGAGAGAATTCTGATTGAGAGCTTATGTTTTTCATTATTGAGAGAAGAGTGAGAGAGCTTACAAAGCTCGGATATAGGGAGAGTTCATTTGAGAGAAAAGAGAGTTTCCAGAGACTATTGAGAGTCTTGTGAGAGCTCTTCGTGAGAGAGATATGCTCATGACAGAGAGTCTGAGTTAGCCAAAGCCTCGACAACAGCAGCTCCAGAGTCAAGGAACGACTCAGCTTCCCAACATAGTAGCAGCAAGCGGCTGCTCTCCTCCGCATCAAGCAACTGCATAAGCCAACGTAGTATATACAGCTCCTCTTTATCGACCAACGAGCCAAGCTGCACCGTCTACAGCCTCTCCTCCAAGCACTTAGATGCCTTAGCGCTCCTCTTCGTCTCCAACAGCCACGGGCTGCAACGGCTCCAGCATATACCACCAAGCCTTGTCTAACGGGCTCTCTCCATCTGCTGACTCCAACGACTTCCGCTATTCTCCAAGATGACCAGCAACGAGCCGCCATCACAACAAGCTCCTATCAAATCCCGTGACCCGTCGGACTCCATCAACGCTCCTCCAAATAGAATCGCCACTTCTCTAATTGAGCCATAGTCGCTACACACAGCCACGCAAAGCGCATCAACCACTGCTGCTGCAACGAACGCTTGACCGACTAGCGCCCACGATCCAAAGTCTGCTACAAGCACCTAGCAACGGTTTGGTGCTAGGTGCTTGTACCTAGCATCCAAAGTCTGCTACAAGCACCTAGCATCAACCACTGCTGCTGCAACGAACGCTTGACCGACTAGCGCCCACGATCCAAAGTCTGCTACAAGCAGGACGGTTTGGTCGAGCGGTCTAAGGCGCTGCATTTAAGCTTCTATCCTCAACATCGACCGCCATCAACGTAGATAAGATTAGTGCCCACAGCTCCAAGGCCAACGGGCCTAAGCAGTTGTTTGCAGCCTCTCCAACGAAATCGACGGCCTAGCTCCAACGACCGAGGCTCCTTCAACCAAAGACTAGCAGCGCTCCCACGACATAGCCCGACTGCCTCTCCTATGCTTCAACTACTCTGCGCCAATCAACATCCCAAGCCTCACGGGCTCCTTACCTCAATACGACCTCATAGCGAGCTTCTGCAAGTCGACGGGAGGGAACACGACTCCATCAACGGAAATCCAGAGGTCAACAGAATCTTTTTGGATTTCGTCAGAATCTTTTTGATTCCGGTGGCTCACCTTGCAACACGTGGCAGATAGGGTTGGTCAGCAACCCTAGGTTTGGTTAGCCACCAGTGGTCAGTCGCTTGACACATGGCAGATAGGACCTAACCAGGGTTAGGTTCAGTCAACCCCTAGTTAGGTGGTTTGATCACAATTGTGCCACGTGGCAACGTCATCTTATCTGCCACATCACCTGACACGTCATCTGTGCCATGTCATCAATGCCACATCACCTGTGCCACATCATCAGTGCCACGTTAGCATTGCCACATCACCCTGCTGACATCATCTGTGCCACCTCAGCACTGCCACCTCAGCAGTCCAGTCAACACTGACCTCTGCAAGCACACACAGTGCTCCACAGACACTTCATGTGACCACTCCTGCCACCTCATCACTGGTTCACAGGCACACCTCTTGCTAGGCACAGTGCCACATCATCACTACATGTGACTCACAGTGACACATCATCATTGAGCACCATTTGCACTCCTTTTGTCCCTCCACCTAGATCAAGTCATATCTCTTGATCCAGGAAGAATTTGAGGGTGCTCCAAAAAGGAAAGTCGCTCGATTTTTCGTGCTCTACACGCTCGTTACATCATGCGCACATTTCGACGCAAGTTACACTCACATTTGAGCCTCGCCGACAAAACCACTTCCTTCACGCACATTTGCCTCTACATCGACGCATCTGACCCAGCACTTAAAAAGAACAAAGAAAAGGAATTATTTGCTGCTCTTTCATCGATCGATGGTTGGTTTAGATCTAGATCAGAGTAGACTAGATCGCCATAGAGGGGACGCTTTGAATTCCCCAAGTTGCCAATCTAAGCCATGCTCGAAATTCCCGACTAGTACCTACTCGGAGTCAGTCCATACGCTCACATCCGATTTCACATCATTACATTACCTGAAACCTTACGTTCATCAGTTCAGTGAGCAGACTTCAGAGTTCAGAGGCATTGCAGATTGATTCAGTGGGTAGATAGCACTTGATTTCACACACACATGCCACCATTGTAAAGCCTATTTGGCTATCTCACGGCATCGTGCACATCATTTTTCAGCCTTGTAAAGCCTCTTAGCTATTCCCGGCATCATTTCCACAAGCCTTGTAACACAGATTAGATCTTATATACTGCAGTTCTATCTTCACCGACGGTACAGAGATTTCACTTGGCATCTTCAGTGTATTTGCAATTGATTCATACAGAGTTTTTCAGGACACTTTTGAGTACATTGTTTGCACCATGTCGACTAGCAACCTCAATCTGGAGGCATCTGCTAAGTTAGACAACTCCAATTACGGTACATGGAAATACCGAATGGAGACCATTCTTGTGCTTCAGGACAAATGGGAGTATGTCGATGGATCTATACCTAGACCATTGGCCGATCCAGCCACCAGTAGCTCTACTCCATCTGTTGTCACAGATTCAGCAACGGGATTTACATCGGGATCTACATCTACACAAACAGTTTCCACACTAGTAGCAGATCCTGCCATTGCCTGAGCTCAAGCAGAATGGGATAAGAAAGACAAGTATGCCTATCACCTGATCAAGCCACCTGATCAAGCAGAATGTGCAAGATGTCATGCTAGGACAGCTCAACACAGTCAAGACATCAAAAGAAGCATGGGATATGTTTGCAGCTCTCTACGAGTCCAAGAACACATCCAGGATTCTCACCCTGAGAAACCAGATCAACCAGAGTTTCCGCAATAGCAATGAAACCGGTCATGCTTATGTACTCCGCATCAAAGACTACAACAATCAACTTGCAGCAGCAGGAGAGACTATGAATCCCACAGAAATGGTTCAAGTAATCCTGAATGGTCTAGGAGAAGGATATGAGAATCTAGTTCAGAGTATTGCCATCCAACGGCAAATTCCAACACTGGAAGAACTTCAGTCAATTCTACTTGGTGAAGAACTCAGGACTCAGGCCATTCAAGCACGTAAAGGTCATTCTAATGATCAGGCATTCACAGCTTCAGACAGAAGCAGAGGAAAAAGCAAAAATAGAGGTAGATCATATCAGAAAAGTGGTCATCATCAACAAAGTCAAAATCAGCATCAGCATCAGCATCATCCTCAGCAACATCAAAATCAGCAAAGAGGAAATCATTCCAACCGAGGAAGATTCCAAGGACGAGGGAATGCATCCACCAATGTGTCAAACATTCAATGCAACTATTGTCACAAGTCTGGACACTATGAAAGAAATTGCTGCAAGAAGCAGTATGACCAAGGCAATCAATCCAGCAGTAATCGAGGGAATTCCCGAGGAAGAGGAAATCATCGTGGTGGACATTCTAGTCACAGTCATTTTGCAAATGAACATGGCAATATGTTTCTTGCAAGTGAGGAATTGCATCAGACTGATACAATGCACCTAGACAATGCACCTAGACACTAATTTCAATCCCAAAGAGGATTTCAGCTATCAAGTCGACCAAGTGGAATAGGATCCTTGGTACATCGACAGCGGTGCATCATCTCATATGACAAATCATCAGGAATGGTTCACAGAAATGAAGCCATTAGAAGGTCAAAAGAATGTCATCTACACAGCAGACAATACACCGAATCCGGTTCAAGGGACAGGTGTTATCCCTATGAACAATTTCACTGGTACAAAAGGATTAGTCAAAGATGTGCTCTATGTTCCAAAGCTCAGCAAGAACCTTTTGTCAGTAGGTCAAATGACGGAACACAACTACAAAGTCATCTTCGACGGTGATGAATGCACTATCAGAGACAAATCCAAAAGAGGTCACCTAGTAGCAAAAGGTGTCAAAGAAGGACGCTTATACAGGATGCTAGCTACAGTACCAGATAAGCATGCCATGTCAGCTCAAATGCAACAGATGCCACTATCTGCAAAATGGCACAAGAGATATGGTCATGTCAACTTCAAGTACTTGTTAGACCTCAGGAATCAAAATATGGCAATTGGGATTCCGAAGCTATAGTTTCTTGGAAAGGTTTGTGAAGCATGCTGCTTCGGCAAACAAAAGCGAACCAACTTTGTCAGAAGTACCTCTCGTGCATGAGGTATTCTTGATTTGATTCATACAGATGTATGGGAATATGCCCAGACCCGCAGCATCAATGGTTCACTTTATTACTTGACCTTCATCGACGACTACAGCAGATATTGTTGGGTCTACTTTCTGAAAGAGAAATCTGAAGTGTTTGCCAAATTTCAAGAATTCAAAGCCATGGTAGAAAACCAGACAGGCAGAAAGATCAAGGTCATGAGATCCGACAGAGGAGGTGAATACATGTCTTCAGCATTCATGAACTTTTGCAAAAATCACGGCATTCGAAGACAATTCACATGTGCAGATACTCCTCAGCAAAATGCAAGAGCTGAAAGGAAGAATGGGACTTTAGCAGACAGTGCTAGAGCAATGCTTAGTGAAAAGCATCTTCCGAATCAATATTGGGCAGAAGCAATAGCTACAGCTAACTACTTGCTTAATCGGCTTCCTACCGAACCGATACAATGTATGACTCCTTATGAAGCATTCACTGGACACAAGCCACGCATTGGGCATCTCCGCATATTTGGTTGCATAGCATACGCCCACATACATGATGATCATCGCAGGAAATTGGATGCGAAGTCACGCAAATGCATCATGGTTGGCTACAGTGAAGAAAGCAAAGCATACAAATTGTATGATCCCATCAACCACAAAGTCATTATCTCCAGAGATGTAATCTTCGATGAGGAATCAGAATGGAAAACCTCACCTACACAGGAGATAGAAGCATCGACTTCACAGTCATCTACAGAACAGGTTGATGAAGAAGAGCAAGAATTGCCAGCAACACCCCAAGCAGCGCCACAGCAGCTCAGACGGTCTACTAGGGAAAGCAGACCACCAGCCAGATTGACATATGCTTAGAAAGGCAAAGCAATTCAGGTGGAAACCACCAACTATGCTCTTATGACTACCATCATGGCTACAGAAGAGCCAGTGTACTTTGAAGATGCAGTAGACAAGCCAGAATGGCAAACTGCTATGAATGAAGAAATGGAAGCTTTGTATAAAAATAACACTTGGGAGTTATGCGACCTTCCACCAGGAAAGAAGGCCATAGCCAACAAATGGGTATACAAAGTGAAGTACAATCCAGATGGCAGTATTCAGAGATACAAAGCCAGATTAGTTGTAAAAGGATTTGCACAACAATATGGCCAAGATTATGATGAGACTTATGCTCCAGTAGCAAAGATGGATTCCATACGGTTCTTTATATCACTAGCGACACTCAGTAAATGGAATGTGTATCAGCTCGATGTCAAGAATGCATTTCTCAATGGTTATCTAGACGAGGAAGTCTACATGCAACAACCAGCCGGTTATATTGAACCAGGAAAGGAGAACAAGGTTTGCCATCTCAAGAAAAGTCTCTATGGCTTAAAGCAAGCCCCCAGAAGTTGGTACAGCAGAATTGACAAATATTTTGCTGATCTGGGATACATGAAGTCCAATGCAGATCATACTCTCTACTACAAAGTTCAAGGGGAAGATATTACTATTGCACTTTTGTACGTAGATGATCTGATTGTGACAAGAAGCAAGGATAGCTTCATCAGAAAATTAAAACAAGACTTATCTGCAGAGTTCGACATGAAAGATCTTGGACTTATGCACTATTGTCTTGGAATTGAGTTCTGGAGAGATTCAGATAGCACATTCATGAGTCAGCTCAAGTATGTTGACAGTCTCCTGAAGAAGTTTCATATGGCAGATTGCAAAATTGCAGCCACTCCCATGGAACAGAGTTTGAAACTTACTAAAGATTCAGAAAAGCCTACAGTCAATGACAGATACTATAGGCAACTCACTGGATCTCTTATATATCTGACAATCACACGGCCAGATATTTGTTATGCAATAAGCTCACTAGCACAGTTTATGGCAAATCCAAAACAGTCTCACTGGAATGCAGCCAAAAGAGTCTTGAGATACATCAGAGGTATAAGACAATTTGGGATAGAATACAAAGGAAGTCATCCACGGTTGCATGGATACTGTGACAGTGACTATGCTGGAGATCATGAGACCAGGAGATCGACACAGGGATATGCTTTTTTCCTTGGTCAAGGTGCTATATCATGGTTGTCAAACAAACAGCCAAGTGTTTCTTTGTCTTCGACTGAAGCAGAATATAGAGCACTCACTACAGGTGCATGTGAGGCTATATGGCTCAGAAGACTATTGTCAGAAATAGATTACTTTGATGAGTCAAAGCCAACAACAATATACTGTGATAATCAATCGGCTCAAGCATTGGTGAAAAATCCAGTATATCAAAGCACATTGATGTCAGAGAGCACTTCATCAGAGAAAGAGTGTTACTTGGTGACATCACACTGCAGCATTGTGATAGCAAAGAAAATGTTGCAGATATCTTTACCAAACCACTCAGTAAAGAGCTATTCGAGAAACACCGACTAGCTCTTGGTTTGACGCAGAGGAAGGACATTCCCATTAAAGGGGTGTGATGGAATGTAATGCCCAGTCCTTCTTCTATTCCCCAGAATCATCATCTTGAGGGAAGGCCTACTTCATGATGTTGATCTTGAGGGAAGGTGTTGAGAGTTCACGCTCAACATCACGTGATCATATGTGCATAGCACTAACCTTATAGAGTGCTATAAAGGAAAGGGTTAGATCCCCTAACCCTAACCATAAAAGGGTTTGTATATATTCTATTTTTTCAACTAATTCTAGTGTACAGTTAGTCATTTGTGGTGTGCTCTCTAGCTGTGCCCTCTCTCCTCATCTCCACTCTTCTCCTCTCCCCTCTTCCTATTTTGTCACTACACCAAGAAAAAATCAATTAAATAAGCAATCTAAATTATTGAAAGCTCCTAACTTATGCATAACATTCTATATACTGACCTTGCTCATGCATCCCCTAGCATACTCCCATTCTTCCATTGTGATATGCATCCCCTCGTCTTTCTCTACTTTCTCCATTTCATCAAGTAGCCAATCCACATGAATATCCTTTGGAAGTGCTCTTAGATACTAAGGGTATGGCACACGAGATCCATGGTGTGTACGAAAGAGGGCCCTTTCTTCTTGTCTTCTTGCCTTTGCATCCTCGTATCTTGTCACCCATCTTTTCATCACATCACTATTAAGCACGCAAAAGAGGTTGATACTATTATGCAACTCCGTGTCTATTACTTTGTTGCATCCTTTCCCTTGAGGCACAATAGAGGTCATCCTTAGGTCTTCATCATCTCTCCATAGTCGTGGGAGAGAGCTATCCACATCAACAAGAAACTCAGAAATATATACAAGTCTCTTGTACCAACCAACCCTCGGCCATGCTACCTTCGGGTCTTGTATTTTGTCTCATGAAGCCCTTCAAGGTCTTCATGAAGTGCTCCAGGAAGGACAACCATCGTGCATGTATAGTACCGCATATAGCAATCTCATCCACCAAATGCACTATGAGATGTAGTTGGCTTGTGAGAATAGAACGTGGAAATGTCTCCTCCACTAAACAAACTGCCTCCATTGACATAACTCAAGCATTCTCAAGTGTGGTGGGATCTATTTCCTTTGAGCTCACATACTTAGAAATGAAAAAGTACACCATATTAGCAATATGCATTCAAACTTGCACAGAGCATTAATACGCATCATATTTTGTATCATGTAAAGTACCTCACAAGCTCGCCCATCTTGTAAATACAATCTTCCACATCCTTCGATGCACTACGTGAAATGCTAGTAAGTAGTATGAACTGAACCCACGAGGAGGTGGTTGATTAGTTGCTTATAACTATTCACTCACAAATTTGAAAGGAAAAAGATATTATGCACATAAAATACTTACTTGGAGCATCTTGTGCCAATCATGAGATTTCAAGCCATATAATTGCTCTACACCTCTTTTCTTGCTCTTTGTAAAGGCTCCCTTCAAACACCTCATGCATTCAGTGGGAGTACGAATTGTAGTAATAGCATGCTTCACCGTTGCCATCTCTAGCTTTGATAACATCCACGGTGCACGAGGTAAAAAAACATGCCCATTTGGTCTCTCTTGAGGCCAAGCTTCACGCATCCTCCGTGTGGTACATAGATCCTCCCTTATGCATGCCAAATCTCGTGTCCCATTCAAATGCTCCCAAATGGTAGATGCCACATTCTTGAAGATATGCATGGGATCAAGCAGGTGATTGATCTTGAGGTGGGACCAATATGGTAAACGATAAAAGATGGAGTATCTAAACAAAATAAAGTGTTAGCGGGCAATCTTTACTTTCAGCTAATATAGCCAATCTTTACTTCCAACCAATAGTTACAAAAACCCTTACCAACTCATGCCAAGTGGTGGAGGAGTCGTGGAACCGTCCCAAATTCTCATCCAATCTCCCTCGGTGAGTGATTGTGGGAGGACTTCATTCCAAGGGGCAACATATCTAGGATGATCAGGTGGGAGAAATCGATGGTGATTCTCATAGATGACCTTATTTAATGTGTTTGCCCGTGAGGCAACTAGCGAAGGACCACAAATAGGACATGCATGGTAACCAGATGTAGTGAGGCCTGAATAATAGATGCAATTAAGAGTGGAAGGTGGGTTTAGAGTGCCACATCCTTTGCCTATTCATAATTAGAAATGCAATGCTTACCTGAACACTCGCCATAGCCTGGGAAGTCATGCATCGTCCACATCAAGACTGCTTTGCAGTTGAAGTATCATGACGAGGGAGGCCTACTCACATCATGCACCTCGATACCTCTCCAAAGTATCTCTAGCTCATCAATCAAAGGCTCCAAATAAACATCAGGGTTTTTGACTTTATGTTTCCCTGGAATTAGAAGGGTTAGCATAACATGTCCTTTCTTAATAGCCATAGAGGGTGGAAGATTGTAATTCACCAATACCACTGGCCATACACTGTAAGACGTGCTTTTGAGACCAAATGGGTTCACACCGTCCATACCCAATCCAAGTCTCAAGCTCCTAGGTTCTTCCTTGAAGCTTGGCCATGTGTCTTCAATATGCTTCCACATAGGAGAGTCCGCGGGAGTTCTCCACTTGCCATCGGTTGATCGCTGGGAGGAATGCCATGACATGAGCTCTACAATAGATTTGCACTTGAACATATGTTGGATGCGAGGGATTATGGGAAAATGTCACAATACCTTACGAGGCACGTCCAAGGTTTTGAGATCTACTCTATATCTTACCTCTCCACAAGTAGGACACTCTCTTGCATCCTTATGTAGTCCACGAAACAAAACGCAATCGTTGACACATGCATGGATGCGCTTGTAATCTAATCCTCCAAGAGAGGTCACATGTTGCCTTGCCATATCTCTTGAGGTCGGTAGTTTATTCTCCCTTGGAAGCATTTTACACAATAGCCTACACGTGAAGACCATACATGAGGAAAAGCATTCAAGTAATTGACCCACTAGCATAATTCACCATGTTTGCAAAATAGACTTTAAAGCTTACTTGAGTAATGCATTCAAACTTGCATTGCTCCATCCATAGATGGTTTGCAAGTTTAGTAACTCAAGGGAGGCACGTAGAATAGAGAATGTGCACCCCTCAAACAGTGGAGTCGATGCTGTAGTAAAAAGATCATCCTGCTCCATGCTATCATCCCTCCCTTGATGGACATATAAATCCCGCACCATATCATCAAACACCTCCTCCTCCACGGCTTCATGAGGTAATGGTAGAGGGCTACTATCACCATCACTCCATGCATCCGTAACGGTCCCTCCTGAAGATCCCACCTTATATCGCCGACACTTCGCCTCCTCACGGCGAGCATAGGGCAACATATGTGGGTGTGGCACTGCATCCTGTATCAAATTAAAACGGGAGCATAACTCAAACATATGAAGACCCATAGGTATCTCAATCAACCTTAACTTACAAACCCTTACCCTGTTTACAGTCACATCCCATTCTCCATACTTTGAGATATGATTGAGTGTAATCCTATGTGCACGATACATGTTTCCTCGACATCAATCACACAGACATTTGATTTTTTGCTCCAACCACATTTCGCGATGGTGGATACGGAGGGATTCATCCTCACTGGAGCTACTTGTTGAAGATGAAGACATCCTACAAACAAACAACCCACCAAATTTGCTCTTCTTCAAATGTTAAATTTAAACTCTGTGGTGCGTCTAAAAGCACATCTACAGTTGCATCTACAGGTGTGTCTAAAGGCGTGTCTACTCTATGTATTTAGATGCACCTATAGACGTGCCATTAGATGCGATTATAGATGCGGCTTTTAAACCTGCTTTTAGCGCGCTCGCTTTGCTTTTCTTCACATTACTTATACTTCGCGTGGCTTGCTTCCTTCCTTATTAGCAGATCCATAGTTTTGACGCTTAAGAGGAAGGCTCCCATACTTACTTCCAAGCTTACACTTAAGAGGAAGGCACCCACACTTACTTCTAAGCTTAAGGAGAGGAGGACGAACAAGGAGGAGAAGCAACTTTGAAAAAGAAGAAGAACCTTCCATACCTCTATCCAAGTAAGTCCTTTTGCAGTTGATCTTGTTTAATTTGGAAGTTTGCTCTCTTTAGATTTGTACTTTCTCGTATCCAAGAAGCGCATGATTTGGGTATCAGTGTCACGTTTGTGTGTCAGGCGCAATGTCCTTTTCTACTTTTTAGAAATCCCGTCTGTCGGAGCGCATCTATAGGCGCATCTCAGAGCGTGTCTAAAAGCGCGTCTACAGGCGCGTCTAAAGGCATGTCTAACATGTTTGCAGACACAGATGACGTGTCTATAGATGCTCTATTAGATGCTCTATTAGACGCTCTGTTAGACGTTTTGTTAGACGCTATGTTAGATGCTCTGTTAGACGCGTGTATAGATGCGCTAATCAGACACGTCTATAGATGCGCTCTGACAATAAGCCTCTCTTCCCTTCCCCTTTCTTCTCAGCTCATCAGTAATAGATTTTTTTCCTTTTTTTCAGTTCAACATGTGGCCAGGAAGCAGTTCCAGCTCACCTGATCCCCGGAAATCTATTTGCAAGGACTTATATAACCTTTTAGGGCACCCTCCTAGTCCTGCGGAGTTATACGGGTATATGACGGGTACTCTAAACACTCCCCAGGAGTCGGCACTACAGACTCCAAACCACCCCACACTGCCTGAGATCACCCCAACGGAGTTAGCACAGCGTCTTATGCCCCTTCTTATGCCCCTTCCCCCATACCGTCTTATGCCCCTTCCCCCATGCCGTCTTATGTCCCTTCTGCCATCCCGTCTTATGCCCCTTCCCCCATGCCGTCAAGAGGTCCTTCTATCTCGCAGAGCCGTCGATGTACTCCTGTGCCGTCGAGACTCGGTTCTCCAGCTACGAGTGGTCAGCGTAGTCCCGTGCAGTCTCCAGCTATGAGTGGCCAGCGTACGAGCTCGACACGACACGGTAGCAGGCGTAGTAGCAGGGAGAGCAGTGGGGGATGCATGGCACAGTGCTTTGAGAGGGGTGGCGGTGGGGACGATGATG
This sequence comes from Dipteris shenzhenensis, assembly GCF_047967505.1. NCBI lineage: Eukaryota > Viridiplantae > Streptophyta > Polypodiopsida > Gleicheniales > Dipteridaceae > Dipteris > Dipteris shenzhenensis. The sequence continues at coordinate 42,921,681 of NC_141598.1, read as the reverse complement.
ATTCAGATGATTTAGACGTGCCTCCGGGTGATGGTACAATTTATTTATGACATCACTCAGACAGGAGGCATCTTGATGGATGCGCGGGGGAAGGACATCATGGCCTTCATGCACTCTATAATTGCTAACAATTACAGAGATTGCTTTATCCACTACAAAGACCAGCCAAAGAGGTTGGTTGATGAGACCCTCGCTGCTGTTCGCTCTAGGTATCCTAACCCCCCCAATCGCCAGTTCATAGATAAATGGGCCAAGTCAAAGATTGTTACGATACTTGGCAATAAAAGATCTTCACTTAAGAGGCAGGCACTAGCGATACAAGCACTTTTTGAGCTTTCAATTTTATTGCGTTTTGGAGTTGTAATGTTTTATTTGGAATTGTAATTAAAATATGATTGGCTGTAAGAATTGAATTACACAATGTGGATATGGGATTCTTGTAACTACATAGCATACACAACATACACAGCATTCTGTAATTTTTTACAAAAAAAAAGTGTGTCTATCAGTGCATCTATAAACGCATCTATATACGCGTCTGTCTATTCGACTAGCATGTATATTTGCATCTATAAATGCGTTTATAAGTGCGTCTATTTAAGCGTCTAAGTGCACATCTATACGCGCGTGTGTCTGATATATAGACACGCTGATAGACACGAGTCTCCAGATGCAAAAATAGACGTGCAAATAGACGCGTCCATAAGTTTTTTATTTAGTTCAGTAAACACGTCTATGTGCGCGTCTATGGGTGCTTTGTCTTGTTGTGATATAGCCTAGTGGTAAGAACTTATGTATGACTATTAAAGATTTTAAGTTCAAGTCCCCCCTATGCATGAAAATTTAAGCTATCTCTTTGGCATTACCTTTATTATGATACTTAGCTCAATTGGGGTACTTAGTTTAATTGAGTGATAATATATTGGAGGTCTTGAGTTCAAGTCCCCCCATGCATGAAATTTTGAAGCGCAGGGAGTCACCGAGAACTTGCATTAAATTTTGAAGCTATGTCTTTGACCTTACCTTAATTGGGATACTTAGCTCAATTATGGTACTTAGTTTAATTGAGTGATAATTGGAGGTCTTGAGTTCAAGTCCCCCCCACTCATGAAGCAATCTCTTTGGCCTTAGCTTAATTGAAGTACTCCACCTTTCCATCTAAGAAGTCAATTAACTTTCTCAATTGAAAATTAGAGGCATGCTCAATAATATTTATCCTTAGCTTAAGTGATACACATGGAATAATTTGGATCTTAAGGGCCTTTAGAAAAGGTAGATTCTCAGAATAGATGATGGAGTAATCATGTGAGAGCCATTAGGGTATGAAAACCTCAATATCCTACCCTTTCTTTTCCACCCCTTCCCTACTACTTTTTGCATAAATAATACAATTTCGAATTCTCTTTCTTTGGGGGAAACTATAGTCTACATGAGATGATACCAAAAAAGAGGAGTAAAAGGGTTTTAAATTCATACCGTCATAACTTCTTGAGGGGAGAGGGACATCCCTTATAAATAGAGGGAATCCCTCTCCTCCTCCCTTTTCCACTAATTAACACTTTGGATGGGACCTGTGAGTCTCTTGAATTTAAAAATTCATACTATTATATAGGATTGCCTAATGGAATTGAGATTTATTGCATTGAGAAGAGATTATAAGTTCAAAAGAGATTATAAGTTGTAAATAAGTTAGAGGGAATGCATAGGGAAATGGAGAGGGAGTTAGAACTTAAGATAAGGAAGCTTGGAAAGGAAGAATCATATCTCATCCAATAACGAATAAATGAATTGTAGGCATCACCTTCCTGTGGTTGGTAAGTAACCCGCTGGTTTTTGACAATACTCCGAAGCTAGCTCGGGGAAATACAAAAGTATTTATACAAGCAATTAATATTAGGAGCCACTAAGCTGAAGATTTATTTTACCTTGTTAATTCTCTACGGAGAGAATCAGCGGGAATGGAATGAATGAGTAGTGTGAGCTGTTGAAATCTGTCCGAAAGGATCAAAGATAATGTGGTTAGCCATGGCAAATGTTACAAGTGGTTTCAATATGTGGGAGCCTGTGGCTTTTGCTTGAGAGAAGCAAAGGTGGCAACCAAGTCCTCGTACTCGGGAAGACGTGGGTGCGTACGAGGAACTTGATTGTCGGTGCTGAATGCATTGGGTTCTGATCTGGAAGAGTGACGTTGATGCGAAAATGGAGGAGGACTTTGGGAAGCAGATTGTACTGGTAATGCGGTGGGAGCAAATCTGCGCGGTGGAGGTGGTGGCGGAGCTCGTTCTGGTGGCTTGGAAAACATAAGCGGTACCGTCGTATGCATCACGATCGACGATGGCGATATTGAGTCAGCATCAAACTCAGAATTCACAGCCTCCGGCCTGTAATCAATCCTCTGCAGACGACCCGTTTTCCGTCGTGTTACGCAACATCACATGCCAGCAAAAGAAGCTCCAACAAATCGACATTCGAGAGTTGCAAACAGAGCAAAACATTTCGTGTGGATCTTCCATTCAGCCCTTACTTTTAGTAGTAGATCGTACTCCTTAGCGATGTCTTCCAGCAATGCTTGTTTTTGGGCTTCAGATGGGTCTCGCGAAGATAATCTCTCCAAAATCTGTGCGAGGTAAACACATTTAGAACGCATTCACCGTTAATTGATTTGTAAGTCCTTTGCTGAGTACACGCTCTGAACTTTACCGCTTGGTTGACATGAGACTCAGCTCGTGGCTCTTGCATCTCCGCGATAAAATCCTTCCCATACTTCGTTGCCAGAATTTCGCGGAGCTCTTGCAATTCTGGCAGATCTGAGCAATTTGAGGCAGCGAAGGCCAACGTTGCCAGAGGTTCTTTCAAGTCGGCGGGACATTCTCTGCAAGTCATTGTGCCAACGAGTGACGTTAATAAGACTCCTCATTTGATGAGCAAATGCATGTCGTGGGCTGCAGATTCTCACCGTTCAGCGCCAATATCGGGTAGATTATCGAGCACCAGCTTACAGTATAACCCAATCGTATCGTAAGCAGAGAGCTGGTTCTGCTTCCTCCAAACGCGTCCTAGCTAAAACCAAATGGGTGCAAGGACAGATTGAATTGAACGAGAGGAACACAGTTATAAAATAAATCAAAGGGAAAGCGGAAGCATTCAAAAAAAGCAGCTCGTACGTTGAGAAAGAAGTGCATAGGCTGAGATCTCGGTGATCTCTTCAAAGTCGAGTATAGTGCAGCTAATCGACTTATCAATTGCCCAATAGTACAGATCAGAGCGTCTATGCTAAGCTAGTATCTCATATGATACTACGAGCTGCGAAGAAGCAAGAAATTGGAAGACAAATCTGCGCTAAGCTTACCCGCATACGAGCGCTATGCTCCTGGTCGAGCTGGAGGAGCTGAGCAACATCCCGACGCAGAAGTTTCACTTGACCTTCTTGGCGGTTCCGCAGCAACTGGATTCTGGCGAAACACATCTCCAACAGCTTCTTGCTGGATAAAGTAGAAGGCACATATCATGCCCATAAATCGGGAGAAAAACCCAAAGATACAAGATCTCGAAGGCAATGAAGGCATTCGAAGCACAGATTTATGCAGCAAAAATCAGAAAGAGGGCAGCAAAAATCAGAGAGAGGAGGAGAGGAAAGATGGGCGTCGCACCATCTGGATCGCTTGAAGTTCTGGCCGCAGCATGCCATTGAAGGGAGTGGACAAAAAGCCATGATCTTAGTATGTGCAGAGAGTAAAGCTTCTGCACAGATGCTACGAAGAAAAGGCTTATGGGGGAGAAGCTACTGACATCCATAGCCAGGACATTGACAAAACGCTTCATATAAACGCAGTCCAAACACAGATATGGACGGTTACTCTTTGTCCCATAACGTGAATGGCGGATCTTTTGCTTAATCTAAAGGCAAAGCCTGTATCTCTTTGCCCACCTCAAACGCATTAGGCTTGCTTCCGTCCTTGAGGTTTTGTAGATTTAGTACAGTTGCAAGTCAACCTTATTCTCGCTTTACTTTCCCAAACCTCTATAAAGAAGCATCTTTTCTTCATATTCAACTTCACCAACGACGCATGGCGTGGAGAGCACCCCCGTTTTAACTCTCCATAGACTCGTAGCATCAATCGCACCCCCCTTTTAACTCTCGGTGGACTCGTAGCATCAATCTTTCTTTCTCCTCGTACTAGTAGCATGGTGATGGGTTCAAGACCCTCTTCACTCGGTCTCAAGGTGGTATCATAATTTTAAGAAAACAAAATATCAAATTTCAAAACCCAGTTTTCAAGAAGTGTTGTGTGTGAATGCACACATCCTCATGTGTGTACACACAAAGCTTCTCTCTCTCTCCCTCTCTCTCTCTCTCTCTCTCTCTCTCTCTCTCTCTCTCTCTCTCTATATATATATATATATATATATGTATGTATGTATGTATGTATGTATATGTATATATATATAGTATTAAAAATATATTATATTACATAACATATAATTTATTATTTAATATATATATTAATATGTTATATTCTATTATAATATAATAACATATATTAAATTGTATTACATATTTATCTCTCTCTCTCTCTCTCTCTCTCTCTCTATATATATATATATATAATAGTATATAAAATATATTATTTTGTACATATTATAATATATATTCTATACTATTCTCTTATACTTAATATAGATTATATTGTATTCTCTCTCTCTCTCTCTATATATATATATGTATAAATATATATATATTGTATTCTCTATGTGTGTGTGTGTGTGTTGTTGGGGGTAATGGCCTTCACCCTCACACATGTGTGGAAAAAATACAAAAAAAAAGAAAGGGGGGGGGGAGCCCCACGTTGTTGACACGTGTACAAGAGGAGCATGCCATCCCATAAGCACTTGTGGCCCTTGGAGGACCTTGAATATAATGAGCCCTTGAGCCCTCCACAGATAATCCCCTCCCGGGAACTTTAGGGGGGTTGTGGAGCTTTCAAACATGGCTATGGGGCAGGCTTGGGGACCCCGCACCTGACGTGTATCCAAGTGACACGCGTCAGCTTTTGCGTGCACCAACATTCAGTATCAGAGCCAGTTCGGGCGATGGCGGCTGCACAAGTGATGCTGGATGGACAAAAGTAGTAGAGCCCAATCCGCCTTCACATGATCATCCAAGCACTGTAGTTTCCCTTCTAATCATACACCACTGCCCATAAGGACTAAGATACCTTTTGTCAGCATCCCACTACCTTAGAGAATTACCATAAACTCAATGTAAGGGAAAGACACCATCCACCTTTCTTTGATGCATTACAGCCTCCTTTATCAAAGCATCAAAAGTCCTTCTCCACTTTGCAGTCCATAGTCCTATTACCTCAACCAAGGCCTCTTCCCTTATTCAACAATGAGCACCTTACTCGCTACACTGTAGCCACCCTCAAGCTCCTATCAATTCTTGAAAGATGAAGGGAGAAAGAATTAGCGTCATAGCTCACCATCCTTGGCTTGTCCATGAAAGGAATGGGTAGGAGACCCCTCACAATGAGTTGCAACACTTAGTGGCTACAGCCACATCAGCTTCATTACTGTCAGACATGATTGAGCTCTCATCTTCACTGCTACTTTCACCTCTCTCTTCCTCATTTGCTAAACCTGAAACCTCAGCCCTTTCGGTATGCACAATCACAGTGTCAACCATGAACTGATTGCATTCAGCCATCATAGGCATATCATCACATAACACTAGAGCATGATCATTATCTATACACATAGACTTATCCTTAGCTGCCTTTAATGGGCTCTCAACCTTTCTGCCATCTATGGTAGCAACCCCTTCTCTTGAGCTCTCTTCTGCCAACTCACACAGATCTGGTTGAGCAACACCCTCCTCCATAGCAACTGACAAGCCTCTATTCATAAGTGTAATGATTTCTAGCTCCCTTACAACATCAGCTCTATATGCATCCTGTTCCTTCAACAGTGAAGACAACTGACTCTCTTCCTCTGATGAGATGCTCTCTTCCTTTGTCTCACTCAAAAAATCTCTCTCTTCATTTGTGACTGTCTCCTTAGGTTCCTCTTCCAATTCCAGCCCACAGCTCATCACATAACCTGGTACTATCCTTGCACCAGTTGAACTTCTGTCTCCTCCATCCATAGCCTCTCTCCTGTTATTTTGACCTCTGCTTCTTCCTGCAGTCTCCATCCAATTTAGGCTGAGAGTTTTCATCATTAGCTCCTCAGGGAATCATCCTGCACAGGAATAGACACCGGCTCTCTCTCTGCATATGCCTTGATCATTTCTGGGCTTCTAATGAGATTCTTAGGCTCTTCTTGCATGCCTAGCTGCTTCAATCTCTTAACCTTCCATTCTTTCTCCTTGGCCACTCTGACTACATCCTCAAAACTATCAACGTTCTTCAGCTCCACCTTCAGATGGAGGGTAAGGCTCCAAACCAGCCACAAACCGGTCTCTCTTTATCATCTGTAGGGGTACTTCAGGAATCAAAGCCTCACACCATAGGCTCCATAGTCTACCAAAGTCTATCAGATACCGATCCACATCCTGACTATCCTCTTTTGCTGAATTTTGCACAACTCCTTCCATACTTCATTAGGGCTCCTGGATTGTGCAAACCGTGCAAGGAAAACTGCTCTCACCACTGTATACTCTAGATTTTGATGCTGAGGATGAGTAGTCCTGAAGGTAGCCACTTGAGTCTGCAACCATGCTTTTGCATCTCCCTGCAAACAATAATTCATGATCTAAAACAAAATCTCAGGGGTTGCACTATCTTTCATAAGTGCTGTAAATTCCATCTTTTCCAAGAATCTCATTGCATTCTCATATGGCATCTCCCAAAAGTCTGGAAAGTCTCGTGCCATCTCTCTGAGCTCTTCAACACTACAACTCACTGCACAACTTCACACTTGTAAACTGAAGTGCACAGTCCTCCATGGAGGCACCAAAACGTGGATGGACAAAAGCAGTAGAGACCAATCTGCCTTCACATGATCATCCAAGCACTGTAGTTTCCCTTCTAGTCACACACCGCTACCCATAAGGACTAAGATACCTTTTGTCAGCATCCCACTACCTTAGAGAATTACCATAAACTCAATGTAAGGGAAAGACACCATCCACCTTTCTCTGATGCATTACAGCCTCCTTTATCAAAGCATCAAAAGTCCTTCTCCACTTTACAGTCCATAGTCCTATTACCTCAACCAAGGCCTCTTCCCTTGTTCAACAATGAGCACCTTACTCGCTACAACCAGCCACCCTCAAGCTCCTATCAATTCTTGAAAGTTGAAGGTAGAAAGAATTAGCGTCATAGCTCACAATCCTTTTCCATGAAAGGCTCAGGGGGGTCACTATGTATAAATCCTCTATATCACGTGCGTTCAAGGCCTATATTTAAAATCCCTTATCTGTAAATTTTTTCATTAATAAAATGTACCCCTTTTCTATACAAATCTGTAAATTTTTTCCAAAACTATTTTAAATAGTCCCTTATGTATATTTATTTCTGTAAATTTTAGAAATAAAAAATATCCTTCTGTTGAACTCACGTGATAGGGTTACATACGATGAGTGACCCCCCCGAGATGAAAGGAATGGGTAGGAGACCCCTCACAATGAGTTGCAACACTTAGTGGCTATAGGCTATGCAGCCATGCACAAGCCCTTGCAACACTTAGTCATCACTGAGCACACTTCATAAATTCCTCTCTAATCACCTTCTGCAGCAGCGCATACACTGGTATCTGGTCCAATGTATGTGCAACATCAATGAACATCTTCCTCTTCAGTCCTCAGGTTGACTAGATTTTCTCATCACTATCTCACGTAATGATAACTCATTGTAGCTTGTCCTGCTCACGGTGTTTACATGACCAAACTCTTGTCATCTGAGGTCCTCCCAGCTGTACAATCAACTATCAAGCCGCCTCCTACTGTAGACATCCCATAGAGGTGATTACACGATCGATTGCTTGGACCATCTCATCTCCCTACTTGCCTACGACACTCTCCTCACAAGAACCCCAGGCCTCCATAGTCCAAACACACCTCTAGAACCTATCACCACAATGACCTTCATGCGTAGATTTTTGGCTTCTTCCGCTCATTACATTTAGATCCCTCCCATCAACTACGATCCTTCCAGCAACAATCATGTCCATCAGCACTAAGCTCCTCCTACTTGTAGTCCTCCTTCTCATGAGCTTCCTTAGCTAAGGCTGCAAGCCCCCCCATGATCAGCTTCCTGCCTCCCCTTCAGAACCATATAGACTCCCCCCTTCTTGTGTGCAGAGCTCTCGCCTCTTCCTAGGTCCTCCAGCGCACTGAGCTCCCCTTCACGTGAAGCCTCCTAGTCTACGGTTGCACTCACCTAGCTCCTCTGCGAGCTCATAGAACAACTGACCTCTTGCTCTCCTTGCAAACCTAGAATCCCTTGAGCTCTCCTACTCTCCTGCTCTCTATATAGCTTCTCCCTACCATCCACCCATGACAGCCCCTCCTTCCCTATGTGATTGCCCAACCCACTTATGTTCAGCTCGTCCTCCTTCTCTGTCAGCGTATTGTGATCCTTTGCAAGGCCACCTTCAAGCTTACGGTTCTCCTCGTCTCCACTATGAGCTTCTCTTCACAAGAAGCTCTCGTCACCCTTCTAGAGCTCTCTCCCTCCTGGCTCTCGTGCTCATGTAATGGCTATGCTTCTATCCTCCAGGAGTCTCCCTCCCTGGGGTTGCGACTCCCCCTTTCTCTTTCTGCACCCTGCTCCCCTTCGAGCTCCTCTATTCATGTGTCCATGCTCCCGAGTGCCCACGTACTTCTTTCAGAATTCTCCTGCAAGCTGCTCTCCATGTACATGACTTCGTCTTTTCATCCAGAAGCTCCTTTTTCCTCGTTTACGTAGCATGCATGGCCTCCTCTGATTATAGCCACGTCATCATAGTTAGCCACCTCATGCTGCCTTTTTACCACTCTCCAAATCCTTCAACCTTAGACACCACCAATGCACATAATCTTCAAGCAAATTTTTATTACTTGATTGCCACATATAACTGCGTGTCCATGAAGCTCACAACCCATGACATAATTGCTCACATGACTTACAAATCAGGAGCAATCATGGTAAGACAAACATAGCTCCAAACAACAATCAAAGACATGTCCTCCCACACCAAATGCTCTGGAGTGCCTAATGTACCTACATTGCTTTTCATCATCTCCTAGAAGTCCCTGTAGAAGTGTCTTCCATCTCAAGAAAATAGATACATCAATGTGGAATCCGTCACGAGGGTGTCCATAACTCAAAGCCACCACCATATACACTCACCCATCAACATGCAACAAGTGAAAAACATTTTTTCATTTTTATCCACACGACGCGTGGCATCATGCCATTTTCTCTGGATGGATCGAAACCTGTGGACTGTATGCACTTGTGTAGAGGTGTCATGATCTATATGAGTGGGTGTTAAGTGAGACTCATCACGGAGTGCCGTGATTTGCGATGATCTTGAGTGTGGTTGTTGATGGCGTGGTCTTTGAGGCACTTTGGGCAACTTGGATCTATTGACCCCATGCGGTTTGTCCACGTGGTTTTGTTGTAGTGCTGGTCTTGATTTGGTTAGTGCTTGGATTTAATGCTTCAGGGTTCATCCATGGGGGGGTGTTGGAGGTAATGGCCTTCACCCTCATGCATGTGTGGAAAAAATTAAAAAAAAAGAAAGGGGGGGGAGCCCCACATTATTGACGTGTACAAGAGGAGCATGCCATCCCATAAGCACTTGTGGCCCTTGGACGACCTTGAATATAATGAGCCCTTGAGCCCTCCACATATAATCCCCTCCTGGGACCTTTTGGGGGGCTATGGAGCTTTCACACATGGCTATGGGACATGCTTGGGGACCTCGCACCCGGCGTGTATCCAGGTGACTACGTGCACCAACATGTGTGTGTGTTTAAATTTAAAAAGTCCCATCATTGACTGAGTTATACAATTAAATCCATCCATGGGATAATTTCTTTAAAAATAAGACTATGATAGTCAAGACTTATATATTGGTATATGGATCACTATATAGACACAATAGAAATATCCAAAAATAATTTTATTAAAAATTCCAAATGCCTTTGAGAAACTAATACAAGAATATCTTAAAGTGCCGAATCTTTTTGAAGTTGCAGGTACCTTGGTTGGGGATCACTTACTTGCCACTAGCCATAGAAAACCATTTGTTAGAACAAAATTGGTATCATGTAGGAAAACATGTAATGCCTGTGTTCCCTAGCTTGTTATCGCTTATACCAAAGAAACGTAGAACCCCAGAAAGATTCAAATTGTGTACCACAAAAAGAAAGCTTGTATGCCAAAAGTAATCTACTATTTCTTGCATTTTGCTTTACGATACAAAAAAGGTCTAGTTCTAGTTTTTGGTCCAATAGTTTCCATTTCTTTTCATCCCTCTGCCAACTTTTGGCAAATAAAGGCAATTTTGGTAGGGTCATAACATGCAGACATCCTAGCGGTCTTACAGAATTTGTTTGAGTTCTTCATTGGAATTTCCTATAAAATTCAGTTATCAACCAAATTAGGGGGGTGGTCCAATACTATTGTTGAGAGTTCACGCTCAACATCTACATAGCACCATCACATGATCATATGTGCATAGCACCAACCCAATAGAGTGCTATAAAGGAAAGGGTTAGATGCCCTAACCCTAACCCTAAATGGGTTTTTATATATTCTACATTTTCAACTAAATCTAGTGTACAGTTAGTTTTGTGGTCTGCTCTCTAGCTGTGTCCTCTCCTCATCTCCACTCTTCTCCTCTACCCTCTTCATATTTTGTAATGGTATCAGAGCTCCCTTGCCTTCCGTTGAGGCATTGTAATTCTTGAGAGTGCGAGAGAGATTGTGAGATCGAGAGTTCCTCTTGAGTGTTCTTCGTGCAAGTTCACTTCTGTTGAGAGAGACATTTCCGTTCATTTCATGAGAGAGAGAATTTCCATCCATAGGATTTCCGATCATCTCTTTCGAGAGTTTGTGAGAGATTTGCGTTCTCTTCCATTGAGAGAACTTCATCCATTGCATGTCTAAGAATTCCATCCATGGTGAGAGAGAGAGCTTGTGAGAAAGAGTCTCTATGAGTGTTCTTAATCCCTGAGAGATATATAGTTTTTTTTATTTAGTGAACTTGAGAGGTTCATGAGTTCGAGAGATCTGCAAGAAGAGAGATAGTAGAAACTCTCTTAGCAGGGAGGGGGTCTCTTTAAGGGAGACTATGCTCCTTTGGCTTTGAGAAGAAGAGAAAGCCTCTGCAGACTTTAGCACTCCATCGCCAAGCTTCATCTTCACCGGCCAAGCTTGCCAAACGAGCCGGACCCTCTTCATTCATGAGGCAACTCCAACCGTTTGGGCAAGCTCTTCCGTGGCCTTCAGCAAGCTTCTACGAGGCTACACCTCCATGCACACTCTACAATAACCAATTGCATCTCTTCTCCAAGGGACTCACCTGTCTGTAGCACAGCTTCCATTGTCCACAGCAGACAACCTCCACCAAGCGGCTTCCACAACCCAACACGTACGCCACAGCTCCAGTCCATCGATGACTCCTTCCATCTAAGGCGATCGATTTCTCCATGGCAGATATCTTCTTCTGCTCCAACAATCTCCTGGAGCAGTTCCATAGCTAGCACTCGTGGCTCCAACGATGGCACTTCTCTATTCTAGCTGCTCTTAATGCTACTACAGATGCTTGCCTCTCTAACCAAGCATCTTCACAACCACCACGCATAAAAACAACACCATAATGCACGAAGCTTCTCCAACGACCGATTGCTGCTATCCACAGCATCTACCACCTCATAGCCAAAGCCTCTCCAACAACTAGCCCGAACGACGAGTGGCAGCAAATAATAGCTAGTGCCTTCATAGTCTGCTCCAGCACAGTTGACGCCGACTATCTCTCTAATGACCCCTATGACCTACAAGCTCCAAACAAAGCACCATTGTATAAGCCTCATAAAAGAGGCGACGCCTCTAGAGCAACATCAAACCGTTTCCACAACGGATGCCTCAGACGGTCGCCATAGCCATCCACAGTGCCATAGCCTTCAAGCTGACCACGTGGCAGATAGAACCTTTACCATGGTTAGCTTCACCTAACCTTGAACACCCAAGGTGTGGTTATTGGTCAGTACATGTGGCAGATATGCCTAAACCCAAGATCGGTTTACCCTAGTCAAGATAAGATGCAGTTGGTTGACCTGAAGTTTAGAAGGTGTTGTTAATGGTCTACCATGTGGCAACCTTATCTAAGTGCCACATCATCTTATCCTCTCATCTGGCAATGTCATCAACAAGCCGAGTCAGCAGCTTGTGCCACATCACCATCAATTAACATGTGGCAGCCAACTACTACCACATCATCTTATTTGCCACCTCATCAACCAGGTCAGCAAGTCAAAGTCTAAGTGCCACATCATCCCTTTGACCAGTCAACAGTCAACTACCACCTCATCACTACCACATGGCACACAACCTCCTACCAGGCACTGTTACCTCCTACCAAACACACACAGGCTCTGCATGTGGACCCAGCTACCATAGAGTGCTTCATAGGCACACCTCTTGCTAGGCACATTGCCACATCATCACTACATGTGACCCATAGTGACACATCATCATTGAGCACCATTGCACTCCTTTTGCCTCTCCACCTAGATCAAGTCGTATCTCTTGATCCAGGAAGAATTTGAGGGCACTCCAAAAAGGAAAGTCGCTCATTTTTTTGTGCTCTACGCGCTCGTTACATCATTGCACATTTCAGCACAAGTATCACTCACATTTTAGCCTCGCCAATAAATCCACTTACTACATGCACATTCGCTTCTACATCGACACATTTGACCCAACACTTAAAATGAACAAAAGAAAAGGAATTATTTGCTATTCTTTCATCGATCGACGGTTGGTATAGATCTAGATTAGACATTAGGGGAGAATTGGGGTCTCAAAAGGGCCTCATAAGGAATGGATTAAGAAATGGATTAGTCCTAATGAAAGGGCCAAGGTAGGTCCCAAAAAGTCCTTACCCCCCCTCAACTAGGTGGGTTAAGCCCACAAGTGACCCCACCTCTTACACCTCTTACACAACTCTTACTCCTAGGTGGGAACCAAAAAATTCAAATTTTCAAATTTTCAAAATTCAAAAATTCAAATTTTGAATTCCCTCCCTCCTCTCTCCTCCCTCCCTCACTCCCCCTCCTCCCTCCCCCTCCCTCACTCCCCCTCCTCACTCCCTCCTCCTCCTCCCTCCTCCTCCCCCTTCCCCTCTCCTCCCTCCCCCTCCTCACTCCCTCCTCCCCCTTCCTCCTCCTCCCCCTCCCTCCCTCCCTCCTCCATGCCTGCTCCTTCTGCCCTCCCCCTCCCTCCCTCTGCCACGCCTGCTCCTCCTGCCCTCCCCCTTCCTCCTCCACCGTTGTTCCTCCTCCCTCCTCCCTCTTGCTCCTCCCTCCTCCCTCCTTCCTCCTCCACGCCTACTCCTCCTCACCCTCCACACATGCTGGTCTGCCCCCCTTTCCTCCTCTTCAACTACTGGTCCTCCCTCCCCCATCCCTCCTCCTCGCCCTCCCTCTTCCTACATGCTGGTCCTTCAAGCCTGCATCTCCACACCTTCTCCTTCTCTACACTCCTTTAGTCATGGCACCATTCGAGGACGTCTCCAACAAGTACCAAGTTCACTTAGAGTTGGAGGCTGAATATGCAAGCACATATAGTCTAGGATTGAGGGGAGCTTCCAAAATCCACAATCTAATTCGTTCGTAAGAAAAGAAGCATCTCAACCTTTGGGTAGAAGGATCCTTGTATCCTTTAGATCGTGCCAACCAAAAGAGCCCTCCTTTCCATACAATGCATGAGCTAGTTCAGTTTGTTGGAAATGGACATGCGGGGTTGCTTGGTTATTGCAATTGGTTAAACAATGCTCAGTCAATGGCTATGCAAGCAAGCGAGATGCACAGAGCCCAAGCAGAGATGCTAGCACATTTAGGAAATAGCACCATTGCTGCAATGCATAACTCTACGCAAGATCTTCAAAGGGAGAACCAAGATCTTTATGATAAAGCCAAAGCATTGGACTTGGAGCGACATAAATTAGAAGAGTCACTCTCTAAGCTAGTTGAGTCCAAAAAAGGCTTGGAAAGATCAATATACAATCAAGTACGATGGCAGAAGAACGAGTGCAAAAGATGAAAGAAACACCTTTGGGATTGAAGGAGAGGAAAATAAGGTACTTACATAACATGGATGCATTGGCACCCACTGGTGGTGCTAGAAAGAGGAGAGTCTGGGCTACAAGGTTGGTTATCAAATGTTCCAATGAGATTACACTCTTTTGTTCTACGCTGTTTGTGACTAAGGTTTTATTATGTTCTTCTTTAGGAACGTCATGAAAGATGTGATGGGAAGAACGGACGGGGATGATATTGACTATTCATATGCTCTAGCTAGTTTATTGAAGTCAAGTGATGTCATTGGGATACTAAGGGACCCAAGACACAAGCGCCTACATGTGCAAGTTGTTGAGGAGGTGATGAAGGACTTCAAGGATATTGTGGATGCAAAGGAGATGCTTGCAGCTTGTGATACTGCCGGTGTAAGTCGTGAAGCTTACACATCTGTTTTCAAAAATTTCAAGTCTACTATTTTGGGAAAGTATAAGAAGTCTACAGTGCCCCTACCCACACCTTGGTTTGTGAGATGTGTACAGCGAGAAACAAACCAATGTGCAAGAGAAATGCTTGGAGGATACCGTTGTGTAAGGGGCACAATGACTTGGAAGAGTAAAAAGAAATCTGGCTTGCAAACCTTTGAGGTGAATGCTTTCAACAATGTCTACTTAGATGTTGAGAAACTACAACAAGCAATGGTCAAATTTTATGGAATGAGAGAAGATGCTAAGAGGAAATCCATTATAGCATTGCACTTTACTTGGATCATTTCCTATATCATGTTTATCCTAACGATTTTTCTCTTTTGTTGTATAGATTGCAATGGAAAGCTCATATTTGTCATCAAAATGGATGACGCTCAATTGGTGAAAGAACACAAGTTAGAGAGAGTCAGCATCTGCATTATGAATAAAGCCTTAGCCTTTGTTCAAGGGGATGAAAAAGTAGAGCAAGATTTTTCAGTGCAATCAGAGAAAGATAAATGGTGGCTTGTAGCATTTGAGACTCTGAAAGAGTGCCATGAGACATTGAAGTGGGTTCTAGATAGAATAGGAATCCCATCGACCATCCGAAGACAAGAGGAAGGGCAAACATTAATAGTGATGGCCATGGAACCTTTCAAGTTGAATGGCATCTTGTTGGTGATTTGAAAACCCTCAAGTGCTTGCATGGTTGTGATAGAGGGGCAAATGCAATGAACACATGCCTTTATTGCATGTGTTTGCAACATAAGCAAAAGGATGGCTTACAATGGGAGAATGGCATTCTATCTTGCAGCCAAACGCAAGCTCTGAACCACAACAAGAAGGATCCAAAGTGGGATCCCATCTTGCCCATCCCACTTGAGAGAGTACGCATATGTACTTTACACACAAAATCCCGTGTACTTGATAAGTTGTTGTATTTGCATCTTGTTTATGCTTGGAATTTAATTCTGCAAGAAGTGTCTGCACGGTGCATTGCAGAAGCTGAGAAGTTGTCAGAGATGGGATTCCATGGAGGACATGTCAAACTTAAGGAGGATAAGAAAATGTCCGGGGCAACACAGAATCTTCCTGCAAAAGTGTCCATGGGTGGAGGGAAGGCAAGGAGATTCCTATCGAACCACAATCTCGACAAAGACAAACATACATTGTCTCAAAGTAGTTTGGGTTGGGAATACTGGAAAGCATTGTGTGAATGCATAACCAATAAGGCTTCTCATCCTCAAGTAGCAACTTTGAGAGCTTAAGTATGGACAAAGGTAGACCACCACCTCCATGGCATCCGTGCACACGAACCTATCCGGGTCCGGTGGCACCTCCCCTAACTCTCGTGAGCCCTCCCTCAACACCCCCAAGTCCTGCGAGCCCACTCCCTAGTCTCCCAAGTCTCTGAGCCCACTCCCTAGCCCCAAGAGCATGAGCCTTCCCCTTAGCCTTCTCCCCAGCCTTCCCCTCATCCTCAGCCTCAGCCTTAGCATGACCCTCAACCTTCCCCTCGGCCTCAGACTCAGCTTGACCCTGAGTCTTCCCCTCAGCCTTCCCCTCAACCTTCCCCTTAGCCTTCCCCTCGGCCTTCCCCTCCCCATGAGATCCCTCTCCCGATCGAACAAAATGTGTTGGATAACCTCCAGGATATAGAGAGGCTTCTTGAGGGTCAACAGACTGCCAGGAAGAGCACCATCTTCCCTCTCCTAGAGATACAACCCATGGCAAAGATGACCCCTGTGCCCATGAGGGTAAAGCAGACTCTGAGGAAGCCCCATCCCAAAGAAGGCCAAATCTCCAGACATCAGCCGCGAGGAGGACCAATGCAGACAAGAGCAGCGGAAGAAGTTCAAGGTAGACATGAGGCTGTGGGAAGGTGTTTGGGTACCTGTAAGGACCCACCAACAGTCAAGAAGCCATACCGAGCAAAACCAGGAGCATGGGCCCTGAGGGAGATCAGGCAAATGCAGAAGACCACCGACAACTTGATCCCTCATGCTCCCTTCCAACGTGTGGTACGGGAGATCGCACAAGGATACAAGGATGACGTGTGCTTCAGCATAGGAGCTATGCGGGTGCTCTAGGAGGCTACAGAGCAAGTGACCATCACTCTGTTCGAGGATGCTAACTTGTGTGCCATCCATGCAAAGCGCGTCACGGTCATGGACAAGGACATGGCTCTCGCGAAGCGGCTATGGAGTGACCCAAGTTTGAACCCCTAAATTCTCTTGCAACCCACTCTTAGGACTTAGACCACCCCCTGCCCTTGAAGGCACTATCTTGTATCTAAGGCCCAAGGGTCGATTTTTTTAAATAAAATATATCAACATTCTCTACACTCTCACATTGTTGTATATTTTCCATTTCAATGCTTGCAGTATGTGATCATTTTAAGTTAAGTTTTAAATTAGCACAGAAGGGAAAAGTGTCCGACACGTCGCCAGGACCCCAGAAATCCCAAAACTTGCCATGACAAAAATTTGGGCATTCTGGCAAGTACCGTCATGCAGAAGGGAAAAGTGTCCGGCATGTTGCTAGGACCCTAGAAAGCCCAAAACCCGCCACAGTGCAAATTTGGGCATTTGGGACTTGCACAGTGTGAATTTGGGCAAGTCTAGAATGCCCAAATTCGTGCCATGGTGGGTTTTGGGCTTTCTGGGGTCTTGGCGACATGTTGGACACTTTTCCCTTCTGCGCGACGATGAAATTCCTTCAGGATTTGATAGAAATGAACTCTTGATACCTAGAATTGGTGAAAATGATACTAAATTGGCTAGAAATTTATTAACACAATTAAAATGATGGAGAAAATATATCATCAATGACTTAAACAAAATACAATGAATTCATGACGAGCAATGATAACTTAAAACAAACAATAAAGACATGTAGTCATGTATCCATTGAAATATCCATTTAAATATATGTTTATATATACAAAAGGCCTCATAGGCTATCTTTCTTCTTGGCTAGTTCAAGTACATCGAGAATAGGGGTCTTTGAATCCCCTAATGGATTCCTAGATATAAATTTGGTCGCAATAGCATTAACATCCTCCTCTCCTACTACCAAAGACATAGCCGTTGCCATCAATGCCATGCCATGAATGTTCAATCCAAAGGCATTGATAGTAGCTAGGTGGTGTACCAAAATGATTTTGTCGGCATTCCGAGTAATGTTGGAGTATCCGAGAGCATGCGACAATGCCTTGCACTTCAGCAGCTCCGAAAGACCTCGAGGAGAAAATTTGCCATGAAAGACCACGATATGCTCTACGACTTTGCCAAGGTAATGGGCCAAAGAATGATCTCGCACATATGTGCTACGAACATTACCCCATCGAGATGAGAATTCATCAAGCTCGAACGCATCTTGCAATAATTCAACAAACATTAGAAGACCGACAAAACAAATTATACTGAAAGAACATCAAAATAAAAAATATTGTTTGAACTTACCACTACAGCGTCGTCGGCTTCTATCCCTTCCTAATTTGCAATGTTGATGGATCCAGGCGCTGTGTGATGTTCCATTTAGGAGGTGGACACTTTCTGCTGACCTATGTTGGAGGTGGAAGCTTTTGCATGAGAGGGTTGTGCATCGTATATGGACATGTATGCATCCCTCATTGAAACTAGCGTTGTCAAGAGAAAGTTTTCCATTATCTGGTCTTCAATACCTAAAACCCCGGGATCTTTGACACGTGTCCACATCAAACCCCAATAGGACTCCGAGTGCCTCATCCTCTCGTAGTCTAAAAAGAATCTCTATGTCATGGAGGAATACGTACTCTTCTCCATCGATGATGGGGGGGACAAGGACCATAATTCTGAGTTTGGGTCAACGGTCTCCGATGTAGATTCTTGCTCTACTGGGGGCTCTTGAAGTAGGATCAATGCTTGAGCTGCTTCCATCTTCTCTGTTGGATCGTCAAGACTCTCTTCCATGTAGATGTCTGAGTCTAGTCTAGGAACGACTAGATCAGTATTTCTAATAGAGGGGGTGCTAGACGATGATGCTTCTTCCTCTAAACTTCCTTCTTGGAGAAGGAAGCTAAATGTCATCTCCCTTGAAAGGAATTTGGTGCCTGTATTTCCTATGATCCCTGCGTCTAGGATGTCTTAAACTTTGACTATCCTAAACCCTTCATCTGTAAGGTTGTCACAAAAGCAGGCCAAGCACTTTACAAACTTGGGTTCCTCTACGAACAGATACTTTATGTACTCTATGGGAACCCATCTCTTTGAAGTGTGGTCAAGTGTATAGGCAAAATTTGAGAAATTATCTTGCATGTAAAGGATGAGATCTGAGAAGTCATCCTTGGCTCGCATATTTGTCCCTAGGACATCTAAAGTCCTATCAAACACTAAAAATAGGTCTTCCTCATGATCTACAAATGCAGTTCATGAGATGAAGTCATGAATGCAGTTCTAGTTGAATCCATGGCAAATAGCAGTTGATGCAGGGAGTAACTTCTAAGGACGGGAGTTTCTATGGCTCTCTAAATGTTAAAGTGAGAATGTGATGTAAAAAGGGCTCTTACCCCTTAATATATGTCAAAACCCTAAAAATTAAAATTAAAAATAAAATACCCAATTTATTTGAAAAACATTTACCACCATGAACTGAAAGGAGAAAACATTAAAAGAAATAACATTTTAATTTAATTGTCCATCATCTTTTGAAGCAATAACTAGGATTTGACAGACAAAAAATTAAATGTTGCACTAGTCAAACACATTGTTAGCAATCTTCAAAGTTGCAGGAGGAATGAAATTGGCACTATGCATGCTCTTGTTCACACGGCGGCTAATCTTACCACCATTTAAGGTAAAGTAGAAGGACTCTGACATGCCATCCTCCATGACAAATAGTTGTTCTCGCACATCCCTTAGAGTCCATTGCGATGTGACATCCACATTCTTGACATCTCCCTCTTCAACATCAATAGACAAACTTACCCCCGTATTGTCTTCATCATTAGAGTCAAAGGGAAGCCACCGGCCATTTGTTTTCTTCTAGCGCTTGTATTGGAAAGCTAAATACAACATTTGGCGTGACAAATGGTATCTAATAACCACATTGTCTTTACATGCATGACATTGAAACACATCACCCTTTTGGTCACCTGACCTAGTTCCCCAATTCATCCCAAGTAAATCTTCAAGAGCATTTTCATCTACACGCTTGCAGGACCAGATAGTTCTTGTTCTATGCATATGTATATTTTGAAATAAAGAAGCAAAAATGTGCAGAGGCATAAACCAAGATAACCTTGCCCATTTGGATCCAAATGTAAACTTTATGGCCATGCCCACATCCTTTGCAATCTTGTCCTTGTACGATTGCAATGTCCTCCAGTCCACATTGCTGCAATCCATGCTTGAAGTTATGGTGGTGAAATGGTTTGCAGATGGCCATAGCTTGATGATGTCATTGGAGTGATGTATGTTGCATTATACCAATACACATTCTTCATTCGCAAGGAGGCCAACTTCTCCCCAGCATGCATTTGCTTACCTAAATCCTCATGAATCGCAGCGAAATTGCCTATGAATGATTCAACTGGTTCCCACTCCTCGAGGTCAGAAGGGAAGACATCTGCCACTATGAATAAGAGCTCTTAAAAACCAAACACAAAATTTCCAAATGGACTCATTACACTTACAAGTGAAAAAGGTACATAGATAGAAAGGCTCACAATGTGATGGTATCCTAGATTGTTTGAATGATGGAGGAAGCCACATATCTTTTCCCATGTAAACATGTTGCACTGCCATCCTTTCTTCTCAAACTTGAACTTCAAGATGCACCCCTTCCACTCATGCAAGATGTCACCTCTCTTGCTCTTGGGAAGCTTATGTGGACCTTTGGCCAATCCTTTCACCACTATCCAATCATTTAAGATGTAGGTGCAAGGGATCCACTCATCCAATGCATTTCTGGTGTTGTGGAAGACACAAGAGGTCACAACATTGCGTGGTCTTGTAGCCTTTCTCCTCACCATGCTTGTAGAGGTTGCAACAGCAAGAATTGGACTCCTACACAAGGCA
Organism: Dipteris shenzhenensis; assembly: GCF_047967505.1. Classification (NCBI taxonomy): domain Eukaryota; kingdom Viridiplantae; phylum Streptophyta; class Polypodiopsida; order Gleicheniales; family Dipteridaceae; genus Dipteris; species Dipteris shenzhenensis. The sequence continues at coordinate 42,900,925 of NC_141598.1, read as the reverse complement.
ATGCATCTCCAACAGAGGCACAAAAGAGGGAGAAGGAGAGGGACAGAGCAGGATTAGTAGAGGCACAGGAGAGGGAGAAGGAGAGGGACAGAGTAGTAGCAATAGAGGCACAGGAGAGGGAGAAGGAGAGGGATAGAGCATCAGCAACAGAGGCACAGGAGAGGGAGAAGGAGAGGGAGAGTGCAATAGCACTAGAGGCACAGGAGAGGGAGAAGAAGAGGGACAACAGAGGCATAGGAGAGGGAGAGGGGAGAGAGAGAGAGAGAGAGAGGAGCTACAGCAAGTAGGCCACAGCAGGAGGGAGTAGAAAAAGAGGGGGAAGAGGAAAAATGTGTGGGATTTGGTTCAAATCTGAGTGATTTGGCAGGCTGGACTAGAACAGTGGGGGGCAGAGGTCCTAGAAAGAGGGAGGAGAGAAGAAAAATTCACCACAAGGGCCCTACCATCCCATTGAAGGTAGTTTTGGGCTCATGTGGGGGAGGTGCACCTGGTAGGAGGGTCAAACATGGGTTAAGAGGGGGGGGATGGTTTGGGTGGTCTCTAGTGTAAGGGGAGCAATAGGGGCTCTCTGTAGGCCTGTTCACCCTCCACCTCAACATACCATTGCCCCACACCTTCTAGCACTCTCATTCGTACACCTCAAATCACTCTCTAATCCCTTGAAATTAGGAAACACTAATTGGAGGCCCTTTTGAGACCCCAATTCTCCCCTAATAGTAGACTAGATCGCCATAGAGGGGATGCTTTGAATCTCCCCAAGTTGCCAATCTAAGCCATGCTCGAAATTCCCGACTAGTACCTACTCGGAGTTAGTCCATATGCTCACATATGGTTTCACATCATCACATTACCTGAAACTTGATGTTCATTAGTTCAATGGAGTTCAGAGGCATTGTTGATTGTTCAATGGGCAGATAGCATATTATTTGTTTTCACACACATATGCCACCATTGTAAAGCTTATACGGTTATTTCACGGCATTGTGCACATCATTTCAGCCTTGTAAAGCCTCTTGGCTATTCCCGGCATCATTTGCCACAAACCTTGGTAACACAAATCGGATTTTATATATTGTAGTTCTATCTTCACTAACAGTTCAGATTTCACTTAACACATTTGTTGGAAGACAAGCTCAGGTATGCTATCCCACAGATATGTTACAGATAGCTGGATATGCCTATCGGCACTATGATTGGTGTGTTAGTAGTTAGTAGTAGCTAGACCATGGTTCATACCCATGGTTAGTTCTTATCAGTCCAGTTAGGTCTTATCTTGTGGTTTTAGTCCTTTTTAGTGTGTTCACTTGGTGGATGTACTGTCTTTTTCCTTCTAGTATGGAATAGACTGTGTGTCAGAGGCTGCTTGCCCTCCTGGTGTTCTTCCTCATACTGGGTGTTCCCGCTTTCGTTACGCTATCTTCTTTGACATGGTGTCAGAGCGCTTCAATGCTTATGGGTGAGCTGCTGTGGTAGAGCAGTGTGTTGAGGCAAAACCCTAGTCGTTTTTGAGGATAAGAGAGACATGCTAAGTCTGTGTTGAAGAATTCCTGGCTTATCCTCCCTTCTATAGGCAGTTTTTGGTCACGACGTCAAATTTTTGCAAGCGAATACTCTATATTACTCAATTTTGTCGTTCTAAGTAATTTCAGGTCCAATGGACTTGGGTCTGCTATTTTTTGGCTGAATTCGATTGTTTATGTCTCCAAATCACCGTTTTAAAATTCCTATGAAGAAATCTAGCATATTGAAGCTGTGGAAGTTGCAGTTGCTTAAGTCTATTGAAGACTATCTATCAAAGCTTGGAGACTGAGGGAAGAAGAACTCTTGAAGGTTCTCAAGAGATTGGTTGCCATACTGCAAGGATTGGCATAGCCCACTGCTATAGGGGTGGTAGACTTGTGCCTAGGGATAGGTTTTCTTGCAGGAACATACACTTACAGAGACAGTGGTTGATAGTGGTTGATGCCTTACTATGCATGAGGCTATGCTTATCTATTGTCATATTGCCGAGTGATCCTATGCTAGTGACATACTACTGGTGGATGCATCTTGGGGCTTGATATGGTTGATGCATGATTTTGTAGTGATATTGGAATATTTGCAATGATCAGATGTCCTTAATCTTGCTGTGATCTTGCTGTGATATAGTGGTTGGTTTGAGGATCTTGATGCCTAGCAAGCAGTTATACTTTTTATGCCTGATTCCGGCTACATATTGATTCTTGTTTGCTCATGCTATGAGCTGCTAGTGATTGACTGTTTGATTACCATTATTGGTTGGTGTGTTTCTTTGCCTTGCCATTGAAAGGAGCAAAGTGCCATTTTGATTCCGGTTGATCAGTTGTGCAGTGGTAACTAGAAGTTCTTGGACTGCAGTCAACAGTGTGCAGGTGGCTGTCTTCAACAGCAGATATAAACAAATCCATAAGGAATTTGAATCTACATTGAACTGGAAGTTTGTAGAGCCATGCACTGGCTACATTTTTGCTTTTAATAGTATTTGCATCCAAGATAAGGTGTGAAAGATATTGACAGTGCAAAATAGTAAAAAGTCTAGTTTTTTGTAATTATGGAAAATGCAAGTGGGGTCTGACAATATCATCTAGATTGTTGGTGAGAAATTAGATTACCATAACTATCCCATTTGGAAATTTAGAATGGAGAACTTTTTGATTGGAAAAGGCTATTGGGATTTGGTTACATGTGATGAGAAAGAGCCTAATTTGCCAAAAAGAAATGCTACTGTAGAACAATTTAAGAATCATAAAGCTTGGCTGGAAAGAGCACGGAGGGTGCTTCACTGGTTTTCAATATCTATTTCAGATGCCATGGTTATGCAAATTCTAACTGCAAATCTCCCAAGAATTCATGGCATATCTTGATGATATTATGGCACAACTACAAGTGCCAAGAAAATTCAGTTGAAGCAAAAGTTCAACAATATGTCAAGGCAGGGTAGAACAATACAGGAGTACGTGACTGAAATCAAAACCATAGCTGATCAATTAGCTTCTATTGATTCTTCTTTGGATGATGATCACATGGTTGCAATCACTTTGAATGGACTTGGTTCTGAATGTAAGTCTTTTGACACTTCCATTTCAGTGAGGCCAGATATGCCAGATTTCAATGAACTGGTTGCTCTTTTGATACATGAAGAAGTGAAGCTTGGGCTGAATACTAGTGCTAGTAACTCCAAAAATAAATATGCTTTTTTTTACTCTAATCAAAGAGGTAGAGGTGGTAGAGGCTAGAGTGCCTCTCATGGTAGAGGTGATGTCAGATATACATCACAGGCTCAAGCCCATAATTGGAGCAATCCAAATCATCCTCATAGAGGAGGAGGATCTCTCTAAGGCAAGGGGGGATCTGGATCGCGAGGTAGAGGGGCTTGGCAGCCACCTCACCATGTGGATCAGCCCAATAAGGATAAGGTATGCCAACACTATGGGAAGATTGGCCATATTGCCAGGGATTGCTTCAAGAAGCAAGCGAATCAGAGAGGAAGGGAAAATCAGCAAGGTCGTTTCGCTTCTTCAAGTCATACAAATGACACACCCACATACCAATTGTTTGCTATGACGTATGTATAAGATCATAAGCCTACTGATGGTGGCTTTGAGGATGTGTGGTACATAGATTCAAGAGCATCTAACCATATGACACCACATGGTGAGTGGTTTGAACATATGACTCTTGGACTGCATGGATCTGTTTGCACTGGTGATGATACTCAGCATGACATTACCCATACGGGTGTTGTACCTTTGGCTAGGCATGATGGCTAGACTTAGAAATTGATTGATGTGTTGCATGTGCCTTCTATCACAAAGAATTTGTTGTCCGTTGGGCAAATGGCTGAGCAAAACTTGCAGGTGCGATTTAATAAGCATGGCTCTTTCATTGAAGAATGTAATCTTATTGCAAAACGGAAAAGACAAGGAAGAATGTTCATTTTACCGGAATTGAAGGCTGCCATGTTCACCCATGGTACGGGTGTTGTTCAGGACTTGGAAATTTGGCACAAACGCATTGGTCATATTAATATTTAGAAGCTGAAAATATGCAGCATAAAGGCATTGTTGTTGGCCTATCAAAGTTTAAGTATAATGCTTTGGAGCATGTATGTCCTACATGCCAATTTGGGAAGCAATCCAATTTGCCATTTACTAGGCATATGTGGGAAATTAATAGACCCTTGCAGTTGATTCACACTGATGTCTGGGGTCCACAGCTCAAACTACCTTGATGGAAGGTTCATCATATTATGTCACATTTATTGATGATTTCAGTCGGTATACATGGCTGTATTTTTTGAAACATAAGGATGAGGTCCTACTTGCCTTCAAGCATTTCAAGCAACATGTTGAAAAGGAGTTTGGGTCATATATCACATGCTTGAGATCAGATAATGGAGGTGAATATCTGTCAAATGAATTTCATGACTTCTTGGCCTATCATGGGATTAGATGGGAGCTTACATGCCCATATATACCACAACAAAATAGACAGGTTGAACATAAGAATGGGGTGATTGGTTCATGTGGTAGAGCCATGTTGAATGACAAGAACTTACCTGATTATTATTGGGTAGAAGCACTTGCAACTGCAATGCTGAATCACACTCCTACTGGTGGCATTCATATGCTCACACCATATGAGAAATTGTATCGACAGAAGCCTGATGTCAGTCATTTAAAAGTGTTTGGCAACTTCGCATATGTGCATATAGTGGATGAGAAGATGAGAAAATTAGATCCGAAGGCTGAAAAATGTGTGTTTATAGGCTATGCTCAAGACCAGAAAGGCTATAAGTGTTACAATTCGTCTACTAGGAAGACTTTGATCAGCCATGATGTTATTTTTGATGAGATGGGATCTTGGTATGGCAAACTTGATATAGTGGTTCCACTCCAAGCCTCGGATGCTCAGTTGAGTGATAAAAATTAGCCACATACTACTTTTATGTAAGGACCTGTAGCTAATGGTGATTCCACTGTGAGTCCTTGGTCAGGCAGGTTGCGTTCTTCCACCACTGACACCTCTATGTCAGTGAAGGGGAGAGATAAAGGGAAGAACAAGGTGAATGAGAGTGTTTCAGTTCCTGAGATTAGGGTTGATAGAAGCAGAGGCAGAGGCAAAGGTAGATCATTCCTAAAAAGTGGTCATTATCAGCAACATAATCATCAGAAAGTCAACATCAGCATCAGCATCATCCTCAGCAACATCAAAATCAGCAAAGAGGAAATCATTCCAACCAAGGAAGATTCCAAGGACGAGGGAATGCATCCACCAATGTGTCAAACATTCAGTGCAACTACTATCATAAGTTTGGACACTATGAAAGATATTGTCGTAAGAAGCAATACGACTAAGGCGGTCAATCCAATAGTAATCAAGGGAATTCTTGCGGTAGAGGAAATCATCGTGGTGGACATTCTAGTCAGAATCATTTTGCAAATGAACGTGCGAATATGTTTCTTGCAAATGAGGAAATGCAGCAAACTGATACAATGTACCTAGACACTGATTGCAATCCCAAAGAGGATTTTAGCTATCAAGTGAACCAAGTGGATCAGTCGCCTTGGTGCATTGACAGTGGTGCATCTCTCACATGACAAATCATCAGGAATGGTTCACAGAGATGAAACCATTATAAGGTCAGAAAAATGTCATCTACATAGCTGACAATACACCAAATCCAATTCAAGGAACAAGTGTTATCCCGATGAACAATTTCACTAGTACAAAAGGATTGGTGAAAGATGTACTCTATGTTCAGGAGCTCAGCAAGAACCTTTTGTCAGTAGGTTAAATGACGGAACACAACTACTGAGTCATCTTTGATGGAGATGAATGCACCATCAGAGACAAATCCAAAAGATGTCAGCTAGTAGCAAAAGGTCTCAAGGAAGGACGCTTGTATAGAATGCTAGCTATAGTACCAGAGAAGCATGGCATGTCAGCTCAACCACAACAAATGCCACTATCTACAAAATGGCACAAGAGATATGGTCATGTCAATTTCAAGTACTTGTTAGATCTCAAGAATTAGAATATGGAAATTGGGATTCCGAAGCTACAGTTTCTTGGAAAAGTTTGTGAAGCATTCTTTGTCGGAAACAAAAGCAAACCAATTTCAGTAGAAGTACCTCTCGTGCATGACGTATTCTTGATTTGATACATACATATGTATGGGGTTATGCCCAGACTTGCACAACATTAATGGTTCACTTTACTAGTCTTTCATCAACGACTACAGCAGATATTGTTGGGTCTATTTTTTGAAAGAAAAATCTGAAGTGTTTTCCAGATTTCAAGAATTCAAAGCCATGGTAGAAAACCAGACAGACAGAAAGATCAAACTCATGAGATCAAATAGAGAAGGTGAATACATGTCTTCAGCATTCATGAACTTTTACGAAAATCACGGCATTCGAAGATAGTTCACATGTGCAAATACCTCTCAGCAGAATGCAAGAGCTGAAAGGAAGAATGGAACTTTATCAGACAGTGCTAGAGTAATGCTTAGTGAAAAGCATCTTCCAAATCAGTATTGGGTAGAAGCAATAGCCATTGCGAACTACTTGCTTAATCGAATTCCTACCAAATAGATACAGGGTATGACTCCTTATGAAGCATTCATTGGACATAAGCCACACATTGGGCATCTCCATATATTTGGTTGCATAGCATATGCCCACATACATGATGATCATCGTGCAGGAAATTGGATGCGAAGTCACACAAATGCATCATGGTTGGCTATAGTGAAGAAAGCAAAGCATACAAGTTGTATGATCCCATCAACCAAAAGGTCATTATCTCTAGAGATGTAATCTTTGAGGAGGAATCAGAATGGAAAACCTCAAATACACAGGGGATGGAAGCATCGATTTCACAGTCATCTACAGAAAAGGTTGATGAAGAAGACCAAGAATAGCCAGCCACACCCCAAGCAGAGCCACAGTAGCTCAGACGATCTACTAGGGAAAGCAGACCTCCAACCAGATTGGCATATGCTCAGAAAGGCAAAGCAATTCAGGTGGAAACAACCAATGATGCTCTTACGACTACCATCATGGCTACAGAGCCAGTGTACTTCAAAGATGTAGTAGACAAGCCAGAATGGCAAACTGATATGAATGAAGAAATGGATGCTTTGTATAAGAATAATACTTTGGAACTATGTGACCTTCCACCAGGAAAGAAGGACATAGCAAACAAATGGGTATACAAAGTGACGTACAATCCAGATGGCAGTATTCAGAGATACAAAGCCAGACTAGTTGCAAAACGATTTACACAGCAATATGGTTAGGACTATGATGAGACTTATGCGCTAGTAGCAAAGATGGATTCCATACGATTCTTGATATCACTAGCAACACTCAGCAAGTGGAATGTGTATCAGCTCAATGTCAAGAATGCATTTCTCAATGGTTACCTAGATGAGGAAGTCTACATGCGAAACAACCAACACATTAGGTTGAACCAAGAAAAGAGAATAAGGTTTGCCATCTCAAAAAGAGTCTCTACGGCTTAAAGCAAGCACCCAAAAGTTGGTACAACATAATCAACAAGTATTTTGCTGATCTGGGATACATGAAGTCTAATGCAAATCATACTCTCTACAACACTATATTAGAGAATTTGGGAAAATCCCAATTCCCATGAAATAAAATATAGTCACTTCAAAAGTAAAATTTGATGGTTTTTATTGAAACATTAGCTCCATTGAGGACCCAAGTTTCAATTATGTTGGGGGAGACTAGACCATGCACAATACTTTCCCAATTCCTAGAACCCAAGCAACAAGCTTCTGTATGTTGCTATGGCAAAAGGCCTTAATAGATGTGAACATGGCTCCATGGCCAAAACATTTGTTGATTTGCTAGTGAAAGAAAGATGTTTGTTGTTTCATATGCATCGAAACCACAAACAAAAGCTAATTTATAGATGTTGTGTTAGGAAGATTCATTGGAGTAAATTAAATTGCAGTATTGATATATGCAATAGAATTGTTATAAATCTTTGACATCCATCATATAAATGTGGTATTCAAAAACAAAATTAAACGTACAACAACTGTCAATTTTTATTTGGTTTATTAGATGTATCAAATTAATGCCAAACTCATATGTTTCTATGTTGATAAATTGCAGTATTGACATATGCAATAGGATATGGTAGAGCTTTGTCATCCATCAAATAAATGTGGTGTTCAAAAACACCATTCCATCACAATAGAGCTCGTGAAACTCTCCATCATAATAGAGCTCATCAAACTCAAAGATGTGGTCTTCATAAAAACATTTTTTTAAATTGCTTTCTTGTGCTAAATATAATCAAAACAATTGACACATAGCCAAATTACACCACATCGTTTGACATAATCATTAACAATTCCATACTAGTATTCATACTCACAAAGTAACTTAGGAGATATCCTTTATGGTTTGCACAGTAATGTAGCCATGGGCACTCAAATCTCCTTGTGAATTTTGAGCCCAAGGTGGTAGTTTAGGGATATATAAAAATATAACATTTGTTCTTTCTTTATAATACATTGAGCCATTTATATATCCAACAATGTTTCCATACAATACATCTCCCACAATACATTTCACATCTGTCAATGGCTCAATGAATGGATCTTCAAACATTCCATAAGTCTTCATCCTTGGGAAAAACTTGAGGAGAGATCTCCAAGTATTATAATCATACTTTGGACCATTATATAACATCAAATCTTGTTTCTTCTTGATGCTCGTATGTACAAAAAGACCATATCCTACCCCAGGTATTGTTGATTTCTTTACTTCATAATGGATGCCATTCATTTCGAACACGTGCTCAATGGGTATGGGCACTTCATGTTTCCATAGACCATTGGATGCAAGATCAAATTTTGTAATAAGATAGCTCTTCAATTGCAACACCTATCATATGTTTAAAATCAAAGAATCATTCTTTTAGTGGAGGAATACAAACTCACATCACAAAGCATAGGGCATTTTTTGGACAAGGTACTAACTCAATGTCTATTAATTTTTTCACAAAACAAATTGAAACATAATGTTTTGCAAATCGAATCTAACCAAATAGTGTCAAATATATTTTAAAATGTAGGTACAAATGTTTTAGCTAAGCATTTGTGTCTGCAACTCTAATTAACAAGATCACTCAGATTCACTAAGGGTTGTCTATGCAATAAAATAGAATCAAGTTGGCTAAGAATGCCCTTGCAGCATCGGCAGTGATTCCCCTTTCCTTGCATCCAAGAACCATAGCAAAGCATTTTGCCTCACTATCTTTCAATGGCCCCATTTTGGTAATTTTTCCTAGCATGCATTCTTCCTCTTCATTCAATGTAACATGTTGAGCATGCACCATACTTCTTGTAGTAGGACAAGTCCCTCTCACTCTAGTTTTGGTTATAGGTGAAGTAATACCTTTCTCTATGTCCTTTTTTGAACTATGAGTAGACATATGAGATTCGACATTCATCCTTTCGATCACTTCTTTGTTTTTTTCTTTGAATTCAAGGATCACTGGTTGAAAATAATAGAACATATCATGCCCTACGACAATCAGTGTTGGGGTAAAGGGTAGTGTGCCCACCCACTTATACAGTGCGCATGTATACTCATATATATATGAAAGAGGAATAAGCTGGAGTAGCTTTTGCTCCACCACTTTTGGTGTCTCCTTATCCCTTTGTGTGTGCTCTCCTCTCCCACAACTGGTATCAAAGCCCATGGCATTTGATCTACGAGGAGCTCGGTGAGAGGAGAACGGGCACTGCTTCAAGAGATCTACCGGGAGCTTTGGAGAGCTCAATTCTCTCATTCATGGAGAGATTTTGGGTAGACATCATCCAGACATATTTCTTTGCCATTTTGCTGAGCTTGTTCGGAAGCCATCCAGGAGCTTTTTGAGCAGCTAGTGGTGGCATTTCGGATTGCCTGTGAGCCCTTGAGCTCGTTTATGAGAAGGGTTGTGGAGTCGATTGCCTAGCATTGGAAGGAGACTGTCGATGGAGATCCTCGATGATGTCATATGTTGCCAGCTTATGGAGCCGTGGAGCAGCGATAGATCCCCTTGCAAGTGAATCTTGCTCGTCATTGGAGGTGAGGCATTGCATGGAGGGCTGTAGGGAAGCTCTTTGTAGATCAGCTGCTGTGAATGGCTCGTGAGCAGGAGAGTATTTCAAGTTTGAGGCACTTGTAAGGGCTGATGGAGCTGTGGACACTAGAGGTGCCCTTGAGAGGATGGCACGAAACAGGCTATTTCAAACGGAAGAGATGTGAGCAAAGGGACAAGAGCATCCCAGCAGTAGCAGCAACTCCATCCCGTGAGCAAAGGAAGAGCATCCCAGTGATAGCAACAACATCCACTTTGGAGAAGATGAGCTATTGGGGAGCTTGTGGATTGCATGTTTGATGCAGTTGTATGCTTAGGAGATAGCCGGTGTTGCATTTGAGGTCTTGGAGGTGAGCATTGGCTGATTTTGGTCTCTTTGCGGGACATTTTGTAGAAGTACGCCTTCTGGACATTGTGTGGGATATGTGCTTGTGCACTATGCAGCTTCTTTCGGTTGCACTTGAGCTTTGTTAGCTCGTGTTTTCCCGTGCATTTGGGTCCTATTGGACATAATTTGCTACATCTTGTCCGTGCTGGGCATTAGGCAGCGTCAGTTTCTTTCAGTTGGTCTTGGCTTGGCTTGGGGACAAGTGTAGGTCTGCCCGAGTGACATTAGGCTAACAAAGACTCAAGTTAGGAGTTCTCTTGTCAGAGGCCATTGCTTTGACAGTGGTACATGCATGGTTGAGATGCATTGACAATTCGTTGGATGCATGGTTATTTGCCTATGTTAAATACATACGGTGGTACGGTGATGTATTGAGATCCTGTCAAATTAGCATTTTTTGGAGCTATTTTAGGACTGGTTTGTTAGCATTTTGGGGCTGATTTGTTACCGTATTTGGGGCTGATTTTATGGCATCGTGTCTGCCATTGGTTAGGACATTACAATTGCTAATGTTGCAGCTGTTTTTAATGATAAAACAATCATTGTCAGGACTGAATATCTCTTTCCTAGTGCGGAATTGCACGCGGAATTGCACTTTGTTCCAAACTAGAAAGTTGTAGTTCACAGAACATACTACAACTTTGCTTTTGGGAGCAAGTTAATCCGGTATAAGCTGCAGGAGTTACAGGCTCTACAAAACCACAAAAAGTTGCAATCTACTATCTATTTGTGACCAATGTGCAAGAAGCTATTTTTCAGGTGAGAATATCTAAGAATCCACAAGGATTTTACAACTTTAATGTTTACAGCTTTGGCAGCTTTGGCATCCGGTCTTTCAGTGAAAAGATATCACCGTTCAAAAACAAGGACAGTGTGTTATCTTGCCCAAAGTGGATGTGATTTCTCTTGCACAACAGTAAATTACAAAAAGTGATTGGGATCTCACTTCAGTCCAAGGGCATTATTGGCATTTTGGCAAGTCACTTTGGCACATTTGGCAGGTGGTGAATGCTTGATTTTATTGCCAAAGGATTGCACACTTGAGGTGATGCAGTAAATGCCATTTTGATGCATTATGGATTTGCATTGGTGCATGCCGCACTAATGTTTATGGATAGTTGAGCTGGGCTCCTATTGCCATTGGTTGAGCAGGCATTGCTCATTTGGTTCAGTGCATTTCTTACTTGGATTGCTAGGCATTGGTAGGTTATTAGGCTACATATATTCTTGTTTATGCCTCTTTATGGCTGAGTGCTTTTGAGCATTGGATCAGCTAGTTTATTTGGAGACTTGATTGGTTTGGGCAACACTATATTTTTGGTCATTTGGGTTGCCTATTTCACTATACTGCTCTTTGGTTGTGAGCTATTGTGCCACAGATATGGCATCTACAGCTGGTAGTGCCCTCTTTGATATTGAGAGGTTGGATGGATCAAACTTTCAGTATTTGAAAGAGCAGATTTATGATGTGTTAGTGCAGAAGAGGCAGCATAAGCCCATTCAATGCAAAGGTGTCAAGCCTAATAGCATTAAACAGAGTGATTGGGATGACATGGATGAGCAAGCATGCTCTATCATTCAGTCATCACTCTCGAAGTCAGTCTACTTGCAGGTATAGTATGGTGTACAGGGTGTAGACTGCCATGCATATGAGTTCTATACTCATATATGCCGGATGTATGACCACGATAGTGTTATGTTACAGCATGATGGGTTGAAATGCCCTGATGTGCTGAAATATAGCCTTGATATGCACTCCAAAGGTCGATCAATTGGTAGAAACAAGTCATGTTCAAGGGGGAATTCCAAGAGCAAGTCTAGCTCTCAGACTTGTGTTAGATGTTTCTATTGTGGAAAGTATGGCCACATGAAAAAGTACTACTAGAAATGGCTAAGAAAATGCAAGAAGAAGAGCAAGGTTAAGAATGACAGGAAGAAGGAGAAGAAGCATGTTGAGCTTCAAGGTGTGGATGCCAAGGTTTCCACTGAAAATAGCAATGATGAAGGCATTCTTTTGTCTATGTCTGACACCTCCTTCTTGGCCACTGATGTACCCATTCTCAGTGATTGGATGTTAGATCCATGTGCTTCATGTCAAATGACCCCTCATAGGTCATGGTTCAATGCATATCAGGAATGCGTTGTGGAGAGTGGTTTGATGGGCATTGATCATTCTATGGATGTCTATGGTTATGGGGATATCCACCTTGTTATGCCTAGTGGTCCTATTCTTGTTCTACAGAGGGTTAGAGATATACCAGGACTTGCTACAAGCAAGATCAGTACTGGACAGTTGGTTGAGGCAGGTTATCATGTCTCTTTGGGTGATCATGCATGGAAGATTGCTAGAGGCAATCTGGTTATGGCTAGGGGATCACGGGTTGGATTCTCTTATGCATTGCATGTATCAAGTGTCCAGGATAAGATCCTTATGATTAGTAAGCAGCCATTAGTTAGTTTATGGTATGCCAAACTTGGACATATGTCTACTGCAGGTATGGAAGCCCTTACAACATTGAGATACATTCCTGTTATGGATGTCTCTCAAACTTTATGTCATGATTGTCATGATGGTCAGCAGTCAGGATCCTCTTTTATGAGAAAGAAAGTCAGTGAGAGGTATGTTGAGCCATTGTAGTTGGTTCATAGTGCAGTTTGTGGGCCTATGCCTACCGTTTCACTGGGTGGTGCCTCTTACTTTGTGACATTTATTGATGCTGCTACAAAGTACATATGGGTATATCCGATTCGATAGAAGCATCATGTATATGATACATTTCAGCGCTTCTTGGGTAATGCTGAAAATCAGTCAGGAAAGAAGCTATTGAGCTTGATGAATAATGGTGATGCAGAGTTTTCCTCTTCTAGATTTCAGCATCTATGTGATACACTTGGTATCAAGAGGGTGTTGACCACTCCTCATCTTTCTACTCACGATGCCTTGGCAGAAGGCATAAATCGGATTCTATTGGACAAGATTCGTAGCATGCTATGGTATGCAGGTCTTACCGAATGTTATTGGGCTAAGGCATGTAAGACAGTTGCATACTTGCTTAATAGGTCACCCAGGAGATCTCTGAATGGTAGAGTGCCATTTGACTTCTTGACAGACAGGGCACCATGTTATGAGCATTTATGTGTGTTTGGCTGTGAGGCTTATGCTCATGGTTCCCGATCGAGGAGGTGTATCTTCCTTGGATACAGTGAGTCCAGTAGGGACTACAGGTTATGGGATTCTTCAACTAGAGAGTTGATATGCAGCCATAATGTCTATTTCAAAGAGGATGCTATGTTTGGATAGCCCAGGATTGTGGATAGAAGGAGAGTGGTGTTCCAGGAGGGTGTAAGTGTAGTGATACCTGTGAATTCTATGCAGGGACAGCCCATATCCCTTGGAGTGGGAGGTTTTTCCCACGGTGAGTAGGTTATAAAGTTGGGACAGCCACGATTACTTCCTGATTTTGGTCAAAGACGGTCAGATGTCTCGAGTATTCCATAGGTTTATACTCCTATGGAGATTGTTGATGCATCTTTTATGGATAGTTACAGTTTACTACTAGGATGCGGAGTGCCTCTTACAAATGAGGATGAGGCTATGCATGGTGAGGAGGTTACCTTGGCTAATGATGCCTGGTATGATCCATTGGCTGGTTATGCTAGGACAGATGTGGTTTCTGCAGTTATTGACTCGGGTCATATTGTGCATGGGCAGGAATCATTGATATGTTTGCTTCGTAAGTGCCTCCATGGCCAGAAGCTATCCCCTCGAGCTTGGCTTCATAGGTTTGATACCATTATGAGAGCTCAGGATGTGATGCACAGTGAGACAGGTTATGGCCTCAGTATTTAGGAGGTTTCTATCCTTCTAAGGTTACTTGCCATATGGTTCCTTATGGATAGGGATGCTTTGCAGTGGGAGCTGCATGGTCTTGATGATGTTTGTCAGATACTTGGTTATTTCAGTATGGAGAGGGGGAAGTTACTGAGTACTCCATTTCTTGTATTGGATCCATTTCCTATATTGGCTCCATACTTGAAACACTGCAGGTTTGACGATCACAGATCAGTTGAGCAGCAAGTTATGGTTGATATGGCAACCATAGTACTTCATGCATCCATGACTATGTTGAGACTTGGTTCTCACATGTTTGCCATTGTGGCTACACTTTCGGTTCTTGCTTCCATTGCAGTGGGAGTTGGTAGCATGATTATGGCAAATTTTGGCAGTAGGGAAGCGGTTGTGGACATCAGGTCCTTATGCTTCCAGGAGCAGCATGCAGGTGATGTAGGTTGGGTAGACCAGCAGAGGTCTATTGTAGGTCATGTGCTTATGGTCGCAGGTGGTACAGAGACAGTTTCTCTGCACAGTGCAGTTCGGGTGCTATGGACTTAGCACAGGAGCACGTGGTGGTGAGAGTTCACTCTTCGAGTGATATCTGGCATGAGATCTTGGTTGACAGGCATCTACAGCTTGTCATTTTCTATCCTGCAAACCTGATGTCTACTAGCAGCTTATTCTCAATGCACTTTGCACATTGTAAAGTGCCGATGGGCATAGGATGATGGTCTGGTCATCTTGTTTTTCAGCCTATGGCTGATTGTATTATGTGTACTATACTCCCTTAAAGGCACACTGCCTTTAAGTGGGAGGTTGTTGGGGTAAAGGGTAGTGTGCCCACCCACTTGTACAGTGCCCATGTATACTCATATATATATATGAAAGAGGAATAAGTTGGAGTAGCTTTTGCTCCACCACTTTTGGTGTCTCCTTATCCCTTTGTGTGTGCTCTCCTCTCCCACAATTGGAGCTTGACCAAATCTATTAGAAGAGATGGCACTCCACACATCTACTGCATCATCTAGCATCTGTAGGTACACTAATAACTCATGAAGCAAACTAGAATCACCACAATCTATATCAAATTTTGTAGGGAAAATGCAATTTTTTGCTGGATTAACACAACCCGTGTAAGGCGAAACATCAATGAACACTGTTCTTGTTGGTTTGCATTCCTCTTTAAAACAACAACACACTCTCATTAATGGTTTAAACTTTGCTTCCACATTCATCCTATCTGGTCTAATGATTCTACTCTTTGTATGCTTGTGGCATGCCATCGCACCCTAAACCATGAAGAAATGTAACTTTATGTTAGCATGATGCTCCAAAGTGTCTAGCATGTGTTGCACTGTGCCCTTTTCTCCTCCAGTGGACCAAATGCCAACATGGCAATGATCAAGCAACCATTGTAGAAACTCTAAACACCCAGGACGGAGAACAAGCCAATGCTTCCCATTGTGCAAGCTCATATGTTTGTTTGACTTCGAAAAACAACGCTCAAGTAATAACCCTTTCAAATCTATTATCACTGCTAGTCTTATTTTTGTTATTACCTCTTTTGACATTATTCCTAAGGGTGACATTATGTCTTCTCCTTTACCTTCTAAGATTTCTTCCTGCACCTTGGCTTCATACAATGACATTGCATCTTCTCCTTTACCTTCTAAGCTTGCATCCACATTTGTCAATGGAACATTAACTCCAGACATTGCATCCTCAACATTTTCAATCAACCATGTTGAGCTTGGAACTTGCATGCTAATGTTCAACTTAGACATATAACGAATCATTGGATCAGGTCTCACATGTATAGGCAATGCTTCTAGCGATGTGAAATTGAGATGGCCAAGATCTATTGATAAACAAGGAAATGAAATTCATAAGTAAAAACAAACTGAAGATTGAGATGGAAAACCAAATTGTCAAACTTTAGGTTGTGTGCTCTCAATGCAATTTGTTTGTGTGAAAGCATTCATGATTTTCTTTTAAAAAAAAAAATTGGATTACTAAAAAAAAGAAAGCATTCATGTTCATATGCTTAGTATACCCCCTAAAGTTGTTGAATCTATACCCTTTCAAGTTATTTTAATCCCCAAAATTATAAATCCTTACAATGTCAAAAACCTTTGCATAATAGATAGAGTGGAGTCCAACATTATCTAGCATTGCCCGAGTGTTCCCACTAAGAAAAGATTTGGCCAAACGGCCAAAACATATTTGAGCATTCATATGAAGTGAATAAGGATAGAAACAATAATTTACACATTCATTCACGATCAAGACTCAACACACTTTTTAACATTTATGAACTCATTAATAAATTTGGATGTGTATCACACTCCGAAGGTATTACAACATGCTAACACATCTTTTCATGAAATATATAAAATTAAACATATGCCAGAATACATATGAATGTTTGAATTCTGGCAATGAGATAGAAGAAATTTCCAAGTAATATTAAAAGATCTTTGGAACGAAATTAATACATCATATGGAGAATATAGCAAGATAACATATGGAAGACACGAACACCATATAAAAGCACAATTTCAAGGACCTGTTGCTTCCTCTTTTGTTTCCCAAAACTTTAAAGCGTGTTTTTGTAAATGCTCACGCTGCTCTTCATTGAAGGGTTGAAGCTCTTTTTGTCCTGGAATGGTATCAATTTCTTTATCCCCTCCACCTTCAATTGTATCATCTTCTTTTGGTACCCCCTCTATTGCCAATATTGGTTCTTGCAAGCCAGCCCATTGTCGAATTTCATGATTACTGTAAGCATATGTGCAACATATACTTTCAACCTTTGCCAACTCCTCGTAAGTCTCAACAACTAAAAAAACATGCCTCTTACAAGAAAGAGACTCTATCGTGGCAAGCCCCTCAGAGAACAAGTCTAATACATACTCATCTTCTCGATAGAAACCCATGATCATGTCTTTCATGATACTTGAACATTTTCTTTTCAAGGACAATTCAATGTCAAATTCATCATCATCATCCTCGTCATCATCATCCTCATCACCTGATTCTTCTGCAGCACTTGATTTTTCATATTTTTCATCTACAACATATATTGATGGCTTACATTGTGCATTGGTATAACGCTCAATATCATTGAAATGCTTTTCCTTGCTTACTAGTACACAGGCAATTAAGCCATCCATAGGTCTAGTGACAAATATATCTGCAGTTTCAAAATTAAGGCAACCGAAGTGTATTTTATATTGTCCACATGTCTTATTTAATGCATTCTTCAAACATGATACATGATCCATGGTCAAGAACACCACAAGAAGGAATTGCACTGGGGGAGAAGCAATTGTCATCAAGCTTTTCAACAAACACTTAAAGCGATCCTCGTTCCAATTTCTACTTCTGCTTGGTCCATACATTACATCCAAAAAAGCAACCCCTATTGCCATTGGCTCTTGGTAAACATTATGTATAAATTCCATTCCCTCCATGTTTGAATCGACTGTGTAGAAACTCCAAGGCCGGGTGGAATTCGGTCCATGACTTGCATCTTCACTTTGTCCCATAATCCACCTTAGATACCCCTTTGCAGCATCAAGCAATGGTGGAGTTTCCTTTCCCTATTGAAGCTTCACTTTTAACCATGAGTCAGAGCAACCACGAATCCAATGATACAATTCTGGAGTAATTTTAAAATGTAATCTACACTCATTTCAATTTTTTAACATTAAAGAAGGTCGTTCTGCCGATATAAACATATAAAGTTCTTCTTGTAGTGCAGCATCTCTCTTGATCTGCATAGCTCGTCCTTCAATATCAAGAATCATGGCATCATTCTTTGTTTTAGCTATGACTAACTTCCTTAATGTCATTTTTAATTTGACCAATTTGATCATCACTCAATCCATGCAAGCATCTAAACATTGAGACTATGGGTTGCCTACAGCATTTTCGATCTTGTGAATATTTGCCTGCAATGTAATCCTCAAGGATGGAGATCCAACCATCATAAATGGCATCGCTTGTGATTATCATATGTACATCCTTCGTGGCAAAGCTATTGCCCAATGTTACCTTGCCAATGTTAATGAAAGCCTACCAAATATATGAATCCATTAGAATGCAATAATTAAGAAAACAGACTTGTAAAAAATGATTCATAATTAAAATCTGTACTTACATCCCAATTATCACGATCTGGATGTCCTTTTGCAAGCCCTTGTTGTGCTTTCTTGGGTCTGTTAAAGAGAATCCATTGTCCCCTCACCTGCTTAAGTATATCAATGTATGGAGATTGTCTCAAGATATTTTGAGACTCCAGGTTTGCCATCTTTGATATCTCCACACAAAAGCGTGTAGGACAATTGACTACAATCCTCGCCTGGCAAGTGCAGTAATAGTTCTTTCTTTGGGCCATGCTGTTATCATCATTAGATGTGAGTATTTTAGCAGCATATATTGAATGTTGTCCAATAGTATCCAGTAGTGGCACTTGGTTAAATCCTTTTTATCTACCCTTTCTAGGGGTTGCTTTGTTTCAGGATTGAAAGGCATTAAATCCGCTACAGTAGCAGGAGGCCTAGAGTTATAACCGAAGTCTGCAGCAAGCTTCTCCACATGCTCTTTGTTCAACCCTCTATATACATAGCTTGGAGGAGCTTTTTGACATCTTGCAACTGGAATTGGAAATGTTGCATGCAACCCGAATGGGTAGTATTTTTCATATTCCACCAAGCCTAATGGTTTCTTTTGCCCTTTTTTTCCTATGACCTTTCCACATGGCTCCAATTCACTACCACTACTTCTTTCCACAACTGCTAGTGTACCCTCTGGAGGTGTTACTTCTTGTGGTACATCAATTATAGTTAGCTTTCCTTTCTTTGCCCCTTCTCCGCTACCACCTGGTGCTTGAACCATTGTCGACTTTCCTTTCTTTGTTCCTCCCCCACTATCTTCCCCACTCTTACGCTTCTTTAATGTTGCTAAAACTTTGCGATATGATTCAATGATTGTTGTCACTGTGTCGATTTCATTTCCATCAATTGATTCAACACTTATCCAGCCTCTTGAGTGCATGTTGTCATCTACATCAGACTTCATACGAGATGCTTCATAATCACTGGGATCCATGAGAAATTTCTTATTTTGATTTATAATGATCAACAATCCAATATCTCCCTCTTTTCCAACCACATCTTCTGTGATTTGATGTACCGATCCAACACAAGTGTATGCACTTTTATTAGGTAACAAAACAAATAAGTGAACTTGTGTCAACTATGCTCCTTCAATACTATATATGTCAAAGTACCAAGGTATGCTTTTTTCTCCAAATCCACTTACAACTTTCTCAACCTTCTTCACATTTGTGTCTTTCATGTAAAAAACCCAAGCAATATACAAACTATCATCTTTATAATCTTTAATGTTAGACAAAACACATTATCGATAAACATATCTGAAATAGAATCTAGAATTGACACTAGACATAGTAGTAGATTTGAGAAAGCACTAGATTCTAGGGAGATTTGGCCATGCGGCCAAATCTTATGGGCTTCTTTTAAAGCACCGGAAGGGGAGGTTTGGATTTGTGGCCAAATCATATGGGCTTCTTTTAAAGCACCGGAAGGGGAGGTTTGGATGTGTGGCCA
The DNA here is from genome assembly GCF_047967505.1 of Dipteris shenzhenensis. Classification (NCBI taxonomy): domain Eukaryota; kingdom Viridiplantae; phylum Streptophyta; class Polypodiopsida; order Gleicheniales; family Dipteridaceae; genus Dipteris; species Dipteris shenzhenensis. The sequence goes on along the minus strand of NC_141598.1, from coordinate 42,880,923 downwards.
AATCATATGGGCTTCTTTCAAAGCACCAAAGTTTGGGGAGATTCGGCCTTGTGTCCAGATCTTGTGGGCTTCTTTCAAAGCACTAGGGTCTGGAGAGATTTGGCCATCAACCAAATCTTGCTAGCTTCTTTCAAATTGGTCAAATCTTTCTAGCTTCTTTTAAATCACTTGGGTTTAAGGATATTTGGTCGTGTGGCCAAATCTTGCTAGCTTCTTTCTAATCACAAGGCTCTACGGAGATTTGGCCATGCAGCCAAATCTTTTCAAAGCACTAGGGTTTGGGGAGATTTGCATGCGATCAAATCTTGCTAGCTTCTTTCTAATCAAGAGGGTCTATGGAGATTTGGCCGTGCGGCCAAATCTTTTCAAAGCACCAGGGTTTGCGGAGATTTGGCCGCACCAAAGCACCAGGGTTTGGGGAGATTTGGCCATGCAGCCAAATCTTTTCAAAGCACTAAGGTTTGGGGAGATTTGGCTACGATGCGAAATCTTTCTAGCTTTTTATAAGTCATGAGAGTTTAGGGAGATTTGGCTATGCAACCAAATCTTGCTAGCTTCTTTCTAATCACAAGGGTCTAGGAAGATTTGGCTATGCAACCAAATCTTTTCAAAGCAGCAGTATTTGGGGAGATTTGGTTGTGATGTCAAATCTTTCTAGCTTCTTTTAAATCACTTGGGTCTAAGGAGATTTGGTCGTGTGGCCAAATCTTGCTAGCTTCTTTCTAATCACGAGGGTCTAGGGAGATTTGGCCATGCAGCCAAATCTTGCTATCTTCTTTCTAATCACGAGTGTCTAAGAAGATTTGGCTATGTGGCCAAATCTTTTCAAAGCACAAGGTTTAGGAAGATTTAGTAGTGATGCCAAATCTTTATAGCTTCTTTCAAATCACAAAGGTCTAGGAAGATTTGGCCATACGGCCAAATCTTGTATGTTTTGAAAGAAGCGAAGACGATTTGGCTGCATGGCCAAATATCCCCATTTAAAATTCAAAATTCAAATCTTAAGATTCAAATTTCAAATATAAAAATTTCAAAATTCAAAATTCAAAATCTTAGATTCAAATTTGAAATTCAAAATTCAAAATTGAAATTCTGAATCTTAGATACAAAATTCAAATTTCAAATTTCAAGATATGAAAGTCAAATCATATAATAAAGACTCTACTTTCAAATCACACTTCGAGATTCCTACTTTTACAAGACTCTTTCTTTCAAATCGTGCTGTTTCAAAATGGGAAAAATGGAGAACATGCAAGAATTAGGTACACTTTCGATTTCTTTCGTTTTCTTACTTGAATGATGGAGTAGCCATTGTTGTTCGTGAGCTTGTGCTCTTTGGATTTCAAGCAATCGTAGGAGCTAAAGAGAGAGTAGCTGTAGCAATTGTAGAAGTTGTCTTTCTTGCTGGCAAACGGAAGAGGAGCTGAAGGGGAGAAGCGCGGAGAGAAGAGGAGGAAGCGGGAGGGAAATAAATCTTCAAGAACTGACAACCAATTTGAGAGGTTTGTCACACAAATCCAATCTCAAGTGGTTGCCACCGATCATAGCATTGTTTTGCTCCCACGAAACTCCTTACGTTCTCCTTGGGAGGCTTGTCCGAAATGATTTTGTGGTAGATATCATAGCTCACAGCGAGCTTTATTCCAATCTCCCTCATGATGGAAGGGAACACGGAGGTGCCTACAACTACACAGGCATCCGGATCTGCGAAACAAAAAAGGCCGCCCGATGCTGTAGAAACGCGAAGCCCAGCTACTCCGTTGAGGCTGAGAAAAGGATCAAGTTTATACGGGATCTGAAACCAGCAGTTCTCACAGGGATCATATACAGACAAGGCATCCGAAGATGGCAACTTGTGATTCGCTAGGAGGTAATTCTATCGGTGTTGAGGGAGCGTCTTGTTGTAGAGATCCAGAAATGCAGGATGGATAAGGGACTGAGCCTTCCAGGCTTTGCATAACATCCGGGCACGAACAAGGGCAAGAAGAGGCAACCGACAGAGCATGAACTCTACTAGCTCTGTTGGTAACAATCCCTCACAAAGCGAGATATTAGCATTCTCGCTACTGCTGCTACTGGTGGTACCGTGAATCCCGACCTGCTTCCGTTGATGTGCTACCCAAGACCGTCAAAACATGATTGTTGGACTCAAAAAGATCGGCGGGATACACCGAGCGCTCTAATGGTAGGAGAAGGAGAAACCACGACGAGGGCAACGAGGAGGAAGATGGAGGTGACGAGGAGGAAGAAGGACAAATGAGGCGGAAGACGGACGGAAGGAAGAGGAGAGAGCGGGAGGGAAGAGGAGGAGGAAGCGGGAGGGAAGAGGAGGAGGAAGTGGGAGGGAAGAGGAGAAGCAACCACCCCCAAAAAGCATGCTTTTGTGGGGAAGGAGTAATCTCCCCAAAAGCATGCAGAGCCAAAAAAAAAAAAAAAAAAACCTCTTTCTAATCCCACTATTAAGTGTGGAATCTATGGAGAGTTTCATTGGTAATGGAAGTTTAAAACCTACATAGTTAAGTGCACACTGTTAGGACCTCCCAGGACCTCTTATTTTGACATAGTTTGAACTTTTTTGCTTGCAATTAGCTAACTAAGGGTGGAGGAGTGTTTTCCAAGAACTACCCCATCTAAGACGTTGTCGCGGAATGGGGAGCCTCCCGGGACCTCCTATTCTAACATAGTTTTGAGCTTTTTTGCTTGCAATTAGCTAATCAAGGGTGGAGGAGTGTTTTCCAAGAACTACCCCATCTAAGAAACTGTTTTCCTAATGCTCTCAAACCACCCTAGTTACACATTTGACATCTAGGAAGGGAGAGAACAAGGTGAGCCTAGCACTCGATCCCCCATGAAGATGAATTCAATTCCTTCTCATAGGTTTACTTTTTATGCTTGGTTTAAAAGGTTTGTTTAGCTTTACCTTTTAAAATTTTGGTTTTTTAATAGTTTTATATTTTCTAGTTTGCTTTTAAAGTAACAGTATGATTTTAAAGTGTAATAGCGTGAATCATGAAAAGCATGTACGATTTTTTTGAAAGTAGGATCTCTAGATTTGAATTTCAAAATTTGAAACTTGAAACTTGAAAGTTGAAATTTGAATTTTGAAATTTCAAATTTGAATTTTTTATTTTAAAATTTGAATTTTGAATTTTGAACTTTAAATTTTAAATTTTAAAATCTGGATTTTCAATTTTTAAATTTAACGTTTGAAGATTTGGCCTTCTTAATGATTTGAAAGAAGCTAGCAACATTTTGCAGCATGACAAAATCTTCCCAAACCCTAATGCTTTGAAAGATTTGGCCACACAGCCGAATCTCCCAGAACCTGGTGATTTGAAAGAAGCATGCAAGAGGAGGTTGCACGGCCAAAACTCCCCATACCCTAGTGCTTTGAAAAAAGCCTACAAGATTTGGCCACACGACCAAATCTCCCCAAGTATATTTGGATAGCATGTCCAATCCATACTGCCTCTGCAAGAGCTGTATCCCACTTGGTGATCTAATCACCTCAATGCCCAAGAAATAACACAGCACTCCCAAATCCTTCATCTCAAACTTCTGCTTCAATAGCATTTTCATGTGAAGGATATCTTCATCACTATCACCTGTGATGATCAAATCATCAACATAAATGACAAGCAGCATATACCTTTCTCTGTTTTTCTCACATAAAGTGAGAAATCTACCTTGGAAATTTGAAAGCCAATAGTGACAAGATACTGTCCTATCTTGTCAGACCATGCTCTAGGTGCTTGCTTCAAGCCATACAAGGCTTTCTTCAACTTGCAAACAAACTCAGGATGAACAGCATGAACATAACCTGGTGGCTGCTCCATAAAGACCTCTTCTTGCAAATCACCATGCAAGAAGGCATTCTTTACATCCATCTGATGTAAAGACCATCCCTTTGATGGAGCCATAGCAATGATTGATCTTACGGTTGCCATCCTTGCAACCAAACTGAATGTTTCTTCATAATCGATGCCATATGTCTGTGCATACCCCTTGACAACTAATCTTGCCTTGTATCTGTTCACAGAACCATCTGCATTGTGCTTGACCTTATAAACCCACTTACAGCCAATTGCATTCTTGTATTTAGGCAAAGGCACCAATTCCCATGTAGCATTTGCTTCCAAGGCATCCATTTCTTCATCCATGGCTTTCTCCCATTTTTCTTTTCCCATGGCTTGCTCAAAAGAAGTGGGTTCTGGTTCCTGTATCACTTTGACCATATAGGCATAGTGAATGGCTGTAAATCCATCATATTTCAGCCTATCCATAGGATATCTAGCTCTGGTAGACCTGCACAAAATAGGCTCACCTCCAGGTGCTCTCAAAACATCCGTGGTCTTCCTTACTCCAGGTGTAACAACAAAAGGAATACCCAACTCATCATTAATGCTTTGTTCTGAGCCACTATTTTCACCATCCACATAAGAGTGACCTGCATTCACATCAAACATGGGCTGATCTACCTTCTCTTTTCCTTTTCATGATACTTGTGTACCGCTATCTGCATTGCTTTGAGGAGATTCTCCTGATCTCAATCTGCCTATCCATGGTGAAGTATGTGAACCACTGCTAGAGGACACTATAGGTCCACTAATATTTTGTGATTGCTGCTGTGAATTCTGTGCAGCATTACCATTTTGTGCATCTACATCAATCATCACATTTATTGGTTTATACCAGTTGCTCATCTCATCAAAAACATCTCTGCTCACTGTAAACTTACGAGTAGAAGGGTTATAGCATCTATATCATTTCTACTGCAGAGAATAACCAATAAAGATGCACTTCTCAACTTTTGGATCCAACTTGGACCTCAACTCATCTGGCACATGAACATAGGTAATGCAACAAAAAATTTTCAAATGAGAAATATCTGGTTTCCTACCAGTATACATCTTCTCTGGCATCATGCCATGTATTGCTATAGTGGGAATCCTATTCATTATGTAAATTGTTGTAGCAACTGTTTCAGCCCAATAATAATCTGGTAGGTTTTTTTCATTCAGCATGGCCCGAGACACCTCTCCAATATGCCTGTTTTTCCTTTCTACAAGTCCATTTTGCTGTGGGGTATGATGGTATGAATATTGCTACTTTATGCATGCTCCTGCAGGAACCTTGCAAATTCATTTGAGAGGTACTCTCCCCCTCCATCTGGCCTTAGGCATTTTATTTGCAAGCCTGTTTCTTTTTCAACCATAGCTTTAAAAGCTTTGAAAGGCCCAATTTCCTTTTGCTATCAAGCGACCGTTAGTTTTCATATCCTCACCAAAGCATCCATGAGGATTAAATCCGACCTGCAAGCCTTGCTCATCCATTTGACCAACAAAAACCAGGTTCTTGGTGATATTTGGGACATGAAATACATGAGATAGGTATTTCTTTTTCCCATCCTGCATAGACAAAGGAATTTTACCAATCTACACAATAGGATGTGTAGTATCATCACCAGTCTCCACAAATCCTGGTCTTTCCATTTTCCTTATATCCTGCATCCATTCTTCATGACCTGTCATGTGGTTTGATGCACCTGAGTCAACATACCACACATCATTACTTTCTTCTGCACTTGTCACAGAATTGGTCATGTGCTGCACCATAAACAAATGCTCATTTCTATCATCACCCTGTCTACTAGAGGATACATAATTGCCTTGCTGCAATTTTCCATTCATAACGTCATTCTGCTTTTTGTAGCAGTCTTTAGCCACATGAACCATTTTACCACAATAGTAGCATTCAACATTGCTGTTTGCATTTTGACCTCTCTGCCATCCACCAAGGCCTCTTTGGCTCCCCCTGCCTCTAGAGTTACCATGTCCTCCTCCATAGGACTGGTTTTCTTGAGTTTTCTGCACATTCTTATTTCTACCATGGCCTCCAGATCAGCCTCTCTACCTCTGCCTCTACCTCTTCTAGCATTTGAGTAGAAGACAATTTCGTTTAAAGTTCCTTCTGAAGAAGATGCACCACCATTCTCTGCTCTTCAGAAATCAGAAGAACAAACAACTCCTCAGAAATTTTTCACGGAGTGCAATGGATGTCCAGAACTGTGCATAATCCTTTCCTAGACCATTCAAGGTCACAGAGACTAGATCATCATCTTCCACTAGCGACCCAATGGAAGCAAGTGCATTTGTAATTTTCTTCACCTTCATGTGGTAGTCATTGATGCTCATATTTTCTCTCTGCACATTGTGCAACTCCTGCTTGAGCTACATTTTCCTAGCTTGCACATTTGTGTTGTACATTTCTGCCAAAGTATCCCATGCCTCCTTTGGCGTACTTGCATCCTGAATATGCATAATCATAGAATCTGAAATATTGATAGACAGCATAATACATAACTTTTCTAGCTCTCTCATGCCATCCTTTAAATGCCTGCATTTCCTGTTGATTGGGAACATTAGGAAGAACTGGTTCTTCTTCATTTCCTGTAATGAACTCCCAATAGCCTTTTCCCATAAGGAAATTCATCATTCTAAACTTCCATGCTTGGAAGTTGTTCTTGTTAAGCTTTTCAGTGAGATTCTGTGAAAGAGAATCAGATGCCATTACAAAACACTGCAAAAAAATTCTATCACTGCAAAAAACACAGCTTCTGCCTCACAAGGGCAAATCTGCAAAACTAACGAAAGTGGTAGTTGACCACATAGTCACTTCCTAGTGACAATTTATATAAGAGATCCAATGAGTTGCCTGTAGTATCTGTCATTGACTGTAGGCTTTTCTGAATCTTTAGTAAGTTTCAAACTCTGCTCCATGGGAGTGGCTGCAATCTTGCAATCTGCCATATGAAACTTCTTCAGGAGACTGTCAACATATTTGAGCTGACTCATGAATGTGCTATCTGAATCTCTCCAGAACTCAATTCCAAGACAATAGTGCATAAGTCCAAGATCTTTCATGTCGAACTCTGCAGATAAGTCTTGTTTTAGTTTTCTGATGAAGCTATCCTTGCTTCCTGTCACAATCAGATCATCTACGTACAAAAGTGCAATAGTAATATCTTCCCCTTGAACTTTGTAGTAGAGAGTAGGATCTGCATTGGACTTCATGTATCCCAGATCAGCAAAATACTTGTCAATTCTACTGTACCAACTTTTGGGTGCTTGCTTTAAGCCATAGAGACTTTTCTTGAGATGGCAAACCTTGTTCTCCTTTCCTGGTTCAACATAACCGGCTGGTTGTTGCATGTAGACTTCTTTGTCTAGATAACCATTGAGAAATGCATTCTTGACATCGAGCTGATACACATTCCATTTACTGAGTGTCGCTAGTGATATCAAGAACCGTATGGAATCCATCTTCGCTACTGGAGCATAAGTCTCATCATAATCTTGGCCATATTGTTGTGCAAATCCTTTTGCAACTAATCTGGCTTTGTATCTCTGAATACTGCCATCTGGATTGTACTTCACTTTGTATACCCATTTGTTGGCTATGGCCTTCTTTCCTGGTGGAAGGTTGCATAATTCCCAAGTGTTATTTTTATACAAAGCATCCATTTCTTCATTCATAGGAGTTTGCCATTCGGGCTTGTCTACTGCGTCTTCGAAGTACACTGGCTCTTCTGTAGCCATGATGGTAGTCATAAGAGCAAAGTACTTGAAGTTGACATGACCATATCTCTTGTGCCATTTTGCAGATAGTGGCATCTGTTGCATTTGAGCTGACATGGCATGCTTATCTGGTACTGTAGCTAGCATCCTGTATAAGCGTCCTTCCTTGACACCTTTTGCTACTAGCTGACCTCTTTTGGATTTGTCTCTGATAGTGCATTCATCACCGTCGAAGATGACTTTGTAGTTGTGTTCCGTCATTTGACCTACTGACAAAAGGTTCTTGCTGAGCTTCGGAACATAGAGCACATCTTTGACTAATCCTTTTGTACCAGTGAACTTGTTCATAGGGATAACACCTGTCCCTTGAATCGGATTCGGTGTATTTTGTCTGCTGTGTAGATGACATTCTTTTGACCTTCTAATGGCTTCATTTATGTGAACCATTCCTGATGATTTGTCATATGAGATGATGCACCGCTGTCGATGTACCAAGGATCCTATTCCACTTGGTCGACTTGATAGCTGAAATCCTCTTTGGGATTGAAATCAGTGTCTAGGTGCATTGTATCAGTTTGATGCAATTCCTCACTTGCAAGAAACATATTTCCATGTTCATTTGCAAAATGACTGTGACTAGAATGTCCACCACGATGATTTCCTCTTCCTCGAGAATTCCCTCGATTACTGTTGGATTGACCGCCTTGGTCATACTGCTTCTTGCGGCAATCTCTTTCATAGTGTCCAAACTTGTGACAGTAGTTGCAATGGATGTTTGACACATTGGTGGATGCATTCCCTCGTCCTTGGAATCTTCCTCGGTTGGAATGATTTCCTCTTTGCTGATTCTGATGTTGCTGAGGATGATGCTGATGCTGATGCTGATTTTGACTTTGATTTTGTTGATGATGACCACTTTTCTGATATGATCTACCTCTGTTTCTGCCTTTGCCTCTGCTTCTGTCTGAAGCTATGAATGCCTGATCATTAGAATGACCTTTACATGCTTGAATGGCCTGAGTCCTGAGTTCTTCACCAAGTAGAACTGACTGAAGTTCTTCCAGTGTTGGAATTTGTCGTTGGATGGCAATACTCTGGACTAGATTCTCATATCCTTCTCCTAGTCCATTCAGGATTACTTGAACCATTTCTGCGGGATTCATAGTTTCTCCTGCTGCTGCAAGTTGATTGTTGTAGTCTTTGATGCAGAGTACATAAGCATGACCGGTTTCATTGCTATTGCGGAAACTCTGGTTGATCTGGTTTCTCAGGGTGAGAATCCTGGATGTGTTCTTGGACTCGTAGAGAGCTGCGAACATATCCCATGCTTCTTTTGATGTCTTGACTGTGTTGAGCTGTCCTAGCATGACATCTTGCACATTCTACTTGATCAGGTGATAGGCATACTTGTCTTTTTTATCCCATTCTGCTTGAGCTCGGGCAATGGCAGGATCTGCTACTGGTGCGGAAACTGTTTGTATAGATGTAGATCCCGATGTAGATCCTGTTGCTGGTGCTGTGACAACAGATGGAGTAGAGCTACTGGTGGCTGGATCGGCCAATGGTCTAGGTAGAGATCCATCGACATACTCCCATTTGTCCTGAAGCACAAGAATGGTCTCCATTCGGTATTTCCATGTACCATAATTGGAGTTGTCTAACTTAGCAGATGCCTCCAGATTGAGGTTGCTAGTCGACATGGTGCAAACAATGTACTCAAAAGTGTCCTGAAAAAACTCTGTATGAATCAACTGCAAATACATTGAAGATGCCAAGTGAAATCTTTGTACCGTCGATGAAGATAGAAATGCAGTATATAAAATCTGATCTGTGTTACAAGGCTTGTGGCAATGATGCCAGGAATAGCCAAGAGGCTTTACAAGGCTAAAAAAAAATGATGTGCATGATGCTGTGAGATAGCCAAATAGGCTTTACAATGGTGACATGTGTGTGTGAAATCAAGTGCTATCTGCCCACTGAATCAATCTGCAATGCCTCTGAACTCTGAAGTCTGCTCACTGAACTGATGAACGTAAGGTTTTAGGTAATGTAATGATGTGAAATCGGATGTGAGCGTATGGACTGACTCCGAGTAGGTACTAGTCGGGAATTTTGGGCATGGCTTAGATTGGCAACTTGGGGAATTCAAAGCGTCCCCTCTATGGCAATCTAGTCTACTCTGATCTAGATCCAAACCAACCGTCGATCGATGAAAGAGCAGCAAATAATTCCTTTTCTTTTGTTCTTTTTAAGTGCTGGGTCAGATGCGTCGATGTAGAGGCAAATGTGCGTGAAGGAAGTGGTTTTGTCGGCGAGGCACAAATGTGAGTGTAACTTGCGCTGAAATGTGCACGTGATGTAACGAGTGCGTAGATCACAAAAAACCGAGCGACTTTCCTTTTTGGAGCACCCTCAAATTCTTCCTGGATCAAGAGATACGACTTGATCTAGGTGGAGGGGCAAAAGGAGTGCAAATGTGCTCAATGATGATGTGTCACTGTGAGTCACATGCAGTGATGATGTGGCACTGTGCTTAACAAGAGGTGTGCCAGTGAAGCTCTATGCTGAGGTGGCAGGAGTGTGCACATGCAGTGTGTGCACAGTGTGCCTGGCAAGAGACTGTGTCTGTAGGGGTCAGTGCTGACTGGGGGACTGCTTACATGGCCAATGATGTGGCACTGAGATAAGCTGATGACATGGCATATAGGCCACGTGTCACTTGGCTGACCACACCTCAACCGGGGTTAACTTGATTGTACCATTTAACTGAAGTCAAATCTAATCTGCCATGTGTCGTTTGGCTGACCCCACCTCAGTGTGTGGTGAGATTGAGGATAAGGGGTATCCTCCCTCTTTGCCACGTGTCGCTACGTGGAGAAGCCGGATCGAATCTCTGAGATGCCGACGGAATCTCAGAGATTCCGTCGTCGTTTTCGTTAGAGAGCGTGGTTGGAGCTCTGTTGAAGAGGGAGCCCGTGAGCATTTGTTGGAGTTTGCAGGGTCCGTTGATGATAGCGAAGGAGCTATCGTGAGCCGTGGGCTTAGCTCGGCTAGCTGGCAATTGCGAGGAGTTTTAGGAGGCTTGTATGCACTGGAGAAGGCGATGGAGCCCTCGTTGTAGGAAAGCCTGAGTAGTCGATTCTTTGGCAATGGACTGGAGCAGCTTGGATTCGGTAGCGCTGGAGTCGGTGAGCCCGTGAGTCACTAGGAGCTGCTCTCGGTGTATGCGCTGAAGGTAGGTTGTCGTAGAAGAGCTTGTTGAAGTCGCTTGGTGCTGAAGCGTTCGTGTAGGCCGTTGCATCAATGGGCGCTACAGAGAAGCCTTTGTGGCTCGTTGGAGACTGTTACAGGGCTTGTTGAGAAGCCGCCTTGCGAGCTAAGGCTATGTTGAAGGAGTATGGGTAGATAGAATGCCATACAAAGCTTCCAAAGTCTGGGCTGGTCAAGTCATCTGCTAAATGCTTTGTTGAGCTTTTGGATGTAGAAGAAGCTATGGCCTTCATTGGAGAGCGGTTAGCTAAGGAAACGTTGCCTTAGAAGATAATGCGAGGCAATTGGAGCAATTTTGGAGCTTTGAAGAGCCATCGTTGCAGCCAAGAGGTCATTGAGCCTTGATGCTAAACTGAGTCGCAAAAATGGAGTAACAGAATTGTAGTCGAAGAGGCTCCTTCTCTCTCTATAGGACCTCTATAGATATCTTTTCCTCACAAGAATTCAATGAACAGAATCTCTCTCTTTTCTCTCAAAACCAGTAGAGCTTCGGCTCTTTCTCTCAAACAATAGGATGTCTATTTTCTCTATTTTCTCCTTATCTATCTCTCATAAGGATACACTCGAAGAACTCTTTCACATGATTCTCTTGCAGAGATCACTCACAATCTCTTTTGCTTTCAATCAAGGAATTCTCTCTCATATAGAGATGAACGGAATGGACGGAAATCCCTTCACATGAACAAAAGTCTCTTGCTCTACAGAAGTGAATGGAACGCTCAGTCTCTCTCAATCTCTCAATCACTCTCAGAAATCTCTCACACTATGAAGAACCACTCACTCTCACCGAAGAATGAACGGAAATCTCTTAAAGAAAATGGACGGAATTTTCTCTCAAATGGACGAAAATTTCTCTCAACGGAAGTGAAGGGAAGGATCTCACAATCACTCAAGAGAACTCTCAATCTCACAATCTCTCTCACACTCTCAAGAATCTCAATGTCTCAGCAGAAGACAAGGGAGCTCTGATACCATGACAAAATATGAAGAGGGGAGAGGAGAAGAGTGGAGATGAGGAGAGAGGGCACAGCTAGAGAGCACACCACAAATGACTAACTGTACACTAGAATTAGTTGAAAAAATAGAATATATACAAACCCTTTTAGGGTTAGGGTTAGGGGATCTAACCCTTTCCTTTATAGCACTCTATAAGGTTAGTGCTATGCACATATGATCACGGGATGGTGCTATGCACACATGATCACATGATGTTGAGCGTGAACTCTCAACATCGACCATATATGAAACGCTTTGTATATTTTGCAAAAAATTTGCTATAACATTACTATATTAAAAAAAAAAGTATTAGCTTCTTGGGTTTAATCAAAATAAGCAAAGTATAAAGCCAAGGAAAAGGCTGCATCAAACCTGAGGATGGTTGTAATGACTTTGACATTAACCTTTTTCTTAGGATTCAAGAGGATTGAAATCTCTTCTTCACCAAATTCAAAAAAATGAGGTTGTTGTCAAATTAACAACATAGCGGTGAATGAACTTCCAATCTGCTCCAATAGATTCATATTTTCATGACTCATCTTATTGAGAGAGTAGTCTACATCGTATTCTTCTTCACTTGCTATGTCTTCTACATCCTCCTTTTGCTATAAAAATATAAAAAAGTTATGTGATGTACACATCCCAAATAAAGGCTTAAACAAGCAGATAAGGTTTCATACATGCTTTCATTAGAGTGAGTCTCTTCTCCGCTTGGAGCAAAATTTTAAAAAGTAAGGTTTCATACATGCTTTCATTAGAGTGAGTCTCTCCTCCTCTTGGAGGGAAAATTTAAAAAGTTATGAGATTTACACATCCTAAATAAAAATAAAGGTTTAAATAATCATAGAAGTATAAAGATAGCATGCTTTCATTAGACTCAGTCTCTTCTCCTCTTGGAGGAAAATATAAAAAAGTTATGAGATTTACACATCCCAATTAAAGGCTTGAACAAGCATACAAGTATGAAGATAAGGTTTTATACATGTTGCAATGTAGTCATATTTTCAGGTTATTTCCCAATGGTAGCAATTAGATGCTGAATACTCTCAGCCCAAAATGCTAGCAGATTGGCTTTTATATATGATTCCATTTTGACTGGTAACTCCAAATCAAAAATCTCTCTAAGAAACAACATGCAGTTGTAGGCAACTCTCCACCCCACAGTTGTGCCCATCTTTTTGCTCCACTAGCAGACGTCTTTTGAATTCTACTTGATCTTGTTGCTCCGTCGTTGTTCTGACAGCAGATACTAGCCGATATGAAACACTGTCCATCATGACATATTAAATATATTAATATGTCATGATCATAAGATACAAAATAAGAAAGTATCAAAAATATTAAGAGAATTACCTTGGGGAGTTGGCATGATAGCCTTCCATTGAATTCACAAACCACAAACGGTTGAGTTCAAGGTCCCAGATGATCGAATTCCAATGTGACCTACACGACCAAAATAAAAATGATTATTGTTTTACACAAACTTGCCAAAGAAATAGTAAAAATAAGGTTAGATTTGATACTTACGCCTCATGATAAGGCATTAAGATGACTCACACCCCATCTAAATTCAAAGGGCTGATACAAACATCTTCTATAGTCTTTTGAGGAGAGCTAAGAATAGAAGAAAGGAGAGCATCGAGCATGTAGACACGATGCTGCACTGCACTAGGAAGCTGAGAAATAACTACACTGAACCAAGAAATAAACAAATGTTAGCTCATAGAATTGATTTGCATTCTGCACTAGGAAACTGATATATAACTACACTGTGAATAAATAAACAAATGTTAGCTCATTGAAGTAGCAACAAATAAACAAACATTACCTGAGAATGGCCAAGATAACATTGTCATTAACCTCTTTTAAAGGATTGGAGAGGATTGAAACCTCCTCTCTACCAAAGCTCAAATACTGAGGTTCTCGTTTCAAAACGATCCTAACTTCAAATGAGCTCTCCATTTTATCCAATGCAGCTAAATTTGTAGAATGGGTCTCTGTCATAGCTTGTATTCTATGTTTGGGGTCATTCTGCTTTTCCATGGTGTCTTTAAAGCTCTTGTGCTCATGGGATTCTTCAATCAAATTTAGAGGTGGTTGCATTGTTGAAGTAGAAGGGAGTGCCTCCATATTGACTTCATCCATTTCTTCTCCCTCTATTGCCTGTAAACAAATATGAGAGATTAGATTTATTATCTTTAAATTTAAATCTTATTTCAAAAATTGTATTTAGTTGAGAAATAGAGAGTTCATACCGCTAAGTATTGTCGTAGTGGCCTTTTTTCATAACCCTGCGAGCCATAATTATCAAAGAAGGCATCATCATGTTTATCTTCATCCACCAACCTCTCTCTGAATGGGTCATGTAAGTCCATCTTTTCATCATCATCAACTCGGACATTATGATCTTCAAGGTAATCATCCATGTCATCAATGTCCTTGTGGTCTATCTCTTTTTCATAGCCTGTGGTTAGATCTGCTTGAAGCTGAAAATAAGCCATGAAATGCTTATTTTCAATAATATTTGTGGAGTTCCCTTTTTTGAGGAGATCCTCAAACAAATATCCCATCCTGTACAAGGTGACCTCCCAACCTACCGGTAGCAAATTCTCCATCATGGTAAGCAAGAGACTCCCACTTTTTTGCAAGACTTCCATAGTTGTTTTTTTTATAATGTATGGACCTAGGAATATCTTGCTCTTCTAGCATCAATCTCAAATTATTTGAATTCCCTCTCATGTTCTTTTGTAAGGAGTGATCAGGGTTGGGACTCCGCATACACAAAAAAAAATGATTCAAGAGATTGAATCGCTATGCCACATTCTCTCTTGCCTCTCTTTGCTCTGCATAAACACCACTATAGATCTTCAAACTGATGAATATGCTTGCTTTAGTGTAACCTGCATGGCTTCTTTGTCTTTTTTATCAACAAAAATGACAATGTTGCAAATTGCCACTTTGCTAATGGTGGTATATACTATTCTATCAATGAAGTTATGGATATCATCGCTAGAAACTTCATTGATAAAGAATAGTTGTGGCTTATCCCATGCTGACTCATTCTTGAAGAAGTCATCTTCTGAGACTCCCCTGAAGTTCACAAGCTTTCCAGACTCTGCCGTAACCTCTAAATTGAATTGAAAGCTTTGGTGCATATCTGTCGGCATCCTTATCTCACTGATTAATCTTTCCACATATGCAACCACCTGTTGTGGGATTTCTTTTCTCATATAAGAGGTTACTATTTCTGACCCATCTTCATCCTTTTTAATCCACCTGTTTGCCCATAGCTTTACCTTGGGTGTTGACAAAGAAGCTATATGCTTCACCACATTATAGTCAATGTTACAATGAGTAAGTGGAATTTGTTTCTCTGACAGCAAATACTTAATGGCACTATGCACTGCATTACGCCTCACCTGTACATTGATGCATTCTTCCATGCAGTGGTCTTTGTCTTTTTTTCCAAAAAACCATTCTTTCTTTAAATTTTTTTGTGCTGCCATGGATGCATACTTGTCAGGTAAGTAGTTTATAGGCCTCCACATCCTTGCCATCAACTCCTTCTTATCCATTACCTTTGATTTTCCAAAGATAAACAAAGGAGCTTCATAGGTCAACTGTCCACGCTTGCAAGCAATGCACATTTCAAGCATCTCATTGAACACTTCAACAGGATGAAATATGATAGAAGTGTAGTCGGCATATCTGTCCCTCACCACCTTGAGGCTTGTCATACTTTCTTCTTGCTCTTGAGTTCCCCTAGGCACAACTGCACTCAAATAAGTATAGAAGTTCATGAGTGTGTCGGCGTTTGCTTTTGTGACCTTTCCCTTCAAATCAAGATTTGGAGAACCAAATGTTGTCCATATAACCCTTGCCTTCTGTAAGACCTCTGATGTTGAGGATATCTTACGCTTTCCATGGACATAATGATTAAGTCTTTCGGACTCAATCAAATACTTGATCTCATGCTTGAATATATAGATTGTTGTAGGATAATAATGGAATGAACTTATCTTTGCAAATTGTTCTGGAGTGAGTCTTTTGATCTCCTTTGCTTCCTTTGTGATCTGATTACAAGCATAAGCCCAATGTTGACCATCAATGGGTTGGAATTTGCAATGAAGGAGGAATTCCTTCTTTGCTTCCTTTAGCATATTCTCACCTTATGCCTCTTCGCCTTGTTCATGTGGAATATTTTTAAGAGTGTCTTTAAAGAATCGGCTGAAGGTTTCCTTGAAATGTGTAGGCTCTGTAAATGTTATTTGATCCAGAAAACTATTTTTGATTGGACAAAACATTATTGGGCGCAAGACCACATTGCTTGCCACAGGTTTCTTACCATCTCTCAAAGCCTCATATATTTGCATTGCATAGGATATATCAAGGCTTCAGCTATTAGTAAAGAGAGCTACAGCTTCCACATCTTTGGCATTCACAAACCACGTCCTTTGACCCCAGATATATCCCACATCATCATCTGTAACTGCTTCATTAAGACGCAGATTAAGATTTTTGATTGATGTGAGTTCATCCTGATCATCGTCAGCCTCGGGTTCTGAGTCTTCTTCATCTTTATCTTCTTTTAACTATTTTTCATCCACATTATCTCTCTCTACAGTGGGACGATGTCTTTTTTTACTACTTGGAACCATGGCTCTTGCAGTACTAGCCTTTTGCATTTCACGTCGTGGTTTGCTAGCAAGAGCTTCTAGCATAACTGCAGTGGATCGACCTTGATCTTCTTTAATTTTATTTAATTCCCATGCACTCAAGGCTTGTGTTTCATCATCCTTAGTTACATCCACCATTTCTTGCTCTAGAAGTTTGCACTCATGTTCTACACGTTTGTGACAGTGTGCCTGTTCTTCTTGTCCTTGCATCGAAGTCTGAGCTTTTTGATCTCCTTCATGTGAAGATCCTTGAATATGAGGAGCATATTGTGCATCCTGAAAGTACTCAAACATTATCTTTGCATGCATCCTTTTTGCCACCACACTAGGGAATTGCTCCCAAGTATATGAAAGAGTCTCCAATGCACTTTGCAGCTCTGGAAACTTTGATGGTTGAGGAGGAGGCATCACAAAGGTCTTTGAGTCTCTCCTTGACACAACAAAATGAAGACCGCCAACTTCAAGATCTGAACTCTTTGTAAAAATATCCATAAAAGTCTCTTTTGGCTCTATCATTATGCCTACTACAAGGCTTGAAGTCATATCTTTTTTGAAGAAAGTAGCATCCCATGGATCTTCAACACCATTGAACTCCCTTTTTGACATAAGTAGAAAGAGTCTCTTTTCCTTTTGATGAAGAAACCAAGCTCTTCTACCCATGTGATATCGAGTCCACCTACCAAAGCCATTGGGGCTATATTCCTTTCCTTTGAAATTCAAAGTGACATCAGAAACCCATTCTCTGATCTCAGAGTCATTTAGGATAGCCACCACATTAGTTGATTGCTCCATAATCCTACAAGAATCTCTCTGTAGCCATAGTTAAGACACCTCATTCTCTCTCTTAATCTCTCTCTCTCTCTCTCTTTGACAACTCTTATGTGTTTCCCTCTCTGTCCTCATCCCACTCATTCTCTCTCTTAGTTTATCTCAACTCTCTCTTTCTCTCCCTCGCATGGCGGCTAAGATTTTTCATTCTCTCTCTCTCTCCCTAGGATTTGTAATTATTTCTCTCTCTCTCTCTCCATCTTTCTCCTCTCTCTCTCTCTCTCCTCTTCTCTCTCTCTCCCTCTCTCTCTCTCTTACCCTCTCTACCTCCCTCTATCCTCTTGGCCACTAGGATTTGTCATTCTTTCCCTCTCTATGTCTCTCTCTCTCTCTCTAAATTCTCTCTCTTAATCTCTCTCAGCCTTCCTCCCTCCCTCCCTCCCTCCCTCCCTTGGTGGCCATGGCTGTGAGAAGTCTCTCTCTCTCTCTCTCTCTCTCTCTCTCTCTCTCTCTACCTCCCTCTCTTGGCGGCCACGGCCGCTAGAAGTTTCATTCTCTCTCCCTCTCTCTTTATCTCTCTCTCCCTAAGTCTCCCTCCTCTCTTCTCTCTCTCTCTCTCCCACGTTTCATTTTGATAAACATCTCTCTCTCTCCCTCTCTCTCTTTCTCTCTCTCTCCCTCTCTCTCTTTCCCTCTCTCTCTCTTTTTCTCTCTCTCCCTCTCTCTCTTTCTCTCTCTATCCCTCTCTCTCCCTACTCTCTCCCTCCCTCAAGTAGCCACAGCCACCAAGAGATCCTCTTCTCTCTCTTATTCTCTCTCCCCCCCTCTCCTCTCTCTTTCTTTCCCTCCCTACTCTTCTCTCTCATTTAAAGAGCCCCTCTTCTCTCTGTGAATCTCTCTCTCTCTCTCCCTCTCTCCTTTCTCTCTTTCTCTCCCTCCCTACTCCTCTCATTTCTCATTCTCTCTCTCCCTTGGCGGCCACAGCCGCCAAGAGCCCCTCTTGTCTCTCTTAATTTCTCTCTTTCCTTCTCTCCTCTCTCCTCTCTCTTTCTCTCCCTCCCTATTCTCTCATTTCTCAAATTTACAAACTCAAATATAAATAAAAAACTAATTAAAATAGAACTCAAAAACTCAAATAAGAAACTAATTTAAAAAGAATTGTAATGCCTTTTAAAAGACCCCCCTCCTCAAAAACTTTAACAATAAATTAATTGAAAAACAATTGTAAGTAAAGAAAAAGAATTACAAGACGAATTTTAAGAAATAGAACTCAAAAACTTTAACAAGAAACTAATTGAAAAAGAATTGTAAGTAAAGAAAAAGAATTACAAGAGACGAATGAAAAAGAATGCAAGTACCTGGAAAAAGTGAAAAAAGTAAGGCTCCGCTTATCCTTTCTCTTTAGCTCTTGGTTGCTTCAATGAAATGAGGAGAGAGTGAGAATGAATGAATGGAAAGAAGAGTATATATAAGAAAAACTAGCCCACTCCTCCTACGCATAAATTTGAATTTTCAAAAAAGAGAGGGAAATTGAGGGGAAATTTGAATTCATTATAAATTTGAATTCAAATTTGTGTTCCACATTCTTCTCATACTTTCTTCTCGTACATTCCTTTTGAATTCAAATTTGTGTTCAACATTCTTCTTGATACTTTCTTCAACATTCTTCTTGATACTTTCTTCTCATAAGTCCCTTTCATTCTTCTCGTAAGTCATTTGAATCTTATTTGTCGCTCTTGCTCATGATAGTAAGTCAAATCTTATTTGTCGCTCTTGCTTGTGATAGTAATCTTATTTGAGCAAGAATCTTATTTGTCGCTCTTGCTCATGATAGTAAGTCAAATCTTATTTGAGCAAGAATCTTATTTGTCGCTCTCACTCTTAGTTGTAAGAATTCAAATTTGTGTTCAACATTCTTCTTGATACTTTCTTCTAGTAAGTCCCTTTCATTCTTTCCCTAAGTCAAATCTTATTTGATGCTCTTGTAAGAATTCGACCTCTCTCCCTCTACTCCCTTGTTTCTCTCTCCCTCACTCTCTCTCTCTCTCCCATACCTTCCCCCCTCATTCTCTCTCTCTCTCTCTCTTTCTCTCTCCCTCCCCTCACTCTCTCTCTCACTCCCCTCCCTCCTCTCCCCTCTCTCTCCTTCGGCTCCCTCCTCTCCTCTCCCTCTCTCTCTCCTCTCTCTCCTTCCGCTCCCCTCCCTCCCTCGACCCCCCACCCTCCCCTCCTCCCCTCCCCTCCCCTCCCTTCGCCGCCAAAACCCCTCCCCCCCTCTACCACCCCGTCTCCCCCCCTCGACCCCTCCCCCCCTCCCCTCCCCTTCCCCCCCCGCCCCGCCTTCCCCCTGATGGCCCTCCCCCCCGCCCTCCCCTCCTCCCCTCCCCTCCCCTCCCCTCCCCTCCCGCTCCCCCCCTCCCCTTCCTCCCCCGCCCCCCCCTTCCCCCCGTCAAGGGGGTCTAGCGACCGCGGCCGCCAGCCCTCCCTCCCACCCCCTTCCCCCTCCACCCCCCATCCCCCCTTCCCCCCCGCCCCCCTTCCCCTTGGAGGGGGGTGCCAGCCCCCCCTGCCCCCTTCCCTCCCCCCACGGGGCTGGCGGCTGCGGCAGCCAGCCCCCCCTCCCCCCTTCCCCCCCCTGCCCCGCTCCCACCTCCTTCCCCCTCAACCCCCCCTTCCCCCCCCTCCACGGGCTCTAGCGGCTGCGGCCGCCAGCCCCCCCTCCCCCTTCCCCCTGGAGGGGGCACCGGCCCCCCCCGCCAGCCCCCCCCTTCCCTCCTCCACGGGGCTAGCGATCATCGGCGCCAGCCCCCCCCTTCCCCCTCCCCCCCCGCCAGTCCCTGCCCCCCTCCCACCCCCTTCCCCCTTCCCCCTCCACCCCCCCATCCCCCCTTCCCCCCCCTCCACCAGGGGGTTTGGCGGCCGTGGCTTCTAGCCCCCGCCCCCTTCCCCCCCCACCCCCCTTCCCCCTGGAGGGGGGCGCCAGCCCCCCCTCCCCCATTCCGCCCCCTCCATGGGGCTGGCAGCCACGGCCACCAGACCCCCCCTCCCGCCCCGCTAGCCCCCCGCCCCCCCCTCCCTCCCTCCCTCCCTTCCCCCCCTTTCCCCCCTCCCCCCCCCCCCCCCGCCAGCCCCCCCCTCCCTCCCACCCCCTTCCCCCTCAACCCTCCCTTCCCCCCCTTTCCCCCCTCCCCCCCCCGCCAGCCCCCCCCTCCCCCCTAGCCCCCCTTCCCCCTAGAGGGGGGTGCTAGCCCCCCCCCATTCCCCCTCCCCCCTTCCCCCCCTCCATGGGGCTGGCGGCCGCGCCCCCCTCCCACCCCCTTCCCCCTCGCCCCTCACCAGCCCCCCGCCCCCCTTCCCCCCCTCCACAGGGCTGGCGATCGTGGCCGCCAGCCCCCCCTCCCCCCTTTCCCCCCCCGCCCCCGTCCCACCCCCTTCCCCCTCCACCCCC
This sequence comes from Dipteris shenzhenensis, assembly GCF_047967505.1. Classification (NCBI taxonomy): domain Eukaryota; kingdom Viridiplantae; phylum Streptophyta; class Polypodiopsida; order Gleicheniales; family Dipteridaceae; genus Dipteris; species Dipteris shenzhenensis. The sequence goes on along the minus strand of NC_141598.1, from coordinate 42,860,188 downwards.
CCTTCCCGAGGGCTGGCGGCCCCCCCCCTCCCCCCTTCCCCCCTACCCCCCCTCCCCCCTTCCCCCGGGCTGGCGGATGCCAGCCCCCCCCCCCGCCAGCCACCCTTCCCCCTCCATCCCCCCATCCCCCCTTCTCGCCTGCCCCCCTTCCCCCTGGAGGGGGCGCCAGTCCCCCCTGCCCCCTTCCCCCCCCCCGCCAACCCCCCCCTCTTCTCGCCCCGCCTCGCCAGCCCCCCCTCCCCCCTTCCCGCCTCGCCCTCCTTCCCCCCCTCCCCCCTTTCCCACCCCACCCCCCTTCCCCTCCTCCAGGGGGGGTGGCGAGCGCTCCCCCCCCCTTCCCCTTCCCCCCCTCTAGGGAGGCTGCCCCAGCCCCCCCCTTCCCCCCCTTCCCCCCTCCTTTCCCCCCTCCCCCCCTCAACCCTGCCCCCGCCTCTCCCTCCCCTCCTCCTCCCTTCCCTCCCGCCCCTCCATCCTCTCCTTCTCCTCCCCTCCTGACAGGAACCTTTCTCTCTCTAGTTCCTCTCTCTTCAAATTTAAAAAAAAAATCTAGATAAAGAATTAATCAAAAAAATTTGCAAGTACCTGGAAAAAGTTTGTAAGTTTGCTCTTTCTTGCTTTCTTGCTCTTCCTTCCTTGCTTTCTTGATCGTCCTTGCTTTCTTGCTTCAATGAATGAAATGAGGGGAGAATGAATGAAGAAGGAAGACTATATATAAGAAAAATTAGGTTTTCCTCCTTCTCTCCTATTGGCTTTACATTCCTCCCCTCTCTCCTATTGGCTTTTCATTTATCCCCTCTCCCATTGGCTCCCATTACTCCCCCTCTCCCATTGGACCCCCATCCCTCATCCCAATCTTCCATTAGCCCTCCCCCCATCCATTTCTTTTTCCTCCCCCATTGCCACCACTCCCATCCCACATTTCCACCACGTCCCATACTCCTCCCATTTCCCAAAATCCCATATTTCCCCATCTCACCCTCCTCTTTTTCATCCCCTATTAACTCCCCTCACTCATTTCACTCCCTTATTATCCTACTCCCCTATTACCTTCCCCTCTCCCATTCCATTCTTCCCTCCCCACTCTCACTTCCGCTTCCCATTACTCACTTGCCATTTGAAAACTATTAATATATTATTATACTATTTTTTATACTTATTATCATACACCCCTATTACTTCCCTCTCCCATTCCACTCCTCCCTCCTCACTCCCACTTCCACTTCCCATTACTCACTTGCTATACACATTTGCAAACTATTAATATATTATTATATGATTTTTTATACTATTTGCAAACTTACATGTGGGCAAAATCACAGGTGTCAAAGCGATCCTATTGTGGTCATACAACAACTGTGCTTTTATTCAAGGGCATATTTATCCTCATCAACAAGCTTATTTACTCAAGGTATGAAGTGCATAATTTGTGCACTAGGTGTTTACTTTGTTGTATCAAAATTGTTTGCCACACACACACACATATACACATACCAAGAATTTTCTAATATTATCGCATCTACATTTCTCCGATGGGCACAAAACTTTGTAGATGCCTCAACCTAGGTCGTATTGACTTGCATACAAAGTGGTGCACCCATCCCATAAGTACTTGTTCGGATAAAACACCTCCAAACGTATTTTTATGACGATTGTGCATAACACTAGGAACAAAATGGTGTATAATGTGAGATCGACTATGCAAAGCATATCCAATGGACACAAGACTTTGCATGTTCCTCAACCTAGGCAGTGTTGACTTGTGTGCAAAGTATCATCCCCATCCGATAAGTACTTGTTTGAAAAATACACCTACGATCGTGTTTTTTGACGGTTGTACATGACACCAAGGCCAAAAACGGTATTTAATACTCAATCTACCATGTAAAGCATATCCGATGGGCACAATACTTTGCACGTACCTCAAAAGTGGTGGTATGGTATTCCATGCAAAGTGGAACGCCCATTCAATAAGTACTTTTTAGAATATCACACCTAGGACCATGTTTTTTATTGGTTGTTGTCCATGACACTAAGGCAAAAACGCTGATTTATGCTTGATCGACAATGCAATGCATATGGGATCATCACAATACTTGCACACATCTCAACCTACGTATTATTGACTTACATGCAAAGTGGCATGCCCATCCCATAAGTACTTAGTCGAATAACACATCTAGGACCGCGTTTTTTGACGGTTGTGCATGACACTAAGGCCAAAACAGTGTTTAATGCTTGTCTGACAATGCAAAGCATATCCGATGGGCACAATACTTTGCACACACCTTCAACTAGGTGGAATTGACTTACATGGAAAGTGGCACGCCCATCCCATAAGTGCCTGATTACATAACATACCTAGGTAAGCAACGTGTTTTTTTACGGATGTGCATGACACTAGAGCAAAAATAGTATTTAATGCTCGATCGACAATGCAAAGGATATCCGATGGGCACAAAACTTTTCGTATGCCTCAACCTTGGTGGTATTGAAATGTTCTCAAAGAGGAACAGCCATCCGATAAGTACTTCGTCAGATAACACACCTAAGGGCGTGTTTTTTTACGGATGTCCATATCACTAGGGAAAAAATGGTGTATAATGCGTGATCGACCATGCAAAGCATATCCGATGGTGACAATACTTTGCACGCACCTCAACATAGTTGAAAAAGACTTGTGTGCAAAGTGGAGCCCCCATCCGATAAGTACTTATTTGAATAACACGCTTATGGTCGTGTTTTTATATGGTTGTGCATGACACAAAAGCAAAAACCGTGTTTTATGCTTGATCGACAATGCAAATCATATCCGATGGGCACACTACTTTGCACACACCTTCAACTAGGTGGAATTGACTTACATGAAAAGTGGCATTCCCATCACATAAGTACTTGATCGGATAACACACCTAGCAGCGTGTTTTTTTATGGATGTGCATGACACTAAGGCAAAAATGGTATTTAATGCTCGATCGACCATGCAAAGCATATCTGATGGGCACAATACTTTTCCTATACCTTAACCTAGGTGGTATTCAAATGTTCTCAAAGAGGCACACTCATCCGATAAGTACTTGGTCAGATAACATACCTAGGGGCATGTTTTTTTGCGGATGTGCATATCACTACGGGAAAAACATTGTATAATGCGTAATCGACCATGCAGAGCATATCCGATGGTGACAATACTTTGCATGCATCTCAACCTAGTTGAAACGGACTTGCGTGCAAACTAGAGCCCCCATTCGATAAGTACTTGTTTGATTAACACACTTAGGACCGTGTTTTTTCATGGTTGTGCATGACACTAAGGCAAAAACGGTGTTTTATGCTTGATCGACAATGCAAAGCATATCCGATGAGCACACTACTTTGCACACACCTTCAACTAGGTGGAATTGACTTACATGCAAAGTGGCACACCCATCCCATAAGTGCTTGATTGGATAACATACCTAGCAGGCTCGTGTTTTTTAAGGCATGTGCATGACACTAGAGCAAAAATAGTATTTAATGCTTGATCGACCATGCAAAGGATAACTTGGCATGTCCATCTGATGAGTACTTGATCGGATAACTTGTCCCACCAATAAATTAAGTACTAATTAAAAATTATAATAAATGAGTAGATTATTAAAAAGAGACTAATATTTATGTAATTGTTGCTACTGCAGCTTGCTTGTGAAGGACTCTCACAAAGGAGATGGCTATAGATTTTGTTCCAGGGATGGATGTGATTTTATGTAGCAAAAGAGAAGTAGTTGCATTTGCTACAATCCATGATAGTGATCCCAATTCAGTTTGCCACTTTCGAAGACTTCGCGAAGATAAGGTGGCAGTTACTGTATCAAAGATTCTTAGCGCACATGTTGAGCTAAAGTATAAATGTGGAGATATGGAAACACTTGGAGATGTTATTCCCTACAATACATCCAACAAATCATTTATAGCATGGGACAAAGATGAGACTTATGCAACAGACATTATCAAGAATACAAAGTGCACCACCTTGGATTTTACTATAGGGGACATTTTACAAATGAGATCATTTGCAAATAAGACTATAGCAGAAGGTGAAGTATTGGGATTTGAACAAGTGGAGCAATGGTCATTTGCACAGATGAGGATTCTAAAAGTCACTGATGATGGTATGGTTGATAACATAACATCCTTATGTGATCCCTACTATGAGGTAGGCAAGAATATGAGATGGAGCATGCAATTTTTAAACATGAGAAAAAGGCACATGGTTTTCAATGATAAAGACAAGGTATACTACAATATCAAAGGACCTAAAAAGCGTGCCCATGTGCCAGGCTCTATCACTTCAAATGTGGATGATTTCAATATACTCAATTATAGAAGTGACATCTTATTTGGAGTGGATGAGTTCATTGGTTCCGAGAAACAAAATGATTTTAGAAGCGAAGCCTTATCTGGGGTGGATGAATTCTTGCACAGTGAGAAGGGCAAAGGTTTCAATAGCGATGTCTTGTCAAGTGTGGATGAGTTCATGCATATTAACAAACCTGGTGTCAATCAAACTTGTGGATTTGTGAAAGCCATGCAAGATGTCCCAATGAGTGATGTTCTCTCAGAAGTGGAAGAGTTTCAAGGTTCTCAATACTCTCATAGAATATTGAATTCATTGAATGGTCCTAAGAGTATGTTAAAAATGAGGATGAGATCAACAGAGGATTATTCAATATTTAACTTTGATTGTGATATGGATAAGGATGCAACAACCAATCATGGATGCTTGGTTACAAACAAATGTGAGGAGAAGAAGTGCATAAATAGAGATAACAACATGCACGAGGAACAAAAACGGTCATACGTATGCATGAAGAGAAAGCGACGAATCAAGGCAGATCCACAAAAGCAACCAAAGAGGAAGAGAGTAATGAAGGAGGAGAACATGTTAAATGCATTGGGATATCTATGTTGCAAGCGAAGATGTATGCGCTTCATTGATCTTGCAGACATTAGGGAATGTAGAGGACACGTGTGGCAAAGAAGAGGAAGCGAAAGAAATGAATACCTTCTCACAAGTCTCTCTTGCTTTCTTCAGAATGGCAATAAAAGGCTAAGTTCAAGACAAAAGGTAAAACCTCTCGTAAATGGAAAAAGGATTTGCAATAAGGCATATCGCAATATTACTGGATTATCCCATGGTACATATTGGGATTTAGTCACCAAGGCAAAGGGCGGCAACAAATTTAGCATTCACAGTAATAGAGGAAGGTCCAAATCAAGAATCTCAACTGTCAGGGCAACATCAATTTTGCAAGACTTCATACATGAAAATGCTTTACCTCAACCCCATATATCTACCAAACTCCCTAACGGTGACGCGATCACTGAAATGCACCTTCCAATGGGCTTGACAAAGCTCGAAGTATTTGACTCTATTGCAGAAAAGCAAAGGCAAAGAGGGGATGCTGTAGCTTCTTCTCATACTTTGTATACTCTTTGGAAGAAGAACTTTGGATATGTTAAAATCCCAAGGAGGCAAAAAATGTCAAAGTGCAATGTCTGTGATGATTTAAAGCGAGCGATTGAGAGTGCAACATGTCCAAATCAAAGGGAATTATATTCAAAAAACCAAAAATCTCATCATGACCTTATTTGACATTCCAGACAAAAATATGCATTTTGGAAGGAGCAAGCTATTTCGCATCCCGATGACTACATGTGCCTTATTGTAGATGGCATGGATCAGAATACAACAACATTGCCTCGTTTTGTTGCCACTCCACCTAAATTACAAGGAAAGCACTTTCTAAAGACACATCTATGTGGAGTATTAGTGCATGGAATTAAGTTCTTTGCAGATATATGGATTGATTCCTTGCATCTACATGATAGCAATCAAGTTGTAACATCTATTATGAAGGCAATTTGCAATGTACATGCAGAAAAAGGTTGCCTACCACCAACTTTGAGAATACAAGCTGATAATTGCTGGCGAGAAAATAAGAATGTACTCATATTCTGCTCCATGCTAGTTGCTCATCGAATCTTCAATGAGGTCGAATGTGGATTTTTGTATGTTGGGCATACACATGAGGATATCGATCAGGTTTTTAGCACAGTCTCAAGGGAGCTTAAATGCAAGGATGTGGAGACAATAGATGACTTGGTAAGAAGATGTGGCAGGCAAGTTGGTGGTCATAAGGAAAGTACAGTATGTGAGAGGCTCGAAAGAATGTATGATTGGAAGAGCTTCATTCTACCTTTCATACAAACGGGTGGTGATGCATTGACAGGTCATACCAATCCACACTACTTTCGTTTTTTTTTTAAAGATGAAAAACCCGTAATGCAATGGCAACAGTGTTCTCATGATACAAAATGGGAACCTGAAGAACCTTACAGTCTCTTAACTTCACTTCCCAGCAAGGAAAGGTATCCAACATGGGCTCCTATACAAGAATTCAATGAGAGGTCTAACTGTGAAATAGAAGGATTAAAAGCATTTATTACATACAAAGAGGAAATGCTCCGGAGATATCCTGATTCGAAGCCTACTTGGAGAGAACACACTACCACTATAATTAACAAGACACGAAATTTAATAAAGGACCTTGAGAGAATGTGAGGCTCAAAGGATGTCAAGGAAGAATGCAATATGTTTTGGCCAAATGTTCATAACGATTTGCGCCCAGCTCCAGTCTTTGAAAATGAATTTGTATCATTACTCCCACGTTTATATTGTGGACAGAAGAAGAGAGAGTTTATGCCACAAGTAGATATAGAGGTCGATTGTTTTGTTATGGTTCGGCCATCGGATGATGAATATGAGAATGTGAAGTTTTGGGTTGCAAAAGTAGTTGATGTGCAAAGAGATGACCAAGGGAGAGCTACAACATTTACAGCGGTATGGTATGAACCAAAGGGCAGGAAGGAGAATATGGATAACAACACATTGCATACTAATTGTATAATGAAGGAGTGGGTCCCAAAGGATGAAGCGGTCTCTCAAGTTTCGACAGAGACAATCATGGTGTATTGGCATTCAAGGGCAAAGAAATCAAAGAAGCGCATGGGATATGAGGTAGAAGGAAAAATAAAAATACCACAGCAAACTATTTTGCATATACACGAATTTTTAAGGATGCTCGCCATGGAGGAAGTAGAAGGAGACAGTGCAAATGAAGAATGTCCATGATTAAAGCTTTGTATTGAAGTCCATTGAAGGATTTTATTTGGGTACTAGGCAAGAAGCCAATCCAAGACAATTATAATCAGAGTCATCACCTCCTATGTCAAATGAGAGTCAAAATATGCATTGGATGTCACCCAAGGGTCAAGGCTTGCCAAGACAATAGGGAGTTAATGCAGATGGCACCTGGCAAGGGACTATCACATTGAGCAATAAGACAATGGGGAGTCAATGTACCCAAGGGGCAAGGCTTAGCAAGATAACTTGTGGGAGTTAATGCAGATGGCACCTGTATTTTGCACTGGATGTCACCCAAGGGTCAAGGCTTGGCAAGACAATAGGGAGTTAATGCAGATGGCACCTGGCAAGGGACTATCTCATTGAGCAATAAGACAATGGGGAGTCAATGCACCCAAGGGGCAAGGCTTGGCAAGACAAGTGGGAGTCAAATTATGCAGATGGCACCTGGCAAGGGACTGTCATGACAATGAGCAATAAGACAATGGGGAGTCAAATTATGCAGATGGCACGAATTGAGGCTCTTTAAGAGCAACAATTTAAATTGTAAACATATGTTCAATCTATATCATTTTGGATATAAAGACTCTAGCTGAGAGCAACGTCTCTCAATGTAATCATATAATAATAGCTATAATTTCTATTATACCTCTTTGGTTCAATACAAAACTTGGGTCTTATGGCATCATGTCTTTTTTCTATTTATTAAAAGTTTTAAAAATTTTGTGCATATTGCGAGTGACAATGTTATTTTCATGAAATATTTAAGTCTCCTTTCATGGATTTATAAATTTATCACATATAATTAAATTAACAAATAACTTAGATATAGCTAGAATTTCTAATATAGGATTATTTCAAATTCTTGCATGTTGGTGCAAAAGTATAGATTGAAAAAACAATATTTTTATGTGAATATGATAGTGCCACAAAGTGAACTTTTGATTTGGGAAGAATGTTTTCAGAAAGTAAAATTTTGATTTGGAAAGGATATTTTCACAAAGTAAAGTTTTCATTTGGGAAGGATTTTTGGGCTTCGTCCAAAAACAACACAAAAAGTCCAAAATTGATGAAATAGGTGTTGAAAACCAGTCCTATGGAGGAGGACGTGGTAACTTTAGAGGCAGGGGGAGCCAAAGAGGTCGTGGTGGATGGCAAAGAGGCCCAAATGCAAACAACAATGTTGAATGCTAGTACTGTAGTAAAATGGGTCATATGGCTAAGCACTGCTATAAAAAGCATGTTGAGAGTTCACGCTCAACATCATGTGATCATGTGTGCATAGCTCCATCACGTGATCATATGTGCATAGCACTAAGTTCCTTATAGAGTGCTATAAAGGAAAGGGTTAGATCCCTGAACCCTAACCCTAAAAGGGTTTGTATATATTCTATTTTTTCAACTAAATCTAGTGTACAGTTAGTCATTTGTGGTGTGCCCTCTAGCTGTGCCCTCTCTCCTCATCTCCACTCTTCTCCTCTCCCCTCTTCATATTTTGTCATGGTATCAGAGCATGGTTCTGCCTTCCGTTGAGGCGCCATCCTTCTTGTGAGAGAGATTGTGAGATTGAGAGTTCTCTTGAGTGATTGTGAGATCCTTCGCTTGACTTCCATTGAGAGAAATTTCTATTCATGTGAAAATTTCTGTCCATGAGAGATTTCTGTTAATCTCCTTCCATTTGATTCATTGTTTGTGAGAGATTTGAGAGAGTACATTTGAGTGTTTCTTCTTGTGTGAGAGAGATCAGGAAAGTCTAAGGAGTGATCCCTACTCCTTCAAAAGAGAGAGAGAGAGAGAGTTATTCTCTCTAAGAAATCGAAAGAGAGAGATGCTTTGAGGACACCTTCACTATAATTCTTGGTTCTTGGTTCTTCAGCGGCTCCTCCAACACATCTTCAGCGACACAACCTCTCTAACGCTCGGCCAGCAAAGCCAAGCTTCCCTCAGCCAACTAACTCTCAAATCAACAGCCATCGGCTCAGTTAGGCCTGACCTTGTCCAGCAATGCAGCGCCAACACCATCTACTGCGAGCTCCTTCTCGGACTACAACGACCAGTGCCCTCCTAGCGCTCAGCCAACACCAACCGAGCTTCACCAATGACCAAGGGCCACCCAGTGCCTCTCCACCAACAGAATAGTCGCAACCTAACAACAGCATAGCTACAACGCTCCTACGAGCTGACTTCAATGAGCTCTCTCTCCACAACAAAATGCACATGGCTTCATGCACTTTGCTGCAATCCCAGGTGCTGTAATCCATAATGACCACTGCAAAACGCATCACCCAGCCACTTCTAAGGCTCCAAGCTCCAAAGCTTCAGCCTCCTCAATATGCTTCTACCTCAAGCTCGCTCTTCCCGATGGCTTACGAGATCCCATACGCTCTGCAGCGACCAAATCTACGGGCCTTACCTACAACTCCTACAAGCCAACAGCACCGACTCGCTCACGGGCTACAGCCTTCGACAGAATCTTCAACGACCCGCTCAGCCCCTCAGAGCCTTCAACGATCATAGGTGACAAGGCAGCGCACAACGATCTCCAACGACATAGCCTCTCGCCATCCTGACTATAGCTCCAGGCTGCCTCTGCAAAACTCTCTCTATCAAGCTTCAAACATTCCCTGTGTCGTCCCCTTCACGTCTGTCGCCTCCATGCACAAAGTGTCACAGAAATCTCCAAGGTTCACTTACCTTAGGAGACTAACACGTGTTTAGTTACCCAGATAAGGTTGGGTCCCCTAACGCTGGGGTTAGGTAATTGCGGTTAAGTGAACCCCCAGTCAAGTTAACCCAAGGCTGGGCTACTCAGGAAAGGTGGTCAAAAATCAGCCACATGGCACTTATCCACTTGCCACATCACCTTATCCATCTGCCATGTGTCACAAGCTATCCTCTTACCACATCAGCAGTCTCCTATGCATGCCACATGGTAACCTTATCTCTGAAGCTACCACATCATCATCTTATCTCCAACTACCATGTTAGTGGCCCAGCTATAGGCCATGTCATCCTACCACATCATCGACTACCATGTCATCATGACTGCCATGTCATCACTACCACGTCACCTCTGCCCCCTCAGTAGTGCCACCTCAGCAGTGCCATCTCAGCAGTCTCTAGTCAGCATTGTCTAGTCAGCATTGACTCCTGCAGGCACAGTCCCTTGCTAGGCACACTGTGCACACACTACATGTGCACACTCCTGCCACCTCAGCAGAGAGCTCAACTGGCACACCTCTTGCTAGGCACAGTGCCACATCACTGCGTGTGACTCATAGTGACACATCATCATTGAGCATCATTTGAACTCCTTTTGCCCCTCCACATAGATCAAGTCATATCTCTTGGTCCAGGAAGAATTTGAGGGCACTCCAAAAAGGAAAGTCGCTCATTTTTTTGTGCTCTACGTGCTCGTCACATCATGCTCACATTTTGGCGAAAGTTACACTCACATTTGAGCCTCACCGACAAAACCACTTCCTTCATGCACATTTGCCTCTACATCGATGCATCTGACCTAGCACTTAAAAAGAACAAAAGAAAAGGAATTATTTGTTGTTCTTTCATCGATCTACGGTTGGTTTAGATCTAGATCAGAGTAACTAGATCGCCATAGAGGGGACGCTTTGAATTTCCCCAAGTTGCCAATCTAAGCAAGGGAAGAAGAAGGGCAGGATGTTTACATTGGATGTGGACTTGCATGAATTGAGTGCAGCAATGTTTGCACATGGGACCAATGTAGTTGCAAATATTAATATCTGGCATAAACTAGGCATAAATGCATTGATCATGTTAATGTACAATGACTTAAATTAATGCAGGCCCATAATATTGTTGCAGGATTGCCTAAGTTCAAGGTTGCAAAAATGCATAAGGTATGTGAAGCCTATCAATTTGGAAAACAAGGAAGGAAACCATTTCCTAGACATGTTCAAGAGAGTAAGAGGCCATTGGAAATAATCCACTCTAATGTGTGGACTACTAAAGCTGCATCTATTGAATGCTGTCATTATTTTGTCACTTTTATTGATGACTACAACAGAAAAGTTTGGTTGTATTTTATGAAAAAGAAAAGTGAAGTGTTTGGACATTTCAAATCTTTTCAAGCTATGGTTGAGAAAGAAATAGGTCTTCAAATAAAATGTCTAAGGTCAGATGGAGGGGGAGAGTACCTCTTAAATGATTTTGCAAGGTTCTTGCAGGTGCATGGCATACAACAACAATATTCATGCAGTCATACCCCACAGCAAAATGGACTTGTTGAAAGGAAAAACAAGCATATTGGAGAGGTATCTCTTGCCATGCTCAACGAAAAAGACCTGCTAGATTATTATTGGGCTGAAGCAGTTGCTACAGTAGTCTACATAATGAATTCCACTCCACCTATAGCAATACATGGCATGATGCCAAAGGAGAGGTATACTGGTAGGAAACCAGATATTTCTCATTTGAAAGTTTTTGGTTGCATTGCCTATGTTCATGTGCCAGACGAGTTGAGATCCAAGTTGGATCCAAAAGCTAAAAAGTGCATCTTTATTGGTTATTCTTTGAAGCAGAAAGGGTATAGATGCTTTAACTCTTCTACTCATAAGTTTATAGTGAGCAGAGGTGTTGTTTTTTATGAGATGAGCAGTTTGCATAAACCAGTAAATGTGATTGATGATGTAGATTCACAAAATGGTAATGCTGCATAGAATTCACAGTAACAATCACAAAATACTAGCGGACTTGTAGTGTCCTCTAGCAGTGGTTCACATACTTCACCATGGATAGGCGGATTGAGATCAGGAGAATCTCCTCAAAGCAATGCAGATAGTGATATGCAAGTATCACGAAAGGGAAAAGAGAAAGTAGATTAGCCCATCATTGATTATGAAGAAAAATTCAGTCTGATTGCAAGGATGGCAACCGTAATAGTAGTCATTGCTATGGCTACATCCAAGGGATGGTCTTTACATCAGATGGATGTAAAGAATGCTTTCTTGCATGGTGATTTGCAAGAAGAGGTCTATATGGAGCAGCCAGTAGGTTATGTGCATGTTGTTCATCCTAAGTTTGCTTGCAGGTTGAAGAAAGCCTTGTATGGCTTGAAGCAAACACCCAGGGCATGGTTTGACAAGATAGGATAGTATGTTGTCACTATTGGCTTTCAGATTTCCAAGGTAGATTTCTCACTTTATGTGAGAAAAACAGAGAAAGGTATTATGCTGCTTGTCATTTATGTTGAGGATTTGATCATCACAGGTGATAGTGATGAAGATATCCTTCATGTGAAAATCCTATTGAAGTAGAAGTTTGAGATGAAGGATTTGGGAGAGCTGTATTACCTCTTGGGCATTGAGGTGATTAGATCCACAAGTGGGATATTGCTCTTGCAGAGGCAGTATGGATTGGACATGCTGTCCAAATATGGGATGATAGGCTGTAAGCCTATTTTAGTTCCTTTGCAGCAGAATGTGAAGTTGAGCGCAGATGCAGGTGAGCTTCTGGAAGACCCTACTATGTACACATGCATAGAAGGAAGTTTGATTTATATGGCTATTACTAGGCCATATTTGAGCTATGGTGTTGGATTGGTAAGTCATTTTATACAGGCTCCAAGGAAACCGCATTTGGATGCGGCTAGATGCATGCTGAGGTATGTGAAGTCCACATTGCAGTATGGACTATTTTATGAGACTGGGGTTCAGATACAGTTGCATGGATACACTGATGCTGATTGGGCCGGTAGTATTTCTGATAGATGATCTACCACTACAAGGCATAGGCCATTTTCCGATGAAAATACCGACGCTTTTTACATTAAAATTTTTTTTTCACGGGCGCAAAGGTCGCTATAAAAGTCGTTAAAATCGTCGAAAAAGGAGCGTCGCTATATAGCGACGTTGATAATCGTCGCTATATAGCGACGATGAAAACGTCGCTATATAGCGACATTGTTAATCGTCGCTATATAGCGACACTGGTAAACGTCGCTATATAGCGACGATTAACAGAAGTAAAAAAAAAGGATTAGTGGGGCTAAACAGGGCTTCCTTTTGGCCCTGTTTAGCCCCACTAATCCTTTTTTTTTTTTTGTAATTACAAAAGAAAGTTTTTTATAACAAAATTTCCCTTGCTTGCAGGGTGATACAAAATTGTTCTTGTGAACGATGAGGAAGAAATGCATATACATATACAACTGTGTTTGTAACAAAATTACCCTGTGAAAGGGCGATACAAAATTGCTCAAACGAGCGGATATACAAAATGCTACTACCACTACTCATCCGAATCCGAATCCGAATCGTCTTATTGGCCTGTTCCTTGGTCCTCGACACCTGCGTCTTCTCCCTCGTCCCCGACACCTGCGTCTTCTCCCTCGTCCTCGGCACCTGCGTCCGATCCTTGCCCCTGTTGATCGCTCGTCTCTGATGATGGGACGCTTGAGCTTTGACCCTAAGAGTGAACCATATAAATCGAAAATTAGATTGGAACTTAAATTAAAAAGTGAGATTACAAGTAGGAGTAAACTTATACCGTGCGAGCAGCCACCTCAGCCCAATCGACTGTCACTCCCATTGCCTCTTGCTCAATGAACCACGGCTTTGTTCCTATCCAAAATGCGCGCCGCGTCTCTGCATCCGTAGGAAGACGACCCATCGCAGCTTGCTGTGGATCCAATTTACGAGAGTTAGAGTTAGCTAAAGTGCATGTAATATGTAAGTAAAACAAATAGAACAATACATTAAATGGGAAGAAGTAGACTTACCACGCTTGCCTCGAACGCATACCGTCCCCCTGTACCAAAGTGCGAAGTACCTACGACGTCCAGCCGTCTCTTCACAGCCCTCCTCTCACCCTCGAACATTTCGGGATGGTCCCTATGTTGCTTCTTGAAGTACTTCCAATCAGCTTTGTCTGCCCAGCTGGGTTTAGCCAACCCCTTTGTAATGGAAGTACGCAAGGTTGATCTGCGATGCTTTAGGACCAAACCCATGCGCTCGAGCATATAATTGTTATTAAACTCCACATTTGGCGGATTAGGATATCTTTGTTTTAACTCATCGATCACCGCCTGCTTCTTTTGGGCATCTTGATACCGCCAATCGATATTTATGCCGCTCTTGAAGTGATGACTCATCAACCTCCTCATGGCGGCCATCACTGCTTTGCCCTTTTTGTCTTCTATTATCTCTCCGGCAGATGTGATTTGATAGGAGAGATCCCCTGATGAGTAAGGGGGACTGACGGTAGCAGAGTCTGAAGGAGTGGAAGCTGCGCGACTGCCGAGGAGTAGCTGTGGGAGTAGGAGAGGGAAAGGGACCTGACTGATACTGTGTCTCCGAACCAAGTGGAGACCTAAAGGAGCGTGAGTGTGCTGACTCGTCTACATCTCCAGAGTCAGCACAACATGAGCCGCCCATCCTACTCTTCCTTCCCTTGCGGGAGGCATGCGCAGGTGATGATCCCGCGGTCGAAGGGGCGCGAGGGGATGGCTGGGCAGTACGTCCACCCATCGGTGTAGGGGAAGGAATTGCGGAGGTCCTCTGAGAGAGCAGAGAGAAGAATCTCGCTGCCTCCTCATCGCTCATCTGCGCTACAAACTCGTCGGGAGTCTCGACAAAGCCATGCGCGGCTAGCAAAGGAGTCCCCTGAGGGGTAGTCGCAGTGCTACGTGGAAGAGGGGTCGGAAAGTCACAGTGCTAGGACCGAGAGGAGTCGGACCAGGGGTACTCCTCGGGGTAGTCGCCTGAGAGGAATCAAAGTCCTCTGGAGCATATAGATCGTGAGCTCTCCTCCTGCGAGGCTGTCCGTACTCGTCGGATGAGCGACGTGATCCCATGTCTAACATAGACACAAACACGAAAACAAAAAACAAAAAACAAACATGAGCATTCTCATAGGCATAGGCATAGGCAAGAAGAAAGAAGAGGGAAAGGAAAGAGGGAAAGAAGAGGGAAAGATAAGAGGGAAAGAAGATGTAAAGGAAAGAAAAGAATGAGAATGAGGAAATAGAGAATGAGAGAAGGGGGAAATAGAGAAGGGGAAAGAGATAAGGGAAAATAGAGAAGGAGAGAAGGGGGAAATGAGAGAAGGGGGAAATAGAGTGGGAAATAGAGAATGAGCTTATGCAGAAATAGAGAATGAGCTTATGCTTCTCTCATTCTCTATTTCCGCATAAGCTCACGCATAAGCATGAGCTTATGCGGAAACTTAAGCATAAGCTCATGCACATGCATGAGCATAAGCATGAGCTTATGCTTAAGCATAGGCATCGGAAATAGAGAAGGAGCTTATGCATAAAATAGAGAATGAGTTTCCGCATGCTTATGCTCATGCGGAAAAAGAGAAGGAGCTTATGCAGAAAAAGAGAAGGAGAGAAGCTTATGCGGAAACTCATTCTCTATTTCCGCATAAGCTCCTTCTCTTTTTCCGCATGAGCTTATGCTTATGCTCATGGGTGAGCATGAGCTTATGCTCATGTTTCCGCATATGCATACGCAAAAGAGAAAGAGAAAGAGCTTACGCGGAAAAAGAGAATGAGAGAAGCATAAGCTTCTCTCATTCTCTATTTCCGCAAAAGCTTATGCGAAAACTTACGCATAAGCTCATGCTCATGCATGAGCATAAGCCTGAGCTTATGCTTATGCTTATGCTCATGCATGAGCATAAGCTCATGCTTATGCTCATGCGGAAAAAGAGAAGGAGCTTATGCTCATGCGGAAAAAGAGAAAGAGATTATGCGGAAAAAGAGAATGAGAGAAGCATAAGCTTCTCTCATTCTCTATTTCCGCATAAGCTCATGCGGAAACTTAAGCATAAGCTCATGCTCATGCATGAGCATAAGCATGAGCTTATGCTCATGCGGAAAAAGAGAAGGAGCTTATGCTCATGCGGAAAAAGAGAATGAGAGAAGCATAAGCTTCTCTCATTCTCTATTTCCGCATAAGCTTATGCGGAAACTTACTCATAAGCTCATGCTCATGCATGAGCATAAGCATGAGTTTATGCTCATGCTTATGCTTAAGCATAAGCATAAGCATAAGCTCATGCTTATGCTCATGCGGAAAAAGAGAAGGAGCTTATGCTCATGCGGAAAAAGAGAATGAGAGAAGCATAAGCTTCTCTCATTCTCTATTTCCGCATAAGCTTATGCAGAAACTTACGCATAAGCTCATGCTCATGCATGAGCATAAGCATGAGTTTATGCTCATGCTTATGCTTAAGCATAAGCATAAGCATAAGCTCATGCTTATGCTCATGCGGAAATAGAGAAGGAGCTTATGCTCATGCGGAAAAAGAGCTTATGCGAATGAGAGAAGGGGGAAATAGAGAAGGGGGAATGAGAGAAGCATAAGCATAAGAGAATAAGAGGGAAAGGAAATAGAGAATAAGAGGGAAAGGAAAGAGAGAAGGGAAAAGAGAGAGGGGGGAAGAGAGAAGGGGGAAAGAGAGAATAAGAGAAGAGGGAAAAAAGAGAAGGGGGGAAAATGAGAAAAAGAGAAGGGGGAAGACAGAAAGAGAGAGAGGGGAAGAGAGGGTTCCTACGCCCATCACTGCAGCTAGCGCTTAAGGTGCTAGCTGCAGGCCAATGCAAATAACAAAAATATTAAATGGAAAGAAGAGGAAGCACTTACCTGTAAAAGTATGTCCCGCTCGGTGTAGTGGACTGGCCCCACAAAAGAGAGAGTATGTCTCGCTCGGTGTAGTGGACTGGCCCTACAAAAGAGAGAAAACAACCCATTTTTTCAAATAAGATGTTAGTGGAAAGAGGAGATCACAAAAGCAACTTCTTGAAAGGAGACAAGGAAAGAGAAGATTGAGGAGACAAGGAAAGGAGGAGATTGAGGAGACAAGGAGAAAGAGAAGGAAAGAAATACAGGAAGAAGAGGTGAGTTTTCTTTCTTTCTTTCTTGAAATTTCGTTTTTTGTTTCAATCCTTTCAAATCAAGCATGAAAACTAGTTTACAACTTTAGCAATACAAGTAGAAACACTCACAAAACCAAAGCTAACAAACAAACAACCTACATTGTTGAAACAAACTCACCTCTTGAAGAACTTTCTTTCTGGAAACCAAAGAGGGAAAAAGGAGAGAGAGGGAGTACAAGAGGTAGGAGAAGGGTGAGGAGTGGGAAATAGAGTGGGAGGTTGCTTGGAATAGATGGGAGGTCGTCGAAAATAGGTGGGAGGAGATTTTGGGTTGCTTACTTGAGAGATTAGGAATGGCTTGAGCAAAACGCCGCGCGTTTCGCCGTTTTGGGTTTTAACCAACAGCGTCGCTATATAGCGATGCTGTTTCGTCGCTATATAGCGACGTTTTTAATTTAAAGCGTCGTTATATATAGCGACGTTTTAAATTAAAAACGTCGCTATATAACGACGAAACAGAGCGTCGCTATATAACGACGCTTACTGTTTATTTTTTTGTATAGCCTCTTGTGAAGCTCAAACATGCTATGCTTATAATTGTCAATATCTCCTCTTACTATATAGCCTTACTATATAGGATTTTTTGTTTCAATCCTTACTATATAGCGACGTCATTCTTTTTATATGGCCTCAAGAGAAGCTCAAATTAAACATGCTATGCTCATAATTGTCAATATCTCCTCTTCATGCTTATGTTGTGGTTTTATAAGTGTAGATGAAAGGGACGAGTGGAAGCTCATCCGATGATGCGCCAATGCCCGGGAGCACGAAGTGGCTTATGGAGAGGTTATATTGTCATTGCACTCATTGCAAGCGAGAAGTACGACATCAACATCGTATTATCATGCGCCACTTGCGGATGTATGGGGAGGAGCCGGAACCAGTACCCCCCGTTGGTGTTGCACATGTTGATGGATCATCGGTAAGTCAAAGCTATTTAAGTTCGCAATCTTATTGTATACCCGGAAATAGAAGATCTTCTATTTACACGAATGAGCTTATGACAGGATGAGGAGGGTGACGAGGGTACACATATACCTTCTCACTTTCAACAAGACTATAGTCTCCCGGATGACGACGAGGGTATGGTCGACATGATGGATTCCATTTTTAGGGGCACTACATCCCACGTACACGTGATGTCAGAGTCTGAGGTGAAAATGCGAGAGTTGCAATCAACACAATTGTACGAGGGTGCTAGGATGTCTAAACTACGTGCTTGTCTCTCAATCTTGAATCTACAAGTACAATATGGGTGGTCGGATACAAGTGTCTCGGCCTTAATGAGGTTAGCCCTTGCATTAATTTGACTCATTATTTGGATATTGTTTGTTTTGAGAATCATCATTTGGATAGTGTCTTTGTCATAGGTTGCTCCAAAAGATGTTGCCTGCACCAAATACCATGCCCGCATCAAGAGATGAAGCGAAAAAGATGCTAACAATGGTGGGTATGGATTATGATACCATCCATGCTTGCCGTAATGATTGTATTCTCTTTCGTCGTGAGCATGGAGATTTGGCTAGTTGTCCAAAGTGTGGGGAACAACGATATAGAGATGACTTGCAGGGTGAGAGGATACCGGTAAGGTCTTAAGACACTTTCCCATCATTGCAAGAATATAACACATGTTTCGATGCAAATCCATGCAAATCCATAGCGGAGTTGATGACATGGCATGCATCTCATTGGTCCACTGATCACACATTGAGGATTCCCGCAGATTGTGTAGCTTGGAAGCACATAGATAATCAGTGGCCGGACTTTGCGAAAGAGCCACACAACTTACATCTTGGGCTAGCCATGGACGGCGTGAATCCTTTCGGGTTACGCTCGACATCTTGGTCGACATGGCCCATAGTCGTGGTGAATTACAATATCCCACCATGGCTAACAATAAAAAAGGGACACCTCATGCTTGCACTACTTGTGCCAGGAAAGTACAAGGCAAAAAACATGGACGTGTACATGGCACCTTTGATAGAGGAGTTACAGATATTATGGAGAGGAGTGCAGGTCTTTGATACTTCCAGAGCTCCTAGGCATACCAATGATATTTTGGTCAGGGGTATCTTGATGTGGACCATGCATGACTACCCAGGATATGGAGAGTGCGCAGGTACGTGGTTATGTCTTTACATGTACAATGAGGGATTATGCTTTTTTTACTCTCTTTTGCACGCATGTCTTGTACTAACATATTCATGCACGCGTGCAGGACTTGTTACAAGTGGGTACCATGCTTGTCCTGTTTGTGGACCCGCTCTGAAATCGCTTGCACGCTACTCCAAACATATGAGGAAAAATGTTTATGAAGGTCATGCTCGATACCTTCCGCTCGACCATCTCGCACGTGGAGGTCAGCTTGATCCACCACCATCATATTTGAAAGCGAGTGATTGGATTCAAGCTTGGAGGGGGAATGGAGAGGAACCTCCTCCTGGTATGAAGAGGCTATCGATCTTTCACGAGCTTCCTTATTGGGGTCAGTTACAAATCAATCATCTCTTGGATCCCATGCATATCTTTAAGAATGTGGGGGCTACCATTTGGGCACACTTGGTTGGTTCCAAGGACTCGAGAGGAGTGCGAGAAGACTTGCGTGCTATGAATAGGATGTCTCGTTTGTGGCCCCAAGTGCATGCTTCAGGAAAAGTTGTCCTCCCGAAAGCAACGTGGATCCTCTCTACGAGGGAGGAGGCAGCGATCAAGGCAGACATTGCCTCTTTTCAAACACCGATAGGGTACATGCGTTGCTTGAAAGGAGCATTTTCAAAGGACAATAAGCTTAGTGGCCTCAAGTCCCATGATTGGCACAAGGTCTTACAGGTATTCTAAGTAGAATTAGTGTACCGATAATAGTGATGCATTAGCGTAATTATTATTATGTTATATTGTTGACATGATTTCATTGTTGCTTTGATAGTTCATCCTTCCAATTACAATAAAAGGGTGCTTACAAGAAGATGTTAGAAATGCTATATTCAAGATCTGTGGTATTGTGAGGTATGCTTACTATCAATTCGCATTATGTATTTTCTTCATGGACATGTGAAATAGGTGGATATCTCAAATATCTTACATATGCATGGACATGTGAAATAGGTGGATATCTCAAAAAGAGATCTCTATATCGAGCATCGAGAAGGCTAGGGTGGAATCCATCGAAGCCGTATGCTTGCTTGAGAAGCACTTTCCCTCAAGCATTATGACAACTCAAGTCCACTTGCTTGTGCACATAGTTGATGAGGTGGCTATAGCAGGTACCGTTCATAATCGATGGATGTTTTTTCTCGAGCGGTTTATGAAAACTTTAAAGGGGCTTGTAAGACAAAGAGCAAGACCAGAAGCAAGCATGGCAGAGGGATGGCTTGTGCAAGAGTCATTAGTATATATCACAGAGTTTCTTGCATCCACGGATCCTGATATGCCGCAAGCTTGGCACAACAAGGATGATGATCGCATCATTGGCGAGGTCCCCCAAGGAAAAGGGATTGAAAGAAAGATGAGCGAAGAGCAAATGGAGAAATTCAATAAGTTTTGTATCCTCAATAGCCCTGAGATGCAGAAGTGGATTGAGAGATATGAAGTGGCCAAAGCAGAAAGAATAAATGCAAGGACGAGATTCAGAGTAATGTACAGGCGATCACAACCATATCCACGAGATCTGGCTCTTCTCCCTACTCACATGTCACTTGATTGGCTACAACTAGCTGTACGTAAAGCCGAACGTGATGGAGAGACAATAAACGAGCGCGAGCGGGAGTTATCATCTGGATGTATGGTGCATGTAAGTTTCTTATCTCTTGACGTAATTAAGTAATTATTTGTGACAATATATGCTATAAAATAGGTGCATCTTCATTGATTTAATGATGCTCTTTTACAGTACAAAAAGTACAGTGCATTATGGTCATATGGACGACATTTTCGCGTGGAACACATCGATTCAAAGAGAGTCACGTATGATTGTGGATTCATGGCTAACTTCACACAAGATAGCCGAGCAAGTGCTTCAGATACCAATCTTCTCTCTTCACAGTTGGATTATTGTGGAACCATACGCGACATCTATGAAATTGATTTCAGACGATTTACTATTTTCATTCTTGATGTAAAATGGTTTAGAACTACTTACAACGGTCCCCATGCGACAGTGAGAAAAGATAGTAGCGGTCTCTTTGCAATAGACTCCACCAAACATTGGACCGATGAAAGTGATACTTTTGTTCTTCCCGAGCACTGTGAGCAGGTGCATACTAATGATTTAATTAGTCGAAGCTTTCATTTTTAAAGTCCATTGATATATATATAATTGACGACATTTGGCACCCATCTTCAATATAGGTGGTTTTTCATCCGGATCGTTCTGATCCAAGATGGTGGTACGTGATCCAAGTTGCACCACGAAGTAAGCAAATTTTTGAAGATCGAGATGTGGATATGGAGATGCCACTACCAATGCCGGATCCAATTGATGAATCTAGCGAAGAAGATGTAGATCACCATATGAGGCAAGAGGAAGATGCGCATAATGACATCGCATGGGAGGAGGATGGAGATCACGATATTGACGAAGAAGACAACAATCATCAAGATCAATCACCACACTTAAGCTTTATTGAAGAAGATGATCAAATACTTTTAGGTGAACATACGATACTAGAGTACGATGATGATATAGGAGATCAACTCGGTATAGAGTTGGAGATAGACTTGCTTGGCGCCTTAGACTTGGCTCAAGATGAAACAGTTGATGTAAATGCTCTTATTTGATTTTTCTCATCTCAAACTTGGACATGAATATATGAGCTTCAAAGGCTTGATGTACATGCTCTCATTTTTTAATTCTCTATGAGCTCAAACATGTATGAAAATTTAAAAAATTTTGTCATTGGAAAAAAATAATTTTTAAGGCCTAAAAAAAAAAAAACCTCTCTGTAAAACGTCGCTATAATATTTTGTCTCAGTGTCGCTATATAGCGACTTTTACTAACGTCGCTATATAGCGACTTTTAGCAAAAGTCGCTATATAGAGACGATTTACGAAACCTAATTTTTATACCGACGATTAACGCTAAGCGGGCGCTAATCATCGGTACGTAAACGTCGCAATAGGATGCGTGTGTAGTAGTGTACTAGTGGATATGTGTTCTCTTTTGGGAGTGTTGCAGTCACTTGGAGTAGCAAGAAACAACCTACAATTGTCTTGTCCTACACAGAGGATGAGTACAGGGGTGCAGCAATGGTTGCATGTGAGGTAGCTTGGTTGCGTAAGCTACTTTATGATATGCATCACTCTACAGATGGGCCAGCTCTCATTTATTGTGACAACATGAGCAGTATACACTTGGCAAATAACCTAGTCTATCATGCTAGAACAAAGCACATTGAGGTGCATTATTACTATGTGTAGGAGAAGGTTCTAGTAGGTTTTATTGATCTAGTTTATGTCAGCATAGAGGATCAGGTAGCTGACATATTCAACAACACGTATGGCTCGGTACCCAATCTAGCCATCATTTGCAGTGATCCACTTCAACCTCCTTCTCCTCCTACTCCTTCGTGATCTTCCCGCCCACAATTGGCTCATTGACGACTGCCTCCACAATCTGACCAATCATATTGTCTTCGACCTCAACATTGGTCCCACTCAATTTCAAGACCTCTACCTCTACCTTTGCGTCCACAATCTTCACGGCCACCACACTGGTATGTATGAAGACATGCATGCCACCCATTTTTGGAACTTTTGCTCGTACTTGACTCGGCTCACTCCATGCCAACTGAACCACTACGTAGTCCTCTAGACAGTCCTCTCCACACACCTCCTCTAGTGCAGCTGATTATTTTACCAATCTGCACAATAGGATGTGCAGTATCATCACCAGTCTCCACAAATCCTAGTCTTTATATTTTCCTTGCATACTGCATCCATTCTGCATGACCTGTCATGTGGTATGACGCACTTGAGTCAACATACGACACATCATTGCTTTCTTCTGCACTTGTCACAGAATTGGTCATGTGCTGCACCATAAACAAATGCTCATTTCTATCATCACCCTGTCTACTAGAGGATGCATAATTGCCTTGCTGCAATTTTTCATTCATGATGTCATTCTTCTTTTTATAGCAGTGTTTAGCCATATGACCCATTTTACCACACTACTAGCATTCAACATTGCTGTTTGCATTTTGGCCTCTTTGCCATCCACCACGACCTCTTTGGCTCCCCTGCCTCTAAAGTTACCACATCCTCCTCCATAGGACTGGTTTTCTTGAAATTGCTGCATATTTTGATTTCTACCATGGCCTCCAGATTGGCTTGCTTTACCGCTACCTATACCTCTTCCAACATTTGAGTAAAAGATAGTTTCTTTTGAAGTTACTCCTAAAGAAGACGCACCACCATTTCTTTGCTCTTCAGAAATTAGAAGAGCAATCGACTCCTCAAAATCGGGAAAATTCTCATGGACATCAATGGATGTACAGAATTGTGCACAATCCTTTCCATTCAAGGTCAGAGAAACTAAATCATCATCTTCCACTAGCGACCCAATAGAAGCAAGTGAATCTGCAATATTCTTCACCTTCATGTGGTAGTCATTGATGCTCATATTTTCTCTCTGCACATTATGCAGCTCCTTCTTGAGCTGCATTTTCCTGGCTTATGTATTTGTGCTATACATTTTTATCAAAGTAGCACATGCCTCCTTTAGCGTGCTTGCATCCTAAATATGCACAATCATAGAATTTGAAATACTAATACACAGCCAGTACATAACTTTTTTGGCTCTCTCATGCCAGCCATTAAATGATTGCAACTCCTGTTATGACTAAAAGCCTACAATTTTTGAGGTCCGCCCACTTTTTGTAGAGACCCAAAAGGTCCCCCCACTTTGTGTAGAGACCTAAAAGGTCCCCCCACTTTGTGTAGAGACTCAAAGGTCCCCCCACTTTGTGTAGAGACCTAAAAGGTTTCCCCCAAAAGTGGAAGGACTCTTGTCCAAAAGGTCTCCTACAAAAGAGGTCCCACCACCATGGAGGTACCTACGGATTGTGTGTAGAGACCAACAAGTATAAATATCTATCAACGGAATGAAGCTCCTAGTATTTGAGGTTTGTGTTCAAGCTCACTACAAAGTAAAAAATTTTGTGTAGTGTTTGTGCTTGACACTTCTGAGTTTCACCTTGTGGTCCCTTTAAGGAAGCTTCCAAAACACTTGAAGCGAATCCTTCATTGTTACCTCCCTTTTGGTAATCCACCCTCAGGCTCTCTCCCTCCACACAACCTGTACTCATGATGATTGAAGTCATCTTTTGTTTTACAAAAGACCTTTAGCATTCTTGCTTCTACCTTGGGAGCACACTAGCAGCTTATTGATTTTGTAGCCCATCCCACAACCAGAAGCAAAAAAAGAAGCCATGTGAAGATTTTACTGAATATCAAAGACCAAGAAACTAGTGGAGAAAAAACAAAAAATGAGACCCAATATAGAAAACTCACATTTGGAAAGGGACCACCTTCATCAACCTTGTTCTTCCCTTTACAATAAATAGGAGGCATTTTTGGAATCGAGCACTCCCCACATAATGTACCCAGAAAAAAGATTAGAAATGTGCATTTAACCTATGTGGGTAGGGCAAGTAAGGAATTTTTGGTTCTCTTGGCAAGCATAGGGCAGGGCAAGCATGCAAGTGTGTCAACACAAAGTGTGGAGGGAGAGACGGGGGCATGGAAAAGTGTGATGTCACATTGATGATTGCAAGCTATTAATGTGATGGTTGTTTATGGGAACCTATTAAAAAGTTTTAAAATTAAAACACATTCATATTCAGTACCACTTCCTCAAGGCTTCACAAAACTAGTTAAAAGTGTACCACCTTACCATTACATGTACCCTTCAAGATTAAACACACTCCTAGTTTTAAAGAATATGATGTGGCTAGCTTTTTATATTGCATTGATACATGTAAATGGCTCTTTGGATCTATTTTTCATGCAAATAGCCAGGTAGACTTTGTTAGATATCAATGCTCCACTCTCGTGTAACTACACGGGAACTAGCTAACTCTACTTGTAAGCCCCCCATATGAGGAGAAAGCATTTGAGTAGCTCGGTTATCCAGTAGGTCCTGGTTTGGACACCAGATGGGGGCCATGTGTGGCTTAATGGCTAGATAACTTCAAATAGAGTTGGCACACCACCAACTAGGCTACATGCAAGTGTGGGAAGGCATCCCATGAGTGACTGCACTGAGGGTAGATGGAGCATTTCCCAAGGTAGCCCACTCTCAGGTTGCGGGGCCCATTTGGAGCCCGAGATGATCCCGGATGGCTCTGGGCTGGCTCTGGGCTGAACAGAAACCATAGGTTAGTTGCTCTATTTTGCACACCAATTCTATCGTGTAGTCGGGGCCTCTTTTGCCAACCCCCAGTCGACCATTTTGGGCGGATTGGGTCGGTCACCCAATTGGCTCTAATCAACTACTTGTGGTGGCTATATAAGAGAAAGCTTGTGAAGCCCATTTTATCACTGGCTATAGCAACCCTGATTCCTCAGCATCCAGCCTCCATCTTCTACTATTTCCAGCTCACCATCGAAGCTTCTTTCACAAGAGCGCATGGCTAGGAGGCAACACCATCTATTGTATCAATTTTATAGTAATCAAAATTTTGATTCTTCATACTATTTGTTTTCTCTCTTGCATACAAGATCTTGTTATCTATTGAGCACAAATGTTGTATTGTTTTCTTGCATGGTATCAGAGTCTGGACTCTAGCAAGAAGATTTGGTAGTGTGTTTCTATTTACGAGCAGATTGTGAGAGATGGCCCAGCTCGTAAGACTACGAATCCCACCATTCGATGAAAGCGAAAAGTTGGACGGCTCTAACTATCCACTCTGGAAGTGCAAGATGAAGACCATCATAAGCGCATACGAGCTTTGGGATACTGCTACTGGGGTCGACCTGAAATCGGTTCCAAAGCCAAATCTGGCCAATGCAGCACAACAAATAGTACCAACTACGGGTGAGATTCTCGCATGGACAAGAAGAAATGCAAATGCGCTGTGTTCTATTGTTTGTAGTGTAAGTGATTTTGTCATGGCGTTAATTCAACATGTCACCACAGCGGAGGAGGCATAGACGGTCTTGAAAAATTAGTATGAGACCACGAATCAAAGGCAGATTCAGAATTTGGAGACTCAACTCACGAATGAGAAACTGTCTGAGTCTGAAGCGACAGAGAAGTTCATCACTAGGGTGAAGAATCTACGCGATCAGATGATTGCAATTGGCATCACCATCACCAGCAAGAATCTAGCACGGAGGTGCATACATATTCTCCCACAAAAGTACGACGGTCTTGTTATAGCGCTGAATATGCAGAACAGAAATCCGCCCCTCAACTTTGAGGATTTCAGTGCAATGCTTCTGGAGGAGGGGATGCATCAAAAGAAGAGGACTGGAGAAGATTTGGCTTTCTACACTGGATCAAAGAAAGGTAAGGTAAGGACTTTGGTAACCCATCTTCTTCTGATGATAAGAAGAGAAAGAAGAAGATCAAGTGCTTCAAGCCTCTCCCACATCCACCAAAAAGAGCCGGCTAGGATGAGAGAGATGGGATTACTTTCTTCATTTTATGCCAAGTACCACAGGTGAATCCCATGCTTATGGGATAATCTTGTACATGTGTCCATTGCGCATCAAGGGCCTCCTTGCCCCCCTTAATCTTTCCATATTACCAAGGTACCACCACCATTTGTTTTCGAGTTTAATGTGGTGCATCTACTCATCCATACTTTCAAGAATAATGCACATGTGATGTATTTTAGGTTAACCATAAGTGTGACCACTACAAGGAATAGACCCTTTTTCGATGGAGATACCGACCTTTTTTACACTCAATTTTTGTTTTTTCACAGGCGCAAAGGTCAATATTTATGTCGCTATAAGCATCGAAAAAGAACGGTTGCTATATAGGCATCGCTATATAGCCACACTAATAAACGTCACTATATAGTGACACTGGTAAACGTCGCTCAATAGCGATGATTAACAAAAGCTTAAAAAAAGAATTAGTGGGAAAAGCCCCACTAAGATTAACAAAAGCCCCACTAATGTTTTTTATTTAGTAATTACAAAAGAATGGTTTTTATTACAAAATTTCCCTTGTGGAAAGGGTGATACAAAATCACTCAAATGAACCGAGCGACAGAAGCATATACATGTCAAAGATATACAACATTGTTTGTTACAAAATTACCCTTTCAAAAAGGGTGATATAAAATCGCTCAAATGAGCAGATATACAAAAGCATATACATGGCAAAGTATATGCAAACTACTACTAATACTACTACTACTACTACTACTGCTCATCCAAATTGTCGTCGTTGTCATCCTCCTCATCTTGCTGGCCTGATCCTTGGCCCTCGTGAGTTGCACTTGATCCTTGGCCCTCATGAGCTATGCATGATCCCTGGCCCTCATGAGTTGTGCCTCATCCCTGGCCCTCGTCGAAGTCGTGTAAGCCTAATCCATCATCATCATTGCTCACCTCCGCTCATGGGATGTTCGAGCTTTGATTTTAATGCGCCACTTGCAGATGTATGCGGAGGAGCCCAAACCAGTACCCACCATTGGTGTTGCATGTGGTGATGGATCATCGATAAGTCAATGCTATTTGAGTTCGTGATTAATATTGGATACCATATGACACGAGGCCTTGAGACAAGATCTTATATTTACATGAAATCTTGAAACAGGATGAGGAGGGTGGAGAGGGTATGCATATACCTTCACACTTTAAGCAAGACTATAGTCTCCCATATGTGCCAGATGATGACAAGGGTATGGTGGACATGATAGATTCTATTTTAAGGGGCACTACATCACATGTACATATGATGTCAGAGTCTAAGTTCAAAATGCGAGAGTTGCAATCAACACAGTTGTACGAGGGTGCTAGGATGTCTAAACTATGAGCTTGTCTCTCAATCTTGAATCTGCAAGCAAAGTATGGGTGGTCAGATACAAGTGTCTCATCCTTAATGAGGTTAGCTCCCGCATTAATTTGACTCATTGTTTGGATATTATTTGTTTTGACTCATTATTTGGATATTGTTTGTTTTGAGAATCATCATGTATGTTTGAGAATCATCATTATTCGAAGCCTATGTATGTTTGAATTGTGACTCTCTTTTATCATTCTCTCTTTTGTCCTCTCTTTTTGTCTCTTTTCTCCTCTCTTTTTCTCTCTTATCTCTTCTTTTCATCTCTTTTCGTCTCTTTTCTCCTCTCTTTTCTTCTCTTTTTTTCTCTTTTATCCCCACTTTTTCTCTTTTCACTTTCTCTCTTTTTCTCTCTTATCTCCTCTCTTTTTCTGTCTTTTTTCTCCTCTCTTTTCTCCTTTTTCTCTCTTTTTTCTCCTCTCTTTTCCTATCTTTTCCTCTCTCTTTCCTTCTCTTTTTTCCCACATGAAACTTCAATAGCCTACCATTGAGTAAACAAATACAGACTTTTGTCACTCTAATTCAAAGAATGCAGGGGTCTATAAATGTTTGCTCAATGTCAGGCTATAGGATTCTAAGCTTGCTCAATGTCTTACAGGTATTTTAAGCTATAGGATTAGTGACATGACTTCTTTGTTGCTTTGAGAATCATCATTATTCGAAGCCTATGTATGTTTGAATTGTGATAGGTTGCTCCAAAAGATGTTGCTTGCACCAAATACAATGCCCGCATTAAGAGATGAAGCGAAGAAGATGCTAACAACGGTGGGTATGGATTATGATACCATCCATGCTTGTCGTAATGACTATATTCTCTTTTGTCATGAGCATGGAGATTTGGCTAGTTGTCCAAAGTGTGGGGAACAACGATATACTTGTAGGGTGAGCAGATACCAGCAAAGGTCTTGAGACACTTTCCAATCATTGCAAGAATACAGCACATGTTCTGATGCAAATCCATAGCGGAGTTGATGACTTGGCATGCATCTCATCGGTCCACCTGATGACACATTGAGGATTCCCGTAGATTGTGTAGCTTGGAAGCACATAGACAATCAGTGGCAGAACTTTGCAAGGGAGCCATGCAACTTACATCGTGGGCTTGCCATGGATGGCGTGAATCCTTTCGGGTTATGCTCGACATCTTGGTCGACATGGCCCATAGTCTTGGTAAATTACAATATCCCACCATGGCTAACAATAAAGCAGGGACAAATCATGCTTGCACTACTTGTTCCAGGGAAGTACAAGGCCAAAAATATGGACATGTACATGGCACCTTTGATAGAGGAGTTACAGATCTTATGGAGAGGAGTGCGGGCCTTTGATATTTCTAGAGATCCTAGACATACCAATGATATTTTGGTTAGGGGTATCTTGATGTGGACCATGCATGAGTACCTAGGATATGGAGAGTGCATAGGTACATGTTTGTGTCTTTAGATGTATAATATAGGATTATGCTTTTATGACTCTCTTTTGCACGCATGTCTTATATTAACACATTCATGTACACGTGCAGGACTTGTTACAAGTGGGTACCATGCTTGTCCTGTTTGTGGATTGGGTTTGAAATCGCTTGCATGATACTCAAAACATATGAGGAAAAATGTTTATGAAGGTCATGCTTGATACCTTCCGCTGGACCATCTTGCACGTGAGGTCACCTTGATCCACCACCACCATATTTGAAGGCAAGTGACTGGATTCAGGCTTGGAGGGTGAATGGAGAGAAACCTCCTCGTGGTATGAAGAGGCTATCGATCTTTCACGAGCTTCCTTATTGGGGTCAGTTACAAATCAATCATCTCTTGGATCCCATGCATATCTTCAAGAATGTGGGGGCTACTATTTGGGCACACTTGGTTGGTTCCAAAGACTTGAGAGGAGTGCGAGAAGACTTGCATGCTAAGAATAGGATGCCTCATTTGTGGCCCCAAGTGCGTGCTTCGGGAAAAGTTATCCTCCTGAAAGCAACATGGATCCTCTCCACGAGAGAGGAGGCAGTGGCAGTTAAGGCGGACATTGCCTCTTTTCAAACACCCACAAGGTACATACGTTGCTTGAAAGGAGCATTTTCAAAGGACAATAAGCTTAGTGGGCTCAAGTCCCATGATTGGCACAAGGTCTTACAGTTATTCTAAGCTACAGGATTAGTGTACCGATAATCATGATGCATTAGTGTTATTATGATTATGTTATATTATTAACATAACTTCTTTGTTGCTTTGATAGTTCATCCTCCCAATTACAATAAAAGGGTGCTTACAAGAAGATGTTAGAAATGCTATATTCAAGATCAGTGGTATTATGAGGTATGCTTACTATCAAATCGCATTGATTGCATTTTCTTCAATTTAAGCTGAATAATCTATAGACTGATTATGAATATATCTTACATGGGCATGTGAAATAGGTGGATATCTCAAAAATAGATCTCCATATCGAGCATTGAGAAGGCTAGGGTGGAATCCATCAAAGCTGTATGCTTGCTTGAGAAGCACTTTCCCTCGAGCATTATGACAACTCAAGTGCACTAACTTGTGCACATAGTTGATGAGCTGGCCATTGCAAGTACTATTCATAGTCAGTGGATGTTTTTTCTCGAGTGGTTTATGAAAACTTTGAAGGGATTTGTAAGAAAAAGAGCAAGACCACAAGCAAGCATGGCAGAGGGATGGCTTGTGCAATAGTCATTAGTATATATCACGGAGTTTCTTGCATCCACGGATCTCGATATGCCACAAGCTTGGCATAACAAGAATGATGATCGCATCGTTGGCAAGGTTTCCCAAGGAAAAGGGATTGAAGGAAAGATGAGAGAAGAGCAAATGGAGAAATTAAATAAGTTTTGTATCCTCAATAGCAAGGAGATGCAAAAGTGGATTGAGAGATATGAAGCAGCCAAAGCAGAAATAATAAATGCAAGGACGAGATTCAGAGTAATGTTGTACAGGCAATTGCATCCATATCCATGGGATGTCACCCTTCTCCCCACTCACATGTCACTTGATTGGCTACAACTGGCTCTATGTAAAGCCAAATGTGATGGAGAGAAAATAAACAAGCGCGAGCGAGAATTATCATCTGGATGTATGATGCATGTAAGTTTCTTACCTCTTGATGTAATTAAGTGATTATTTGTGGCAATATATGCTATAAAATAGATGCATCTTCATTCTTTTAATGATGCTCTTCTGCAATACAAAAAGTATAGTGCAGTAATGGTCATATGGATGATATTTTTTCATGGAACACATTGATTCAAAGAGAGTCACGTATGATTGTGGAGTCATGTCTAACTTCACATAAGATAGCCGAGCAAGTGCTTCAGATACTAATCTTCTCTCCTCACAATTGGATTATTGTGGAACCATATGCAAAATCTATGAAATTGATTTCAAACGATTTAGTATTTTCATTCTTGATGTAAAATGGTTTAGAACTATTTACAACAGTCCCCATGCGATAGTGAGTAAAGACAGTAGCGGTTTCTTTGCAATAGACTCCACCAAACTTTGGACCGATGAAAGTGATACTTTTGTTCTTATCAAGCATTGTGAGCAGGTGCATACTAATGATTTAATTAATCGAAGCTTTTATTTTTAAAGATCCATTGATACATGTACTTAAGCATAATTTCATATATATAATTGATGGCATTTGGCACCCACCTTCAATATAGGTGGTTTTTCATCCGAGCCGTTCTGATCCAAGATGGTGGTACGTGATCCAAGTTGCACCATGAAGTAAGCAAATTTTGAATATAGAGATGTGGATATGGAGATGCCACTACCAATTCCAGATCCAATTGATCCAGATGGATCTAGTGAAGAAGATGAAGATCACAATATGAGCCAAGAGGAAGATGAACATAATGACATCATACGGGAGGAAGATGGAGATCATGATATTGAGGAATAAGATGACGATCATCAAGAATCACCACACTTTATTGAAGAAGATGATCAAGTACTCTTAGGTGAACGTATGATGCTAGAGTATGATGATGATATAGGAGATCAACTTGGTATAGAGATAGAGATAGACTTGTTTGGCACGTTAGACTTGAGCCGTTGCTGTAAATGCTCTACATTGATTTTTTCCATCTCAAACTTGGACATGAATATATGAGCTTCAAAGGCTTGATGTATATGCTCTTGTACTTTTATTCTCTCAAAGGATCAAACATGTATGAAAAGGAAAAACAAACTGTCATTGGGAAAAACTATCTTTTAAGATTGGTATGGGAAAAAACACTCTTTGTAAAATGTTGCTATAGGAAACTATCTCAGTGTCATTGTATAACGACCATTCATAATTCTTTTAAGTGTCGCTATATAGCGATGCTTTTTAAACGTCCCTATATAGCAACGCTTGTGTAAAGTCACTATATAGTGACACTTAACGAATCCTACTTTAATTACCGACGATTAGCGCCCTACACACACTAAATGTCGGTGCTTAAGCAGCGTTCGAAATAGGACCCATGTGTAGTAGTGGACATTGATGATGAATAAAATATGACTATGGTTGTCTATTGGTGTTGTATCAATTGTTTCATAATGAATTTTTCATATCTGCTTCATTAAGTAGTGAAGTTTTTATGATCGTGTCAAAAGTTTGTATGCCTTTTAAAAAAATGTTTGAAACATTTACAAGAAAAAAATTTAAAGTTTGAACAAGATCTACATTTTATACTTTGAAATTCAAAAGAAATATTTAAAAGTATACA
This sequence comes from Dipteris shenzhenensis, assembly GCF_047967505.1. NCBI lineage: Eukaryota > Viridiplantae > Streptophyta > Polypodiopsida > Gleicheniales > Dipteridaceae > Dipteris > Dipteris shenzhenensis. Next base: position 42,827,336 of record NC_141598.1, on the reverse strand, counting down.
ATACTATATTAGGGAATTTGAGAATTTTCAAATAGTTTGGGAATACGTTTAAGATTTGGCCATGTGGTCAAATCCTAACCCCTTACGTGAAAATGGTATCCATCCTAAACACTATACCAGGGAGTCCTCCCAAGTCCCACATTTAGAAACATGGTCATATCTTAACCCTTTGTTTGAAAGTGGGACTGGGAGATTACCAAATTCTCTAATATAGTGTTATACTATATTCTATCAATATTGTGAAACCAAAAAAGCTATTTGAATAAAATTTCACTAGGATTTTATACTAATATATAAGTATAGCTACGATACAGACATATGGATGGTATTGATGTCTAGATTCTCAGCACATAGGCATGTTAAGATTCATTTCCATGTTGGATCCTTTGATTAATTTTATTTCTTCATGTCAAAATCCTAGAAATAATCTTTGATGCATATAAAATTATAAGAATATCCCTTGCATCTTCCAATTTTTCACTGTATTCCTAAGGGGGGGCGCACTATGTAAAAACCCCATATAGCACATACGATCAAGGGCTATTAAAAAAAAACCTCTACCTATAGTTTCTAATAACCTATATACACCTCTTTTGTAAATTTTGAGATGATTAACATGTCCCTTACGCATAACAATTTTCACTTTTTGAATTAAACACACTATTCAAAATTTTTGGACTTTCTCTCTTGGTTTGGACTTTTTTTTGGAGCATATCCTCTCCACTCAACTTCACTTAGTGAGCTAAAAAATTGGGTTTTTTTGAGCACTAAATGGGTCACTTATATAAAAATATGGCTTATTAAGCTAGTAAAAAGTCAAGTGGTAACCTCTAATTTTAAAAAAAATGGCTCAGTGAAGCTATAATTTCCAAACTTGTGCATGGTGCCCCCATCCAATAACTATAATAATAATAATAGTAGTCTCCTAACTCAAGTTCAAGTTTAACACTATGAAGTGAAAATAGGACACCATATGAAAAGAGTTTGTTGAATTCAACATATAAGTGGTGTATAGATACACCATTTTTTTGAAAAAAAAGAGTTTGTTGAATTCAATATATAATTTGTATGGAAAAAAACATACAAAACATTATCTTATGCTTCTAAATCTTGTTCAGTCATCAGATTCATGTAATGTATTTGAGCTTGATGGGTCAAGTCTTGCCAAATGATGTTTAATATGGACACGACTTGGATCAGGGATTGTGATACATTTTTCAACATTGTATCCATGCTTCTTTTTAAAACTTCATGTCCTCGATTTCCAGCAATGAATAATGCTACTGACTTCCACCTCTGTTAATCCCTCATTATTTGGAACCCATTCACGTTTCTTTTACAAGCATCCCTCATAGAGTTGTTTTATTGTATATCTTCTCGCGAGATTTTTCAATGGCTTTGGTTCATACCATAGAGCTGTAAATGTTATAGGAGTTCCCTTGTCATCCCTTTCTATCTTAGCAACCTTTGCAACCCAAATTGGGCCACCTTGGTCATCCAACTCTGAACCTGGATCAGATGCCCAAATTGTAACAAATAGACCCTCTTCAATCTCATTAGATGGTATAAACTCTGGTAAGGGTTTGTCTCCCTTCCTGCCACAATATTTTCGAGGTAAAAGGCATTCCTCTGCTTCCTCCATATCTACTAACATATTTATATCCAAAGGAAAACTTGGTGACCTAGCTTGTTCCGGCCAAAAGGATTCAGAGTATTCAATGCTCATTAAGTTTTCTTGTCTTTCTAAAGATTGGATAAGTGCTTCAGTTGATTTAATTGTCTCCAAATTCTTAGTTTTTTGCTTAGGATATTTCTGCATCATACTTTGAAGATGTTTAATGAAGGCTTTCAAGCCTTTCATTTCATCTATGTTAAGTGATTTGTTTTTTGCAAGAACAAATCTAGTTTCCTCCGATGGTTCGTTGTAATAAAGCATATGACTCACTCCATAAATGATCTCCATCTACTGAGTAGTGCTTCCATTGCATCACTGGAATATTGTTATGCATGTGAAACTAAAAGTAGTGTGGATTTGTGTGTCCTATTAGGGCATCATCTCCTGTTTGTAAATGTGGCTCTATGAATGCTCTCCAATCTACCATCCTCTCTAAGATAGCCACTTCTGATTCTTCCTTGCGAGAACCTCCAATTTTTTTCCCAATTCGAAATAGCATATCCTCCATTGTCAAAACATCCATTGCCTTCAACTCACCAGAGATAACACTGAAGATTTGATCTATGTCTTCATGTGTATGGCCGACAAGAAGAAAGCCAACTTCCACTTCTTCAAATATTTTCAAACCAACCAGCATAGAGCATAAAGCAAATATATATTTATTCTTGTTCTCTCTCCAACAATTATCAGCTTGTATTCGCAATGTGTTAGGCGAACATCCGTGAGCATCTCTGACCTTTCTTATTGCTTTCATGATTGATGTAACAACCTGGTTACTATCATGGTCATGCAACTCTGAACCTGGATCAGATGCCCAAATTGCAACAAATAGACCCTCTTCAATCTCATTAGATGTGGTATAAACTCTGGTAAGGGTTTGTCTCCCTTCCTGCCACAATATTTTTGAGGTAAAAGGCATTCCTCTGCTTCCTCCATATCTACTAACATATTTATATCCAAAGGAAAACTTGGTGACCTAGCTTGTTCCAGCCAAAAGGATTCAGAGTATTCAATGCTCATTAAGTTTTCTTGTCTTTCTAAAGATTGGATAAGTGCTTCAGTTGATTTAATTGTCTCCAAATTCTTAGTTGATTGCTTAGGATATTTCTGCATCATACTTTGAAGATGTTTAATGAAGGCTTTCAAGCCTTTCATTTCATCTATGTCAAGTGATTTGTTTTTTGCAAGAACAAATCTAGTTTCCTCCGATGGAATTATTCGTTGTAATAAAGCATATGACTCACTCCATAAATGATCTCCATCTACTGAGTAGTGCTTCCATTGCATCACTGGAATATTGTTATGCATTGAACTGAAAGTAGTGTGGACTTGTGTGTCCTATTAGGGCATCATCTCCTGTTTGTAAATGTGGCTCTATGAATGCTCTCCAATCTACCATCCTCTCTAAGATAGCCACTTCTGATTCTTCCTTGCGAGGACCTCCAATTTTTTTCCCAATTCGAAATAGCATATCCTCCATTGTCAAAACATCCATTGCCTTCAACTCACTAGAGATAACACTGAAGATTTGATCTATGTCTTCATGTGTATGGCCGACAAGAAGAAAGCCAACTTCCACTTCTTCAAATATTTTCAAACCAACCAGCATAGAGCATAAAGCAAATATAAATTTATTCTTTTTCTCTCTCCAACAATTATCAGCTTGTATTCACAATGTGTTAGGCAAACATTCGTGAGCATCTCTGACCTTTCTTATTGCTTTCATGATTGATGTAACAACCTGGTTACTATCATGGTCATGCAAACTATCAATCCATACATCACAAAAGATTCGGTATCCATGTACTAATACTCCACACAAGTGTGTTTTTAGTCCACGTTTGCCCTCCAATGCCAGTGGGATACGTCTATATCGTGGCAAAGTGGTTGTATTCTGGTCCATGCCATCAATGGTGATGCACATGGACTTATCGACATGTGAAATAGCTTCCTCTCTCCAAGAAGCATACAACTTTCGAGCATCCTGCACATGACGTAAATGGATTGATCGCCATTTAATATATCTTCCTCGCTGCTACTCACATTTACTATGTTCAATGGCATTTTTTAATTCATCACATGTCTTACATTTTGACATCCTTTGCTTTGATGGTGTCTTGACATGGCAAAAATATCTACGCCAAATTTTGTACAAGGTTGATCGTGAAATCATGCTCTCGTCTCTGTCTTGTAAAGTTTTATTGACAGTTTCTAGGACGACCTTCTTTGTCATTCCCAAAGGAAGATGTTGTTGGCATTCGACACGTCCATCTAGCATTGTTTGTTGAAGATGAGGCTACAGTAATGCATGGTCTTCGAGAACTTGCTTTAATGTTGCGGTTGGATTTATAGTGCTTCCATGGCATTTAAGCTTGTAGGTATTTCCATGAATTGTATGAATAACTTTTTCTTTCACCTCTGCCCAAATGGTCCAGTATGTGCCATGTGATAGTCCAGTTAACCATTGATATCCTTGATTGCAAATGGGTCTCCCATTAACCATGGGTTTCAATCTAGGTTTACAGTGTCCTGTGCTCAAATCTTGATTAGTGCCTTGATGAAGAAAGCATGAAAACTCTTGAAGAAGATAGTTATGTCTATTAGGCGCTGTCTTACTCCAAATACCAAGGCGTATGGCTGCACAATCATCTTTTCCAACTTTTCTAATGCAAAGTCTCTTGCAACAAACTCGCATAAGCATCCTTTCCATATTCTCCTCGGATAGCATCACATGTTTCTTTGGTTCTGAAATTGATGCCATCATTCTTCGCCTCTTCACACTCACATACTTTCTTTTTGTAAATAGTGTCTTGCGTTTTCTAGTTGTGAGACCATCAAACCTCGAATCCATTTCCCTTGAATCTTCATATCTATAATCAAATGCCGTGTGGGCTTGAGAATTATTTGATACCTTATAATATCTTGGAAATGGCAATCTGGTCGACATGTTCATTGATGTCAATTTGTTGCTAATGCCTCTTGAATTTTGTGGTTGAACTGTTTCTCCTTCGTAACTTAAGATTCTCCCATCTATATTCTCTGGCATGCTAGCAACAATATTACAAACAACATGACAAGTCTCAGATTCTCTGCCCCTTTTGCCTTGTATTCGAGTGGTAACATCATGATCATTGTCACTAATATCATCAATTCCTATTATTGCATCACTTATCCCATCGATCTTTGCATGTATTTTTCTTTGTGGTCCCATCTTATTATTCTCAACACATCTTCTGTCTTTTATATCAATAAGCATGTTTGAGTCACGTGCAGCACAAGACAAGTCTTCTATACCAGTGATCCTGTTCGAGTCACTTGCAACACAGGATAAATCTTCTATACCACTGAGCCTGTTCGAGTCACTTGCAACACATGACAAGTCTTCTATACCAGTGAGCCTGTTCGAGTCACTTGCAACACAAGACAAGTCTTCTATACCAATGAGTATATTTGAGTCACTTGCAACACAAGAAACCTTTTCTACATCAACATCTATTACTATAATGTCCTCAATACCTGTGAGCATGCCACTATGATACTCTTGATTACTACTATAGCTTCTTATCAATTTGGATCCCATTTGTGTTATACTCTTTTTCTTCTGATAATATTCTGTTGTGTCTTCCATGACATTGAAGGAAACTGTCTTGGGCAAACTTGATTTCAAGAAAGCTAACCCCCATTTACAAGTACTATGAACTTGTAGTTGAGATGTAGTATTATGGACATCTAATTGTGAAGTACTATCCATTGCATTTTGAATGACACCTGCACTAGTCAACTTAATTATCTCCACTATACAGAGAAAACTCTAAGCATAGCCCTTAAAGTTGCCAATTGCTAAAACTTCTCCGGAGCAAGATAACATCTGTACTTTTTCCCCCTGGATATAAGTTTTCTTGATATCTTGAAAGTATGTCTTTGGAACGATTTCGTCTTGGTCCCAGAGTGTTCTATGTGCTTGCATATCAAATATGTCACATTGTAAGATATCTCCCAATGTTTCAAAGTCTCCATGTTGATATTTTAAATGTACTTCAGGATTTACAATGTTGGTGATTATCACTACACATCTTCTCTCACCACAACGTTGAAAATGACACACATTCATAGGATCAAGACTATGAATTCGTCCAAAAGCCACCACTTCATTCTTCTTATATAACACCACATCCATACCCTCTGTTAGGGTGAATACCTGTTTTATGTATAAAAGTAAATTAGCAACTCAAAATGAACATTTAATAAATAATCATTGAGCTTATTATTACTTAATAACTTCTATATCAAAACTAGCAGAGAAGGCTTTAACCTAAACCCTACATCCTAAACTTTAAATAATTAATACCAAAACATCTTAACCATCGTAAATCCTAAACTTTAAACATTTAAGAGAATAAGGAGTAGTTTGCACTTTCATACAAATACATGATGTGTAGCTAATTATGTTGTGTTATTTCACTCAAGCTTACTCAAATGGAAACTTCTCATTCTGCACACCATCTGCACACCAACTGCATGGTATTCATGTTGCTTTTATCTTTGTAAATCTTATGCAGCTAGGCTTCTATCAAATCTAAGAAAGATGGCATCATCCTCACACACACCATCTACACAAGCACGCTTTGATGCCCAAGACTAGGAGACTCACACGAAGGATGCAATGAAGTACTTAATGGATGTTGCCGATGCTATGTTGCATGATAACAGGAGGGAGAAGGTGATTGAAATTGCATAAGCAAGCCCCTAAAATGACCCTAATGGTTGCCCTACAATGACCCTAATGGTTGGAAGCTAAGCTATGCATGAGAACACACATTGTCTTTATGAGACAGTGCATGTAAAGACACTGCATAGTGGCTACACAATATTTTGCCAAGATGATGTATACAAGATTCATGTTGGATCAGCTCGTGGATTTTGTTGATAAGTCTCGAACATACGAGCCTACACCGATCACACCTCCAACAATGTATTTGGTTGCATCACCACCTTCCAACATTTAAAGTCCATCATTAGGTGAAAATTCCCACCATCTTTTGTGCCAACAATGTATTTGGTTGCATCACCACCTTCCAACATTTAAAGTCCATCCTTAGGTGAAAATTCCCACCATCTTACATTGAGGTTCAATTGCCTGCAAGCACACTTTTACTTTATCTAAGTCAGTTACACATGATGACCTTCTCATGAAATTGAAAGGAGTAGTAGTAGAGCATGCCATCACACTCATTAGACAAAACTCACTTTCACACCACTAATGGTATGAGATGCAGTGCATGGCATCAACGTGTTTTGGGAGAAAACAAGTGTCTCTTGAGCAAGAAGTCAAATGGTTGAATATCTTGTTTGCACAAATAGGAAGCATGCCAGATGCTGAGAACATGATTCAAGAACAAACATGCATTCCCACTACTTACCATTAGCAATCCAGGATGCGCAACAAGCCCTTCAACATATAAATGAAGGTTGATCCATCTAGGATATAGATCCTTACTTTGTCGACCTTGATGTTTTGAAGCCATTCACTCTTTCAAGTCCCATCACATATTGCCCAAAGGACCATTGTGCCCTATTTGCCAATATTTCTTTGGTATAGCCACCACTCGCTACTATGCATTGCTATGCCAGCATTGTTTTCACTTGCTGTGTCTTGTAAACACCTTGAAAACTAGAAGTGCATGCATAGCATGTAATACACCAATGGCATGTGAGCTGTATGACACAATTAAAACTAGAAAAGCATGTGTATGATGTAATGAATCTTGGGTCCTGAAGTGCATGATGTAGATAACTTTATTCATGCAAATATGTATTTATTCATGTTACTGCTTTATGTATCATATCCATGAGAGAATTTTTTCTTGGAGAAACTTTGTTGTAGGCTATTGTTTTGATTTTCAATATGTTGTATCATGTCGATTAATGTTAATCAAGCAAGGAATTACTTTAATTAATGCCTATATCTCCTTGATCTTTTACAATTAGTGTCCATTGTGCTCTCAAATTCTCTGATGTAGTTTTTGTCATAGGTGTCCATGTCTAGGCTCTTCAATTACACCCCTAATGTAACTTATGAAGTGTACCCCACTTGTCTTGGAATTTTCACAATTTGAATAAAAACCACCGTATCAATGTTTTCAATATGTCGTATCATCTTAATTGAAAGTTTTGAAAGCATATATAAAGTGGTTTGTGTGTTGAATTTGTAAACATTAGAGCTTTGTACTTTCAGATTTTTCCACCATGCTTTTAATCCTCCTATCATGCTTTGTGGTCGTCATTGTTATCACCCTTCTTAGGGGCCTCTTCATTGTCCTTCTTCACATTGCCCTCACTGCAACAGTTGTTCGTGTGGTTCACTACCCACATGATACTAAGGTCTAAGGAGATGACCTACTAGGATATGGCACATACCTTTTGTTGAGGAGATGTTTTATGAAACTCTATTGTATGTCAATGTATTTTTTTGAAACTGAACTCTTTGAAAATGAAATTGTAATCCACATTAAGAACAAACGGTGATATTTTACATTACAAGTGTAATCAGACCTATCATAAATGAAAAGGTCTTGTAGCTGTTTGTGTGGTTTACTACCCATGCAAAACTAAGGTGGTTGAGGAGATGACTTTCAATACATGGTCTATAACTTCTATTAAGGAGATGTATTTTGAAACTATATTGTCTGACAATGTATTTTTTGGAAACTAAACTCTATAAACCTTTTTATTATGATAGGTGCGATTACACTTGTAATGTAAAATATTGCCTTTTTTCTTAATGCAAATTACAATATCATTGCAATATGTTAAGTTCTATTGAAATGGTTTGACCTACTAAATTTGTTATTCTATTGAAATCCAAGACATTTTGCAAATACTGTCATGAACATGATTGCTTCTATAATATAAAAGCTATAAAAGGGTCATTGTTTGCTTGGGTGTATCCATTTTTGGTTAGGTTCAGGGACTTTTCTATATATAGGTATCTTGCATGACCCGTAACTTATGCATTATGAAAATTGGAAAACTTTGTCTTCAAGTTGTAGTACATATTCCAAACTTGAACATGAGAGCAAAAAATTATGGAATAAGGATTTGGAATGAGATCGTTACAGCATTACAAGTGCTATGTTGCATGTGAAGCATGCATCTTGAAGACTATAGGATAGAGCAATTTATTCAAAAACATCAAATTTTTGTTCTATACATACATGCAACCAAGTAATCATTTAAAAGTATACTACATGAGCTTCTCCTCAACCCAAGGACACACCTAAATGAGAACATTAGGCATGGGTTAATAGGCCTCCAATGTTGTGCTAAAGTGATGCATATCCATTTGAGGGCACACTCCATAACCTTTTTTTGATTTGTTGAAAACCAAAATGGATTGAAAATTTGAAATCCAAACTAGTGAGACTACTACATGGTGGTCTTAAAGCATTGATTGTTGCTGGTATTGGTATCTAGATTCACCCTAAAATGGAAGAAGTTGAAAAAGTGCAATTTGTGCATATGCAAAGATCTTTTAATAAATCCAACACTCTTTATAATTTTGAATTGCTTCTTTTTCCATGTACTTGCTTTCTAAATGGCTCATAAGCATGCCAAAGGTCATTGTATTTCATAATACACTGCATCAAACTCGATAGCATGCCCTTTGGCCTATTTCTATTTTGGCCATATTGCACTTGTTTGGAATATCCAATTCTGCTAACGTATATTGCTAGAGGGGGAAAAACTGGTGGTTGCAAATTTCACTACTCCCATGAATTTTGAATTTTCACATCTCACGCCCATCAAATCTTGAAAGACTAAGTACCTGCAACGTGCAAACACCTAGCAACCCACACACACCTCGATGTGATGTTGTGCAGCCTTTGGTTTGTGATTGTCTTCTTTCAAGTAAGTTGTCTTCTATTCTTTGCTTGCCTCACCAGATAGGTTCTTTGAGTCTATTCTGGACTGATTGTGGCCATGGCATCAATGGCAGCATGCACCTTGCCATGGCTTGCAAGAGAAGCAGAACAGAGGCTGCGAGACAAGAAATTTGAAAAGCTAGGTCAAGGTACAAGGAACAGAGTGAGGGTCAAGGAAAGCGCTGGCACTGTATCAAAACGACAATGGAAGACACTTTTGCAACATCTACGAAGGGAGAAACAACAATAAGAAAGAAGACTCCTTGCAGAGTAGCATCAAGAAGCAATTGCAAATGCACGCATTCGATCATTGCCATCGAAGCGAAGAACAAGAGATGTGGTGTTGGTGGGAGCATTTGAGATAGCAACATTAGGCCATTCAGGTGATTATTAGTCTTGAATCTTCACAAGCTTTAGCCTACACCCTAAAGTTTCATAGAGTAACCACCCTATCAACACCTTGGGAGATGCACGCCTAAGAGGTAGTTCTCTCTAACCTAAGAAATGGCTACAAGAAGTGAAAGGGGTGCATAACTTAGATAAACTAGCTGCAAAGAGGGTGACAAGAAAGAAGAAATGGCTTGAGCGCACAATGTCAAAGATGTTGTCCATTAAAAGGACCAACGTGGCTCCAACAGTTGAACATAGAGCAGAAGAAATGCACGATCATCATGATCCGAGAAGTCTGTGGGCTTCAACAAAATGCAAGAAAAGGAGAGACAGCCTAAGTGCAGAAGTCATTGCTATAGTGCTGACATTTTGGCATGAAAATACGAGAGTTTCTCCAAATAGAAAGGACATCTATAAAAATCGGATGGGATGCAAGGTGTTTGAGGAGCACATCATTCACATGCTAGATACAATGCAAGTCAGTGATGCCTAAACCAGTTCGGTGGGGATAGTTTACTTGTATCATTTCTTAAACAAGGCTTGCACTAAATGTGATTGTCCTAAACCTGCCTAGTGGTTGGGACATCATGCATCCATAGGCTAGTTAAGCTCCATTGCCAGTTATGTGATTGTCCTGAACCAACATGGCTGAACAAACATTAAGTGTTGTCCAGCTCGGTGGCATGGTTGAAAAAATTTGACAGCAATATATTCTCGCGTGCACCCTAGATTATGGATGATGGTAGGCCAAGAAAGTCCACAAGTCCAAGAAATGTCTACAAGATTTTTACTTTTTCAAAATACAATGACATTTTACGGCTTAAGGAAATTCCAAACTCCCAACTATCTTATCAACCTCTCTATAGCAAGCGTCTCCCAACTCTTTAGGCCAGTCTGATGCAATATGGCAGACCTCTTCACACACTTGGATCACACACTGCTTACTTGACTCTGCTAACTTGTACACCCATAGTAACTCCTCCTTTTGTTGGGGGTCCTCTTCATCTTGGTCTTTGCACTCTATACAACTTCGCACCTCCATCATGTCCTGCCAAAAGAAACCTACATCATGAGCTTGACAAGTACCTTAAAGGAGCAGAGTAAATAATAGCCAAGGAAATTAATATTCACCATCTGCACTGACTCCAAGTAATATACCCACCATCGAAGCATGTCCATCTTGTAGCTATTTTACTCCTTTTGCAGTTCTGTTTTTACGAGGAGGTCATCCAACATCATTTTTAGATAGAACAAAAGCATTCCAAAGTCTTTCAGGTATGCCATTGATTCATAGTAGGTGGATCGATGTACAGAGTTTTGGGGCTAGATTTCAAAATGGGCTCTTAGTTGTGTCTGTATTGCACTTAAATAGCCCGAGAGAGTTCATTGAGACCAACCTTCTCATTCTTTAGTCTCACATTAGTTGTCTAATAGAAATCTTTCATCTCAAAGGAGTTTACTTATAATAGAAATCTTTCATCTCACATTAGTTGACTAATCGAAATCTTTTAGTCTCACATTAGTTGTCTAATCGAAATCTTTTGTCTCACATTACTTGTCTAATCAAAATCTTGCGTCTCACATTATGGTCCTTGGTGTGTCAAAGGACATTATCTAGTCACATACCTGAGAAAACATTGCCCAAGTAAACTCTGGAGAAGATTTAAGATTCAATAGATTATACACAATAGATTACATCTCAAAGACTCCTCTCAAGGACTCTTTTCCCTCAGAGGGATAGTTTCACATTGCTTTGAGCAGGTCACATTTTTTAGCTCCTTGATTGTAGGCTCGGCCCTCCTTGCTCCTTTCACCAGATTTCTTCCTTCAGGGTCCCGGCCCCTCCCTTAATGTCACTTCCTCTTTCCTTGATTTGAGCTTCCTAATTGCAGAGCAGAGGCTTGGGCCTTCTTTCTCCTTTCCTAAAGGGGCTGGTTCCTCCCTTTAGGCTCCTTTTCCTTGTAGTTAGGCTCAGTCTTGGCCTTCTTCAATTTGAGCTTCTTGTCTTAGCAGTTAATTATCATCCACCGTAGTGGCCTGCTCACACATTGCCGAGCTTAACACTAGTTTGGTAGGACATAAAAATGTCTGAGGACACTTTTATGTCTGAGGACACTTTTATGTCGTGTTAAATTAGCCACTTCCTAGAATTATTCAAAAGCATTGATAAGGTATTTTGGGGTTTTTATTATGTGCCATAATAGCTTATATGCTGAACAAAACTTAGAATTATTATAGATTGGAGCTTGCACCTATTACTTTGAGTTCTACCTAAAGTTTTAAACTGAACCTAACACCGATATTTCTAGCTGTTTTCTTAGGTTTTAGATAAAATGACCATACTTCTTAGTTAGAATGAGTTTTCTTAGAGCTTGTAAGTCCTAGAGTCTAAGGACAACTATAACATATATGTTTATATTTCCTTGGAGCTAAATAATCATATTCATTATGATCTATGGCCTTAAATATAATTTTAGTGAATGTTGATGGGGCGAGGCAAAATTTGATCTTTTATAAATTATTTGACATGTCTAACAAGTTCCAAACCCCAACCATACTTTGTATATATCTTCAATAGGATATTATGGAGTATCGTGAGTTTTAGGGGACCTAATGTCATGTAAAACACCAAATTCAAATCGTATATTTATTGTTCCATATGCTGTAGTACATGCTAAATTCAAGATTCCTTTTTCTCCTCTCTTTTTTTATCTTTTTTCTCCTCTCTTTTCCTCTCTTTTCCTCTCTCTTTTCTTCTCTTTTTTGTCATGTGAAGCTTCAATAGCCTACCATTGAGCAAACAAATACAGACTTCTGTCACTCTAACTTAAAGAATGCAGGAGTCTGCAAATGTTTTCTCAATGTCAAGCTGTAGGATTCTAAGCTTGCTCAATGTCTTACAAGTATTCTAAGCTGTAGGGTTAGTGACATGACTTCTTTGTTGCTTTGAGAATCATCATTATTCGAAGCCTATGTATGTTTGAATTATGATAGGTTGCTCCATAAGATGTTGCCTGTAGCAAATACCATGCCTGCATGAAGAGATGAAGTGAAGAAGATGCTAGCAACGGTGGGTATGGATTATGATACCATCCATGCTTGTCGTAATGACTGTATTCTCTTTCATCATGAGAATGTAGATTTGGGTAGTTGTCTGAAGTGTGGGGAACAACAATATAGAAATGACTTGCACGGTGATCAGATACCGGTAAAGGTCTTGAGACACTTTCCCATCATTGCAAGAATATAGTACATGTTCCGATGCAAATCCATAGCGGAGTTGATGACTTGGCATGCATCTCATCGGTCCAATGATGACACATTGAGGATTCTTGCAGATTGTGTAGCTTAGAAGCACATAGACAATCAATGGCCAGACTTTGCAAGGGAGCCACGCAACTTACATCTTAGGCTCGCCATAGACGACGTGAATCCTTTCGGGTTATGCTTGACATCTTGGTTAACATGGCCCATAGTCTTGGTGAATTACAATACCCCACCATGGCTAACAATAAAGAAGGGATACCTCATGCTTGCACTAGTGCCAGGGAAGTACAAGGCAAAAAATATGGACGTGTACATGGCACCTTTGATAGAGGAGTTACAAATCTTATGGAGAGGAGTGCAGGTCTTTGATATTTCTAGAGCTCTTAGACATACCAATGATATTTTGCTCGATACCTTCCGCTGGACCATCTCACGCATGGAGGTCAGCTTGATCCACCACCAGCATATTTGAAGGCAAGTGACTGGATTCAGGCTTGGAGGGTGAATGAAGAGGAACCTCCACATGGTATGAAGAGGCTATCGTTCTTTCATGAGCTTCCTTATTGGGGTCAGTTACAAATCAATCATCTCTTGGATCCCATGGGGCTACTATTTGGGCACACTTGGTTGGTTCCAAAGACTCTAGAAGAATGCAAGAAGACTTGCATGCTATGAATAGGATGTCTTGTTTGTGGCCCCAAGTGCGTGCTTCGAGAAAAGTTATCCTCCTGAAAGCAACATGGATCCTCTCCATGACAGAGGAGGCAGCGGTCAAGGCAAACATTGCCTCTTTTCAAACACCCATAGGGTACATGTGTTGCTTGAAATTTTCAAAGGACAATAAGCTTAGTTGGCTCAAGTCCCATTATTGGCACAAGGTCTTACCTCAGGGGGCTCACTCATCGTATGTAACCCTATCACATGAGTTCAATAGAAGGCTATTTTTTATTTCTAAAATTTATAGAAATAAATATACATAAGGTATTATTTGAAATAATTTTGAAAAAAATTTACAGATTTGTATAGAAAAGGGGTACATTTTATTAATGAAAATTTTACAGATAAGGGATTTAAGAAATAGGCCTTGAACACACATGATATAGAGGGTTTATACATAATGACCCCCCTGAGTGTCTTACAGGTATTCTAAGATGTAGGATTAGTGTACTAATAATCATGATGCGTTAGTGTAATTATGATTATGTTAAATTATTGACATGACTTTTTTTTGCTTTGATAGTTCATCCTCCCAATTACAATAAAAGGGTGCTTGTAAGAAGATGTTAGAAATGCTATATTCAAGATCAGTGGTATTGTGAGGTATGCTTACCATCAAATCACATTGATTGCATTTTCTTCAATTTAATTTGAATAATCTATAGACTGATTATGTATATATCTTACATGGGCATGTGAAATAGGTGGATATCGTAAAAAGAGATCTCCATATCAAGCATCGAGAAGGCTAGGGTGGAATCCATTGAAGCCGTATGCTTGCTTGAGAAGCACTTTCCCTTGAGCATTATGACAACTTAAGTGCACTTGCGTGTGCACATAGTTGATGAGCTGGCCATTGCAAGTACCGTTCATAGTCGGTGGATGTTTTTTCTCCAGCAGTTTATGAAAACTTTGAAGGGATTTGTAAGACAAAGAGCAAGACCAAAAGCAAGCATGGCAGAGGGATGGCTTGTGCAAGAGTCATTAGTATATATCACGGAGTTTCTTGTATCCACAGATCCTGATATGCCGGAAGCTTGGCATAACAAGGATGATGATTGTATCATTGGCGAGGTTCCCTAAGGAAAAGGGATTGAAAGAAAGATGAGCAAAGAGAAAATGGAGAAATTCAATAAATTTTGTATCCTCAATAGCAAGGAGATGCAGAAGTGGATTGATAGATATGAAGCGGCCAAAGCAGAAAGAATAAATGCAAGGATGAGATTCAAAGTAATGTACAGGTGATCGCAACCATATCCACAGGATCTCGCCCTTATCCCCACTCACATGTCACTTGACAACTAGCTCTACATAAAGCCGAACGCAATGGAGAGACAATAAACGAGCACGAGCAAGAGTTATCATCTGGATGTATGATGCATGTAAGTTTCTTACCTCTTGATGTAATTAAGCAATTATTTGTGGCAATATATGCTATAAAATAGATGCATCTTCATTGTTTTAATGATGCTCTTTTGCAGTACAAGAAGTACAGTGCATTATGGTCATATGGATGAGGTTTTTACGTGGAATGCATCGATTCAAATAGAGTCATGTATGATTGTGGAGTCATGTCTAACTTCACACAAGATAGCCAAGCAAGTGCTTTGGATACCAATCTTCTCTCCTCATAGTCGGATTATTGTGGAACCATATGCGAAATCTATGAAATTGATTTTAGACGACTTAGTATTTTCATTTTTGATGTAAAATGGTTTAGAACTATTTACAATGGTCCCCATGCGATAGGGAGAAAAGATAGTAGCAGTTTCTTCGCAATAGACTCCACCAAACTTTAGACCGATGAAAGTGATACGTTTGTTCTTGCCGAGCATTGTGAGCAGGTACATACTAATGATTTAATTAATCGAATCTTTTGTTTTTAAAGATCCATTGATACATGTACTTGAGCATGATTTCATATACGTAATTGATGGCATTTGGCACCCATCTTCAATATAGGTAGTTTTTCATCCGGATTGTTCTGATCTAAGATGGCGGTACGTGATCCAAGTTGCACCACGAAGTAAGCAAATTTTTGAAGATAGAGATGTGGATATCGAGATGCCACTACCAATCCTGGATCCAATTGATCCAGATGGATCTAGTGAAGAAGATGAAGATCAGAATATGAGCCAAGAGGAAGATGCACATAATGACATCTTATGGGAGGAAGATGGAGATCACGATATTGAGGAAGAAGATGATGATCATCAAGAATCACCACAATTTATTGAAGAAGATGATCAAGTACTCTTACGTGAACGTACGATGCTAGAGTATGATGATGATATAGGAGATAAATTAGGTATAGAGTCAGAGATAAACTTATTTGGCGCATTAGAGTTGGCTCAGATGAAGCCATTGATATAAATGCTCTTCATTGATTTTCTTCATCTCAAACTTGGACATGAATATATGAGCTTTAAAGGCTTGATGTACATGCTTTTGTACTTTTATTCTCTCAAAGGATCAAACGTGTATGAAAAAGAAAAAAATTTTGTCATTGAGAAAAACTATCTTTTAAGGTTGGTATGAGAAAAAACACGCTCTGTAAAACGTCGCTATAGGAAACTATCTCAATGTCGCTATATAGCGACCATTCACAAGTCTAATAAGTGTCGCTATATAGCGACCATTTACAAGTCTAATAAAGGTTGCTATATAACGACGCTCTTTGAACATCGCTATATAGCGACGTTTGCCTAAAGTCGCTATATAGCAACCCTTAACGAATCCTGCTTTGATTACCAATGATTAGCACCCCGTGCGTGCTAATCGTCAGTCCTTAAGCATCAGAATAGGACCCGTGTGTAGAAGTGCAAAAAGGGAAGAGAGACAAAGAATTTCCCAAGAATTGATACTCTACAATTGGATGAGGTAGATATTATTGTATATGCATTTCAATTAGCACAAGTCGAGCATTTGCCAAAGGAGACACAATACATAATATCCCAAAAAATTCCAAAGACATTAATCGGATGCAGTGAACAAATGGAAGCCAAGACATGCCATGCAAAAAAGAGCGTGGTAGCTAAACTTGCCCACGTTGACCTGGAGAATGTTCTAGTGGAGAGCCTAAAGCAGGAAGGATCTTCAACTTCTACCACACAAAGCTTAGGCTCTAGTGCATTTGAAGGTGTAGGATTAGAGGATGAGTACTGCTCTTTGTAGGATCAGTGGCATGTACGTTTGTGCAACAATGTGATTGGTACCTTTCTAGGATTTTGAAATGTGTTATGCCATGGTCCTTTTATGTGCATTGGATGCATAGGCCCTAATTGTATTGGCTTTAAAAAATTAACGTATTTTTTGCAATTTTGATATTCCAAGTGTAGGTGTTTGTGTCCGTTTTCCAAAAAAAATTCATCGGAAAAATTTCATAAAAGCATGGCTTTTATGTATTTTTTGAAAACCCATCACACAAACAGGCCATCTTTTTCAAATAAACGTAAAACTCACATGAAAAAGAGCAAATCTTTCAAAGATTCCCCTAAAGTTCTCTTTTTGAGGTTACAGTTCTCGAATTAGATGTTACACTGTTTCTATCATTATGAACACCACCACAGCGCAATCTCTAGCCTACTGACCACCTGTCATCGCACAACCTTTTTTCGTAGCTTTGTCCATGCAAATCATAGGTTGGCTCGGAGATACCACCATGCTAGTTTTTGGCATAATAATGAGGCGTAATCTATCATTTTGAGCATCGCCTTCGTGCAATCTCTAGCCTGACAACCTATCATCACCCAAAATTCAAGGTATTCTTGGAGAGACCACCTCACTGGTTCTTCGAGTTATAGCTCTGTTACCTATTTTTACATATTACAATGCACTAGTTCTTGGAGGTCTATGATGACCAGCGCGTTGTGGCAAACAGAAGGAGATCTATGACAACCACCATGCTAGTTCTTGGAGTTATATATTTGTGTACTAAGGAAAATGTATTTTCTTGTGCAACCAAGCAAAATGCAATTGATGATATGGCCCTTGAGGGGTCCCTTTTAGGGGCAAGCTCCATATCAACATGCCATTTCTGTCTAGTGGCATCCTGGATATTGTATAATGCATGTCGATATGGCCCTTGCCACTAGAGGGGACCCCTCAAGGGCCATATTGGCATGATATAAAATATAATAAATTTAAGTTTTATGTCACTACTAATATGTTCATCTACTTTAGGATATTTCTCTAATTATATTTCATGTAGGATAGCAAGACCTCAATAGAGAGAAACCATCCAATTGCCTTGTCACCTCTGAACATAATTGGATGTTTTGTAGATGTGGTAATCTAATTATTAAATAGACATGGGATGATAGTTTGCCTTTTCCCACATCCTTCTCTCTCAAGTATGCATCTACTTGCACTATGCTAATTTGCAACCACGTCATTCTTTGTGTATGAATGTCGATAGCATACTCACACTAGTGTAGTAGCTAGTGACACTACATTACTATATACTTTTATTTCTAATTTGACCTATTTTGCTCCAAAGTAAAGAACATAAACAAAACCTATGTGCAGTTATACATTACAATGTCCTTTCGTTTGTAATTTACACTCTTTTCTTCTTTTATAGGTTAACAAAAACTACACGTTGTTATTACATTCAATGAAATGACTCTACTTTTATAAATATTTAACAACTACATATATAATTAAATGCACAAAGGTTAACGATATTTTCACAAGCAGCTACACAACATTGTATTCCCTTTCTTCATATATGATGTGTTGTATTTAACTATGTGCTTCTACCAATTCAAAAAGACTTTAAGCATATATTTTTGTGACTTGATCAAGGCCAGCATATGTGAGCCACACAATCAGCTAGAGCCACCATAGCAAGTGTAACAACTGATTCGAGTCAATTACACTTATGTATTATATTTCATAAGTATAGGTATTCTATCAATTCAATTATCACCTTATTAATGCCATGTACATCAATTCAACTAGTCTACAAGTGAGTTATTCAAGACCAAAATAGTGAGTCTCACAACCAGCTTGAGTGAATATATGTAATATTTTAGAATCTTGCTACTTCTAAAATATTAGTAGTTACAAATTACATATCAATATTCTACTATTAACCTTTTTTAAAAAGCTATTTAAATAACTAGCAATTACCAATTTGCACTAAAAACATAATGACAATTACTTACATCTATGCGTGAGTTAATCAAAGCTATCTATGTGTGAGTTAACCAAAGCTAGTGAAAACGAGCTACACAACCAAACACAAGATAACTGAATAAGGATATAATAGAACTGATATTATTTGATGTGAAGCTCTATTAATCCTCGTACTTTTGATGTTCTTGAGAATCATGTAACCTCGCAGATTCCCAAAAAAGCATAAACTACTATGGTGCCTATAGATTTTATATATCTATATACCATGCAGTAACATCCACATACCGCACAGTTTATATACATATATTGTTCTGTAAAATCCATACACCATGAGGTATTTACATTATCACGTGGTATCTTTACATCACCACACAGTATCACACCTCACCATGTGGTATAAAGGTGATGCCCATTCATAAATCTTATGATAGAGGAAATTGTGACATGATGAATGAGCATTTGTATTCTTCAATTGAGATGAGATGTTGATTGCCATGTTGAATAGTTGGATAGTGCTATAATTGTTCTTGAAATCTGAAATCTCTCTCTCTGTGTGTGTGTGTGTGTCAAGTTAGCATGAATCAAATCCTTATCTTCCATATTTCCTAGAGTAGGATATGTATGATATGATAATAATAGAGGTAATGTGAGGATTATAGAGGTGAAGTGAGGGAAAAGTCCAATGCAAAACTACGAATTCTATTGATTAAAGCTTAGCTCTAAGTCTATGATTTCATAGATTTATACTTAGATATATTAGACGAGAAGAGGAAGGCTAGTAAGGCAAAAGGAACCTAGAGTTGGAGTTTGACTAAGAAGGTAAAGAAAAAAGCTTTACAATACTATCATGACTGCTAAATTTCACAAAAGAGCTTGACATAAAAGAAAATTCAATGAGTTGAAAACAATGTTTTCCTAGAAGGAATGGTTGGGCTTTAGCAACATATCCTACCAAATCCAATAGGGAAAAATCAACATAGATATAGGGGACTAGCGAGCTAAAGTGTAGAATTGCGATGAAATAATAACCCAAGAATAACCCATTACTTTTAGGAGATTTTCAATAATTATATTGATGTCCCAATGAAAAAGAGCATTAGAAACCCTCCGATCTATTTGTTGTCATGAAATACCAATGTACATCTTGTGTGACCCTTGATTAAGATATATTGTTAACAATAAGAGAATAATATAGCTTCACTATCCTCTCTTTTTACCTCGTTTGACGTTAAAGCTCTCTCAAACCCTCTTTCTTAACATGAAGGTTTTGGAGAAAGAGAAACCATTATCCCCTAAACATAGGAGAAAAGCAAATTTCTTATGTTGCCCAATGTAAGTTAGTAAACACCACACATTAGAACAACCAATAGAAAGATAACAAGAAGATTATGAAGTATAAAGATTTGGCAAGCAAAGGTAGGACTTTATCTATTTAGATGATAGCCAGCAAACTAGTAAAGTTACAACTAGATAACAAGGAAATTTGGTCCTTTGTACGATGACTTTGAGAGCAAGCTAAGAGCTATAATTTTACCAAATAACTTGTCAATTTGTTGTATAACATGACAAAATAATGTAGTAGAAAATTCTTTCTTCTTGACAATATTTGGATCATTTACAAGCAGAATTTTCTTAGTAATAACAAATGGAGAATATACAAAGGAAGCAACTTAGGTTTTGGAGCTGGACTTCATATAAGGTACAACAGCGAGCTGGACTTTATATAAGATACATCATACTGCGTTTACTTTAGCTGGACTTTATATAAGATACTAGCAAGAGACGGGCGTTTATTTTAGCTGGACTTTATACCGAGCCCACGTGAAAATGATTGACAAGAAACTGATTCCTGCCTTATCACCTAGTTCGTGTATATTGCAAGGATCTAAGGATTGAAATACCTTGTGTCAGCAACAGCATCTTCTTTATCGATCTGTAGCTCAACCTTCCGATCATTGCAAGATCTGATCTCAGTCTTTTCATGGCTGAGATGTATTATCCCATGGCATAAAGGGAGAGACTTGTTTAAGCCGTGATATCTTGCGGTCTGATAAGACCAGTGAAGGTTTCCTGACATCCAGAAGCCAATTGTTCTGAGATACGTGCCACAAGGAACTTTGAGATGTTCTCTGTATAGGAAAAGAAGAGGATTCTTTATATCATTTACTAGTTTGAAATGAACAGAACTAGTAAGAGTGCAAACTAGAGAAAATGGAACACTTCCTAGTTACCTTATCTAGGGTACTTTTTCAAAATAGAAGACAACTCATGATTGAAACTTACACACCTGATCAGAGTGATAATACTCAAACCCTTCAAATCTCTTCGCCATGAACTTATCTATCTACACAAAAGAACATATGATTTTATTAAAGAAAACATTTTATATTCTTTATAAAATTGAAAACATATCTTTTATTGGAAATGCTTCAACAACCTCAGATGTTGGACATCCTTGTCCATAAAATTCTCCTCCAATAGAAACTAAATTTCCACTAGACTGCCAATGAATTAAATTATCCAAGTAAGATGTCACGTAAATTACACGAAAAAGTATAATTTTTTACTAAAAGTAGAGAACCATTCAAGGTATCAATATAAACATACCTTCTCTGAAATTGGATTACGTGGAGACTCGTCAATACAAGGAGTAGTTGCTTGAGGCTCCATATATCTCTAAAAAGTTTCAAATAGACATACAAAATTTTATTAAACTCTTATAGATCATTTTGAAATCCAAACGAATGAGAAATTAGTTCAATTGGTATACGATATTCTTAATTTTTCTTGAAAAAACATATCTTTCAAATGCATCAACAACCTGAGATGTTAAATATCCTTGTTCATGAAATTCCTCTCTAATAGAAATAGAATCTCCAATACACTGCCAATGAATTAAATAATCCAAGTAAGATGTCACATAAATTACACGAAAAAGTATAATTTTTTACTAAAAGTAGAGAACCATTCAAGGTATTAATATAAACATACCTTCTCTGAAATTGGATTACGCGGAGACTCGTCAATACAAGGAGTAGTTGCTTGAGGCTCCATATATCTCTAAAAAGTTTCAAATAGACATACAAAATTTTATTAAACTCTTATAGATCATTTTGAAATCCAAACGAATGAGAACTTAGTTCAATTGGTATACGATATTCTTAATTTTTCTTGAAAAAACATATCTTTCAAATGCGTCAACAACCTGAGATGTTGAATATCCTTCTTCATGAAATCCCTCTCTAATAGAAATGGAATCTCCAATAGACTGCTAAAGAGTTAAATAATCCAAGTAAGAAGTGGCACAAATTATGCAAATAAATACAAATTTTTACTTCACGCTAGAGAACCATTAAATGTATTGAACATACCTTCTTTGAAATTGAATTATGTGGAGACTTGTCAATACAAGGACTAGTTGCTTCAAGCTCTGGATTTCTTTGAACTTTGCTCGTTTCGTCCTTTGAAACACAATAGAATACATTGACTAGATCATATCTATATTGCAAATATACATTGCAAATATACAGTGTTTATAAAATATCACATAATTGAAAGGCCAACTCACATTATTTACAAGCGTCCTCTTCTTCGAGTATTTCCTACTAGACTGCTTTGAGGAGATCCACCACCTGTATATATCTTCCTCTCTCCAGCTATATTCAACTCCACTAAACTTCAAAGGCACTATCTCATGATGACACTCATGGATGATGCCTTTAATATGCTGTTGTTCTTCCTTTTTATGCCGTAGATCTATAACAGTCTCTATTCCCTCGAACCACCTTCGTACATGACGGTAGCTTTCTAACAATAGAGAATGCTGGTCTCTAAAGAACTTTTCTAGGAGCTCTTTCCCATACAGCTTGTTCTTATCCCTACAAATCATTTTGGGTGGTTTAAACACCTCATCATATGTAGGTGTAAAACTTACCCCTGAGATCGGATGAACAGAAACTTGAGATTTATCTTGCAAAGAGAGACGCTCCTTGTTCTTTTTGAAGGACACATCCTTTGATTCATCTCCCATAGGCATTTTTCCTATATAAAAAACATACATGCCATATATTCAGCCCCCTCTCTCATATCTAAATGCAAAAACATACATGCCATAAATTCAGCCACCCCTCTTACATCCAAATGCAAAAACATAAATGCCAAAAATTCAGCCACCTTCTTTCTCTAAGTGGATAACATACGTGCCATAAAGTCAGCCACATGCATTCTCCAAATGGATCTACACACATGCCATAAATTAAACCCCCTTCTCCCATAAATTCAGCACCCTCCCTTACATCCAAATGCATAAAGATACATGCCATAAATTCAGCCTCTTGCTCCCATAAATTCAGCCCCCTCCCTTACATCCAAAGGCAAAAACATACATGATATAAATTCAGCCACCTAGATTCTCCAAGTGCATAACATACATGCTATAAATTCATTTGCCACCTTTTTTCTCCAAATGCATAACATACATGCTTACAAAATCAGCCCGTTCTTTCTCTAAATGCAGTGAATACATGCCATGCATTCATCAACCACGCAACACCTTCTCTATATGTTCAACCCCTTCTTTCTCCAAATGCATAACATAAATCCAACAAAAAAATGACATACCTTTAATTGAACTAACCATGGAATCCAAGAGTCCAAGGAAACTTGCATCTTCACTCATCATTTTCTTTAGTAGTACCGCCATGTCCATGTTGTTGCTAGCCATCTTGATCATGCACAACATAAACATAAAAGAGTTTAGTTATTGTTAGTATGAAATAAAAACACACAAAATAGAAATAGATGTAAAAGGAAATCAAATACAAATACGTACCAAATCCGTTTTCTAATTCCTTGAATGATGCTAACTTCATGTATCCTAGCTACATGCCTAAGATTGCCACATGATAGGAACTATCTTGGCTTTGCCCTGAACTACCATGTTCTTTGTCTTGATAACTTTCCACGTCTCGTTGACAGACACACAAAACCACCAATCCTTCCATTTGTTGTCTTCCATCGAGACCTTCCATCTCTTTTCCTCTGCGTGAAGCAGCTTTAGCCATGCTACTTTAACTTGATTTAGTGTGTGATCCACATCTCTGACAACGGCATACTTGAGATCATGGGGTGAACATATTGTATCTGCAAGACAAGACTTCAATAAAACAATATCATTCTCCTCTAGCCAAGGAGGAATACATCCAATGCAACCAGGCTGGATTAAACGGGTTCTCAATCCTAAATCTTTTGTCTCATATGCAATGATACCACCTCCATGCTGTAGAGGAATAAACTTATGCAATAAAGAACTAATCGGCCTTATACAATTCCAGGTGTATGGCAAATATGCATTTTGTAGGACACTCATGCCAGTGGTGCCATCAACATCTAATCTTTCATATCCTCTTTCAACAACAATGCGTTGCCTATAGTAGTGTGCGCCAAAGAATAGTTGCATGTCACCATTATGCTGAAAGGAAAAAAACGATGCTATACACGCTTTCCATTGTCCCACACTAGAGACTAATGTTGGATCCTCTTCAGACTTTATGATAACCTTATCTTCGATCTTATAAACCTCACCCTTAAACATAATTTTCTTATATTCTGTTACTCTCTCAATCCCGAATTGAAGATTTTGCTCTACATACCTTCTTTCCTCACTTGTTGCGTATCTAACTTTTGGCTTCTTTCTTGCTATTACAATACCCTTTTGGCCAATGACTCATTGGCAAGGATAGTCTTTCGCATGCAATGTAGCTAAACTCCATAAATGTTTCGCTTTTTCAATGGATGATACATTTATCAATCCTAATGAATGCCATTGAGGACAGTCATAACATCCATGTTTGTCCACTAAATATCCATCTGGGACTGAAAGAACTCCATGAAACTCTTTCAACATCCTTTGATGAGGAAACAACCTATCTGCATCTTCTTGAATATGTAGAAAGACCCATGTGAAAAATCTCCTTCGATGATAGTTTGCATATGAGATCTCATTGTCCTTGTTGTTTGTTTTGATGCTAGCATATGTTGAGACCGTATATACGCTCATATATGTAGCACCAAAACCCATCGTGGCTCCCATGTCGCAAAATATCATCAAGAAATTCTCCGAAACCTTTAACATGCTCTAATGGAGCTGAGTTTCTTCCAATCCACTCTTCTGATCTTACTCTCCAAGAAGCAAGCAATACCCTCACAGTGTTTATGTCTTCTTGAGACCAGCCATTACTTCTAGTATAGTTATAAAAGGCATGAGCAATATCTATGATCAAGAGACCCAAATCATAGAATTTCTTAGGAATACCTTGGACTTCACTTAGGACATAAGGAAGACACCATTGTACGAACTTTGTGTTTCCTCTTAGGAATTTTAAGCATACTATCTTGAAACTCCACTGAAGCTTGATGTCCATCCCAAAGAGCTTGTAACTCAATCAATCTTTGTATGATTTTATCAGCGAGAGATAAATGGCTATCCTCTCCTAAAGCATCCATATTATTCTCTTCATCATCCAACCTATCTTGCTCATGCATATCAGTAAATTCATCATTCCCTTCCATCTGATGCATAGGCTCATTGTTCTCCTCTTCTTCAGGTCCACAAGAGCTGAAGTGTGGAGCATGTAAACCAAGATTCTCTGCAATAGTTTCAAATCCCTCATCAACTTGCATATGCCTTGCATAAGTTGATGGAGCGACCAAGCGGCCACCATGGCAATAAGTTTCACATCTACACCATACCCACCTCCGTCGATTAGATGATTCAATGAGTTCTTCATTCACTACAGTATCATTGTCAATAGGGTTCTCCTCATTCACATTCCTCAAAATTGATGCGTGTAAGTTTCCAATGGAGTCTTGTTGCAAATGCATATAATACGTCCTCCGGCTCACATCTTGGTAGCCAAGAGGTGAATGCCTACACCTATAATTGCATCTACATCTCCGTAGGCTACCATCTGTTGCCATCTGGAATAAGGCACATGAAATCATAAATAAAACACCCAAGAGAACAAACACTTACATCTCATCAACAAAGTCCATCACAAGCATAGAGACATAGCATTTATAAACATGTATAAACACATTTAAAATAAACACACATAGTAGGGTCCTAAGTATGGGCAACTAGTGCCAGTCGTATAGACGGCCTCCCAACAGATATCATCAAAGCAGCCTCACCCATGGTAAAACCGTAGGTAAGCCGTTGTAAGCCATGCAAATGCACACCCTAGCAACGACTCCATGGATAAAGAAGGACTATACCCGTGAGATTTTGTCACTTCTGGTACTTAGCTCCCACACATAGGACCATAGATACGTGTCTAGCACAGCATAATTGCATGGCATATCATAACATAAAAATGAAACTGCCATACCATAAGCAAATAAAAGAATTATTGCCATACCATATAGAGAACAAACACTTACATCTCATCAACAAAGTCCATCACAAGCATAGAGACATAGCATTTATAAACATGTATAAACACATTTAAAATAAACACACATACTAGGGTCCTAAGTATGGGCAACTAGTGCCAGTCATATAGATGGCCTCCCAACAGATATAGTCAAAGCAGCCTCACCCATGGTAAAACCGTAGGTAAGCCATTGTAGGCCATGAAAATGCACACCCTAGCAACGACTCCATGGATAAAGAAGGACTATACCCGTGAGATTTTGTCACTTCTGGTACTTAGCTCCCACACATAGGACCATAGATATGTGTCTAGCACAGCATAGTTGCATAGCATATCATAACATAAAAATGAAACTGCCATACCAGCCATACCATATAGAGAACAAACACTTACATCTCATCAACAAAGTCCATCACAAGCATAGAGACATAGCATTTATAAACATGTATAAACACATTTAAAATAAACACACATAGTAGGGTCCTAAGTATGGGCAACTAGTGCCAGTCGTATAGACAGCCTCCCAATAGATATCATCAAAGCAGCCTCACCCATGGTAAAACCATAGGTAAGCCGTTGTAGGCCATGCAAATGCACACCCTAGCAATGACTCCATGGATAAAGAAGGACTATACCTGTGAGATTTTGTCACTTCTGGTACTTACCTCCCACACATAGGACCATAGATACGTGTCTAGCACAGCATAAGTGCATAGCATATCATAACATAAAAATGAAACTGCCATACCATAAGCAAATAAAAGAATTATTGCCATACCATATAGACAAGGCCTAAACCCACTGAACTAAAGAAGCACAAACAATGGCTTGTTTCCTCTGCATTGTATGAAATAGGCATTAAGCATAAAGAAGGCATCCATAAACATTTAAAGAGTACATCCATAAAGCATAAAGCATAAAACAAGCATATAGAATTAGACATTCACATAGGCATGTAGACATATAGAAGCATAGACATAGGCATACATAAACATAGATGCATAGACATAGAAATTCACATAAAGCATTCATTAAATAGGCATAGAAGCATAGACTAAAGAAGCATAGGCAAATAGGCATTCACATAAAGCATAGAAATAGGCATTCACATAAAGCATAAACTTAATAGGCATAGAGGCATAGACTAAACAAGCATAGACTAATAGGCATTCACATAGGCATATAGACATATAGAAGCATAGACTAAAGAAGCATAGGCAAATAGGCATTAAGCATAGAAATAAAGCATTAAGCATAAAGCATAGAAATAGGCATTCACATAAAGCATAGAAATAGGCATTAAGCATACATAAACATAGATGCATAGACATAGACATTCACATGAAGCATTCATTAAATAGGCATAGAAGCATAGACTAAAGAAGCATAGGCAAATAGGCATTCACATAAAGCATAGAAATAGGCATTCACATAAAGCATAAACTTAATAGGCATGCACATAAAGCATGTAGAGACATAAGCAAGCATAGACTAGCGCATATAGAAACATAGGCAAATGTAGAAGTATAGGCATAGGCACGCATAGAAGCATAAAGCTAAATGAGACCCCATCATTTAGCCTTATGCTTCTATGCGTAACAATGGCATTCTCATAGGTATATAGACTAGAGAAGCATAGACATATAGAAACATAAACTAAAGAAGCATAGGCATATATGGAAGCATATAGATATGGATATAAATATGGAAGCATATAGATCTATATAGAACATAAAGCATAAATAGCATAGAAGCATAAAGATATAGAACCATATAGAAACATGGGCAAACATAAACATATTATCTTTATAGAAGGATAAAGAAGCGTAGGCATATAGAAATGTAGACATATAGAAGCATATAGACATATAGAAATGTAGACATATAGAAGCATATAGACATATAGAATTTACATAGGCATATAGATCACATATAGAAGCAGGCATTCATAAACAATCTAGACATAAACTAATTAAAGAATAGGCTTGAGCAGCTACGCTAGCTAGCTAGGCCCAGTTAAGTACAACAGCAAATAGACGGAATTAATGAAATGACTTACCAGGATATTGATCGCGCGCTAGTACGTCGTACGTCGACGTCATCGTCAGGTCGGATATTGCAGCTGTACGTCGTCGTCGGGCCGGATATTGCACGTGGATTTCTATCTCTGAAAGCCCGCTTGCCCAAGTACGTGGCACACGTCGTCGGCGTGAGTACTTGCCCTAGCCTCGAGCTCTGTACTAGTATGCTCTCTGCGCGCTGCGCGCAGGTCGTGCGCCATCACCAGCAGCTAGCTGCAGAAGCTTAAGACGACGTACCTTCAACGACGACCTGCAGCTTATATGCAACTTGAACCGCGCGACTTTGAACCGCGGCGCGACAAGCTAGGCAACTGCACAGCTGGACATTAATGGGCACAGAGCAGAAGTACACCGCGACCTGAGGCTCTCATGCGAAACTCGAGTTCCGAGCAAGAAGCTAGGTGTGTATACTGAAAGCATCGAGAAGCTGCTGCAGGAAGGTCAATAGTTCCGTTAGCTAGCTAGAGCCGTTCGAGGCCAGGCTAGGGTATAGTAGAGGAAAAATTTTGGGGGGATTTCTCCCCCCAAAATGCATTTTGGCGCCTTCCCCCCTTTGCCTACATGGCATTGCATCTTCATATGCTACATCTATGCCAAGTAGGACAATCATTCATCATCATTGCAGAAACTACAAGAGTGTTTTAGAATGCGTCACATCAACAACATACATATTCTTGGGTTTTATTTATTGCCTCTATATTCTCATTCTTAAAAATTATCCACTTGCTATACTTACCTTCATTATCCACTTGCTATACTTACCTTCATGTCACCGATCCATACACCCAGCCTTGCCATGCGTAGATGTGCGTAGACCCACCAAAATGTGGGATCATTTGATAAGTTCATGTATGATAGCTTCCTTCCATGCATCCACCATAGTGGAATCATTTGTGAGTTGCATGCATTCCTTCCTTGCATGCATACACCCATCTTGATGGGGGATCATTCGATAAGGTCATTTGGAATGACTTGATAAGATCATTGACTTCCTCAAAGTGGGATTATTCGAAAAGTTCATTTGATGAGTTCTATTTAATATGTTTCATTTGATAAGATCAATTAAGCTCCTTGCCTCATGGAAGCATATGGAGTCACCTTGGCTTATGGCATCATGTGTCACTTGCATTTATTTGTTGGCTTATTATCATGTTCATAATGGTTGATCGGATTAATATGTGTGCACATATGCTTCATAGGCCACCATAAACTAAAGTAAAGTTCTCCTTCAAGGAGTACAAATTGCATTTGAAAAACCACTACACAATGCATACATGTAAAGTCTCCCCTCAATTGCACAAGTGCATATATAATAATGATCCCCTTTGCATTCCTAAAACATGACATCTCAAAGTGGAATTACAAGTTTCGATGTAGTGCCACAACATTCCAAGCAAGAGCATCTGGTTGTGTGCTTGCCCAAGCTGATGCAGGCTTTGCATTCCCAAAACATGACAAAGTACCTCGAAGTGGCATTAGAAGTTTCGATGTAGTGCCACAACATACCAAGCAAGAGCGACTGGTTGTGCGCTTGCCCAAGTTGATGCAGCCTAGCAAGAATGAGCAATAGGTTCAACTAATCGCTAGCATACATCCTTATCATGTGGTCGGTCAAAGCAATCTTCATCTTATGGCACATCCCCAACTGTTGTTGGTAGCATATTGTGCAAAATGCAACATGCCACTATACTCGTTGCTCTAGCTTGGGCTTCGGGTCTAGGAACTTCTCATTGAGGTACTGCATTGGCCTCTCAATTGGCCGAATGCATGCTCCACAACAATTTAGGTGGAGGATAGATAGAAGTTGAACTTGCATCATGTCTGTGCTAGGAGTATCATATATACTAATGAACCACATTGTAAGTGCATATACACCATCTCCAAGGATGTACTCTCGAATGCAAAAAGCGCCATCAACAAAATCGAAACTTTAGAGGGATATGGAAACTACTCAAGACCTATGCAAAGTTTATTACCAATAAAATGATTAGGGGATGATTGGATACCGGTATCATTGTTGATGATTGCTACATAATTTTTGTTCACATAATAGGATGCACATGTAAATTTGGGATATTCTACCTTCCTAGCCACATATTTGGTGTTTGGTGGACATTGGAACTTTTCAAGTACATGAAAAATTAGTACATCATTTTATTTACTACCCCCTCATGGAGAGGGCTTGAGTCAAGGTGTAAGCAACATCACTTTCTTTGAGATTATACTTGAGGCGATGGAGATCAAAGGAGGAGGCAAAAGGATGATGTAGAGGAAATGGAGGTAGTGGGCATTGTGAAGGAAAAGGGAGAGGGCATGTTGGCGATACTAGAGCTTCTACTTTGCTTCTTAATACTCTCCTAGAAGCTAGAGATATATTCTTCACGTCTCTTGTGATGCAAAAATTTGGAAGTACCTTGCAAGCTTCAAAGCAACACTGCAGTAATTCGAGATCCTTTAAAGTACCTTGCAGATTTGAGTACATCACCTAATTTTCTCTAGGAAACCACATATACATTCTTCACATCTCTTCTAATGCAAAAATCTGGAAGTACCTTGCAAGCATAAAACAACACCTGCAATTTGAGACCTTCAAAGTACCTTGTAGATTTCAATGCAAGACCACCTTTAGGATCTGTTGTATATGAAGGTAAATTGGCAGTGCAAGGAAAACAGACACCAAGGATATCGATAAAATTTGCTTAAACCACCAAATGAGCTCATGGTACATTTCTCTCTTTTCATGGGGCACTCGAAGTTGTGAGATCCATGGTACCTTTCTCTCTTCTTGTGTGGGTGCCCTTCAAGAGCCAATGAGATCCAAATCAGCGAGGATAGAAACTAGCAACCAAATCAATGGCCTAGATAATGTTTTATGCTTTATTGCTTATATCCACTATCCTTCGGTTTGGATATGAATAGTGACATGCTTGCCACACTTCTCCTCACTACTACACACCCATCCCAGGTAAGGGCAGTGATAAACTCCTTGGTCTCTCAGGGGACCTTGGTGTTGAAGACTTTATCAATCCCTCATCGATTGAGATTCCCCTACTACCGGCACCCCAAGCTTGCCTAAGAAGACAAAATATTGAGTGCTACATCTTGAGTTACCTCTGAACCTCCCTTCGTTGCTCCAATCAGCTTACCTGAGGATGCAGCGAGTTCCTATATCTACTACACAGCTTTGAAATATTGGAAAAATATCCCTTACAATCTCCACATTTGTGCATGAGCCATAGCTTAAATTGTGCTGTAAGATGAATGGAATAAAACCAAACAATTCAACTTTGTCAACATCTCTTTTCCTAGGACATGGGTGTGGTTGAGCCATTTTTCCTGGAAGAAGTGCATGATCATTGTTTCATTACTTGTGGCTTCTCCACCATCCAATACAAAGTTGATGTCCCTCGTACTTTCTATTGAGCTCAAGGCCATGGATCAACGACAATGTATACTCCCTTGCAATTCAGCTTCTACATACTCTAAATAGGATTCATGCATCTTCAACGTTTATCATGAATTTGCATTCTAGCCTTTAGTACATTTAGAAAATTTGCTAATGAATGATAGCAAAAATGGTGAAAAGGGAAATGGGATTTCAAGTCAAAGACACTATTCGATTTAGATGTGAGTCAGGGGAAGTCTAGGAATGGATGTTTACAAACAGAGAGAATGGTGGATGAGGTGAATGCATCTATCAAGAGCTCGAGAGCATATAACTTTTAATGCCAAGAAACACAAAAAATATCACTCTAAGAACCCAGGACAATGTTGCCTTGGCTCTCGGCAATAGACTCGTTTTACGATGGTAGTTTGGATGCGCAGCACATAGATGGCTTGGTGGATGATGGAAATTTGCATGCCCCATGGAGGGACAAGGAGAAGTCTATCCGTTGCTCTCCATGTGGCACCTTTTATTTTAAGAATATACAAATAGAGATGCTAAACATATTCCTATTTTTTAATGCTCATTTTTAAAAAATTTAAACAATTTCTTACATGAAGAATACAATGTTCTTTCTTATTTTCTAGATAAATAGCTCATTTGATATAGAGAATCAAATTTAATACAGAGGAAAATATAAATTCTTGCTAATTTTCAAGATAAAGAACTCATTTCCTATATAGGAATTGTAGAAAGTACTTCATTCTCCTTATAGGAACTCACATTCCCTAGATAGCAATATACATGGGGTATATAGGAAATGCAATTCTCTACACAACAAACTTGAAATCCACTTCATTCTCCATATAGGAACTCACATTTCTTGGATAGCAATATACGTGGGCTATATAGGAAACACAATTCCCTACATAGCAAACTTGAAATTCACCTCATTCTCCATATAGGAACACAAATTTCCTAGACGGGACTATATAGGTTATCAAATTCCCTATATAAGAAAGGAAAAATCGACTTCATTCTCTATATAAGAACTCTCATTTCCTAGATAACTATATGGGAAATAAAATTCTCTACATAAAGAGGATAAAATGAGTAATTCTATCTAGTGAAAATCCATTAATTTCCTAGTTTGTTAAGAGTTCACTATATAGAGATTGTTCAAAAGTTCATTGTGTGCTCATCAATCCTGGCTCCTTGTACTTCTCGGAGCCCGCGATTCTAGCATAGGATGACTCTATGATGAATAGGATGATCTGTAGTCCAGCATATGCATAGAACTTAATATCCATGATATCGAGATCAGAGACACTTGCTTACGAACAGAAACAGAAGTAACAACAATCTAGTTGTCATTACGCGAAGAAAGCTGCGAACCCCATAGGCTCAGATGCCTTCTAAACGTCATGTGAAGGTGCGAATATTGTACTGAAAACTTCAAATTCTATATTATACAATTTAAAGGATTCGCTGATGGAGCAATATATATATGGGTGCGATTAATGTCAATATCGATTTGGAATGCTAGCTTGAATTTGAGGCCAACGAAAATAGACATGCATCACTGAAGCTCGAAATATGTGCCGGATCCACTTCATGTTCCTCATATTCTCTACGAAATTTCAATTCTATAAAAAACAAACTTGCTATCAGTTTCTTTCTTAATTCAAAAAGTTTGTATATACTGTGAATTTAAGCCAAAACAAGATTCTCGTTGTCTGTGGCAAGCGCCCCTAAAGACGCAAGGATCTAAAACAAGTTGAATACATTCAATAGGCCTGCTGGGGCAAATTGAAAGGTGAGAAGCAGAAGAAGTAGAAGAAGAAGAAGAGCGAGAGAGAAAGGGGGAGAAAATGATGGGGGCATAATTTATAGAAATTTAGCTTCAAGTTGAGAGAGAGAGAGAGAACGAGAGGACACGTGGGTGGCACCTGGGCTACAAAGAAGGGACAACATGTGCAATTCTAATTTTCATGAAATTAAAAAAACAACCATTTTTGCTTTGATGAGGTCAAACACCATTACTTAGGCTTCCACTTTTAAAGTGGCAGGAAAAAAATACGTGACTCGGTAGAATGCCATTGAATGTATTATGTATGAAAGGGAAGCGACTTCTAGCAACGAAAGGAGAGTTTGACATTATAAGAGGACTTTAGACTTTCAAACTTAGATCTCATGTCAAAACTCTAGCCTCAAGAAAGAACCTAAACCTGATGCTATTTTAAATTACGAAATCCAATGCACCACCTTGCACATTCCAAAAATAGACCATATACCTATAACAAAGCCTCACTTCAACTTAAAATATGCAATCATTATCACAAAAACATAAGCTCTTCCAACAATCTCCTCTTCCAAACTTTGTTCTCTCTAGTTTATTTGAATTGACAACACTCCTTGCTTCTTTCTCTGTTTTTTACTTGACTACAACGAATCTTTTTTTACTTCAAATATGAAATGATTAATACAAAACACAAGCTTCTAACATTATTATGGCCCAAACTTCTTTCTTATTACTTTACTCGAATTAAAAGCAATACTTGCTTCCTTCTTAGTTCTTTACTTAAATGAAGTGAATCATCTACTTCTAATATTTGTATTTTTAACATTTAATATGAAGATTCATAAATCTCTCAATATCTTTGTTTGAATTTCGTAATCAAAAGGAATCCTAGGCCTTTTTAAGTATCATTTCAAACAACATGTGAAATCATTTTTATGATGTGTCCTTTATGAATTGTGTAATGTTTCATATCTCTTTGTAATATATACTCAATTATTAGTATGCTTAAATCCAAGAAAGATTCATATTTTGGGTAATTTAGTGTTCCAATAGCGCATAAATTCATCTTGGGCCCATTCTTACATTGTCAAGCCTCTAGGATCATTGTTGGTGGTATATCTCAGTTTTTGAACATTTTATATGCTTCCATGTGCACGGTGTTTTAAACATTATTTCATGAAAGTTTTAAGATGATCCACTAGTTAGTAGTCCTAATATTTCAATTAAGAAACATTCATTAAGACTTATGCATGGTTCAGTAGTAGCCTGAGAATTTGGTCAATGCTCCATTAATACAAGCTCCTTCATGCTATCAAATTGTATTTATTTAAAGCAAGTAGACCGAGGAGTCAGGAAAATGATTAAGGATGGGAGGGGATGACACTACAAGATAGGGGCTGCTTTTCGACACCGATACGGACGCCCAATACACATATTTTTTTAAAACAAGTAAAAAGTGTCGAAAAGTCCATCATTGTGTATGTCGCAAAGAAACCATCAGTGAAGACGTCGGTATCATTATCGGTAACATATGGTTGCCAATGTTGATGTGGGTGTGGGTGTGGGTGTAGATGTAGCCGTCAGTATATACCGACACTGAAGTGTTGGTACAGGTGTCGGTATATACCGACATTTTAACAAAAGTGACAAAAAACTTTGTGGGGCAAGATGGGGCTTGTTTCAGTCCCATCTTGCCCCACAGATTTTCTTTTCCATTAGAATCATGATTAAATGTTACAAATGAGGTCTACATGTTACAATTTTTCAAAACAGGTGTACAAAGTGGCAAAAGTAGTGCCCAAGTTGAGAATGACAAATTTGCCAAAGTAATGCGCTACAAAATGGCAAAAGTGGCAAACTTCAAAATGGCAAATCCATCGAAGTAATGCTCCACAAAAGGAAAAAAGTGCTGAGATACAAAACTAAATGTCCTATCCTTCTATTTCTCCTCCTCGCCCTTGGTCTCTCTATGTGTGCCTGATCCCTCACCCTCCTCTTCTATGAGCCTAACCGCTTCTTCTTCAAATCCAGTCTCTAAGTCCGGATCTTCGGCTGGATCTCTAGATGGGTCGAATGTGCTCCCAAATAATGAATCAAGTTAGAAAAACTAATTAAGAGCGATGATTGTAAGAAAACAGTGATAGTCAAATGATAATGATGAGGATTAAGGTATGCTCACATCATGTGCTGCTACCTTGCACCAATTGATGTTGTATCCCTTGCCATCTTTCTTCTTAAACCAAGTGTGGGCTCCAATCCAAAACATCCTTTTGTACTCCTCATTGGTTGAGGCCTATCAATCATAGATTCCCATAAATCCAAATTCAACGACTTAGATATGAATGACAAAACATTTGAATGACTGAACATCTTAAATATTCCGTAGAATATAAATATATACTTGTACCACCCCCATGACTCGTTGCCTAGTTTGCCACCTTGCTAGAGGTACAATGGACCTATGATCTAGAGGGGTATCCTTGTCACCCTCCGCTGAGCCTTGAACACATCTGGATTCTCCTCATAATCCTTCTTCGCTATCTTCCAATCTTTTAGGTCCACCCACCCTAGCTTGTGCTAACCCCCCTTAACAGCTAGCCTTAAGTCATATCTATGAGACTCTAGGAGCTCCCCCATGTGCATAAGCATGCCTTTTCGTTCAAACTCATACCCCATAGCGTTGGAAAGCTCTCTTGAGGGCATCTATGATGGCCTCCTTGGCTCTATTGTCGTGTTGTTTCTAAGGTTTGAATATATCCTTAAAAAAGTGGGTGCTCAACAACCTCCTCATGTTTCTTATGACCTTCTTCCCATCGTCGTCCTATATAACGTTCTCAATGCTATTCACTTGGTAGGATAGGTCCTCGGGCAAAACAAAGTCTAAAGGATGCGCAGTGGATGGAGTAGTAGAGCTAGGGCGAGGGGTGGAGTGAGCACTTAAGAGGTGAGGAGTAGGAGAGTGAGTGGTCTCTGGGGTTCTATGGCCTATGAGAGGGGAGGGCAAGGGACGACTAACAAGGGGAGACTTGGAGTTGTAGGAGTGTGCTACACTTGTCTAGATCTCCCATGCCACCAAAGCAGCCTCAACCCTTACTACTCTTTCCAGACCTACTTCGGGGGGGGTCACTATGTATAAAACATATATATCACCTGTGCTCAAGGCCTATTTTTAAAATCCCTTATCTGTAAATTTTCCATTAATAAAATGTACCCCTTTTCTATACAAATCTGTAAATGTTTTCCAAAACTATTTTAAATAGTCCCTTGTGTATATTTATTTCTTTAAATTTTAGAAATGAAAAAAATCCTTTTGTTGAACTCACGTTATAGGGTTACATATGATGAGTGACCCCCCCAAGAGATCTACTATGGTGATGCCCAGGTGATGATCCCTCAGAAGGAGAAAGAGGGGACAGTTGTTGCATAGGTAAAACCATTGATGTCCCTGATTTACCACCAAGGGGTGTCGGAGAGGTAACAATGGAGGTCCTCTAGGATAGAAGAGAGAAGAATCTCACTGCCTTTGAGTTGCTCACGACTACAATGACAAACTCATAAGGATTCCTAACGAAGCCACAGACTGGTAGCAAAGGAGTTCCCCAAGGGGTGGTTACCTAAGGGGTTGGCCCTTAGGGAGTCCACGTAGGGGTAGTCCCCTAAGGAGCCAACTGAGTGGAATGAAAATCCTCTGGAGAGTAGAGGTCATGACGTCTCCTCTGATGAGGAGTCAAAAGATCATGGGGAGTCTACTCTACGCACGTGCAATGTGATGACATTTGGAATCTAATGAAATTGGACAAACATAGAAACAAACAAGCAAACAAACACAAACACAAGATTGAGTAAGAAGCGAAAAAAATATTAAATACTTACACTTTACTTAGAAAACAATTTACTACTTAAAACTCAAGTTCAATTTACTAAAAACTATGATAAATTCGTATTGATAGACAAAATTTGTATTGATAACCACATTGGTCTCCAAAAAAATACATAATCATATATAATATGTTATCATATATCTCCATATAAGACATTATTATATGTCAACAAAAACAGTATTTGTAAACAGAATTTGTCTCCAAAAGAGACATTCTAGCATACGTTAAAGAAAGAGGTCTATCGCTTTGCATTACTATCACTCGTACTTTCCTTCTCCTCATGGCTAGAAGGATCACTCGAGACCTCATATTGCACATGTTCTTCTATATACATATACTCTTCTTGGACGATGTACCTATGGTCTCTTACAGTCTTTACTCCCTTACTCTCAATGGCTTGTAGGTGAAGAAGATATGATAGCATACTTGGAGGAGCTATAGCATCAATATTATGATATAAAGGATGGGAAGGTAGAGGTGCCAATGCTCCCTAGGGCACATCTGTGTCCCTCCACATAAGGTGTAGACATGGATTTAGATGACCAAGACAAGACAAATCGCAAAATCTTGGAGGATTATATTGAGTGTATGCAGCTATACATCCAAGATGAAGGCCACATGCCCAATGAAGCTTGTTGGAGTAAGAACCAAAAGAAAAAATAAGTGAAGGACAAGAAGAAGAAGAAGGATGACAAAGGAGAAGGTAGCACTTCATCGAAGACCAAACGATGAGAAGACGAGTCTATGCCAAAGTATGTGAGAGTACTCCAATTTGGATACTCGATTTAAAGTTTCTAGTATATGGGAGTTACCCTCGCTTGGATATTTTTCATGTTATAATAAGTGATTATGATGTATCCGTAATTATGTTGTATGTTTCTGCAAAGCAAGTTTATTCCCCTTAGGTGACCCTGATCCAATCCTATATTTGGGTTAGATACATTTGTGAAAATAATGGAGGAAAAGAGACGAGGGTAAAGAGAGGAGACAAGGAAAAGAGAGGAAAGAAGGAAAAGACAGGAGAGAAGGAAAAGAGAGCATAGAAAGAAGAGATGGAGAGAAAGAGATACAGAACACGAGGGGAAAAGGAGGAAAGGAAAAGAGAGGAGAGAAAGAGAGAAAGAAGATGAGCGAAAGAGGAGGAAAATAAAGAAGGGGGAAAGAGACTGAAAAGGTGTCATGACATGATTATTTGTATTAGATCCTTGTGGATCATCATAGGGAATCTAGTGATTACCCTATGGTTGTAACATTGTAAATTGGCCAATTGAATATAATAAAATATGCGCGTATGCATTAGGTTCTATGATGGTTAAGAAAGGGTAGCATTGTGCATGGGTATTGCATTGATTAATGATAGGCACAAAGAGTCATAGGCTAAGGGTAGAATAATGGGGTATGCCCAAGGGATGTGATCCCAAGAGGCATGAGGGTTGCACCCTCTCATGTCATTCATGGTGTGTGAGCATGGGCATTTGCTTGCATATGGTTTGTGGCTTGTGTGGAGCCTGTAGAGAAGAGTCTAGCAAAAATACACTCATGTGCGAACTCCTTCCACCCCATTTGGAGGGCCAATACTTCTCAATTTATGCATCATCTACACACATGTGCATCTCTACATTGAAGAACGTGACAAGTGGTATTAGAGCCAAGATCCTCTAACTGTGAGAGCTTGCCATGTGGAACTTGCAATAGTCGTTGACATCAACGTGAAGTCATCATTGAAGAAATTACCAGGGGGCACTTCATTCTCCTTTTTCCCCTCTGAAATTCGGTTAAAATTAAATCTCTATTTTCTTTCTACACGCGCTCAGTACATTGATTTGGAGGAAAAGGGGTGATGGGCTCCGCATGCCAATCATGGCCTTCAAGGAGTCTACATGCCTCATTGATTACCCACCCCAGCGTGGCATAGTCCTCGACTGTGTAAGGCCTTGGCCTTGTGTAGGCCTTGTGATAAGGCCTGGAGGTGCACGCGTGGTGCGTGGCATCGCAACAATGCACGTTTTGCATTGCAAATCATGGCCACCTTGCAGTCGGCCATTCGCATCCTTGCACCCTTGCCTACTATGCCTGTAGTCTTGTCAGGCCGCCGCTCTCAGCCCCGCTAGCGCTTGTGCCATGTGTCCACTTGTGCATGCCACCTCAATCTACCCGCTAACCAACTCTACCTCTTGCACAGTATGCCTTAAATCCTCCCCTCCTTCATCATTACTTACCCCCCCCTTGCATTTTGAAATTCCCCCCCCCCACATCATTCCTTACTTATCCCCCTGCATTATTTTTTTAAAATATCTATATATATATGCATCCCTCCCCTTGCAATTCAAAACCCCCCCCCTCTCCTCTAGCAAATTGCCCCCATGATATTCTCATCTCTCATTGTCTCTTTTCCCCCCTTACACTATCATTCTAAAATTTATATACAAAAAAAAAAAGAGAAAGAGGAGAAGGGGGCCCTTGTACATTTTGAGGGCCATGGAAGCATCTAATTTTGAAGTTCCTCTTTCTATCTCAATTAAATTCATTTCACACTCATAGGGAGCTTGAATCGAAAACTTGATTAGCTCCATTTGCATTTCCAAAACATGGACAATAATCAAGAATTCACACCTGAAAGTGTTCCACAACCTCTACAAGAAGTCGACATGATCCTACGCAAGTCTTGAAGGTATGATTTCCACTCATCTACTTATGTAAGGAAACATACTTGTACATTTGAGCACCAAGGTACAAGGATCAGCTTAAAAGGTGAGCGAGATATGTCCCATATTCCACTCATATCTCATGCTAGAGCTAAGAGAGAATTACTTAATAGAGTGAGTTGCAGTGTGATATATGTTACGGAAGTGAAGCTCCAACAGAGTAATCAGGAACGTCAACATTTATAGTTCCTTAAGCAATTCGATGATCGATTTGCTAGTGAGGATCGGCATGAGTTGCCTATCTCTAGACCTGAAGATGATACTATTGAGTTGATTCTAGGGTCCTCTTTTCCATGTAGAGCTCCCTATTGAATGAATAAGATAGAGTTACACGAGGTGGAAAAGCAAGTTGTGGACTTGTTGGAGAAAGGTCTAATCAGGCCAAGTAGTTTGCCTTTTGGGGCTCTAGTCCTTTTAGTAAAGAAGAAGGATGGAACCTTCAGGATGTGTATTGATTATAGAGCCCTTAACAGGTTGACAAATTATGAATAGATTTCCTATACCTAGAGTTGATGACTTGTTAGACTCTTTGAAAGGTGCCAGAGTATTAAGCGTATTGGATTTAAAGTTGGGATATCATCAAGTTAGGATGAGGGAAGAAGATGTTGTTAGATATGCTCAATGCCCCACCCTCCTGGTAACCACTAGTGGTCCAAGGTGCTCATGTTGCAAGGCCCCCATATGAGGAGAAGCCATGTGTGAGCCCAGGATACTGGATGGATCCTGACTTGCATGTCAGATGAGGTCTATCGATGAGACCATTGATGGTAGAAAGGTGATCTATGTGAGTCTAACCTATGGGCTAGGCAGGGTAGGTAAGATGGTAGCACAACAAGGCACATTGTCTTGATTGTGTGGGAGCCCCTTGCTCTTGCTGGGGTCTAGGGGCTGATCTAGGGGCCAGCTGGCCCCTAGCTAGGGGGTCCCAAGGGGGCCAGCGGCCCCCCTAGTGGGGGTTTGGGGATGAGATCCCCTGAGGCAAAGGTATAGGAAATATTCCCTGAATATTCCATGGACGACTAGTTGGTTCCACCAACTAGGTTGAGTGGTCGGCTCCATCGACTAGGTTGACTAGTCGGCTCCACTGACTAGGTTGACTGGTCAGCTCCACCGACTACGTTGATCTGACTACCACCCTCATAGCTATAAAGAGGCCATTTAAGCTCCATTGTGGGAGTGCACGGTTGGATGGAGCCATCATCTGCACTACATCAGTATTGAACAAAAATTATGTTCATCTCCAGTTTGCCGTGTACTCTCTATTCTTTGTTCAGTTTCTGTTCCGCTGCGCTATGTAATTTAACAGATGTGCATAAGACTGCCATTAGAACACAAACAAGACATTATGAATTTGTAGTTATGTCCTTTGGGTTGACTAATGCACCTACTATCTTTTGTAGGCTAATAAGAAGAGTTCTTCGACCATACATAGGCAAGTTTGTAGTTGTATTCTTTGATGATATTTCAATTTTTAGCCAAAATGAAGAAGTACACAAGCAACATCTTGCACAAGTGATGGAATTGCTTTGAGAGAACCAACTCTTCCTGAATATTAAAAAGAGTGAGCTCTTTAAGAAGAAATAGAATATTTAGGCCATGTCATCAATGAACATGAAATTTAGGTTGATCCAACCAAGGTGAAAGCTATAAAGGAATGGCCTGTCCCTATGAATGTACATGAACTAAGATCTTTTCTTGGTTTATGTAGCTATTATAGGAGGTTCATCTTGAATTTCTCTAAGATTGCATCACCACTCACTAATCTACTTAAGAAGCAATCAATGTATCACTAGAGTGATAGACATTCGAGTGCCTTTGAGAATTTGAAGGTTGCTTTAATGGCTAGCTCAGGGGGGTCACTATGTATAAACCCTCTATATCACGTGCGTTCAAGGCCTATATTTAAAATCCCTTATCTGTAAATTTTTTCATTAATAAAATGTACCCCTTTTCTATACAAATTTGTAAATTTTTTCCAAAACTATTTTAAATAGTCCCTTATGTATATTTATTTCTGTAAATTTTAGGAATAAAAAATATCCTTCTGTTAAACTCACGTGATAGGGTTACATATGATGAGTGACCCCCCCGAGATGGCTAGCCGTGTGTTAGTTTTGATGGATTTTGAAAATTATTTCTTTATCATATGTACTGATGCTCGTGGTACATCTATTGGAGCGGTACTAACACAAGGGGGACATCCCATAGCCTTTGAAAGTCAAAAACTTCAAAGTGCTTAATTAAAATATAGCACGTATGAGAAGGAGCTATTAGCCATAGTTCATGCTCTAAAGTTATGTAGACATTATCTTTATGAGATCTTTATGGATCCGACTTCAAGGTTAAGATAGACCATCAAAATATTAAACATTTATTTTCTCAGCCAATAGTTTCACCTTGGCAAATCAAGTGGAAAAAATATCTCCAAGGGTTTGGACAACCTAAGTTAGAATATCAATCTCGTAAGGAGAACATAGTTGCAGATGCAGTAGGTCATAGACCTAATATAAACCATGTCTCTCTAGTGAGAGAAGAATCTCTTAGTGCAATGAAGGATGCCTACAAAGGTGATAAAGAATTCGGGACTATTTATGATGCGTTACTTCAAGGACAAGGTGATTCCTTAGAGGGATATGCATTTCATGAAGGGTATCTTCTTAGAGGACATTTCATCTCAGTACCCTCCACTTTTAAATCCCTAGTTTTTAAAGAGATGCATAGTAGTCCCTATTCTGGACATAGAGGTATAAAAGGAACCATTGATAGAATTGAAAGATATTTCTATTGGTCAGCATTGAGAAAGGACATAACTACTTTAGTCCAATAGTGCTTAACTTGTCAAAAATTTAAGAGCGATCATGGTAAGATACCAGGATTACTTCAGCCATTACCCATACCTAGTGAAAGATGGGAGCATATTACTATGGATTTTGTGTCAGGATTTCCAAAGACAAGGACACAAAAAGAGAAAATCCTTACTGTTATAGATGGACTTAGTAAACAAGCCTAGTGATTTCACTCAGAGGGGTCACTATGTATAAACCCTCTATATCACGTGCATTCAAGGCCTATATTTAAAATCCCTTA
This sequence comes from Dipteris shenzhenensis, assembly GCF_047967505.1. Taxonomy (NCBI): domain Eukaryota; kingdom Viridiplantae; phylum Streptophyta; class Polypodiopsida; order Gleicheniales; family Dipteridaceae; genus Dipteris; species Dipteris shenzhenensis. Next base: position 42,783,853 of record NC_141598.1, on the reverse strand, counting down.
TCTGTAAAATTTTTCATTAACAAAATGTACCCCTTTTCTATACAAATCTACAAATTTTTTCCAAAACTATTTTAAATAGTCCCTTATGTAAATTTTAGAAATAAAAAATATCCTTCTATTGAACTCACGTGATAGGGTTACATATGATGAGTGACCCCCCCGAGTGATTTCATTCCATGTAAGAAGAACATCACTGCCATCGAAACCCCTCAGCTATTTATTAAAGAAATTTTTTAGATTACATGGATTACCTTAAATCCATTACATTAGATAATGATCCCAAGTTCCAAAGCCAATTCTATGGGGGTTAAAGGTCACTATGCCTTTACCCCGGTTATGTATAATACTCAAATGCATATATAAATGAATGAAAAAGAAGATTAGGGTGGTTTTGCACCCACTAAAACTCGTGTGGCTCTCTATTTCTCTCTCTCCCTCTTCCATTCTTGCTTCCGTTGAGAGCACTCTCAACTGGTATCAGAGCCTGGGTGATCTAGCTAAGCGTGTGTGAATGCCTGGAAGCTCAGCAACTCTGTGGGAGGAAGGAGAAGATCTGCGGGAAGCTTTGTGGGTAACTTTACTTGCATCCGACTATGTAGAGACCTTCAAGGAACCTTTGGAAAAGTCACTTTGGCTTTGCAAAGTGGTTTTGAGAGCCTGTTAAATGTTTTCAAAGAAAAAGTCGTTTTTTGAACTTTTCCCTATTCCCTTCGATGACAGAGACTCCGTATTGACTTGTAGAGGCAACTATTCATTGCTTTTGGTGTCCACTTTACTTCAGGAACTTGGAAACACCTTCATTCTTTAATCTGGGATATTTCATTGGATTTCTGACTCACTGTGTCAGTTCCTACATTTTTCTGCCCGGGTGTTGGAACTCAAGTTTGGAGCAACCATTTGTAGATCTGTCAGTTCTAGTGGACTCAGGAGATCCTAAAACTTCTATCTTGCTCATCATTTGCACTCTGATGGAGTTTATAAACACCTCTGTTTCCAAAAATGTTTTTCAGTACGTGTGTTGGACCTAGTGATTGAGACCACGGTTTCCAAAACCGTCTATCCCATTGCGTTCTGGATGCCCAAAAAGCCCTACCTATCAGTTCTTGTGCGATTTAGTGGAGTATTTTCAAAGTTATAGATCTTTGTGTATTCGATTTCGTCTCTCTATTATGCATTTTTCATTCTAAGGTTTTGAAACCTTAGATTTATACTACATGGCAGTGGATAAGTGTTGACTCCCATTTCTCACTCATCGGTTGGGATTTTGGAGTTCTGGTAGAGGAGAGATATTTGCAGATTTTCTCGCTAAGTCCGATTATGCCATGGCACCCATGTTTTGAGGCATCTCAGGTTCTATTTTCAGTAGTTGTCTTTTCTGTGGGACCATGATTTCTTGAGCATACCTTATGCAAATCACTCTGGTTGCAGTTTGAGCCATTGTGCGCTCATTTATGATGTGCATTGGGTTGCAATGGATGATTTATAGGCCATTTGGATGCATTTTGATCCTTATTGGATGCATTGATAGGCCCAGATTGCCTTGTGGGATGCTATTTTTATGGTCGCTTTGCACATGGATGCTATTTTATGCTGAGGGACAGCTTTGACACATTGCAGGTGATGAGCTGATAGTGTTATGCTCTCTTGCCAGGAAAATGTAGCTCAAACAGGAGTTGCACAATGTGCAGAGAGAAAATTTGAGCATCAATGACTACCACATGAAGGTGAAGAAAATTACAGATGCACTTGCTTCCATTGGGTCGCCAATGGAAGATGATGATCTAGTTTCTGTGACCTTGAATGGTCTAGGAAAGGATTATGCACAGTTCTGGACATCCATTGTCGTTCGTGAAAAATTTCCTGATTTTGAAGAGTTGTTTGCTCTTCTAATTTCTGAAGAGCAGAGAAATGGGGGTGCATCTTCTTCAAGAGGAACTTCAAAAGAAACTGTCTTCTACTCAAATGCTGGAAGAGGTAGAGGCAGAGGTAGAGGAGGCCGATCTGCAGGCCGTGGTAGAAATCAGAATATGCAGCAAACTCAAGAAAACTACTCCTATGGAGGAGGACGTGGTAACTCTAGAGGCAAGGGGAGCCAAAGAGGCCGTGGTGGATGGCAGAGAGGCCAAAATGCAAACAACAATGTTGAATGCTACTATTGTGGTAAAATGGGTCATATGGCTAAGGACTACTACAAAAAGTAGAATGACATTATGAATGGAAAATTGCAGCAAGGCGATTATGCATCTTCTAGTAGACAGGGTGATGACAGAAATGAGCATCTATTTATGGTGCAGCATATGACCAATTCTATGACAAGTGCAGAAGAACGAAATGATGTATAGTATGTTGACTCAGGTGCGTCAAACCACATGATAGGTCATGTAGAATGGATGTAGGATACAAGGAAAATGGAAAAACCAGGATTTTTGGAGACTGGTGATGATACTACACATCCTATTGTGCAGATTGGTAAAATTCCTTTGTCTATGCAGGATGGGAAAAAGTAATACCTATCTGATGCATTTCATGTCCTGAACATCACCAAGAACCCGGTTTCTGTTGGTCAAATGGTTGAGCAGGGCTTGTAGGTCAGATTTAATCCTCATGGATGCTTTGTTGAGGATATGAAAAATAACAGTCACTTGATAGCAAAAGGAAAGAAGAAGGGCATGATGTTTACATTGGATGCGGACATGTCTGAATTGAGTGCAACAATGTTTGCACATGGGACCGGTGTAGTTGCAGATATTGATATCTGGCATAAACGCATTGGTCATGTTAATATACAACGACTTAAATCAATGCAAGCCCAAAATATTGTTGCAGGATTGCCTAAATTCAAGGTTGTAGAAATGCATAAGGTTTGTGAAGCCTGTCAATTTGGAAAACAGGCAAGGAAACCATTTCCTAGGCATGTTTAAGAGAGTAAAAAGCCATTGGAATTAATCCACTCTGATGTGTGGAGTACTAAAGCTACATCTATTGGAGGCTATCACTATTTTGTCACTTTTATTAATGACTTCAGCAGAAAAGTTTGGGTGTATTTTATGAAAAAGAAAAGTGAAGTGTTTGGGCACTTCAAAGCTTTTAAAGCTATGGTTGAAAAAGAAACAGGCCTGCAAATAAAATGCCTAAGGTTAGATGGAGGGGGAGAGTACCTCTCAAATGAGTTTGCAAGGTTCCTGCAGGAGCATGGCATAAAGCAGCAATATTCATGCAGTCATACCCCACAACAAAATGGACTTGCAAAAAGGAAAAACAGGCATATTGGAGAGGTATCTCGAGCCATGCTAAATGAAAAAGATCTACCTGATTATTATTGGGCTGAAGCAGTTGCTACAACAGTTTACATAATGAATAAGACTCCCACTGCAACAATACATGGCATGACGCCAGCGGAGATGTATACTCGTAGGAAACCAGACATTTCTCATTTGAAAATTTTTGGTTGCATTGCCTATGTTCATGTGCCAGATGAGTTGAGGTCCAAGTTGGATCCAAAAGCTGAGAAGTGCATCTTTATTGGTTATTCTCTGTAGTAGAAAGGGTATAGATGCTATAACCCTTCTACTCGTAAGTTTACAGTGAGTAGAGATGTTGCTTTTGATGAGATGAGTAGTTGGTATAAACCAGTAAATGTGATGATTGATGTAGATGCACAAAATGGTAATGCTACACAGAATTCACAGCAACAATCACAAAATATCAGTGGACCTATAGTGTCCTCTAGCAAAGGTTCACATACTTCGCCATGGACAGGTAGATTGAGATTAGGAGAATCTCCTCAAAGCAATGCAGATAGTGGTATGCAGGTATCACGAAAAGGAAAAGAGAAGGTAGATCAGCCCATGTTTGATGTGAATGCAGGTCACTCTTATGTGGATGGTGAATCCAGTGGCTCAGAATAGAGCATTGATGATGAGTTGGGTATTCCTTCTGTTGTTACACCTGGAGTAAGGAAGACCAGGGATGTTTTGAGAGCACCTGCAAGTGAGCCTATTTTGCGCAGGTCTACTAGAGCTAGGTATCGTGTGGATAGGCTGAAATATGATGGATTTACAGCCATTCACTATGCCTATATGGTCAAAGTGATATAGGAACCAGAACCCACTTCTTTTGAACAAGCCATGGGAAATAAAAAATGGGAGAAACCATGGATGAAGAAATGGATGCCTTGGAAGCAAATGCTACATGGGAATTGGTGCCGTTGCCTAAAGACAAGAATGCAATTGGCTGTAAGTGAGTTTATAAGATCAAGCACAATGCAGATGGTTCTATGAACAGATACAAGGCAAGATTAGTTGTCAAGGGGTACGCACAGACATATGGCATTGATTATGAAGAAACATTCAGTCCAATTGCAAGGATGGCAACTGTAAGAGCAGTCATTGCTATGGCTACATCAAAGGGATGGTCTTTACATCATATGGATGTAAAGAATGCCTTCTTGCATGGTGATTTGCAAGAAGAGGTCTTTATGGAGCAGCCACCAGTTTATGTTCATGCTATTCATCCTGAGTTTGTTTGCAGGTTGAAGAAAGCCTTGTATGGCTTGAAGCAAGCACCTAGAGCATGGTCTGACAAGATAGGACAGTATCTTGTCACTATTGGCTTTCAGATTTCCAAGGCAGATTTCTCACTCTATGTGAGAAAAACAGAGAAAGTTATCATGCTGCTTGTCATTTATGTTGATGATTTGATCATCACAGGTGATAGTGATGAAGATATCCTTCATGTGAAAATGCTATTGAAGCAGAAGTTTGAGATGAAGGATTTGGAAGAGCTGCGTTATTTCTTGGGCATTGAGGTGATTAGATCACCAAGTGGGATACAGCTCTTGCAGAGGCAGTATGGATTGGACATGCTGTCCAAATATGGGATGGCAGGTTGTAAGCCTATTTCAATTCCTTTGGAGCAGAATGTGAAGCTGAGCACAGATGCAGGTGAGCTTCTGGAAGACCCTACTATGTACAAATGCATACTAGGAAGTCTGATTTATATGACTATTACGAGGCTAGATTTAAGCTATGCTGTTGGATTGGTAAGTCAGTTTATGCAGGCGCCAAGGAAACCGCATTTGGATGCGGCTAGACGCATACTCAGGTATGTGAAGTCCACATTGTAGTATGGACTATTTTATGAGGCTGGGGTTCAGATACAGTTGCATGGATACACTGATGCTGATTGGGCTGGTAGTACTTCTGATACACGATCTACCAGTGGATATGTGCTCTCTTTTGGGAGTGCTGCAGTCACCTGGAGTAGTAAGAAACAGCCTACAGTTGCCTTGTCGAGCATAGAGGCTGAGTACAGGGGTGCAGCAATGGCTGCATGTGAGGTAGCTTGGTTGCATAAGCTACTTTATGATATGCATCAGTCTACAAATGGGCCAGTTGTCATTTATTGTGACAACATGAGCAGTATACATTTGGCAAATAACCCAGTCTATCATGCTAGGACAAAGCACATTGAGGTGCATTATCACTATGTGCGGGAGAAGGTTTTACTAGGTCTTATTGATCTAGTTTATGTCAGCACAGAGGATCAGGTTGCTGACATATTCACAAAGGCATTGGGCGCAGAGAAGCTGCTGCGCAAGTTCAGAGACCTGCTTGGTGTGCAAGAACTGGGATTGAGCTCGAGGGGGAGTGTTGAGATATCGAGCTCCACTCATGATATGCCAGGGTGACCGTTGTGTATTTATGTCACTGACTTGTTAGCTGCAGATGCGGTTGGTACACCACCCACGAATAATAGCTGGATGATAGCTATCCTTATCTACTCTAGTTTGTGGCTCAGTTGGTATGCCACCTTAGTTAGTTGAGTTTGGTTTGAGACCCAGATATAGGGTTCTTCTATTCCTTTGTACTAGAGTTCTTTTGGCTTACGCAACTAAGAAGAGGAAAACTGTTTTCAGCCTCCACATGTGTGTGTATTCCCCCATTGTGTATGTGAGAAAGCCGTAAGTGAGACTCCTTCCCTCTCTCCCACTATCTTCACAGAAAGAACTCCAAAGTCATACAAGTTCACATTGCCTACCAGTAGCTGGAGGATGAAGAATGGTTAACATGTAAGCATCTTGAAGCCATTTAAGGGAGAACCACTGGTGAGCCCTATTGAAGAAGAAGAATGAGAACTTGAAGACAAGGTAGAATTACTTGTTTCGGAATGAATATTATTCCATGAGGTCAGGAGTACCAGGAATAGACAAAGATCTCCATATTTGGTATAAGTTTAAAGGATATCCTATGGAAGATGGTCAATGGATCAATGAAGATCATTTGAAGGATTACGCCGCACTTGTTGAAGATTATTTGAAGGCACACAGATGAGGACATTTGCTTCTCTAAGCAAGAGGGCATGTCATGACATGATTATTTGTATTAGATCCTTGTGGATCATTCTAGGGAATCTGGCGAATACCCTATGGTTGTAAAATTGTAAATTGGATAATTGAATATAAAAAAATATGCATGTATGCATTAGGTCCTAGGATGGTTAGGAAAGGGTAGCATTGTGAATGGGTATTGCATTCATCAATGGTAGGCATAAAGAGTTATAGGCTAAGGGTAGAATAATGGGGTATGCCCAAGGGATGTGATCCCAAGAGAAACGAGGGAAAAGAGAGGGGGAAAGAGAGGAAAAGAGAGGAGGGAAAGAGAGAAAAAGAGAGGAGAGAGAGCGAAAAAGAAAGAAGAGGAAAAGAGACGGGAGAAAGAGGGAGGGAAAGAGAGAAAAAAAGAGAGAGAGAGGAAAAGAGAGGGGAGAAAGGGAGGAAAAGAGAGCAGAGAAAGAGTGGAAACGAATATGAGAGAGGGAAATATCTTTGTGAAAATAAGAGAGGAAAAGAGAGAAGGGAAAAGAGAGGAGAGAAGGAAAAGAGAGGAGAGAAAAGAGATGGAGAGAAAGAGATAAAGAAGTGAAGGGAAAGAGGAGGAAAGGAAAAGAGAGGAGAGAGAGCCTAGAAAGGAGATGAGGGAAGGAGGAGGAAAAGAAAGAAGAGGGAAAGAGAGTAAAAAGGAGAGAAAGAGGTGAAAAGAGAGCGAAGAAAGAGAGGAAAAGAGAGGCGAGAAAGAGGGAAAAGAGAGGAGGGAAAGAGAGAAAGAGAGGCAAAGAGAGGGGAGAAAGAGAGGAGAATAATATAAGATGAGAGGGAAAGAGAGGAAAAGAAAATGACAAAGGAAAAGAGAGGAGGGAAAAGAGAGGAGAGAAGGAAAAGAGAGGAGAGAAAGAGATAAACAAGAGGAGGGAAAGAGGAGGAAAGGAAAAGAGAGGAGAGAAAGAGGATGAGAGAAAGAGGAGGAAAAGAAAGAAGAGGGAAAGAGAGTAAAATACAGAGAAAGAGGGGAAGAAGAGGAAAAGAAAGAGAGTTAAAAACATAAAAAGAGACTAAAAAAGAGGGAAAGAGAGGAGAGAAGGAAAAGAGAGGAAAGAAGGGAAAGAGAGAAAAAAATGAGAGAAAGAGGGGGAAATAGAGGGGAGAAAGAGGGAAAAAGAGGATGGAAGCGGAGGAAAAGAGAGGAGAGAAAAGAGAGGAAAAGAAAATAAGAAAAAGAGGAAAAGAGAGGAGAGGAGGAAGAGAGAGGAGAGAAAGAGAGAAAAAAAGAGAGAAAGAGGAAAAGAGAGGAGAGTTCCTATGCCCATCACTACACTTAGCACTTAAGGCACTAGCTGGAAGCCAATGTATACACGAAAAAAACTAGGAGAGAGGAAGCACGTTCTTACTTGGAAAGTACGTGTCTTAACACCTAATGATCCCACTCAAAGTTTTGTGTTTCATGTAACTTATTGCCCTATAAAAGCGAGGAAACATACCATTTTAAGAAAACTAAATAGTGAAAGGAGGAGTTTGGAGAAGCGACATTCCAAAGGAATGGGTTGAGGAGACAAAGAGAAGCCTACAAACAAGGACAAAGCACAAAAACAAGAGGTAGAGCTTTCATACTCCTCCCTTTCTTGATTTTTTTCCATGTACTACTTTTTCCTTGAGATAAAGAAAACGAAAGGAGGAGAGAAACTTTAGACAAATGTGTTAAATTACACGGAGCAGTGGAACAAATACTGAACAAAGAATAAAGAGTATACAACAAACTAGAGATGAACAAAATTTTCCTTCAACACTGATGTAGTATAGATGATGGCTCCGTCCACCCGTGCGCTCCCACATTGGAGGTTAAATGGTGATCTAGACAGATACTAGGTGAAGAGCTACTAGCTAGAAGATCTCTACTGGAAGATCTGATATGATACAATGGACTTGGAAGGTGGCCTCTTTATAGCTATGAGGGAGGTAGTCGGATCAACCTAGACTGTGGAGCCGATGAGTCAACCTAATTGGTGGAACTGACTAGTCGTCCATGGAATATTAAGAGAATATTCCCTATACCTTCGCCCTTCGCGGGCTCTCACCCCCAAACCCCCACCAGGGGGGCCACTGGCCCCCCTGGGACCCCCCATATAGGGGCCAGCTAGACCGTAGACCCCAGTGAGAGCAAGGGGCTCCCACATAATCAAGACAATGTGCCTCATTGTGCTACCAGTAGCTTACCTACCCTACCTACCCCATAGGCTAGACTCACATAGATCACCTTTCTACCATCAACAGTCTCATTGATAGACATCATCTGACATGCAAGTCAGGATCCATCTAGTGTCCCATGGCTCATATGGGGGCCTTACAACTTGAGCACCTTGGACCACTGGTGGTTACCAATAGGGTGGGGCATTGAGCATATCTAACAAAAGGAAGGGAAACTAGAGGAAGGGAATGTACACTACTACACACGCATCCTATTGCGACGTTTACGTACCGACGATTAGCGCCCGCTTAGCGTTAATCGTCGGTATAAAAATCGGGTGTCGTAAATCGTCGCTATATAGCGACTTTTGATAATCGTCGCTATATAGCGACGTTAGTACAAGTCGCTATATAGCGACTTTGAAAGGTCGCTATATAGCGACCTTAGTAAAAGTCACTATATAGCGACTTTTAAAGGTCGCTATATAGCGACACTGAGACTATATTATAGCGACGTTTTACAGAGAGGTTTTTTTTTTTTTTTAGCCTTAAAATTTATTTTCTTCCAATGACAAAATTTTTTAAATTTTCATACATGTTTGAGCTCATAGAGAAATAAAAAATGAGAGCATGTACATCAAGCCTTTGAAGCTCATATATTCATGTCCAAGTTGGAGATGAGAAAAATCAAATTAAATAAGAGCATTTACATCAACTGTTTCATCTTGAGCCAAGTCTAAGGCGCCAAGCAAGTCTATCTCCAACTCTATACCGAGTTGATCTCCTATATCATCATCGTACTCTAGCATCGTACGTTCACCTAAAAGTATTTGATCATCTTCTTCAATTAAGCTTAAGTGTGGTGATTGATCTTGACGATTGTTGTCTTCCTCGTCAATATCGTGATCTCCATCCTCCTCCCGTGCGATGTCATTATGCGCATCTTCCTCTTGCCTCATATGATGATCTACATCTTCTTCGCTAGATTCATCAATTGGATCCGGATTTGGTAGTGGCATCTCCATATCCACATCTCGATCTTCAAAAATCTGCTTACTTCGTGGTGCAACTTGGATCACGTACCACCATCTTGGATCAGAACGATCCGGATGAAAAACCACCTATATTGAAGATGAAAAATCACGTGCCAAATGTCGTCAATTATATATATATCAATGGACTTAAAAAACGAAAGCTTCGACTAATTAAATCATTAGTATGCACCTGCTCACAGTGCTCGGGAAGAACAAAAGTATCACTTTCATCGGTCCAATGTTTGGTGGAGTCTATTGCAAAGAGACCGCTACCATCTTTTCTCACAGTTGCATGGGGACCGTTGTAAGTAGTTCTAAACCATTTTACATCAAGAATGAAAATAGTAAATCGTCTGAAATCAATTTCATAGATGTCGCGTATGGTTCCACAATAATCCAACTGTGAGGAGAGAAGATTGGTATCCGAAGCACTTGCTCGGCTATCTTGTGTGAAGTTAGCCATGACTCCACAATCATACGTGACTCTCTTTGAATCGATGCGTTCTATGCGAAAATGTCGTCCATATGACCATAATGCACTGTACTTTTTGTACTGTAAAAGAGCATCATTAAAACAATGAAGATGCACCTATTTTATAGCATATATTGCCACAAATAATTACTTAATTACATCAAGAGATAAGAAACTTACATGCACCATACATCCAGATGATAACTCCCGCTCGCGCTCGTTTATTGTCTCTCCATCACGTTCGGCTTTACGTATAGCTAGTTGTAGCCAATCAAGTGACATGTGAGTAGGGAGAAGAGCCAGATCTCGTGGATATGGTTGTGATCGCCTGTACATTACTCTGAATCTCGTCCTTGCATTTATTCTTTCTGCTTTGGCCACTTCATATCTCTCAATCCACTTCTGCATCTCAGGGCTATTGAGGATACAAAACTTATTGAATTTCTCCATTTGCTCTTCGCTCATCTTTCTTTCAATCCCTTTTCCTTGGGGGACCTCGCCAATGATGCGATCATCATCCTTGTTGTGCCAAGCTTGCGGCATATCAGGATCCGTGGATGCAAGAAACTCTGTGATATATACTAATGACTCTTGCACAAGCCATCCCTCTGCCATGCTTGCTTCTGGTCTTGCTCTTTGTCTTACAAACCCCTTTAAAGTTTTCATAAACCGCTCGAGAAAAAACATCCATCGATTATGAACGGTACCTGCTATAGCCACCTCATCAACTATGTGCACAAGCAAGTGGACTTGAGTTGTCATAATGCTTGAGGGAAAGTGCTTCTCAAGCAAGCATACGGCTTCGATGGATTCCACCCTAGCCTTCTCGATGCTCGATATAGAGATCTCTTTTTGAGATATCCACCTATTTCACATGTCCATGCATATGTAAGATATTTGAGATATCCACCTATTTCACATGTCCATGAAGAAAATAGATAATGCGAATTGATAGTAAGCATACCTCACAATACCACAGATCTTGAATATAGCATTTCTAACATCTTCTTGTAAGCACCCTTTTATTGTAATTGGAAGGATGAACTATCAAAGCAACAATGAAATCATGTCAACAATATAACATAATAATAATTACGCTAATGCATCACTATTATCGGTACACTAATTCTACTTAGAATACCTGTAAGACCTTGTGCTAATCATGGGACTTGAGGCCACTAAGCTTATTGTCCTTTGAAAATGCTCCTTTCAAGCAACGCATGTACCCTGTCGGTGTTTGAAAAGAGGCAATGTCTGCCTTGATCGCTGCCTCCTCCCTCGTAGAGAGGATCCACGTTGCTTTCGGGAGGACAACTTTTCCTGAAGCATGCACTTGGGGCCACAAACGAGACATCCTATTCATAGCACGCAAGTCTTCTCGCACTCCTCTCGAGTCCTTGGAACCAACCAAGTGTGCCCAAATGGTAGCCCCCACATTCTTAAAGATATGCATGGGATCCAAGAGATGATTGATTTGTAACTGACCCCAATAAGGAAGCTCGTGAAAGATCGATAGCCTCTTCATACCAGGAGGAGGTTCCTCTCCATTCTCCCTCCAAGCTTGAATCCAATCACTTGCTTTTAAATATGATGGTGGTGGATCAAGCTGACCTCCACGTGCGAGATGTTCGAGCGGAAGGTATCGAGCATGACCTTCATAAACATTTTTCCTCATGTGTTTGGAGTAGCGTGCAAGCGATTTCAGAGCGGGTCCACAAACAGGACAAGCATGGTACCCACTTGTAGCAAGCCCTGCACGCGTGCATGAATATGTTAGTACAAGACATGCGTGCAAAAGAGAGTAAAAAAAGCATAATCCCTCATTGTACATGTAAAGACATAACCACGTACCTGCGCACTCTCCATATCCTGGGTAGTCATGCATGGTCCACATCAAGATACCCCTGACGGAAATATCATTGGTATGCCTAGGAGCTCTGGAAATATCAAAGACCTGCACTCCTCTCCATAATATCTGTAACTCCTCTATCAAAGGTGCCATGTACACGTCCATGTTTCTTGCCTTGTACTTTCCTGGCACAAGTAGTGCAAGCATGAGGTGTCCCTTTTTTATTGTTAGCCATGGTGGGATATTGTAATTCACCACGACTATGGGCCATGTCGACCAAGATGTCGAGCGTAACCCGAAAGGATTCACGCCGTCCATGGCTAGCCCAAGATGTAAGTTGCGTGGCTCTCTCGCAAAGTCCGGCCACTGATTATCTATGTGCTTCCAAGCCGCACAATCTGCGGGAATCCTCAATGTGTGATCAGTGGACCGATGAGATGCATGCCATGTCATCAACTCCGCTATGGATTTGCATCGAAACATGTGTTGTATTCTTGCAATGATGGGAAAGTGTCTTAAGACCTTTACCGGTATCCTCTCACCCTGCAAGTCATCTCTATATCGTTGTTCCCCGCGACGAATAAGCGGCGTCGCTATATAGCGACGCTGTGGGTTAAAACCTTAAACGCCGAAACCCGCGGCGTTTTGCTCAAAGCTTTCCTAATCTCTAAACTAAGCTCTCCAAAATCTCCTCCCACCTATTTTCAATGACCTCCCATCTATTCCAAGCAACCTCCTACCCTATTTCCCACTCCTCACCCTCCTCCTACCTCTTGTGCACCCTCTCTCTCCTTTTTCCCTCTTTGGTTTCCAGAAAGAAAGTTCTTCAAAAGGTGAGTTTTTTTCAACAATGTAGGTTGTTTGTTTGTTAGCTTTGGTTTTCTGAGTGTTTCTACTTGTATTGCTAAAGTTTTAAACTAGTTTTCATGCTTGATTAGAAAGGATTCAAACAAAAAACGAAATTTCAAGAAAGAAAGAAAGAAACTCACCTCTTCTTTCTGTATTTCTCTTCCTTCTCTTCCTTCTCTTCTCCTCAATCTCCTCCTTTCCTTGTCTCCTCAATCTTCTCTTTCCTTGTCTCCTTTCAAGAAGTTGCTTTTGTGATCCCTTTCTCTCATTCTCTATTTCCTCGTTCTCATTCTTTTCTTTCCGCAAGTTTCCGCAAGTGCTCTTTCTCTTTCATCCGCAAGAGCTTATCCGCAAGTTTCCGCAAGTGCTCTTTCTCTTTTTCCGCATAAGCTCCTCCTCTTTTTCCGCATGAGCATAAGCATGAGCTTATGCTTATGCTTATGCATAAGCATAAGCATAAGCTCATGCTTATGCTCATTCTTCCGCATGAGCTTATGCGTAAGTTTCCGCAAGAGCTTATGCGAAAATAGAGAATGAGAGAAGCATATGCTTCTCTCATTCTCTTTTTCCGCATAAGCTCCTTCTCTCATTCCGCATAAGCTCCTTCTCTATTTCCGCATGAGCATAAGCATGAGCTTATGCTTATGCTTATGCTTATGCTCATTCTTCCGCATGAGCTTATGCGTAAGTTTCCGCAAGAGCTTATGCGAAAATAGAGAATGAGAGAAGCATATGCTTCTCTCATTCTCTTTTTTCGCATAAGCTCCTTCTCTCATTCCGCATAAGCTCCTTCTCTATTTCCGCATGAGCATAAGCATGAGCTTATGCTTATGCTTATGCTTATGCTCATTCTTCCGCATGAGCTTATGCGTAAGTTTCCGCAAGAGCTTATCCGCAAGTTTCCGCAAGTGCTCTTTCTCTTTTTCCGCATAAGCTCCTCCTCTTTTTCCGCATGAGCATAAGCATGAGCTTATGCTTATGCTTATGCATAAGCATAAGCATAAGCTCATGCTTATGCTCATTCTTCCGCATGAGCATGAGCTGATGCGTAAGTTTCCCACTCTATTTCCTTTTCTCCTTTTCCCACTCTATTTCCCCCTTCTCTCCTTCTCTATTTTCCCTCATCTCTTTCCCCTTCTCTATTTCCCCCTTCTCTCATTTCCCCCTTCTCTCATTCTCTATTTTCCCTCATCTCTTTCCCTTTCTCTCATTCTCTATTTCCTCGTTCTCATTCTTTTCTTTCCTTTACATCTTCTTTCCCTCTTATCTTTTCCTCTTCTTTCCCTCTTTCCTTTCCCTCCTCTTTCCTTTCCCTCTTCTTTCTTCTTGCCTATGCTCTTTTTCCTCATGCTTAAGCATAAGCATAAGCATAAGCATAAGTTTTCGCATGAGCATATGCGTAAGTTTTCGCTTGAGCTTATGCGTAAGTTTTCGCATGAGCTTATGCGGAAAAAGAGAATGAGAGAAGCTTATGCGCATGGCTTTGTCGGGACTCCCGACGAGTTTGTAGCGCAGATGAGCGATGAGGAGGCAGCGAGATTCTTCTCTCTGCTCTCTCAGAGGACCTCCGCAATTCCTTCCCCTACACCGACGGGTGGACGTATAGCCCAGCCATCCCCTCGCGCCCCTTCGACCGCGGGATCATCACCTGCGCATGCCTCCCGCAAGGGAAGGAAGAGTAGGATGGGCGGCTCATGTTGTGCTGACTCAGGAGATGTAGACGAGTCAGCACACTCACGCTCCTTTAGGTCTCCACTTGGTCCGGAGACACAGTATCAGTCAGATCCCTTTCCCTCTCCTACTCCCACAGCTACTCCTCGATCCGGAAGCGGTCGCGCAGCTTCCACTCCTTCAGACTCTGCTACCGTCAGTCCCCCTTACTCATCAGGGGATCTCTCCTATCAAATCACATCTGCCGGAGAGATAATAGAAGACAAAAAGGGCAAAGCAGTGATGGCCGCCATGAGGCGGTTGATGAGTCATCACTTCAAGAGCGGCATAAATATCGATTGGCGGTATCAAGATGCCCAAAAGAAGCAGGCGGTGATCGATGAGTTAAAACTCAGATTTCCTAATCTGCCAAATGTGGAGTTTAATAACAGTTATATGCTCGAGCGCATGGGTTTGGTCCTAAAGCATCGCAGATCAACCATGCGTACTTCCATTACAAAGGGGTTGTCTAAACCCAGCTGGGCAGACAAAGCTGATTGGAAGTTCTTGAAGAAGCAGAATAGGGACCATCCTGAAATGTTCGAGGGTCAGAGGAGGGCTGCGAAGAGACGGCTGGATGTCGTAGGTACTTCGCACTTTGGTGCAGGTGGACGGTATGCGTTCGAGGCAACCGTGGTAAGTTTACTTCTTTCCATTTAATGTATTGTTCTATTTGTTTTACTTACATATTACATGCACTTTAGCTAACTCTAACTCTCGTAAATTGGATCCACAGCAAGCTGCGATGGGTCGTCTTCCTACGGATGCAGAGACGCGGCGCGCATTTCGGATAGGAACCAAGCCGTGGTTCATTGAGCAAGAGGCAATGGGAGCGACAGTCGATTGGGCTGAGGTGGCTGCTCGCACGGTATAAGTTTACTCCTGCTTGTAATCTCACTTTTTAATTTAAGTTCCAATCTAATTTTCGATTTATATGGTTCACTCTCAGGGTCAAAGCTCAAGCGTCCCATCATCAGAGACGAGCGATCAACAGGGGCAAGGATCGGACGCAGGTGCCGATGACGAAGGAGAAGACGCAGGTGTCGGGGACGAGGGAGAAGATGCAGGTGCCGAGGACCAGGGAACAGCCCAACAAGACGATTCGGATTCGGATTCGGATTAGTAGTGGTAGTAGCATTTTTCATATCCGCTCGTTAGAGCCATTTTGTATCGCCCTTTCACAGGGTAATTTTGTTTCAAACACAGTTGTATATGTATATGCATTTCTTCCTCATCGTTCACAAGAACAATTTTGTATCACCCTGCAAGCAAGGGAAATTTTGTTATAAAAAACTTTCTTTTGTAATTACAAAAAAAAAAAATGGTTAGTGGGGCTAAACAGGGCTTCCTTTTGGCCCTGTTTAGCCCCACTAACCATTTTTTTTACCTTCTGTTAATCGTCGCTATATAGCGACGTTTACCAGTGTCGCTATATAGCGACGATTAACAGAGTCGCTATATAGCGACGTTTTCATCGTCGCTATATAGCGACGTTTACATCGTCGCTATATAGCGACGATTAACAGCGTCGCTATATAGCGACGGTTTATAGCGACGCTCCTTTTCCGACGATTTTAACGACTTTTATAGCGACCTTTGCGCCCGTGAAAAAAAAAATTTTTAATGTAAAAAGCGTCGGTATTTCCGTCGGAAAATGGCCTATGCCTTGTAGTGGTAGAGGAGAGGTACAAAGAAACCAAAAAAACTTAAAATAGAAGTATATTAGAGGAATTCTTACCTTGAGGTGGAGAGGGACCTACAACAAGTCTCATACATGGAGAGGGAGAATGTAGGAGAGAGGATGGAGAGGTGGGAGGGGGAGGGAGGAGGAAGGAGTGAGGAGGTAAGGGTTGTAGGTGATTGCAATCTGAAAGAAAAAGCGAGGAAGGAGAATGGATGAAAACACAAATGGCATCGCAGGATGAAGAGCACAAGTTTTGTCCCCCTGATGACATCAGTATTAAGGTGGTATACATATCAAAGTGTCGGTATCAGTGTTGGTATGGGCATCAGTATTTACCGACACCCATACTAAGGAAACAATGATTCTAGGGATTTAGGGTTTATGGTTTCTGGGGGGTTTCAGATATTTTGGAGGGCTTGTGGGTGTTTGAAGGGATTTAGGCCTCGAGGTGTTTGGGGTTAATAGATATTTAGGGTTGGGAGAGGGGGGGGAGGTAGGGAATTTGGATGGGTTTAAGGGGTTTAGGGAGGGGATAAGGGGGTTTGAGGGAATTTAAGGCCGGCGGGGCCAGGGTTTAATAGTGTTTGAGGGGATTTAGGAGGGATTTAAGGGGGGTTTAGGGGGTGTTTGAGGTTTAAGGGGATTTTAGAGTTTACATTAGGGGTGAAATGGGGTCTCAAAAGGGCCTCATAAGAAATGGATTAGGAGAGGAATTAAAAACTTAATCCAATCCTATGTGGAGGGCTCATAATGGAGTCTTAGGTGGTTTTGGTAGGCTAGGGATGGTTCTGTAGGCACTTAAGAGGGGGGAGCCAAAAACGCTATGGGTAATGTCTACATATAACCAAGGTGTCACTCAATGTGTTACATGATTGGCTTATTGGCCTAGTGGTAAGGGTCCAAGGGTGGGGGCTGTGAGGTTGTGGTTTCCATTCCTGGCACGCCTGCACAGTCCATTTACTTTTTGGAGGGCACAAGTCGGAGCTCTTGGACATGTGGCATTCTCGTGTGACCCGCGACTTGCTGTGTACCTCTTTCCATGCCCAATGCGTCACCATTTCTAGCCCATTTGCAGTCCCACATGCATTTCCCTTCAAAAAATCCCTCCCAACCTTTTGAATCTTGGGACACATGGCAGCACATGGTGCTCCCTCCCCACTTCGAGTGGTTTTCTTCCCAAAATCCATGGTTTTCTCTCCACCTTTTTCAAACAAAAACCACCTTTTTGGAATTGAAACCACCTATGACCTAGGCATAGTAAATGCAAGATGCCACCTCAACATGCCATTGCCACACACAAAGGAGCACTCTCATTGGGACACCTTAAATCCCTCTCTAATTTCTTGAAATTAGGAAACACTAATTGGAGGCCCTTTTGAGACCCCATTTCTCCCCTAATGGGGAATTTGGATGGGGTTTAGGGTTTCTAGGGTATTTGGGTGTTTAACTTGATTGGGGGGGTTTTGGAGGTGTTCAAGTGGAGAGTATGAGTAGTGATAGCTCATCAGATAGGGGGGCCTCTCTTAGTAGTTTGGAGTGTCTTCGTGAGAGTTTGCCTTGTCCTTGCATGGATTGCAGGCGATGGGTTTGTCATCAGCACCATATTGTCATGCGCCATTTGCAGATGTATGGAGATGTGCCACTAGAAGAGGATATTGGTCAACATGCTAGTGCACCATCGGTAAACCAATGAGACTTGAGTGATTCATGGATATTTATATTGCGTGTGTGTTGCACACACTAACCTTGTATCATTATACAGGATGCGGAGAGTAGCAAGGGAGCACATGCACCACCACCACAGTTCAAGAAAGATGATCTTGACAATGATCCTATAGAAACACAGTATTAGATAAAGTGGGATGAAAGTTGCATTTTGGGAATTTCAAAATTGGGTGGATTTCATTAAAATTGGGAAAGGCTTCATTAAATTTGGGAAAATTTCCATTGATTGTGGGAATTTTACCAATATTGAATAAGCTAATATTTGGAATTCCAATTATTATGAAAAACTTCATTGGTTGTGAAACAGTTCATTGCGTATAAAAACCGGAACAAAGCATTTGTGGCAGAGTTTGAAAATCATGTATTTGGTGGTGTTAATAAACACCGTCTAGGGACAACATGTATATTTTACTTGAGGTGTTAATAAACACCAGTTGGTGGTGTTAACAAACACCATGCATAGTGAGTTCCACTAGAAACAAAGCAGTTGTTGGTGAAGGTCAGCTTCTGAAAATTGTCATATTAATAATATGCAAATACCCATTGACAAGATAACAACAATTGAGAAACATCACATGAGAACACACCTTACAATGGAAGTTTGGGAGATTAAGAGGGAGAAAATCGACACCATTTTCTATGCTCTGATACCAAGCAAGCTCTCCTATGCTTTGATACATACGCTCTGTGGAATCTTGATCTTCTTGGGTCTATTTATGGATTTTGATGTCCATGACCAGACAATTGCATCAATACACTTCCATACCTGTGGATCCAACCTATTCTCTGCCCAATACTTGTTCCAGCAATCAACATAGGCATCTGCATCACTGAGCCCCTTTCTCTTAACTGATGGTGCCCAATACTGAATTAATAATTTCTTGAAATTAGGAGAAGCAGCATCCATCTCGGCACTTGATATGGCAACCCCAAGCCATATGGGGTATATAGGATCTGATGGCCTCACCAAGACGAAGTCACCTTGCTTAACATCCACCATTGGTCTAAACTCTTCCCTCGGCTTACCTTTTAGAGGCCCACAATAGTGATCATTCCATTCCTCATACCTTGGAAATCATTAATGCAAGCATCAATATCATCCTCCTCATCAGGAGATTGTGTTCTTGGCCAAAACTCTTTGTACACTCCTATCTCTGAGATGTTTTCCTGTTCGACTCACCGATCATGGTTTTCCAATAGTCTATCACTGGCCTAATGTAGGACTCATAGGATGCATTCTTTCCACTTGCACATTTCTCCCAAAACTTAATGTAATCCTTTATCCCTGATATTACTTGCAAGTGATCTCTCACAAATGCAGCCATTGGCAGTATATCCGGACAACCTGTTGGCAACAATGATCGACCCTCACTATCTTTCTTCCATAGCTCGATTCCCCCTTCAATGGGCATCCAATTCGGTGATTTTGGATGCACCTTGTACTGCATCATTGGTATGTCACCTTGCATGTAAAATCGAAATTGTAATGGCTTTGCATGTCCAACTAGCATTTCTTGCCCATCACATAGGTAGCCATCTACATAATCCTTGAAGTTAGGAACCCGTGTAAGAACAAATGGTGCCGGTGAAGATGATGTACATTTTTTGAATGTATCCATCAGATGCGGGAAAGTGAATGTTTGTCCCACCCGCAAGCTCTCAGAAAACCTGCTGAACATTGCATCAATGTCCTCATGTGTGTGCCCTACCATCAAGAAGCCCAATTGAACTGTCTTGAAAATGCCCCTTGCTACAAGAAGAGAAAGGCATGCAAACAAGTATCTATTTTTGTTCTCAGACCCACAATTATCTAGTTGGAGTAGCAAGTTCTCTGGCAACTTTTGGAATGGTGGCTCAATAGGAACACTCCCCTCTAAAGAGGGTGGGTTTTATCTTGTATTTGACAGAAAAAAATTCACACATGTGTCTGTAGCCCTTGCAATGGAAGTTGGCATGGCCTCCGTGACAGACTTCGCGCCACTTTTCGATACAGTTTCTAGATTTGCATTTGTGATCATGACATCTACATTTTCAGACAAGCTAGCTCCACTTGTGGAAACATGTGCACCTTTAGAACTATAATGGGAGTCCAAAGCGTTTCTTGAACATAGAGCATTCAAAAGGCGAGCATTGCTTCTAGGAATCCCATTAGTAGCAAGGTCTCCAAGGTCATGCATATCCATCCTCTCGAGGTTGCGCAAACAAATTGAGAGCGATCCAATCGTCAGGTTGGGATCAGATGGCCACAAACCATTGAGGGTGAAGTGTCCATAATGACCGTTTCCATGCCCATGGGTAATCATTCCAATGAGTGAAACCTGTAATTGCCATGCAGAATCGGTGTCCTTGGACCTCACCCGAAGTCTTGGAATTGCCGTCTTTTTTTGGTCCATCTTATCATGGATTATGCATACATACTTTCTTGGATCCATCTTGGAGTATAACCTATGCCATGCATAGTATAAGTTCCTACAACTTTGTTGCTGTATCATATGCATCTTTCTCTCTTCCATCAGCGAATTGCGCTCATCTTGACTTTTTGTGGCTGCCAATTGAGCCTTGATGAGCCTTGATCCGGCTGCATAAGCTACATTTAGAGAATTCACTCGTCTTAGCAAGGGCTACATTTTTTAAGTCTGATTTCCAAATCCTGCCAAATGTGGATGTGGATAGGCTCTGATAACCATGTTGCTCTGATTAAGTGAAGTGTTGACCTCACGTAGGACGTCTATCTTCTTATACACTTTAGGTATCACTTGCTGTTTCTCTCTAGAACCATCTTGCATGGTTCTACTCTTGTGAGGCATATGCTCTGTGCTATTATCCACAAAGTGTTGAATGAGAGCCCTTCCCATACCTATGTGCTCCCTGCTCCTCCTCACAATCCCTAAATTGCCATGCACATATCGCTGCACACCACTCTCAAATTGCTCCCTGTATCGATAAAATGATGTCCTTGGAATTCCATGCATCTCATACCATGCTCTACAACAGACATCCCGATCGTTTATCCTGAAGTTGTAGCATATCCTCCCTGTGTAGTCATGATGCCAAGCCGTTGACAACACATCGTATATAAAGTTTGTACGAGATTCCAAGGAGCTGCCCGAAAAGTTCTTCCTTAGATTCATTAAGAGATCTCGCTCTGCATGTTGGCAACACCTACTCCCACAACAATCGATGGAAGAAACCTGCTGCACCGAATCTAGTGACATTTTGTACATTGCTGTTGGAGGCTCTCTTTGTTTAGGCACCCTGTAAATGAAAGTGTACCTTCTTTTCTTTGATGTTGGATCGTCCCTTTTCAACATTTGATCATTGACCAACTCATTTATACCAGCAACGTGGTCCATGGGCACATATTGTTGCAATGGGCTTCCATCAAGTAAGGTAATCTGCTTGATGGGCCACTTTACTAGGCTAAGAGAGCCGACATCTTGCATAGAAGACCCTGAGTCACTTCCTCTAATTTGTTCTTTCTTTTCAATACCCACACCAATGCAATCGTTACCCAATAGGTCAAAGTTTATAGAGTCTCCCGGGAAAACATATAAGATCACACCTTCCCCCACGGTCTTTGTTTTGCTCTCATCCCATAAGACAACCTTTTTCTCTTTCCAAGATTCACGAATGAAATTGTTAGTTTCCAATGAAGAAACTGGCATTGCCTCAACATAAGGTTGCTCAGGCTCACTTCGTGCAGCTTCTTCAGTTACCGCATCATCTAAAGAATCACCAACATGTTTTAGAGAGCCCTTAGGCCACTTGACAACGCTCCAAATTGCCTCACCAACAAGCACTGCATCCATAGTGGGAAATGGCAAGAGCATTTCACTATTGATAGACTTCTCCACTATCACCGATACATTTTCTGTCCCAATCTTCATACCACTACAGTAGGCCTCCGGATCTATTGCACACACTCCACCAATTCCAACCACTTCATTCCCCACCATCATCATGACCTTGTCCCCGCTTCTGATAGCCATCCTCTGTCATTACAATTACGGAGAATTAATTATGAACAAATTACAACCAAAGAATTTCATAAGACCATCAAACATGTCCTTCTAGATGGGAAGAATGGCATTGGTGCAAATCTCTATAAAGCATGAATGAGTCTATACAAAATTTTCATGAAAGCATGAATTATTTCCCTAAAAATTTTAGCAATTTGATAAAACTTTTTCTAAAGCATGAATTATTTTCACCATCGTCATGACCTGATTCATGCATCTGATAGTAGCCATCCCCTCTCATTACGATGACAGGAAATTGATTATGAACAAACTACAACAAAAGGATTTCATAAGACCAACAAAGTTGTCCTTGTAGCGGGGGGAGAATGGCACCAGTGCCATTCTCCATGTGAATTTGGCAATGAGAGAATGGCACTGGAGAATAGGAAAATGGAGAATGGCACTAGTGCCATTCTCCCAATGGAATGTCCCAATGGAATGTCCTAACATTTTGGCTTTGTAATAGGAAAATGGAGAATGGCACTAGGAATAGGAAAATGGAGAATGGCACTAGTGCCATTCTCCCAATGGGGAAGGGGGGGTGGGGGGGGGAGGGGAAGGGGGGGAGGGGAGATTGGGCAATGGGCAATGGGGAACTATAATCTAGTCATTCTTGTCTTGCTGATGGGCACCATCTATCAATGAAACTCGTCCCAATAATTGATTTGCAATTGAATTCACTCTTTGATGAAATATACACCAAATTCATTGATATATTTGATTATATTTAAATATGATAATATATATATTCTGTATGTTTTTTGTGTGTTTACTATATTTGTATTTTATTAATTATGTATTCTCCATTTTTAATGTTGAGTATTCCTAACTTTTAGTTATGAAGTTAATATAGGAGTAGATGAAAAATAATTGATTTGCAATTGAATTCACTCTTTCATGAAATATACAGTGGGAGTAAACAAAGTAGGTAGTGGCATTAGAAAATGAAACAATCAACTTCACTCATCAAGAGCTTGCCACTGAAACATTTTCAAGATGGGAAAAGGGTTTTCGAAGTGTTACAAAGGGTGCCATTGTCATGTTCTTAGGCTCTCAAGCCACTTAACAAACCGATGTTTGATGCCATGTATTTATACAAGCACCTAAGTGGTTATGGGGTGGTTATAGACATAGTGCACAGAGTGGTGAGCAAAGATGAGATGCATCGACTACAAAGGTGACAGAATTGTAGAAGACAATAGAGATGAAGGAAACAAAGCCATGACATAAGTCGAAGTAGCTGAATGGAAGCAGAGACTCAACCCTATCCATTCCATTGGAATGCCTCTCTCTCACCCCTATCTTTATATCAGCCCATGGTGTTCTTCTCCCCCCTATAGTATAGTGTCTCTCTCTTGTAAGCCCTTGGTTTTGTTACGCTCAAAAGCCCTCCCTCTACAACATTTCCCATCTTCACCATTTCTTTGAGTAGTATAGTTCCCATTTATATTTGAGAGCTCTGGAGCTTGATTGTAGGAGCCCCCTAGGAACTCATTTTCTTGTTGTTTGAAATTTATGTTTGATAGGATTTGTGTGTGGAATTCCCGTCTATGAGAGAGAGAGAGAGGCAGAGGTTTGTGAATTTGCACAAAGTCTACGACTTCTACATCACTATGAGTATGTCTAGACAACAATGACTATATTTTTATGTGTTTCTCTTGAAGCTTGCATTCTAGACTCCAATGAGAACTTATTTCTTGGATCTCGCACCTCCCAATGCAAGAGTACCTCCCCACATCTGCACTAATGACACAAATGGAGCTTGTGTTCTAGCGTCTCAATCTCGGAACATGAAGTTGCAATATTGTTATGTTTCTTGATTTTGATGGCGATTGGGAGATTCTTTTCTCATTAATAATAAGTATGAGGGTTTGAAATTGTTTTAGGAACTTCTTGTGAGAATTGTTTTAGCCACAGAGTGCCTGATTGGACCCTCCTAATCTCCATAAGGCATACCAATTTGACTTAGACATGAGAACAAAGTCTACTAGAGGCTAAATCCCATTAAGCCAAGTAGTGGTATGTAGGGTAAGATCTCCTCACATTGGTATAGGAAGATGCTTCATCCTAGTACAAATGGAATATCTCTCTTTATTCTACTTCCCATTGCTCATTCGGGGTCTAGTAGAGTAAGTAAGAATGTCATCTGAACTAAAAGCAACCATTTGCTAAGAACCTCTCTCTCTCTCCCCCCCTCTCTGCATGCATGTGTGAGCATGTGCATGCCCGCGTGTGCGTGTGTGTGTTCCACGCACATGCACATAGGTGTGTGTGTGTGCTTGGGTGTGTATATATGTTTACATGTGTGCATCCATGCACGTCCGTGTCGATGGCGTGTGTGTGTATGTTTCCATTCTCTAAATTAACATAATTCGTAAAGAATTTATATGTAAGGTTTTCGTTCCCTATAATATCTTGCAGAATGGGATGGCATTGACCAAAAATAGATTTTTGCTTAGCACAATCAAAAGCTGATACTCTCCATCTTCGTCTACTTTTTTAGTAGATAGGTTACATACAATTTATTAACACTTTCTTTTAACTAAGCATTCATTAAAGACACAATTAATATTCGTATGCTCTTGAAAAGACTGTAGTTCTTGTAAAGCCTATTACAAGAGGCTTCTAGAGCCTTGTGTGGTTCTTGTAAAGCCTATTACAAGAGGCTTCTAGAGCCTTGTGTGGTTTATTAAACGTTTTTTTTAACTAAATGCAAAAGGTTAAACTAATGAAGGTAAAAAAGTAAAAAACCCTAGTACCTTCATCTCGTTGCCCTAGGTTGATTGACTCGCATGCTGTGCTACTTTTGAGCCCATCATTATCTCATCTTGTACTTTCGCACGACTTTCCTCCCTTTGCTTTTTCGAGTTCCTAACTTTAGCTTGCCTTTTGCCTTTTGCTGCTGGCCGCTCGACTCGCCCTCGCTTTTGCTCTTGTTGCTCGCCGCTCGACTCGCCCTCTCTTTTCGTTTCATCACAGCATGCCTTCGTCCGCTCGCCTCTAGCTTCACTACATACTCTTATCGCTAATCTACTAAAACTCACTCTTTGCTCATCTACTCAAAATCCTATCGCTCATCACTCGTCGCCTATCGTCGTTCTACTCAAACTCTTATCGCTCCTATGCTCGCCGCTCGACTCGCCGCCTATCGTTCACCTACTCACTCTTTAGCTCGCCTCTCTACTCTTTGCTTTTCCAAAGATTGAAGGGATTCTCTTCCAATGAAGCATGAAGGATTCACCGCTCGCTGTTATTCATTCTCTTTGCTTTTCGAAGGATTGAAGGGATTTGCACTTCCAAAAAGGCATGAAGGATTCGCTTTTCCAAAGAATGGAAGCATGAAGGATTCGCTTTTCCAAAGAATGAAGGGATTCACACTTCCAAAGATCTAAACGTACGGTAAGCTTTCAAAACTTAAGATTTCTGAGATGATTAACAAAAGCTTTCAAAACTTTAACTTTCATAAGCTTTCGTACGTACGCTTTGCTCGAATTTAACTATGGAAAGCTTGATAAAATATAGGAATTGGCTATGGCGAATCCAAGGGAGCGCTTCATTCCTTAAACAATAGAAAATCAGCGTTTCAAAGCAAAAAATCCGTGAATTAGAGAG
This sequence comes from Dipteris shenzhenensis, assembly GCF_047967505.1. Taxonomy (NCBI): domain Eukaryota; kingdom Viridiplantae; phylum Streptophyta; class Polypodiopsida; order Gleicheniales; family Dipteridaceae; genus Dipteris; species Dipteris shenzhenensis. Next base: position 42,758,381 of record NC_141598.1, on the reverse strand, counting down.
GAAGCTACCAAACTGATTGAGCGTCAATTGTGTTGTTTGCTTCCAGCTCCATCAACTTCCCAGCTCCGGTGGAGTTCAGCCTTCTTGCCTCAAGAATCTCCGTGCGAGCTGTGGTGAGTAAAACTCTCAGACTCTGAGACTCCTCTCCAATCCGCTTTGGAATGAATAGAAAGTGAATGAGGGAAAGGCATGAATTGAAATGAGAGAAAAGGTCTTGATTTGAAACTACTAAATAATTCAGATTTTGAAATATAGGTCTTCCCGCCATTGTGCCCTTTTGAATTTTGGATATATAGAGTGGCACTTATGCCATTCTCTCCATTATTAAATTTAAATTCAAATTCATATTGATAATTTTAATTTCAATTTGTATTTCAAATTGAAATTATTCTTTTGAAATTGTATTAAATTCTAGTTTTCAAATTTTGATTTCAAGTTAAACTTCAATCTCAATTTTGATTTTCATGATTGAATGGCAAATTTAGAGATTGAATTTCTAATTTTAAATGGAGAATGGCACCAGTGCCATTCTCCAAGACCTCATAAGAAGTCCGTGAGAGTGGCACCAGTGCTCTTCCCGCCATTGTTCCCTTTTGAATTTGGATATATAGAGTGGCACATATGCCATTCTCTCCAATATTAAATTTAAATTCAAATTCAAATTATTCTGTTTGAAATTGTATTTCAAAACCGAAATTTATATTAGGACTTAGCAATGGGAGAATGGCATTGGAGAATAGGAAAATGGAGAATGGCACTAGTGCCATTCTCCCAATGGAATGTCCTAATTTTTTGGCTTTGTAATATGAAAATGGAGAATGGCACTAGGAATAGGAAAATGGAGATGCCATTCTCCCATTGGAAAATGGAGAATGGCACTAGTGCCATTCTCCCAATGGAATGTCCTAAGTTTTTGGCTTTGTAATAGGAAAATGGAGACTGGCAATAGTGCCATTCTCCCATTGGAAAATGGAGAATGGCACCAGTGCCATTCTCCCAATGGAATGTCCTAATTCAAAATTTTGGCTTCACAAAGGTAGAAGGCACCAATGCCATTCTCCCATTGGAATTAGTGGAGTGTCAATCTATAGGTTAGTGCCATTCTCCATTGTAATAGGAAAATGGAGAATGGCACTAGGAATAGGAAAATGGAGAATGGCACTAGTGCCATTCTCCCATTGGAAAATGGAGAATGGCACTAGTGCCATTCTCCCAATGGAATGTCCTAATTTTTTGGCTTTGTAATAGGAAAATGGAGACTGGCACTAGTGCCATTATCCCATTGGAAAATGGAGAATGGCACTAGTGCCATTCTCCCAATGGAATGTCCTAATTCCAAATTTTGGATTCACAATGGAATGTCCTAATTCAAAATTTGTACAAGTGCCATTCTCCCATTGGAAAATGGAGAATGGCACTACTGCCATTCTCCCAATGGAATGTCCTAATTCAAAATTTTGGATTCACAATGGAATGTCCTAATTCAAAATTGGTACTAGTGCCATTCTCCCATTGGAAAATGGAGAATGATGGAATGTCCTAATTCAAAATTTTGGATTCACAATGGAATACCCCTCCTAGAATAGTGGTGCCAATCTCTTATTAGGCCCTAAGAAATGTCATTGAGAAGCCTAAACTCACATGCACAAGGAATCCTAAACTCATGTGTGCATTGGCACTACCACTAATGGAGAATGGCAGTGATGCCAATCTCATGCTGGCAACTACATAATGACAATGAGATCATCAAACTCACACTACAGCCAATAAATAATCCTACTAGAGCCAATAAATATAGTGGAATGTCAACCTACAGGTTTAGTTTGTCTAGATTACCACTAGTGGAGAATGGCAGTGATGCCAATCTCATGCTGGCAAATGCATAATGACACTGAGACCATCAAACTCACATGTGCAGAGATCATATGGAATTGTGCCAATCTCTGTGGAGAATGCCACCAGTGGAGAATGGTAGTGGTGCCAATCTCATACCATGACCTGAAAACATGCACAAGGAATCCTAAACTCACATGTGCATTAGCACTTTTGCCATTATCCTATTGCCATTCTCTGCTAGTGGTAATGTGCATTCTTCTATGTAATGATCACTCTCTCCGCTGTGCAGAGATCATATGGAATTGTGCCAATCTCTGTGGAGAATGCCACCAGTGGAGAATGGCAATGGTGCCAATCTCATACCATGACCTGAAAACATGCACAAGGAATCCTAAACTCACATGTGCATTGGCACTTTTGCCATTATCCTACTGCCATTCTCCGCTAGTGGTAATGTGCATCCTTCTATGTAGTGATCACTCTCTCTGCTATGCAGAGATCATATGGATTTGTGCCAATCTCTGTGGAGAATGCCACCAGTGGAGAATGGCAGTGGTGCCAATCTCATACCATGACCTGAAAACATGCACAAGGAATCCTAAACTCACATATGCATTGGCACTTTTGCCATTATCCTACTGCCATTCTCCGCTAGTGGTAATGTGCATCCTTCAATGTAGTGGAATGTCAATCTATATGTTCAGTTTGTCTAGATTACCACTAGCGGAGAATGGCAGTGATGCCAATCTCATGCTTGCAACTACACTATGACACTGAGATCATCAAACTCACATGTGGAATGGAATAGGACACCACTCTCCTATGATCACTGGAATACCCCTCCTAGAATAGTAGGGTAAACATTTGTACAAGTGGAGAATGGCAGTGGTGCCAGTCTCTTATTAGGCCCTAAGAAATGGCATTGAGAAGCCTAAATTCACATGTGCAGAGATCACATGGAATTGTGTCAATCTATGTGGATAATGCCACCAGTGGAGAATGGCAGTGGTGCCAATCTCACATGTGCATTGGCACTTTTGCCATTATCCTCCTACTGCCATTCTCCCCTAGTGGTAATGTGCATTCTTCTATGTGGTGGAATGTCAATCTATAGGTTAGGTTTGTCTAGACAACCACTAGTGGAAAATGGCAGTGATGCCAAACTCATGGTGGCACCTACATAATGACACTGAGATCATCAGACTCACATGTGGGTTGGAATCAGACACCACTCTCCTATGATGATTGGAATACCCCTCCTAGAATAGTAGGGTAAACATTTGTGCAAGTGGAGAATGGCAGTGGTGCCAATCTCTTATTAGGGCCTAAGAAATGGCATTGAGAAGCCTAAAATCACATGTGCATCCTTCTATGTAGTCATCACTGTCTCTGCTGTGTATATGGAATTGTGTCAATCTCTTTGGAGAATGCCACCAGTTGAGAATGGCAGTGGTGCCAATCTCATACCATGACCTGAAAACATGCACAAGGAATCCTAAACTCACATCTGCATTGGCACTTTTGCCATTATCCTACTGCAGCCAATAAAATTAGTGGAATGTCAATCTATAGGTTCAGTCTGTCTAGACTACTACTAGCGGAGAATGGCAGTGGTGCCAATCTCATGCTTGCAACTACATGATGACACTGAGATCATCAAACTCACATGTGGAATGGAATAGGACACCACTCTCCTATGATCACTGGAATACCCCTCCTAGAATAGTAGGCTAAACATTTGTACAAGTGGAGAATGGCAGTGGTGCCAGTCTCTTATTAGGCCTGAAGAAATGGCATTGAGAAGCCTAAACTCACATGTGCAGAGATCATATGGAATTGTGCCAATCTCTGTGGGGAATGCCACCAGTGGAGAATGGCAATGGTGCCAATCTCATACCATGACCTGAAAACATGCACAAGGAATCCTAAACTCACATGTGCATTCTTCTATGGAGTGATCATTATCTCCGCTGTTTAGAGATCAAATGGAATTGTGTCAATCTCTGAGATCATCATCACTCACATGTGGAATGGAATAGGACACCACTCTCCTATGATCACTTGAATGCCCCTCCTAGAATAGTAGGGTAGACATTTGTACAAGTGGAGAATGGCAATGGTGCCAATCTCTTATTAGGCCCTAATAAATGGCATTGAGAAGCCTAAACTCACATGTGCATTCTTCTATGTAGTAATCACTGTCTCTGCTGTGCAGAGATCATATGGAATTGTGTCAATGTGTGTGGAGAATGCCACCAGTGGAGAATGGCAGTGGTGCCAATCTCATACCATGACCTGCAAACATGCACAAGGAATCCTATACTCACATGTGCATTCTTCTATGGAGTGATCACTGTCTCCGCTGTGTAGAGATCATATGGAATTGTGTCAATATCTGAGTTCATCATCACTCACATGTGGATTGGAATCGGACACCACTCTCCTATGATCACTGGAATGCCCCTCCTAGAATAGTAGGGTAGACATTTGTACAAGTGGAGAATGGCAGTGGTGCCAATCTCTTGTTAGGCCCTAAGAAATGGCATTGAGAAGCCTAAACTCACATGTGCATTCTTCTATGTAGTGATCACTGTCTCCGCTGTGCAGAGATCATATGGAATTGTGTCAATGTCTGTGGAGAATGCCACCAGTGGAGAATGGCAGTGGTGCCAATCTCATACCATGACCTGCAAACATGCACAAGGAATCCTATACTCACATGTGCATTCTTCTATGGAGTGATCACTGTCTCCACTGTGTAGAGATCATATGGAATTGTGTCAATCTCTGAGTTCATCAAACTCACATGTGGAATGGAATAGGACACCACTCTCCTATGATCACTGGAATACCCCTCCTAGAATAGTAGGGTAGACATTTGTACAAGTGGAGAATGGCAGTGGTGCCAATCTCTTGTTAGGCCCTAAGAAATGGCATTGAGAAGCCTAAACTAACGTATGCATTTCTTCTATGTAGTGATTTTTGTCTCCGCTGTGCAGAGATCATATGAAATTGTGTCAATCTCTGTGGAGAATGCCACCAGTAGAGAATGGCAGTGGTGCCAATCTCATACCATGACCTGAAAACATGCACAAGGAATCCTAAACTCACATGTGCATTCTTCTATGTAGTGATCACTGTCTCCGCTGTGTAGAGACCATATGGAATTGTGTCAATCTCTGAGATCATCAGACTCACATGTGGATTCTTCTACAAGTGGAGTCTATCTAGACTACTACTAGCGGAGAATGGCAGTGGTGCCAATCTCACATGTGCATTCTTCTATGTAGTGATCACTGTCTCCGCTGTGTAGAGTTCATATGGAATTGTGTCAATCTCTGAGATCATCAGACTCACATGTGCATTCTTCTACAAGTGGAGTTTGTCTAGACTACTACTAGCGGAGAATGGCAGTGGTGCCAATCTCATGCTTGCAACTACATGATGACACTGAGATCATCAAACTCACACTACAGCCAATAAATAATCCTACAACAGCCAATAAATATAGTGGAATGTCAACCTACAGGTTTAGTTTGTCTAGATTACCACTAGTGGAGAATGGTAGTGATGCCAATCTCATGCTGGCAAATACATAATGACACTGAGACCATCAAACTAACATGTGCATTCTTCTATGTAGTGATCACTATCTCCGCTGTATAGATATCATATGGAATTGTGTCAATCTCTGTGGAGAATGCCACCAGTGGAGAATGGTAGCATACCAAGACCTTAAAAATGGCACAAGGAATCCTAAACTCACATGTGCATTGGCACTTTTGCAATTATACTACTACAACCAATAAAATTTGTGGAATGTCAATATACAAGTTTAGTTTATATAGATTGCCACCAGTGGAGAATGGAAGTGATGCCAATCTCATGCACATAACTACATAATGACACTGAGATCCTCAAACTCACATGTGGATTGGAATCGGGCACCATTATCCTATGATCCTTGGAATACCCCTCTCAGAATATTAGGGTAAACATTTGTACAAGCGGAGAATGGCAGTGGTGCCAATCTCTTATTGGGCCCTAGACAATGGCATTGTGAAGCCTAAACTTAGAATAGTAGGGTAAACATTTGTACAAGTGGAGAATGGCAGTGGTGCCAATCTCTTATTAGGCCCTAAGAAATGGCATTGGGAAGCCTAAACTCACATGTGCATTGGCACAAGGAATCCTAAACTCACATGTGCATCGGCACTTTTGCCATTATCCCACTGCCATTCTTCGCTAGTGGTAATGTGCATTCTTCTATGTAGTGATCACTGTCTCCGCTGTGTAGAGATCATATAGAATTTTGTCAATCTCTGTGGAGAATGCCACCAGTGGAGAACGGTAGCGGTGCCAATCTCATACCATGACCTGAAAACATGCACAAGGAATCCTAAACTCACATGTGCATTGGCACTTTTGCCATTATCCTACTCCGGCCAATAAAATTAGTGGAATGTCAATCTATAGGTTTAGTTTGGCTAGATATTCACTAGCGGAGAATGGCAGTGATGCCAAACTCATGCTGGCCCTAAGAAATGGCATTGAGAAGCCTAAACTCACATGTGCATTCTTCTATGTAGTGATCACTGTCTCCGCTCACATGTGGATTGGAATCAGACACCACTCTCCTATGATCATTGGAATACCCCTCCTAGAATAGTAGGGTAAACATCTGTACAAGTGGAGAATGGCAGTGGTGCCAATCTCTTATTAGGCCTTAAGAAATGGCATTGAGAAGCCTGTGTCAATCTCTGTGGAGAATGCCACCAATGGAGAATGGCAGTGGTGCCAATCTCATCCCATGACCTGAAAACATGCACAAGGAATGCTAAACTCACATGTGCATTCTTCTATGTAGTGTTCACTGTCTCCGCTGTGTAGAGATCATATGGAATTGTGTCAATCTATGTGGAGATTGATATTGTGTATATTTGCTTGCTGTGTTGGTATAGTTTTTCATAATGCATATATAAGTTGCTTCGCCTTGGTTATTTTGTTAATAGAAGTTGCATTGTGGTTGTAATATTTCCTACTATAGTTATGATTTTCTATTATACATTTCATTGTGTCCTTGGTTCTTTTGTTAACAGAACATTGCAAGAATGGCTAGCAAGAGAAAGCGAAAGGTTCGAGAGGTGTCAGTTTATGATGGAGTTAGTTCTGGAAGAGGATGGTTTTTGGATATATACAATAACGAACTCCAAAAACTTCATAAAGTGCATTGTTTTGTGAACATCCAAGGAAAAACTTTTGAAGATGTTGGACAAGTTCAAGAGATGGAGGATACCGAGAAAGACAACGTTCCTTGTCTCCAAATTCATACATTGGGAGGCAATGTGTATCAATTGGATCCTGCTTGTTTTGATCATGCAAGGATGAATGCTACTGGGGAGGACACGATGATATCTAGGGGTTGGATTAATGAGCTAGAAAATTATACCAACCAACAGATATTAGAAAGCTTTGATTTGGTAACAAAAGGGATAAAGCAAGATATAAAAAAGAGTAGAAAAGTTTCGAAAAGAACCAAGAAAAGTGATGTTGTTGGATCAAGCTCTCAAGTGTCTCAGAACACATTGAAAGAGAAGGCTAGAGAGACCGGTGAGGAGGAAACAACAGGTGAGAAGGAAATAAGGTCAGATGGAAAAACAAGCATTGGGGATAAACTAGATGCTAAAGACAAAGAGACAACTTTAGGAGGAAAACAGGGAGGTACGGGAATAGTCACTGATGGAACTGGAAGTGGAGGTGATGCAACGGGGAGTGGTGAGACACATATAACAGGACATGGTGAGAAATCATCTGAAGCAACTATCATCCTGTATAAGAAAATCCAGCCAGATGTTGACTTTAAGGCACTACAAAAGAAATTGGAAAGGAAGGACACAAGTATGACAGGCTTGATGGAGTACGTAGAGTACTTCCCATTTGGTTTGGAGTTTGAGGTGTTGATCCCAGTGATGAATTGCTTTAGAGCACCAAGCCAATATGTGTACAGGACGTTGACCCTCAGCTATGTCAGTGACTTGGTCAAGAGTTTTGCAATGAATGCACGACCTCCTGCAACATGTGCATATCTTATGCCTTACCACATAGGCACAAATACTCTGATGTGCAAGGAAGAGATAAAGGTGGAAAAGTTAAAGGAGTATAATTATTGGATTCTCGCAGGGCAGCATTCAATTTATGCTGCAAGGATATTTATAACTAAAGCACATGGAGAAGCCTTCAATCAACGAAAAGGTTTCTATACACGAAGGAAGGCGAGAATTGTTGTCAATGCACCAGTTGAAGCAAGTTGTAAGATATCATCAATGGCCAACATGGAGGCACAGAGCGTTTTGAAAAATCAACCATATATCGATATCTTACAACACCTAAGGGCACAGTGGATTGCATTCAGACGACCAAAGAAACCAGCCCAAGGCCTTGTCAAAGGGCATAAAGATCGACAAAGTTGGGATGTAAGTAATAAACTTTGTTTTGTATGCATTTTTTATTTCAAGAATGTTTATGGATTTGGAAAAGAAATGATAGTAGTGTCAATTCCCTGATGTGAGAATGGCACTAGTGCCATTCTTCTAGTTACCAAGTCATGCTTTTGACATGGTAATGGGAGAATCGCACTAGTGTCATTATTATCTCTATTACATGATTTGGATTAGAAGAATGTCTAAGATGATTTTGATTTTTTTATACAGAATTTTGTAGGAGTTGCAAGCATATCGATGGGCGCAAACTTTGCTACCAAGGACACACACATGGTCACATACGATGATGACATCTACGAACAATGGATTAGGATTTTGACATTAGTGAAGCAGGGTGATCTTGAGGGTCGAAATCCCACAATAACATATATGAGGTGTCTGCTAGGATTGGAAGACGAAGATGTACGTGCACTTCAAGCAGAGATTGAGTCTAAAGAAATAGTCTTGGTCAAGTCAAGCAAAGACAAGGACTCCATTGAAATGTCTCAACGGGCAATGGAGATTAAGCATGATAGAGCCCTGAAAGAAGTGCTCATCAAGGAGTTCAACTCGCGTCACCCTTCGCCCCAACATCAAACATGGGATGCCCTTGCAACTTACTTCAAAATTGATTCAATTGTTTATCAGAGCTTCAAGGGTTCATGTGAGTCATGGGTCAAAGAGGAGCTGCAAGTTGGCAAGTCCACACCTGATTTCCCAAAAGCCGCATCAATCTATGTTGATTGGGTGATTAGTTCAATAGAGGGTAACAAGTCTACATCGCAATCTTGTTTTCCTTGGACAATTATTCAAGTGAACATGGAGATGGAAGGGGAGAGCTTTCTAACACGTCACTCCAAGGGACAACTTCCAATCAGCTTGTGTGTGCTTGACACCTCAGAGGGATCTGCCAAAGGCATGTGTTGGGATAAGGCTACCTTCAAGAAGTTGCTCTGTGGCTTGATGGAGACCGTTGCCACTCCGTCATAGTATGTATTGCTATCATTTATGACAATGATAGAGATGGTAAATCTCAAGGAAGCAATGATAGAGGCTCGATTTTGGCATAGAAGGTTTGTGGGTGTTATCCATGAATCGGATAGTGCACAAAAGGGTTTGTCTGAGACCTTCTATTTTTTATCATTTGTCAGCTCACATGATGGGTTTGATGGATTTGAGCACATGTTAGAAATCACAAGGCTATACACAATAATTGAGGACAATATTCTTTATTCTGATGAGGGCGATGAGTATGGAAAAGAGGCGGTTGTGAAGCATGGCATCATCAAGGAGTGCATCAGGTGCTATTGTAGTAGGGAACATGAAGTTGTTGTTGACATCTTTACTAATGGATGTGTGGCATTACAAGCATTGTCAAGCAAAAGAAAAGTGATCTCGCTGGTGAAGACATCCCAACAGGCGACAGAGGTCGAGGCTATGTGTGTGGCTATGCATCAAATAATCCCCATATTAAGATTTGGTCTAGCATTGAGAGGCCTCTTGAGACACATAGAGGTTGCACTATTTGCATTCTCAATTGACTTTAGAGAGATTAGCACTTTTGCCATTCCCGAAAAATACAATGGAATCAGTGAACGATGATGGATAATGTTCATACTTTATTGTTATTTATTAGTTTCATATGCTTTTGTGCTTCGACATTGTTGAATACACTCTAAAGAATCAAAATATTTCTATATTCCTCAACTTCCACAGGGACCAATGATGCATGGAAGGATGTGGAGACATCAAATGTAGAGGACAACATACCACCAGTTATGGGGACTATCAATTACGCAATGGATGCAGGAGGTATAGAAGAAAACATAACCCCAAAAATAGAGAAAATTGCAAGGAATATCACGAATCCTATACTCTTAGAAGAGAACATGGATGAACGTACTGTCTCAACATTGGGGACAAAACTAGATAATCTTATTGTTGTTGCAATTATGCATGAAATCATAGCACCTGACAATTTGGATGATGAGTCAGAAGCCAGCAACTTCAAGGAGAATTTGGATCTATATCCACATACAATTTTTTTGGATATGCCACGATTAACAATCATATTAGACTTGAATGGCCTGTTATTAAGTCGCTGCCTATTCAAGTCTCCAATACATCCGTCTATTATGCATGGCAAAAATAGTTATATGGTTGTTCATCCTGGGTGCATAGAATTTCTTAAAATCTTGCTACAAAGATTTAATGTAGGTATCTGGTCAACTGCGATGGAGCATAACGTACTTGATATGGTAGGAAAGCTGCAAAATTATGCAAATGAGAGCCTCCCTTTCTTTGTTATATGATCTCAGAAAGGATGCTACACTTACAGTAAGACAAGGATAAATAGGCCTGACAAGGTTGGTGTTGAGGCAATGTTCAAACCCTTAGCAAAAATCTCAAAGGCATTTGGATGTGATGCTAGAAGGACAATCCTTGTTGATGACTCCCCATACAAGGCTTGCATTAGCCCTCCATCAAATTGCATATTTCCTTCAACGTTTGATGTACAAGACAAGGATGATAATATTCTACTGAGAGAGTTGATGCCGTACTTACTACAACTCGATGAGACTAAAGATGTGCGCAGCATGATTGAGACAAATCGGTATGGACAATTACCTATGATGGAGGGGCATAAGGATTTCAACCTTGTCCAGAAAGTAATTGATGAATGGAGGGAGGAAAATCATGCATGGTCAAGAATGGAATATAAAACAAGAAATCTTCCTCTTGCAGATCAACTAAGAGAGAGGGATATAGGTGGTAGGGCAACCCATGGTGATGATGGCCAGGTGCCTAAACTCAATGCATCCCAAATAAGACTTTTAAGGAACGCTCCGCAACTCTCTAGCATGAATGCTATGCAAGTTTCTCAATTGGCTATAGACCTAGGGTATAAAGGTCGCTATATCAAGAAATACATTGCTAAGGGCTACATAACCCGACTACAGAATGCGTATTTTTCATGAAGGTACATATGTCAAAGTGTTTTTTGATTTTATCTCAATATATAACTGTTGTTGTAGCTAATTGAATTTGTCTTTTGTGATGTAGATAGATATACGTTCAAATCAAGCTTGAGTAGGTACATACCAGAACGAGATCCATTTGGACCACCAAAGTTACCTGTCCCTATCAACGAAGTGTTCTAGATAAAAAATGTGGCTTTCGAGGTACATGAGTCAACCATTACAGGAGCTGGCTTAGGCTTGTTTGTGCCTGGCTCCATCAAGAGAGGGACTACTATTCTCCATTATGGAGGTGACAAGTACTCCTACAGAGACTGGAAGGAATTATGTAGAGTTCATCCAAGGCTAAAGAAGTACTCGATCCAAGAGGACCCTACTGTCCCTATGAAGGATATGGTGCATATTGTTGGTGATGTTCAATATGGCAATGTGGCAAGATTTATTAACAGCAATAGAAATACCAATGTAAAGCCAAATGTTTGTTATGTATTTTCCCCTGATGTTCCACCTTGGTATGACCCCATGATGAACATAGATATTGCAGAATATGGTCACATTTGTATTGAATCCATAGATGATATACATGCAGGAGAGGAGCTATTTGCAAACTATGAGTTTTGAATAACAACATTGTATATCTTTATACAATCATTACTTATGGGAATTACTACTTTCTTGCCAACTATGTAAATTGGTGTGTAATTGTTGTGTGTGAATAATATGCAAACATGTTCATAACTACAGTGTCTCTCGTGCCATTCTTTCTGGTGCCATTCTCTTTGGGGCTAGAAATTGAGAGTTTCTTTGGAATCATGATTTATTTCAGGGATTTCAATGGTGTATCAACAAGTTATGTTTTCATCCTAAAGTGTACTTTTTTACTTTGCAATGAGTAATCAACATGACATGTAAAGTTATTGTTTTTAATGCTAGTCAGTCCAAACATTGAAAGTGCACAATAAATGATTGTCATTGCCACCTAAATTACATCAAATGCTTGTCATTGCCCATTGATTTTCCATCAACTACATATCTTGCATTCATTTTCCTCAACTACATATCTTGATTTTCCATCAACTGCATATCTTACTAAGTTAAAGAGCCTGTGCGTTTTCATTGCAATACTCATGGTTATTAATTACACTCTACATTTTTTAAACGGTGTTTTGGAGATTTTCAAATGAGAATGCTCACAACAAAAGCGAGTCTCAATATCAATGGAAATTCCAAAATTATGAAGGTGTTTTTGAACATCACTATGGCTCACGAGATGAATCTAACTCAAATGGGTTTCAAAGTTTATTATTTTTTTGATGATAACGTAGTTTAGACACTAATATTCTATTTATTATTTGAGAATGTAGTTGATATTTCACACTTCATGAATGGCTATCTAGTCTATTTTCACATATTTCTCCTGTTTTTTCATTGAGGGGAGCTACAATTTCTTCCAAAACTGCCATACTGGGAATTGGGTTTTTCCCCGAATTGGGAATTGGAAATGGCATTGAGAAGCCTAAACTCACATGCTCATTCTTCTATGTAGCGATCACTGTCTCCGCTGTGTAGAGATCATATGGAATTGTGTCAATCTCTGTGGAGAATGCCACCAGTGGAGAATGGTAGTGGTGCCAATCTCATAACATGACTTGCAAACATGCACAAGGAATCCTAAACTCACATGTGCATTCTTTTATGTAGAGATCACTGTCTCCGCTGTGTAGAGATCATATGGAATTGTGTAAATCTCTAAGTTCATCAAACTCACATGTGGATTGGAATCGGACACCACTCTCCTATGATCATTGGAATACCCCTCCTAGAATAGTAGGGTGAACATTTGTACAAGTGGAGAATGGCAGTGGTGCCAATCTCTTATTAGGCCCTAAGAAATGGCATTGACAAGCCTAAACTCACATGCTCATTCTTCTATGTAGTGATCACACTGTCTCCACTGTGTAGAGATCATATGGAATTGTGTCAATCTCTTATTAGGCCTTGGAATGTCAATCTATAGGTTTAGTTTGTCTAGACAACCACTAGTGGAGAATGGCAGTGATGCCAAACTCATGGTGGCACCTACATAATTATACTGAGATCATCAGACTCACATGTGGATTGGAATCGGACACCACTCGCCTATGATCATTGGAATACCCCTCCTAGAATAGTAGGGTAAACATTTGTACAAGAGAATGGTAGTGGTGCCAATCTCTTATTAGGCCCTAAGAAATGGCATTGAGAAGCCTAAACTCACATGTGCATTCTTCTATTGCAATTGTGTTAATCTCTGCGGAGAATGCCAACAGTGGAGAATGGTAGTGGTGCCAATCTCATACCATGACCTGAAAACAAGCACAAGGAATCATAAACTCATGTGGATTGGCAGTTTTGCCATTATAGAATGCCACCAGTGGAGAATGGCAGTGGTGCACAAGGAATCCTAAACTCACATGTGCATTCTTTTATGTAGTGATCACTGTCTCCGTTGTGTAGAGATCATATGGAATTGTGTCAGTCTCTGAGATCGTCAAACTCACATGTCGATTGGAATCGGACACCACTCTCCTATGATCACTGGAATACCCCTCCTGGAATAGTAGGGTAAACATTTGTACAAGTGAAGAATGGCAGTGGTGCCAATCTCTTATTAGGCCCTAAGAAATGTCATTGAGAAGCCTAAACTCCCATGTGCAGAGATCATATGGAATTGTGCCAATCTCTGTGGAGAATGCCACCAGTGGAGAATGGTAGTGGTGCCAATCTCATATCATGACCTGAAAACATGCACAAGGAATCCTAAACTCACATGTGCATTGGCACTTTTGCCATTATCCTACTGCCATTCTCCGCTAGTGGTTGAGAGTTTCTTTGGAATCATGTTTTTTTTCAAGGATTTCAATGGTGTATCAACAAGTTGTTATGTTTCCATCCTAAAGTGTACTTTTTTACTTTGCAATGAGTAATCAACATGACATGTAAAGTTATCATTTTACAATAATGATCGTCAGTCCAAAAATTGAAAGTGCACAATAAATGATTGTCATTGCCACCTAAATTACATCAAATGCTTGTCATTGCCCATTGATTTTCCATCAACTACATATCTTGCATTCATTCTCCTCAACTACATATCTTGATTTTCCATCAACTACATATCTTACTAAGTTAAAGAGCCTGTGCGTTTTCATTGCAATACTCATGGTTATTAATTACACTCTACATTTTTTAAACGGTGTTTTGGAGATTTTCAAATGAGAATGCTCACAACAAAAGCGAGTCTCAATATCAATGGAAATTCCAGAATTATGAAGGTATTTTTGAACATCACTATGGCTCATGAGATGAATCTAACTCAAATGGGTTTCAAAGTTTATTATTTTGTTGATGATAACGTAGTTTAGACACTGATATTCTATTTATTATTTGAGAATGTAGTTGATATTTCACACTTCATGAATGGCTATCTAGTCTATTTTCACATATTTCTCCTGTTTTTTCATTGAGGGGAGCTACAATTTCTTCCAAAACTGCCATTCTGGGAATTGGGTTTTTCCCAAATTATCTAATACGGTCTTTACTAGAGGAGTACGAGAGTATGGAGGACATGATGGATTCTATTTTTGGAGGCACCACGAGAGATGGGGGTGAGATTTCTAAGCATGAGACAATGTTGCAAGATTTGGCATCAACATGCTTGTATGATGGTGCAAGCATGACAAAACTATGAGCTTGCTATCCTTGATCTTAGTATCTTGCTCCTAATTGTTTTAATTAATTAGTATCTCATTCACAAGAAATCTTGGATATGTATATTGCAATAGGTTGCTCCAAAAGATGTTCCTTGTCCCAAATACCATGCCCAAATCCAAAGACGACGTGAAGAAGATGTTGACGATGGTTGGGATGGATTATGACACCATATATGCTTGCGCTAATGATTGTATTTTGTTTCATCATGAGTATGGTGATCTGATTGATTGCCCAGAGTGTGGAGCACATCGCTACAGATAGGACTTGCTAGGAGAGATGATCCCAGTGTGAAGATCTTGAGACATTTTCCCATCATCCCTAGAATACAACATATGTTCAGATGCAAGTTCAGATGCAAGTTCATTGTGCAATTGATGATGTGGCATGCTACACACCAGTCCACCAATGACACTTTGAGGAACCTTGTATATTGTTTGGAAGCACATAGACAACATGTGATCGGACTTTGCGAGGGAGCCACACAATTTATATCTTGGGCTTGCAATGGATGGCATGAACCCTTTTGGGTTAGGCTCTACATCTTGGTCGGCATGACCCATAGTCTTGGTAAACTACAATATTTTGCCATGGCTAACAATAAAGAAGAGATACCTCATGCTCGCCCTCCTTGTGATGGAGAAGTACAAGGCTAGAAATATGGACATGAACATGGCACCCTTGATTGAGGAGCTACAGACCCTATAGAGGGGCAGATGTGTATTTGATATTTCTAGAGCCCCGAGGTAGGCCGCATAAATTTTCATTAGGGGAGTTTTGATGGGGACCATGCATGACTATCCAGGATATGTGGAGTGCATAGGCACGTGCTTGTGCATGCCTATTGATACCTTTATGCTTTATTGTGGTGTGATCTATGCATGTTTAAGGACCTATTTGTGCATGCATATATGTGGGACTTAAAACACAAGAGTACCATGCTTGTCCTATTTGTGGCTATAGTTTGAATGCACGTTTGAATGCACGACACTCCAAACATATGAGGAAAATGGTTTATGAAGGTCATGCTCAATATCTTTTGCTTGATCATCTTGCACATGAAGGTCAACTTGATCCACCACCGGTCCATAGGAAGGCAAGTAATGGGATTCAATATTGGAGATCTAATAGTGAGGAGCCTCCTCTTGGTATGGAACCTCGGGGGGGTCACTCATCATATGTAACCCTATCACATGAGTTCAACAGAAGGATATTTTTAATTCCTAAATTTCTCAAAAAGTAATATACATAAGGGAGCATTTAAAATGAAATGTAAAAAAATTTACAGATTTGTATAGAAAAAGGGTACGTTTTATTAAGGAAAATTTTATAGATAAGGGATTTTACAAATAGGCCTCGAACACATGTGATATAGAGGGTTCATACATAGTGACCCCCCCGAGTATGGAACGATTGTCTATCTTTCATGATCTTCCATATTGGGGTGAGTTACAAATCAATCACCTCTTGGATCCCATGCATATCTTCAAGAATGTGGGGGCTTCTATTTGGGCACACTTGGTTTGTGCTGACAAAGACACAAGGGAAGTGCTAGAAGACTTTCATGAGATGGGTAGGATGCCTCACTTGTGGCCCCAAGAGCGTGTGTGTAGAACTCAAGAGCATGGATCGACAAATGAAGAACTCAAGTGCATCCTCCTAGAATTGTTCTCTTGAAGGCACCATGGATCCTTTGCAAGGTAGAGAAGGCAAGGTTCAAGGCAACATTGCATCTTTTTGGACACCTATAGGACACGTGCGAGCATTTACAAAGGAAAATAAGCTTAGTGGCCTCAAGTACCATGATTGGAACAAGGCCTTACAGGTATTCTACACGTTAGCTTGAAAGAAGATTAGAACTAAGATTGTGGTGCTTTCATGTAACTTATATGATTGTGAGACATTTGTTATAACTCCTTTGTTGCTTGGTATTTTATCCTCCCAATTATGGTGTTCTTATCAGAAGATGTTAGAAAATCTATCCTATGAGATCAGTCGAATTTTCAATTATGTTTACTATCATATCACCTTGATTATATTTTATACAATTTTAAATGATTGGCAAAAAATATTGAATCTTATGGGTGCATGTGGAATAGGTGGATCTCACAAAAAGATATCTATGTATCAAGCATCAAGAGGGCTAAGGTGGACTCCAATTTGAAGCATGTGCTTGCTTGAGAAGCACTTTCCCTCAAGCATTATGATGACTCAAGTGCACTTTCTTGTACACATAGTTGATGAGCAGGTCATTGCAGGTACCGTTCGTAATCATTGGATGTTTCCTTGAAGAATTTATGAAAGCTTTGAAGAGATTTGTAAGGCAAAGTGCGAGACCCAAAGAAAGCATGGAGGAGGGATGGCTTGTTCAAGACTCATTAGTACACATTACAGCATTTCTTTCATCCATCTCCCAATATGCCACATACTTGGAACATCAAGGACGATGATTGTGTCATTGCGAAGGTTCCCCAAGGTAAACAGGTTGAAAGAAAGATGAATGAAGAGCAAAGAGAGAAATTCAATAAGTTTTTTTTCCTCAATAGTCGAGATATGCTAAGATGGGTGGAGAGATATGAAGAGGTCAAAGCAAAAATAATAAATGAGAGGATGAGATTTAGAGTCATGTAGAGGCGAAGGTTGCCGGGACCTTGCTCTTCTCCCTAGATACATGTCCCATGATTGGCTACAAGAAGCTCTTTATGAAGATGAAAATGATGGAGAGGACGTAACCGATCGAGAGAAAGAGATTGCAGTCCGATATATGCCACATGTGCATTTTTTACCTTTCTACTTAATTTGGGTATTTATGATCCCAATCACTACAAAATGGATCCTCATTGTTTTAATTGTGTCCTTTTGTAGTACCAAAAGTATAGTGCATTGTGGTCACATGGCCGGCATTTTTATGTCGAACTCATCAATTCAAGGAGAGTCACATATGATTGTGGAGTCATTGCTAACTTCGTACAAGATAGCCAAGCAAGTGCTTCTGATACCAAACTTCTCTCCTTGCAATTAGATTATTGTGGGACCATACATGACATCTATGAAGTGTTGGTAAACTGAAAGGAAAGCAAAGAGTGGACATAAACTCAGAATACTTGCATTATGGAATGAAGAAGAGTGAGGTCCTTAAGTAGGCACCTCATACATGCTCACTGACATCACTGATGACTTCAGAGCTCGACAATCATCTCCTCAATCTGCTCCTAGATTCTCTCAGTCATCCTATGTGGCTCTCCACCACCTAACTGTGATTGTGGGCACCTAACTGTGCCTCTAGCGCTCACACATAGAAACCAAGGTGTGCCTGAGGCATACACCTTGAGATATCCCATCAAACCCCCCATCAAGGGAATGCTCAGGCTATGTCAAGGATACATCTAGTCTCATAGTTTCTCATGCCATCTCATGGTGGTCAAGGATAAATCTATGGCTAGGTTCTCATGCTAACTGAAAGTAGATTTGCATCTTCTGTCTTTGCTTTGGCTCTGCAAAACTTCTCATGATGGTTGTTCTTGCCACAGTGTTTGCATGGATTGATTTTAAAGCAGTCCTTTGAAAGGTGATTTGTCTTTCCACAGTGATTGCAAGGGGTAAACTTGCTCTTCTGGATTTTTACAGCATAAACAGTGTCATTGGCTTTCTTGAGCTCCATATGCCTTTCTTTGTCTTGGAGAGTAGAGATAATACCTTCAAGATTAGGATCATTAGGAAGATTTTTCAAAGTGGTTACTATGTGATCATAATCTTCAGGCATACTCTTAAGTAACACTGCCATAGCATCATCTGGAGTAATAGGAGAGTTGATAGAAGATAATTGAGTCATAAGACTCCACATGTAGTTGACATGAGCTACCAAAGTAGTGCCACTAACCATCTTCAATTCGAAGAAAGAGATTTTAAGTGATAATTTAGAGATGTGAGAGATAGCACCAAAAATCATGTCAAGCTTTTGCCAAGCTTCTGAAGGAGACTCTAAGTCAGAGATGTGGTGAATATAATCATCTCCTAAAGCAAGAGCAATTATACCATATGCTTTCTCCTCTCTAGTGGGATCCCTTGCTGGGTTTGTCAGAGTTGAGGATTTTCCAGCATTGGAGGCTGTAGAAGAAGCGGTTGGAGTCGGTTTGACAAGTCCCCAGAGGTTCTCCCTCATCAATGCAAATTTCACCTTCATCTGCCATGTGTGGAAGCCCTTTCCATTGAACTTCTCTAGATTCAATAGGGTATCCATGAGAGGGTCTAACCCAGATATTGGGTAGTGTCTTTCTCTCTTACAAGGCAAAAAATAACTGAAAGGCTTCCAAAATATAAGCACTTGATGTAGCAAAGACTAGTGGCCAATATTCAATCAATGATGCTTCTTCTATATGCTTCATAGAGGTGGCTAAAATAAATCAAAACCAGGTCTAGCAATTCAAAGCAAAACTAAAGCCACACTTGTACTGATGTTATTGAAAGTTTAAAAAAAAAACCAAAAATGCTAGAATAGCATCTTATGTAGCATCTTCTTCAAAAACTTATCAAAACTGTCAAAACCAAAAGACTGAACTTGGAGGGCTTGTAGCTTATTCTTCAGAGCAAAGGAAAAGGGGGTTTCTAAGGCAAAAGAGAGCTGATATACCACAGAAGGTCCTCTAGGAAGAGAAGGTGCAAAAACGCATCAGAACTCCATAGCTTGCCCCTTCAAAGTCGACTGGTTTTTCACTGATTTCTCCTTAAATATGTAGCCATTGCTGCTCAGATTTCAGCACAAGATAGCCCAAGGCATGGAGAATCTACCCTGAAAGGAATTAGAGGAAGATGAAGTATGTTGAGAGAAAAAACAGAAGAAAAAGTTGACGGACTTCGTGTAATGGCGACGAAACGAGCGCATCTTTCTCAGATTCCTTTTAGCCAGGGGTTCGCCCCTTTGAGGTGGATCTCCAGCAGGAAGGACGTGGGAAATGGTTGAGAACCGGAGGAGAACAAGCTTAAGCAAACTTTGGGAAGAAGAGGAAGAGATGGTGAAGAAGAAGATGATGATGTGGCAAAAATGGGCTCAAGGGGGATCAAAGGGCTCTGATACCATGTTGGTAAACTGAAAGGAAAGCAAAGAGTGGACACAAACTCAGAATACTTGCATTATGGAATGAAGAAGAGTGAGGTCCTTAAGAAGGCACCTCATACATGCTCACTGACATCACTGATGACTTCAGAGCTCGACAATCATCTCCTCAATCTGCTCCTAGATTCTCTCAATCATCCTATGTGGCTCTCCACCACCTAACTGTGCTTGTGGGCACCTAACTGTGCCTCTAGCACTCACACATAGAAACCAAGGTGTGCCTGAGGCATACACCTTGAGATATCCCATCATGAAGTTGATTTTAGACGATTTAGTATTTTCATTCTTGATTTCAAATTGTTTAGAACTATCTACAATGGTCTCAATGCTACAGCCGAGAGAGACAACATTGGTTTCTTTGCCTTTTGTTCTTCCAGAGCATTTTGAATAGGTACATACTAATGAATTTATTAAAAGTTAATATCTTTGTTTTTAAACAAATATTGGTAGACGTACATATATATATAATTTTATACTTAAGCATAAATTAATTATATAATTACTAGGTGACCTAATTTGTATTGTCAACATAGGTGGCTAGATCGTTTGGATCCAAGATGTGGTATGTGGTCCAAGCTACTCCTTAGAAGCAAACATATTTTTGAAGATAGGAATGTGGATATGCAGATGTCAACTGAAGATCCAAATAATGATGCCAATGGATCTAGGGAAGAGGAAGAGGATGAAGATGACGATATGAGCCACAAACAAGGTGACAATAATGACACTGTAATGAAAGAAGGTGGAGATCATGACTTTGGGGAAGAAGTGGGAGAGTGAACTAGAGGATCACAAGTCTTAGGTAGACATACAATAGGGGATGATGATATAGGTGATCAATTTTATGTAAACCTTAAGAAAGACATATTTGGCATGCAAGACTTGGCGCAAGACAAAGCCATTGATGTAAATGCTACCGATTCATTGTTTCAACATCGATGAGACTTCCTATGTTTAATTTGGCCCTCACATTTTTATGGTGACACTTTGTACATTTGTACGTTAAGTTCACTATCAATATATGATTGTTTTGGTCTCAATTTTAGTGTACATACTCTTATATTTTTTATCTTTCAAATGATTAAAATTTTGGTCCAAATATATTTTGGGACCCTTGGAAATGAAATTCTGTACAAAAGTCAGTATGGTCGAAAATTGTATCCAGAAGTCAGTGCAAGCCTCAGTGGAAGGGTTGGTAGTAATCGATATGTATGTTGGTATAGGGGTCAGTATATACCAACCCCTATACTGACATACATATTGACTACCATATCGACTAAGATTTTGACATTTGCACCGACACTTTCCACGCCTGCCAACCATACTGATGATCTTCATTCTCGCATCCACGAAGCATCAGTAGATAGCGTCGGAAGGAGGCCCATCTCTTGTAGTGTGAGAGGGGCATGAGGCTTGGGATGGGAGTGAATGAGAGGGAATCATGCCCATCAAGTATAATTTTCATGGCTACAAGCACACAAATGCACGTAATGCTACGCTCATTCAAGGGCATGATGAAAAATAAGAAAATATTATTTCCAAGTCATGCAAATGATAACCATGGGAATTGTACTGTGCACAAACCTTTGAATTAGTTATTTTAATGACCTTGAGAAGTAACATGCCCATCAAGTAGCATTTTGAAGGGTAGAAGGACCCGTATGTATCTTTTGCTATGCTCATGCATGATGGATGGATAAAACAACAAAATATTATTTCCAAGCCATGGAAATGATACCTGACAGGCATGATACTTTAAAAATCCTTAAAAATACTTATTTTAAGTACCATGCAAAGTATGATTCCCATTAAGTACCATTTGCATGGCTAGATGGAGAACCAGGAAATATTATTTCCAAGCCATGCAAACGAAGAGCTATGGGCATGATACTTTTTATGAGACTTATAGTAAGTTATTTTAAGGCCCGTTAAAGTATCATTCTCATTGGGTACCATTTGCATGGCTAGAAGCATGTCAATGCATGTTTTGCTATGCTCATGCATGTTGCATGGTGAAAAACAAGAAAATATTATCTCCAAGGCATCAAAATGATACCTAATGGAAAAGATAATTTTAAAAGGACTAGAACTCAATTATTTTAATTCCTTTTAAATGTATCTTAGCCATCGGATATGATTTTCATGGCTAGAAGCACACCAATGCATGTTTTGCTATGCTCAAGCATGATGCATGGTGAAAAACAAGGAAATATTAGTTCCAAGCTGTGAAAATGATACCCAATGCTCATGTGCATGGAAATTAAATTAAGTGATTTTATGGCTCTCTCAAAGTATCATCTCCATCGGGCAAGGAAATATTATTTCCAAGCCATGTAAATGATACCCAATGAGCATGATCATTCACATGGGCCTTAGGGTAAGTGCATTTAAGTCCTATGCAAATAATCATTCCCATGGAGTGTCTTTTCCCTGGCTAGAATGACATCGATGCATGCTTTGCTATGTGTGCATTTACAAGAATTTTATTTTAAAATTGGATGTGCAAAACTATTTTGTGCATAGTATTTGGTACAAATCTTTGGACTTCAGTGACCTAGAGTCATACCAAATCTTTCAAATGTCAAAGAGGAAATTTTCAACATTGTCATGTTGTCCTTTCTATGAACAATGAAGCCTTCATGCAATAAAAGGAGCTACAAGGGAAAAGGCTTCCACAATTGAAGACATTGTGGTGTCATCCTTTGATGGACAACATATCCTTTGTGAAACAAAATGAGAAGAAAGGGTGTACACTTCCACCAATTTTCTTTCTAGAAAAAATGGTATTGCTATTGCATGTCACTTTAAAGTCCATCCGTGAACTTATACATTTTGTTATACTCAAACAACTAGGGGGCGGGGAAGGGGGGGGGATGTTGCCTCCACCTATACAACTGAGCATGTAAATAAGTGTCCATCATCTTTAAGGTGATATGAACTTTCTATTACACTTCCTTCAAATTTATTCAAGACATGGAATTCCAATGAAGATTGAACACAAGATATTTGAGCTGCTTACTAGAGAGAAATAATTTCACATGATGGGGAAACAATAATATAGGACATTGGTAAAAACCTCTCATTGTAAGGATTTTTTGGATTGAGAATAGCACAAAGGACACAAATCAGTACATGCAACAACTTTTTTGGGCATTGGAGAAGGATTTGTTATATGTGATAAAGCCTAAATTATGTAGAATACAAATTGATAAGCTAAAAGAACAAGTTCAGCCATTTTCCACTGATGCATCAATGTTTAAAATTGGTTTCAATAGTATACAACTCTAATGAAAAGAATGAGTTGTACGTGGGGGTTAAAGGCCACTGTACCTTAACCCCGGTTATGTACAATACTCAAACACATATATATATATGGATGACATAGAACATTAGGGTGTTCTGCACCCACCAAAACTTGTTTATGGCTCTCTTTTCTAGCTCTCCCTTTCTCTCACCCTCTTCCATTCCTCTTCCGTTGTTGAGATCTCTCAATTGCTGGTATCATAGCGCGGGTGTTCTAGCTGAGCCCGAGTATGATCTTGGAGCCAAATTCTGCTGCTATCTAGCTCTATGGGAGGAAGGAGAAGCTTTGTTGGGTGTCTTTACCTACATCTTGATTTTTAGCCTCCACCTGTGTGTGTATTCCCCTATTATGTATGTGAGAAAGCGGCAAGTGAGACTCCTTCCCTCTCTCCCACTATCTTCACATTACATACACATATGTCTTCTACCTTATCAACACACCGCTTGCATCATTCAACTCACATAGGCCAAAGAAAGGTTTGGGCATTCCTCATTGTTCACATTTACGATGTAAGAAGTCAAGGTTATTCCATTCACAATCCTCTTTCTTTGGACATACTAATGACCTCCTCATTTCAAATACAGAATTGTAGGTGCTAGTGTAGGCAACACATGTTTATTCTTGTGCTAGCCTACAAACCTTGCATAAGCAATCACACATAGGACCATGCAAAGATGCCATATATTATCTCAAGGAGTTCATTGCTACTCGCACAAAATCTATCTTTGTATGATAAACACAGCATCAAGTATTCCTTTCCTTTAATTTTTTAACATAGTACAGCTTGAGTTTCTAAATGTGTGCAAGCAAATGTTTACCTCTAGATCAATCTCTCTGAAATTCATGAAGAATTCCACGTGTGCATTCAATCATCGACTATTCTCTAATCAATAAATGGTTGTGTAGTGAAGACAATAAGTGTTTATGACACTTAAATAGTACTATTTACTACTAGTAAAAAGCCTATAGATATGCACATTTAGAAGTGGCAATATGCAGCTCTTTAGCAACAAAATTGCTTGGATTTTGTTGGCTTTTCATGAAATTATAGATATCATCGATTACAATTTGGAGACAAAATTTCTTTGAAGTTCCTCTTTTGATTGTTATCTGATTACAATGGCCATGATATTCTTGTATAGGGAAATATTTATAATTTCATTAAAGGCCAATGTGCACCACAAGTAGATGCCTTATATATGAAATTGGTACTTACATAGATAGTACTAAGTAATATCTAAGTAGCACTTAGAAAGTAGTGCTAAGAGTATGACAATGGTACTTTGCATTTCAAAGACTTATTACAGTAGTACCTAAATAATACTAAGTAGCAGATGACAACGGTATTTTATAGTGCCAAATGCCATCAATTATAGATATAAAATTATGCTTAAGTACATGTATTAATGGATCTTTAAAAACAAAAGCTTCAATTAATTAAATCATTAGTATGCACCTGCTCACAATGCTCGGGAAGAACAAAAGTATCACTTTCATCGAACCAAAGTTTCATGGAGTCTATTGCAAAGAGACCGATACTGTCTTTTCTGACTATTTTATGGGGACTGTTGTAAATATTTCTAAACCATTTTACATCAAGAATGAAAATACTAAATCGTATGAAATAAATTTCATGGATTTCGTGTATGGTTCCACAATAATCCAACTATGAGGAGAGAAGATTGGTATCCGAAGCACTTGCTTGGCTATCTTGTGTGAAGTTAGCCATGACTCCACAATCATATGTGACTCTCTTTGAATCGATGCATTCCACGTGAAAATATCATCCATATGACCATAATGCACTGTAATTTTTGTATTGCAGAAGAGCATCATTAAAACAATGAAGATGCATCTATTTTATAGCATATACTACCACAAATAATTACTTAATTACATCAAGAGGTAAGAAACATACATGCATCATACATCCAGATGATAACTCTCACTCCTGCTCATTGTTGTCTCTCCATCTCATTCGGCTTTACGTAAAGACAGTTGTAGCCAATCAAGTGACATGTGAGTGGGGAGAAGGCCGAGATCCCATGGATATGGTTGCGATCACGTGTACATTATTCTGAATCTCCTCCTTGCATTTATTCTTTCTGCTTTGGCTGCTTAATATCTCTCAATCCACTTCTGCATCTCCTTGCTATTGAGGATACAAAACTTATTGAATTTCTTCATTTGCTCTTCGCTCATCTTTCTTTCAATCCCTTTTCCTTGGGGAAGCTCGCCAATGATGCGATCATCATCCTTGTTATGCCAAGCTTGTGGCATATTGGGATCCGTGGATGCAAGAAACTCCGTGATATATACTAATGACTCTTGCACAAGCCATCCCTCTGCCACGCTTGCTTTTGGTCTTGCTCTTTGTCTTACAAATCCCTTCAAAGTTTTCATAAACCGCTCGAGCAAAAAACATCCACTGACTATGAAAGGTACCTGCAATGGCCACCTCATCAACTATGTGCACAAGCAAGTGCACTTGAGTTGTCATAATGCTCGAGGGAAAGTGCTTCTCAAGCAAGCATAGAACTTCCACGGATTCCACCCTAGCCTTCTCAATGGTCAATATGGAGATCTCTTTTTGAGATATCCACCTATTTCACATGCCCATGTAAGATATATTCATAATTAGTCTACAGATTAATTACCTTAAATTGAAGAAAATGCAATCAATGCGATTTGATAGTAAGCATACCTCACAATACTACTAATCTTGAATATAGCATTTCTAACATCCTCTTGTAAGCACCCTTTTATTGTAATTGGGAGGATGAACTATCAAAGCAACAAAGAAGTCATGTCAATAATATAACATAATCATAATTACACTAATGCATCACGATTATCGATACACTAATCCTATAGCTTAGAATACCTGTAAGACCTTGTGCCAATCATGGGACTTGAGCCCACTAAGCTTATTGTCCTTTGAAAATGCTCCTTTCAAGCAATGCATGTACCACTGCCTCCTCTCTCATGGAAAGGATCCATGTTGCTTTCAGGAGGACAACTTTTCCCGAAGCACGCACTTGGGTCCACAAACGAGGCATCCTATTCATAGCACGCATGTCTTCTCACTCCTCTCGAGTCTTTAGAACCAACCACGTGTGCCCAAATAGTAGCCCCCACATTCTTAAGATATGCATGGGATCGAAGAGATGATTGATTTGTAACTGACCCCAATAAGGAAGCTCATGAAAGATCGATAACCA
The DNA here is from genome assembly GCF_047967505.1 of Dipteris shenzhenensis. Lineage (NCBI taxonomy): Eukaryota > Viridiplantae > Streptophyta > Polypodiopsida > Gleicheniales > Dipteridaceae > Dipteris > Dipteris shenzhenensis. Next base: position 42,731,700 of record NC_141598.1, on the reverse strand, counting down.
CTTCATACCACGAGGAGGTTCCTATCCATTTGCCCTCCAAGCCTAAATCTAGTCATTTGCCTTCAAATATGGTGGTGGTGGATCAAGCTGACCTCCACGTGCGAGATGGTCTAGCCAAAGGTATTGAGCAGGACCTTCATAAACATTTTTCCTCATATGTTTTGAGTATCGTGCAAGTGATTTCAAACTCGGTCCACAAACAAGACAAGCATGGTACCCACTTGTATCAAGTCCTGCACGCGTGCATGAATGTGTTAGTATAAGACATGTGTACAAAAGAGAGTCATAAGATCATAATCCTATATTATGCATGTAAAGACACAACCACGTACCTGCATGCTCTCCATATCTTGGGTAGTCAGGCATGGTCCACATCAAGATACCCCTGACCAAAATATCATTGGTATGTCTAGGAGCTCTGGAAATATCAAAGACCCGCACTCCTCTCATAAGATTTGTAACTCCTCTATCAAAGGTGCCATGTACACGTCCATATTTTTGGCCTTATACTTCTTTGGCACAAGTAGTGCAAGCATGAGGTGTCTCTTCTTTATTGTTGGCCATGGTGGGATATTGTGACTCACCAAGACTATGGGCCATGTCAAACAAGATGTCGAGCGTAACCCGAAAGGATTCATGCTGTCCATGGAGAGCCCAAGATGTAAGTTGCATGGCTCCCTTGCAAAGTCCAGCCACTGATTGTCTATGTGCTTCCAAGCTGCACAATCTACGAGAATCCTTAATGTGTCATCAGTGGACCGATGAGATGCATGCCAAGTCATCAACTCCGCTATGGATTTGCATCGTAACATGTGTTGTATTCTTGCAATGATGGGAAAGTGTCTCAAGACCTTTACCAGTATCTACTCACCCTACAAATCATCTCTATATCATTGTTCCCCACAGTTTGAACAACTAGCCAAATCTCCATGCTCATGACAAAAGAGAATACAGTCATTATGGCAAGCATGGATGGTATCATAATCCATACCCACCATTGTTAGCATCTTCTTTGCTTCATCTCTTGATGCAAGCATGGTATTTGGTGCAGGCAATATCTTTTGGAGCAACCTATCACAATTTAAACATACATAGGCTTCGAATAATGATGATTCTCAAACATACATGATGATTCTCACCTCTCTTTTCCCCTTTTCTTTCTCTTTTTTGTACACTAATCCTAGATCTTAGAATACCTATAAGACGTTGAGCAAGCTTTGAATCCTACAGCCTGACATTGAGCAAGCATTTATAGACTCCTGCATTCTTTGAGATAGAGTGACAAAATTCTGTATCTGCTTGCTCAATGATAGGCTATTGAAGCTTCACATGGGAAAAAAGAGAGAAGGAAAGAGAGGAGAAAAGACAGGAAAAGAGAGGAGAAAAAGGAGAAAAGAGAGGAGAAAAAAGACAGAAAAGAGAGGAGATAAGAGAGAAAAAGAGAGAAAGTGACAAGAGAAAAAGTGGGGATAAAAGAGAGAAAAAAAGAGTAGGAAAGAGAGGAGAAAAGAGAGGAAAATAGAGGAAAAGAGAGGAGAAAAAGGAGAGAAAAAGAGAGGAGATAAGAGAGAAAAAGAGAGGAGAAAAGAGACAAAAAGAGATGAAAAGAGAGGATAAAAGAGAGAAGTATAAAACAGTACCAGTCAGGTCCCTTGCCCTCTCCTACTCCCACTGCTACTTCTCACTCCAAAAGTACTCACAGTAACACCAATCGCTTTGACTTTGCCACTACCATGAGTCCTTCTTACCCGGTTGAGGACCTGTCCTATGCAATCATGGTTTCTGAAGAGATAATAGAAAATAAAAAGGGCACATCAGTGATGGCCACCATGAGGCGGTTGATGAGCCACCACTTTATGAGTGGCATAGCTACTAACTAGCAGTACCAAGATGACCAAAAGAAGCAAGCAGCATTGATGAATTGAAAAGACAGTATCCTAACCCTCCAAATCGGGAGTTCAATTCGGATTACATGAAAGAGCGCATGGGGGTCCTCTTGAAGCATCATAGGTCAACCTTGCATACTTCCATCGCAAAGGGGAAGGCTAAACCAATCTGGGTAGACAAAGCTAATTGGAAGTCTTTGAAGAAGCAATACAAGGAGGGACAATCCCAAAAAGTTCGAGGGTTAGAGGAGGGCTGCAAGGAGATAGATGGACTCCGTAGGTACTTTGCACTTTGGTGCAGGCAGACGGTCGGCATTCGAGGCAACCGTGGTATGTCTACTTCTTCTCATTTAATGTATTGTTCTATTTTTTTTACTACATATTGCATGCACTTTATCTAACTCTCGTAAATTGGGCCCACAACAAGCTGTGATGGGTCACCTTCCTATAGACATAGAGATGAGATGCACATTTTGCATAGGAACAAAGCCATGGTTTATTGAGTAGGAGGTGCTGGGAGTGACAGTTGATTGGGCTGAGGTGGCTACTCGCACGGTATAAGTCTACTCCTACTTGTAATCTCACTTTTTAAATTTTTTTATTCTTTAAGTTCCAATCTAATTTCTGATGAATATGGTTTCACTCCTAGAATCAAAGCTCGAATGTCCCATCAGTGGAGGTGAGCGATGATGATGAGGGATTAGGCCAACTTCGATGAGGGCCAGGGATTAGGCGCAACTCATGAGGGCCAGGGATCAGGCACAGCTCACAAGGGCAAGGGATCAAGCCAATGCGATGAGGACGAGGACAAGGACAAGGACGAGGATTCAGATTAGTAGTAGTATTAGTAGTAGTTTGCATATACTTTGCCATGTATATGCTTTTGTATGTCAGTTCATTTGAGTGATTTTGTATCACCCTTTTCAAAAGTGTAATTTTGTAACAAACAATGTTGTATATCTTCAACATGTATATTCTTTTGTCGCTTGGTTCATTTGAGCGATTTTGTATCACCCTTTCCACGAGGAAAATTTTGTAACAAAAAACATTCTTTTATAATTACTAAAAAAAAACCATTAGTGGGGCAAAATAGGGCTTGCTCTTGCCCTGTTTAGCCCCACTAATATTTTTTTTAAGCTTCTATTAATCGTCACTATATAGTGACGTTTACCTGTGTCGCTATATAGCATCTTTTCCTAGTGTAGCTATATAGCGATGTTTACCAGTGTCGCTATATAGTGACGCTTACATAGTGACTATTCTTTTCTGACGCTTATAGCGACATAAATACCGATCTTTGCACCCGTTAAAAAAAACTTTTTAGTGTAAGAAAGGTCAATATTTTCGTTGAAAAAGGGCTTATGCCTTGTAGTGGTCGCTTCTCCAGCCACGAGTGGCCAACGTACTAGCTCAACATGATAGGGCAACAGGCATAGTAGCTGGGAGAGCGGTGGGGGATGCATGGCACAATGCTTTGGGGGGGGTAATGGTGGGGGAGGGGATGATGAAGATGTGCTAGAGGGTGATGGTACAATCTTCTATGACATCACTAAGGGAGGAGGCATCTTGAATATGGATGTAGGGGGGAAGGATATCATGGCCTTCATGCACTCTGTAATTACTAACAACTACAAAGATTGCTTTATTCACTACAAAGACCAGCCAGAAAAGTTGGCTGATGAGACCCTCGCTGCTGTTCGCTCTAGGTATCCCAATCCCCCTAATGTTTAGTTCATAGATACTAGCCGAGATTGCCAGGAGAAAGGGAGGTTAACCACCAAGGGGCCAGCCCCACACTGCTCACAAGCATGAGTGGAAGAAAGCAATGAAGCCAATGAAGATGGACCCCAATCTCCAGCATGTGGAGGCACAAAGTTTCCAAATGAAGCAAATGGAAACATGCATTTTGGAGCAAGGGGTGTTGAATCATGGGAGGCTCAATTTGTAAGTATCGATCTCAAATTATATTGTGTTTATATGGTTTATTAGGAGGTTTTTTCTTTGTGCTAACCCCTACACAAATTGTGTCATCTTGCAGCTTGATATCGTGGGCAGGTACCCTACTCCTGTCGAGACATCCTACCATGGCCACCATCACAGAGGAGATACATGGAGGCAGTTCTATGATGACGGGTTGATTACTAAGGAGCAGTATATTTAGGCTACTGGAGTGCCCTGCCAGGTATTTAAAAGTAATTAAATAATGTCAATATTGTAAATAAAGATTTGATTTTTCATACATTGATACATGTTGTCCCTTGTTTATAGGGCCCTAGGGCTGGAACAACTATCGATCACATATGGACCAACTCAATACAAAACAATTCAAAGCATGCCACAAACTTTGTTTACTAGTTGGACCACTCTCTACTCTACACAATACTAAACACAACTCTAATGAACAACATCTGAGGGAAAACAACTAAAAACCTTTAGAGAACAACAACCACACATCACGAAACATACAAATGAGAAAACAACACAATGCTCAACAAAGGCATCCAAACTTATAACAATGACAACACATTGGCTACATGCATCGCATTCCTTTTACTACAAACATAAAAAATCCAACAAGATACAATCAAGGAAAAAAAAAAAGGCACCAGGAAAGGCAAAAAAAAAAACTCCTTCCCATGTACTACAGTTACTACATCTCGACAAACGAGGCACTACAAGGTTTAAAAAACCTTCCTAGGCAGGCCTAATGAAGTAACTTCAACTTGTTTTGTAATAATCTTGGCTTGTATATTCATGTAAGTTTATGATTTTGTATCCCCATTTGTAGGGGTTTTACTAATACTACATCTCATCTTATACTATCTTATGTCAGTGTATCTTGTAGCATCCTATTGGATGCACTTTATTTCACTATCATGCAGTTGTCTTTATGGTGTGGTAAAATGGGGCTTAAAGTAGGCCCATTCTATCCCATGAATTTGTATAGCACTAGTGCCTTAAAGTTTTTTTTCATACACAACATTGATTTAAGTATTAGCCATTAATGTATTTAGCTATGCACATGTCGATGTAGGTACCGATACAATCTTTCTAGGCAAAAGCAAAGCCTAGCCATGGACTCGTTTATCCATGCATATATCGATAAAGGTACCCGTTTATCCATGCATATATCAATAAAGGTACCGATGCAATTTTAATAGGTTATCATGAATATACATTCTATTTGTTATCCATAATTATAGCGGTGATATTTCCCATGCAGCTGACTTAGAGATTCTCCATTTCTTCACATTGGAATGTGTCTCAAAAATTGCCAATATTATCTATTGCAGTTGGGGCGCTCTCATGTTGGACTTTCAAAGTTCTTCCACTAATAAAGCGAAAAAGACTTACAAAAACGAAAAAAGAAACCATCCCCATTGAGATTGTTTTCACTAGCTAAAAGCTAACTTAGAAGGCGTTTATTCGAGAAATCACAGCAAGCTGACAGCGGGCTTGTGCCACTACCACAGAAGTTTTTTTCCCACACCTCAGCGAAGGCCTGCATGATGAGATCGTGGTGTTCAAGGGAATTAAGTGCCAAAATTTTTTGCATAAGCTCCTCTAGATCACCAGCCTCGAAGATCTGCATCTGCATAATCATGTCTATAATAGAGTCTCTGATTTCACTATAACGATCGACCTCCAAGGACTTCGACTCGGTTGCCAGGCTATCGCGTTCATACAGTGGCTTTGAATTCTGTAGCTTCAGAGTCTCCAACTTGTTTGGCTCCTGTTGCTGTAAGGTATGGAGTTTCATCAGACTATTTAGCTCCTTTGGATCGTGTAGCTTCCATGAATTCTGTTGCTGCGACGTATTAAGGTGATTCGAATCTAAACTATGGGGCTTCATCAGAGTACGTGGCTGTTTTAAATCCTGTCGCTGCAAAGAATTCGGCTTCATCGAAGTATGTAGCTGCGCAGTAGAACCTTCTAATTGCACAGAATGAAATGGCTTCGTCATCAGAGTATTAAGCTGCTTTGAATTATGCGGTTGCAGCGATTGAGACTTCACCAAAGCATCTCCCCCTCTTCCAATCTCCCTGGGAAGCACGATCATAGCAGGACCCTCCGATATTGGCTGCCCATAAGCTTTGCGATACTTCCTCTTTATTGCCGATGCACCTTCTCTGTTAGTTCTCATCCCACTTGCGGCCACAGCGTGCATGGTATCCCTCCTATAATCGGTGGTCTGGAGACCATCTGTCCCTAGCCCCCATGCTTTTGCCTTCGCTTCCACGTCCACCGAGCTGCAAGAAGCCACATCGCTCTGTCGTGACCAAGGGCTATTGCGTGACCCTGCAACGGTACTGTCACTAGGAGATTCTGCAGATGAGTCTGCCGACAGGGACCTATCTTCCCCATCAGAACTTTCATTAATATAGTTGGCGCCGGTGCTTCGGTTCAAGCTGCCCAGGGCCAAAGCTGTCAGACTCTTACCGACTACCCACAAGCCTGCTTTCTCAGAATCTATGTTGTCGCCTTGCCATCCGTGAATCTTCTCACAGCCCGTTGAAGAGTGTCTCGTATGGCCCCGGTCAATCGAAGTAAAAGAACTATCGTTGCTTGTGACCGATGACTGCTCTTCAGAACGTGAACAAGAGCAAGATTGCGTATGGACAGTAGCATTGCCATAAAAGAACCTGGAACTCAATGAATTCGAACTGGAATTCCCAGGACCAGTTACCTCGTTTTTTCTGTCCGTAGATTCTCCTGGCTCGCTGCTACCCAAACCAGAGACTTTCGATGAGTCCAAGGCTTGTTTAGCCTTTCCGTCCCCGAGATCCAATTTGGACGAAGGAGGACCTGGTGCCGAATGAGAAAAAACTTTGTGCTCCAGGTCATGGCACTCCCTCCTCTTGAACATCAATCTTGTTCGGACTAGTCCTGTCCATTTGTTTTTTGAAGCCGGCAAGCTCTTTTTTTCTTTGCCCACCAGTTTGTCCGTTTCCACATTTCTGACTTCGTACAAGTTTCTAGACCTAAAACTACCAGTAAAAGCTTGTAAGTTCTCCTTCACTTTTCTGAACGAGAAGGTGAAGGGAGCCCTATGGCTGCACCCTAAACTGAACGAATCTACAACGCGAACACGTGGATTCAAAGTTTTGCTGCTATCACAAATTTTAGAGCTCTGTAGTAAGCTCATATGACCTTCAGGTGATTCAAAAAAAACAGATGGACAAATTACAGGCGTCGTCGATAAAATTGGGGACAACAATGGGGAGGCAGGTGCAAAACTTAGCCGCGGCGAGACGAAGTTTTCGATGTCGAGTCCCTTGTACTCTCCACAAGGAAAGGAAAGATCCGTTGCTACATAAGACCTAGAGAGAATCACTGCAGCAGGAAGAGGTGAGCCGCATCGTGAGTAGGACGACTTGATAGGTGTGGCTTTAACATTGATGTACCGAAACGGTCTGGTTGTTCGCTTCTTTCCAAACCCCTTAACTCGAAATTGTGTGATGAGCATGCGAAGCCAGATCTTGACCCGCATGTTGACGTCAGGGATTCGACCTTCTTTAACTGCGATCCGTTGCAAGAGAACTCAAACAGTAATATTCACTGGCCCGTTAAGATCATCACTCATGAGACTTAAGGGGCAAAGGCTTTAGGACATCCCTGGGACACCATTTCTGTTTGAGGCTATGAGCAATTCTACAAGTTACAGGTGCTAAGGAGTGTAGGGAAAGGGAAGTCAAGGGATCAAGGGAAGTAGGACTAGAGAAACCCACCATGAAAAGGATGGGAACTGGCTAAGGAAATATTTAAGCTCGTAAAGGGGGGCGCCATGCAGCATTATATAATGTATTGATAGGGACAGTATGAAACCGGACAGTACAGGCGCTCAGCACAGCTCAACACAGCAACGAAAGGCGTGGATGATGCCGGCAGATGATTCTGCGCGAGGGGAAGAGAGCAACGAGAGAGAAAATCGAAGTGGGACGAAAAAGGACCTGCTTCCTGCCGGCCCCGGCCGGCTCGCCCACTCCTTTGCTAAGCAAAAGGTTGCCAGTTGATCATCTCGTAGGGAAACGTCCTCATAGGGCTGAAATTGGTGGCCAATCGTGGAATGAAATCCGTAATGGTGTTCACACAAAAGCTGCAAAGTATATACAATACCTGAAACAAATATTTTCTCATTTCTGTAGCTGCAAATTTTCAAGCATTTTAATTATATTTAAGCTAAAAAAGCTGCAAATTCTAAAGAAAAACCTTCTAGAATTAATTGAACCCCTAGCTTAGTGATTTAGAGAATGCTTTTTGAACATGGATTTGCATAGTTATTGTGACAATTGGAGAATCTTTGCATTGCCAGATGTAAAGATTCACTACCATTGTTCACATAAATATCGAATAAGCTAAGAATTTGGCGAGAGCTCAGGGGGTTCACCTCCCAAAATTTTAGTGTACCATGTGCATTCAGAAGGAGGCCCTATTTTAATTCCACTTTTGAAAAAATTTAACAGCTTTACAATAACATGAGGCGGTTTTTATTTTAACTTTAGAAAAAAATCCGTTAGTTCATAAGTAAAGAGGGGTTGTTTTATTGAGAAAATTTTGAGTTGAGGGGTTTTTTCAATACCCCTTGAACGCACGTGATACCTAGGATTTCTTACTAGTGCACCCCCCAAGCCGGTGAGCGGCCAGCGGTGTGAGATGGAGGGAGTCTAGAACACTAATTTCCAAATAGAAAGTGTGATTGCAATTCATTCTCTTATGTGGAGGGCCTCGGGGAGGGGCCAAGAACTATTTGCTCTGACATTGTCACATCATTATCATACTACCACTATGTGCCCATTGTCTGACCTCCGACTTGCAATGTCTGATGCACCTCACCATATGTTACTTGAATCTGTTGCTGCTCAACACCACATGGAGCAGCCATTGCTTGTGGTAGGTTAAATGGGCTAGTCACTTTCCTTCTATGAAAGTGGCATGATCAGATGGTGAGATTCATCCTTCACCAACCTCAAATGGTTATGTTAGTAGGTAGAGAAACCTTCAACTTTCCACCTCTTACAAGTTTTTCCTATACTTTTCCTTTTTTCTACGCCAAAAATGCAACTAAAACATAAAAAGTGTTCGATTTTTTTTTAATTACAAAAATAAATATTTTAAGTTAATTTGAAGTTTCATTGTACATAGTATGCTGTTTTTTATTATACATATTTTACAGATTCATCAACCCCCTCCCTATCCATTATGGCACAATTAGGGTCAGTCCATTCTCCTATGATAAACTTCTAGCTATTGGGGAGATGGTTTAGTAGAATTAGGACCCCTTCTTTAGTCTAATAGATTCCCATTTTCGAGCTTTATGATGGATCAATCAGAAGAAAATATTCATGCTTTATTTAAACTCACCTTCATTGCTACCTGACAATATGACTACTCCTATGGTGAAAGGTAGTTTGTTGTTCAAAGGCCTGAAGGTGTTGAAACTTGTTGTATCTCTATTGTAGATCTTCTTTACACTATTGGGAATTTCATGATTAAGGACTTTCTCTGGCAGTCCTATGATCATGTGTGTGTGTGTGTAGCACAACTAGTGATGTGATGTGTCTAGACCATGATACAGGTGATGATGTGATGCAAAGGCCTCCACTTGGGGAGGCTGTGCCTTTGATTTAGGAGTCCCTATGATGTAGGGTTGATTGCCTATGATGTAGGACTTTGGAGATTCCCAAAATCTCTATAGTGTTCTTAGTAAACCATCCAGAAGTCGAATCAAATTGAAATGTTTTCACATTGCAACATATATTAGATCAATGCCCAGGGAGGCCACTATGTAAAAACCCCATATAGCATGTGCAGTCAAGGGGTATTAAAAGAAACCCCTACCTATGGATTTTTACAACCCTTATATTACCCTTATGTAAATTTTGAGATGATTAAAGTATCCCTTATGTGTGAAATTTTTCCCTTTTTGGATTAAAAAACCCCTTATGTATGCAATGTTCTTGTAACTCCATCAAAATATAAAACCCCTTTTCGTTGATCACATGTGCTATATTACAAATTTCTTAGAGGCCCCCTCGGGGATCAATTTTGTTCTCCATTTCTAAACCAATTGAAGCATCACTACAATCTTCATTGTGAGATTGATGCTCATCCTTTCAATCATCCGTAGCCAAGTCTCACACATTTTTGGCATGTAGATCGAGGTCTCGGGGGATGCAGTACTAAGAAAACCTAGGCATCACGTGCATTCAAGGGGTATTTAAGGAACCCTTCGACTTCTTTACTTATGAACTAACAGATTTTTTTCTAAAGTTGAATTAGAAAACCCCTTCTGTTATTGTTAGTCTGTTAAAATTTTCCCAAATTTTTCATTAAAATACCCCTCCTATTGAACGCAGGTGGTATTCTAAAATTTTGTGAGGTGAACCCCCTGAGATCAAGGTCTCCTAAATCAGTATCTAAGAAACCCTATGAGGAGCTTAGACTATCTTCACTTTCCAAAATGCTAGTAGAAGGGATACTAGAAGTGCTAGTTTGCAACCCATCTATTTCTTACTCTTCCATTTTGTTCTCTATTTCCACATCTTGAAATGCATGTCAGTTTCTAGGTGCAAGTTGAATCACAAACCACCACTAGTTGTCCACTCGATCGGGTTGAAAGAGGACCTAAAACCCTCCTTTTAAAAAAATCCATGATATGTCCATACAATTTTGATGAAGTTGAACAGCAAATGCTATTCATACAAGAAATGCTACTTACCCATAGTGCATGGGTACCACAAATTTGTGAGTATGGTCATCCTAGCTTTTTGTTGAGTCAATGGCAAAAAATCCACTTGGATTCTTCCTCACCATAGCCTAAGCACCTCTACAAATGACTTTGAACCATTTTCCATCAAATATAAATACTTGGAATTTCTTAAAGTTCACTTGCAAAATATATTGTATGGTTCCAACATAATCCATTTTGCCTTCGATGAGATTAGGGTTCACCTCCAAACATTTTAATGTACCATGTGCATTCAAAAGTAGAGGTATTTTAATCCAAATTTTAGGAAAATTTTAACAGGATTACAATAACAAGAATTCAAATTTAGAAAAAAATGTGTTAGTTCATAAGGGATGGTTTTATTCGAGGGGTCTTTAAATACCCCTTGCACTCACTACAAGGCATAGGCCATTTTCCGACGGAAATACTGACGCTTTTTACATAAATTTTTTTTTTTTCACGGGTGCAAACGTTGCTATAAGTGTCACTAAAAGCGTCGGAAAAGGAGCGTCGCTATATAGCGACACTGGCAAACGTCGCTATATAGCGACTCTGTTAATCATCGCTATATAGCGACACTGGTAAACGTCGCTATATAGTGACGATTAACAGAAGTAAAAGAAAAGGGTTAGTGGGGCTAAACAGGGCTTCCTTTTAGCCCTGTTTAGCCCCACTAATCCTTTTTTTTTTTTGTAATTACAAAAGAAAGTTTTTTATAACAAAATTTCCCTTGCTTGCAGGGTGATACAAAATTGTTCTTGTGAAATGATGAGTAACAAATGCATATACATGTTGGACATATACAACAGTGTTTGTAACAAAATTACCAAGGGCGATACAAAATTGCTCAAACGAGCGGATATACAAAATGCTACTACCACTACTCATCCGAATCCGAATCATCTTCGTCTTGTTGGCATGTTCCTTGGTCCTCGATACCTGCATCTTCTCCCTCGTCCTCGCCACCTGCGTCCGATCCTTGGCCCTGTTGATCGCTCGCCTCCGATGATGGGACGCTTGAGCTTTGACCCTAAGAGTGAACCATATAAATCGAAAATTAGATTGGAACTTATATTAAAAAGTGAGATTACAAGTAGGAGTAAACTTATACCATGCGAGGAGCCACCTCAGCCCAATCGACTGTCGCTCCCATTGCCTCTTGCTCAATGAACCACGGCTTTGTTCATATCCAAAATGCGCGCCGCGTCTCTGCATCTGTAGGAAGACGACCCATCGCAGCTTGCTGTGGATCCAATTTACGAGAGTTAGAGTTAGCTAAAGTGCATGTAATATGTAAGTAAAACAAATAGAACAATACATTAAATGGGAAGAAGTAGACTTACCACGGTTGCCTCGAACGCATACCGTCCGCTTGCACCAAAGTGCGAAGTACCTACGACGTCCAGCCGTCTCTTCACAGCCCTCCTCTGACCCTCGAACATTTCGGGATGGTCCCTATGTTGCTTCTTGAAGTACTTCCAATCAGCTTTGTCTGCCCAGCTGGGTTTAGCCAACCCCTTTGTAATGGAAGTACGCAAGGTTGATCTACGATGCTTCAGGACCAAACCCATGCGCTCTCGCATATAATCGTCATTAAACTCCACATTTGGCGGATTAGGGTATCTTTGTTTTAACTCATCGATCACCGCCTGCTTCTTTTGGGCATCTTGATACCGCCAATCGGTATTTATGCTGCTCTTGAAGTGATGACTCATCAACCTCCTCATGGTGGCCATCACTGCTTTGCCCTTTTTATCTTCTATTCTCTCTTCGGCAGATGTGATTTGATAGGAGAGATCCCCTGATGAGTAAGGGGGACGGACGGTAGCAGAGTCTGAAGGAGTGGAAGCTCCACGAGCGCTTCCGCACTACTACACACGCATCCTATTGCGATGTTTACGTACTGACGATTAGCGCTCGCTTAGCGTTAATCGTCGGTATAAAAATCGGGTTTCGCAAATCGTCGCTATATAGCGACTTTTAAACGTCGCTATATAGCGACTTTCCTAAAAGTCGCTATATAGCGACACTGAGACAAAATATTATAGCGACGTTTTTACAGAGAGGTTTTTTTTTTTTTTTAGGCTTTAAAAATTAGTTTTTTCCAATGACAAAATTTTTTAAATTTTCATACATGTTTGAGCTCATAAAGAATAAAAAAATGAGAGCATGTACATCAAGCCTTTGAAGCTCATATATTCATGTCCAAGTTTGAGATGAGAAAAATCAAATAAGAGCATTTACATCAACTGTTTCATCTTGAGCCAAGTCTAAGGCGCCAAGCAAGTCTATCTCCAACTCTATACCGAGTTGATCTCCTATATCATCATCGTACTCTAGTATCGTACGTTCACCTAAAAGTATTTGATCATCTTCTTCAATAAAGCTTAAGTGTGGTGATTGATCTTGATGATTGTTGTCTTCCTCGTCAATATCGTGATCTCCATCCTCCTCCCGTGCGATGTCATTATGCGCATCTTCCTCTTGCCTCATATGGTGATCTACATCTTCTTCGCTAGATTCATCAATTGGATCCGGCATTGGTAGTGGCATCTCCATATCCACATCTCGATCTTCAAAAATTTGCTTACTTCGTGGTGCAACTTGGATCACGTACCACCATCTTGGATCAGAACGATCCGGATGAAAAACCACCTATATTGAAGATGGGTGCCAAATGTCGTCAATTATATATATATCAATGGACTTTAAAAACGAAAGCTTCGACTAATTAAATCATTAGTATGCACCTGCTCACAGTGCTCGAGAAGAACAAAAGTATCACTTTCATCGGTCCAATGTTTGGTGGAGTCTATTGCAAAGGGACCGCTACTATCTTTTCTCACTGTCGCATGGGGACCGTTGTAAGTAGTTCTAAACCATTTTACATCAAGAATAAAAATAGTAAATCGTCTAAAATCAATTTCATAGATGTCGTGTATGGTTCCACTGTATGGTTCCACAATAATCCAACTGTGAGGAGAGAAGATTGGTATCCGAAGCACTTGCTCGGCTATCTTGTGTGAAGTTAGCCATGACTCCACAATCATACGTGACTCTCTTTGAATCGATGCGTTCCACGCGAAAATGTCGTCCATATCACCATAATGCACTGTACTTTTTGTACTGTAAAAGAGCATCATTAAAACAATGAAGATGCACCTATTTTATAGCATATATTGCCACAAATAATTACTTAATTACGTCAAGAGATAAGAAACTTACATGCACCATACATCCAGATGATAACTCCCGCTCGCGCTCGTTTATTGTCTCTCCATCACGTTCGGCTTTACGTACAGCCAGTTGTAGCCAATCAAGTGACATGTGAGTAGGGAGAAGAGCCAGATCTCGTGGATATGGTTGTGATCGCCTGTACATTACTCTGAATCTCGTCCTTGCATTTATTCTTTCTGCTTTGGCCACTTCATATCTCTCAATCCACTTCTGCATCTCAGGGCTATTGAGGATACAAGACTTATTGAATTTCTCCATTTGCTCTTCGCTCATCTTTCTTTCAATCCCTTTTCCTTGGGGGACCTCGCCAATGATGCGATCATCATCCTTGTTGTGCCAAGCTTGCGGCATATCAGGATCCGTGGATGCAAGAAACTCTGTGATATATACTAATGACTCTTGCACAAGCCATCCCTCTGCCATGCTTGCTTCTGGTCTTGCTCTTTGTCTTACAAACCCCTTTAAAGTTTTCATAAACCGCTCGAGAAAAAACATCCATCGATTATGAACGGTACCTGCTATAGCCACCTCATCAACTATGTGCACAAGCAAGTGGACTTGAGTTGTCATAATGCTTGAGGGAAAGTGCTTCTCAAGCAAGCATACGGCTTCGATGGATTCCACCCTAGCCTTCTCGATGCTCGATATAGAGATCTCTTTTTGAGATATCCACCTATTTCACATGTCCATGCATATGTAAGATATTTGAGATATCCACCTATCTCACATGTCCATTAAGAAAATACATAATGCGATTTGATAGTAAGCATACCTCACAATACCACAGATCTTGAATATAGCATTTCTAACATCTTCTTGTAAGCACCCTTTTATTGTAATTGGAAGGATGAACTATCAAAGCAACAATGAAATCATGTCAAAAATAGAACATAATAATAATTACGCTAACGCATCACTATTATCGGTACACTAATTCTACTTAGAATACCTGTAAGACCTTGTGCCAATCATGGGACTTGAGGCCACTAAGCTTATTGTCCTTTGAAAATGCTCCTTTCAAGCAACGCATGTACCCTGTCGGTGTTTGAAAAGAGGCAATGTCTGCCTTGATCGCTGCCTCCTCCCTCGTAGAGAGGATCCACGTTGCTTTTGGGAGGACATCTTTTCCTGAAGCATGCACTTGGGGCCACAAACGAGACATCCTATTCATAGCACGCAAGTCTTCTCGCACTCCTCTCGAGTCCTTGGAACCAACCAAGTGTGCCCAAATGGTAGCCCCCACATTCTTGAAGATATGCATGGGATCCAAGAGATGATTGATTTGTAACTGATCCCAATAAGGAAGCTCGTGAAAGATCGATAGCCTCTTCATACCAGGAGGAGGTTTCTCTCCATTCGCCCTCCAAGCTTGAATCCAATCACTTGCTTTCAAATATGATGGTGGTGGATCAACTGACCTCCACGTGCGAGATGGTCGAGCGGAAGGTATCGAGCATGACCTTCATAAACATTTTTCCTCATATGTTTGGAGTAGCGTGCAAGTGATTTCAGAGCGGGTCCACAAACAGGACAAGCATGGTACCCACTTGTAACAAGTCCTGCACGCATGCATGAATATGTTAGTACAAGACATGCGTGCAAAAGAGAGTAAAAAAAGCATAATCCCTCATTGTACATGTAAAGACATAACCACGTACCTGCGCACTCTCCATATCCTGGGTAGTCATGCATGGTCCACATCAAGATACCCCTGACCAAAATATCATTGGTATGCCTAGGAGCTCTGGAAATATCAAAGACCTGCACTCCTCTCCATAATATCTGTAACTCCTCTATCAAAGGTGCCATGTACACGTCCATGTTTTTTGCCTTGTACTTTCCTGGCACAAGTAGTGCAAGCATGAGGTGTCCCTTTTTTATTGTTAGCCATGGTGGGATATTGTAATTCACCACGACTATGGGCCATGTCGACCAAGATGTCGAGCGTAACCCGAAAGGATTCACGCCGTCCATGGCTAGCCCAAGATGTAAGTTGCGTGGCTCTCTCGCAAAGTCCGGCCACTGATTATCTATGTGCTTCCAAGCTGCACAATCTGCGGGAATCCTCAATGTGTGATCAGTGGACCGATGAGATGCATGCCATGTCATCAACTCCGCTATGGATTTGCATCGAAACATGTGTTGTATTCTTGCAATGATGGGAAAGTGTCTTAAGACCTTTACCGGTATCCGCTCACCCTGCAAGTCATCTCTATATCGTTGTTCCCCACACTTTGGACAACTAGCCAAATCTCCATGCTCACAACGAAAGAGAATACAATCATTACGGCAAGCATGGACGGTATCATAATCCATACCCACCATTGTTAGCATCTTTTTCGCTTCATCTCTTGATGCGGGCATTGTATTTGGTGCAGGCAACATCTTCTGGAGCAACCTATGACAAACACACTATCCAAATGATGCTTCTCAAAACAAACAATATCCAAATAATGAGTCAAATTAATGCAAGGGCTAACCTCATTAAGGCCGAGACACTTGTATCCGACCACCCATACTGTACTTGTAGATTCAAGATTGAGAGACAAGCACGTAGTTTAGACATCCTAGCACCCTCGTACAATTGTGTTGATTGCAACTCTTGCATTTTGACCTCAGACTCTGACATCACGTGTACGTGGGATGTAGTGCCCCTAAAAATGGAATCCATCATGTCGACCATACCCTCGTCGTCATCCAGGAGACTATAGTCTTGTTGAAAGTGAGAAGGTATATGTGTACCCTCGTCACCCTCCTCTCATCCTGTCATAAGCTCATTCGTGTAAATATAAGATCTTCTATTTCCTGGTATACAATAAGATTGCGAACTTAAATAGCTTTGACTTACCGATAATCCATCAACATGTGCAACACCAACGGGGGGTACTGGTTCCGGCTCCTCCCCATACATCCGCAAGTGGCGCATGATAATACGACGTTGATGTTGTACTTCTCGCTTCTTGCAATGAGTGCAATGACAGTATAACCTCTCCGTAAGCCACTTCGTGCTCCCGGGCGTTGGCGCATCATCGGATGAGCTTCCACTCGTCCCTTCCATCTACACTTATAAAATCACAACATAAGCATGAAGAGGAGATATTGACAATTATAAGCATAGCATGTTTGACCTTCTCTTGAGGCCATATAAAAAGAATGACGTCGCTATATAGTAAGGATTGAAACAAAAAATCCTATATACTAAGGCTATATAGTAAGAGGAGATATTGACAATTATAAGCATAGCATGTTTGAGCTTCACTTGAGGCCATATAAAAAAAATGAACAGTAAGCGTCGCTATATAGCGATGCTCTGTTCCGTCGCTATATAGCGACGCTGTGGGTTAAAACCCGAAACGCCGACGTTTTGCTTAATCCATTCCTAATCTCTCAAGTAAGCAACCCAAAATCTCCTCCCACCCATTTTCGACGACCTCCCATCTATTCCAAGCAACCTCCCACTCTATTTTCCACTCCTCACCCTTCTCCTACCTCTTGTACTCCCTGTCTCTCCTTTTCCCTCTTTGGTTTCCTGAAAGAAAGTTCTTCAAGAGGTGAGTTTGTTTCAACAATGTAGGTTGTTTGTTTGTTAGCTTTGGTTTTGTGAGTGTTTCTACTTGTATTGCTAAACCTGTAAACTAGTTTTCATGCTTGATTTGAAAGGATTGAAACAAAAAACGAGATTTCAAGAAAGAAAGAAAGAAAACTCACCTCTTCTTTCTGTATTTCTCTTCCTTCTCTTTCTCCTTGTCTCCTCAATCTCCTCCTTTCCTTGTCTCCTCAATCTCCTCTTTCCTTGTCTCCTTTCAAGAAGTTGCTTTTGTAATCTCCTCTTTCCACTAACATCTTATTTGAAAAAATGGGTTGTTTTCTCTCTTTTGTAGGGCCAGTCCGCTACACCGAGCAGGACATACTCTCTCTTTTGTAGGGCCAGTCCACTACACCGAGCGGGACATACTTTTACAGGTAAGTGCTTCCTCTTCTTTCCATTTATTATTTTTGTTATTTGCATTGGCCTGCAGCTAGCGCCTTAAGCGCTAGCTGCAGTGATGGGCATAGGAACCCTCTCTTCCCCTCTCTCTCTTTCCTTCTTCCCCCTTCTCTTTTTCTCCTTTTTCCCCCTTCTCTTTTTTCCCTCTTCTCTTATGCTTATGCTTCTCTCATTCGCATAAGCTCTTTTTCCGCATAAGCTCCAGCATGAGCATGAGCTTATGCTTATGCATAAGCATAAGCATGAGCTCATGCTTATGCTCATACATGAGCATGAGCTTATGCTTAAGTTTCCGCATAAGCTCCTTCTCTTTTTCCGCATAAGCTCCTCTTTCTCTTTTTATGCATAAGCTCCTTCTCTTTTTCCGCATGAGCATAAGCATGAGCTTATGCTTATGCTCATGCATGAGCATAAGCATAAGCATAAGCTCATGCTTATGCTCATGCATGAGCATGAGCTTATGCTTAAGTTTCCGCATGAGCTTATGCTTATGCGTGAGCTTATGCGGAAATAGAGAATGAGAGATGCTTATGAGCTCATGCATAAGCATGAGCTTATGCGGAAACATGAGCATAAGCTCATGCTCATGCATGAGCATAAGCATGAGCTTATGCTTATGCTTATGCATAGCATAAGCATAAGCTCATGCTTATGCTCATGCGGAAAAAGAGAAGGAGCTTATGCATAAAAAGAGAAAGAGGAGCTTATGCGGAAAAAGAGAAGGAGCTTATGCGGAGCTTATGCTTAAGCATAAGCATAAGCATAAGCATGAGCATGAGCTTATGCTTAAGTTTCCGCATGAGCTTAAGTTTCCGCATAAGCTCCTTCTCTTTTTCCGCATGGTCTATATGACCAAGATGGCTAGTGGGTTACAAGAAAATGCCAATTGAGCCCAAGCTAAAGGGAGAGCACAGATAGAATTATGTACTACATTTGCCAAAATGTGCTTCCACACAATACCCTTTCCATTGCAAGCGCTAACCTTGCATGAACTGATGGGATAGGGAGGCGACGGGAAGGTATTCCGGATACATGTTGTGGGTGTCCTAGGTCTTAGGTCAACATCGTGGTATGCTGGCAAGAAGAGTAATAGTGGCAATGCCCATGCTCATCTAGCACTAAACAATGAGCTAGCAATGACAATGGTCCATAGAGGCACTACCTATCGAGTATTGTGGTACTCACACACCCAAGAGCTTTGGGTCGTCACTCCATTTTTAAATGGTGATAGTGTGCATGATATGTTGATGTGTCTCCCACAATGTTGCAGGACATATGTGAGATGGGTTAAGACCACACATCCTAGAGAAGAACCTCGCTTTGACTAGAACTCTCCACTCACCAGGTTGCGAGCAAGGTTATTCTATCAACATGGATTGTCCACTGTTGCTACTATTGCCAGTGGTTTGAGAGTAGTTCACGAACAAAGATATGTGCACACCGATCTACAAGCAACCAACTACATGTTGGATTTCACGGGGGATGACAAGTCTGTCCGAGTTGGGATTATTGATAGGGAAGAATCCTCCACTAGACTGAAAGTAGATATCCGCAAGACCCAGATTATGCTCCTCCAAAGGAATCTCCATGGTTAGTGCCGGAATTATATGCCAGTACAACTACACATATAAATCCCAGGGGCGCACTCAGATTGTTTTGCCATTGGTTGGCTATTTAGGGAAATTGCCAACTTTCTCATAGATGCTGCAGAAGCTCTTAGTGACAACTCGATGAAGGGAGACATTGTCGTCAAGCTTTTGATTGATTGCGAAAACTCTCTATGCAAGATTGATCCAAAGGAGAGACCTACCATCGGATCAATTTTGACGAAAATGTATAGTTTCAATGTAAAGAAGGGTGTGGCAATGTGACCCATTGAGGAAATGAAGACATGTTGTTGAACATAAGCTACATCTTTTTTGAGCTTGACCCATATGATCACAATTTTAATTGCCAAATATATAATGTCCTTGTATTGTACACATGAATTTCAAAATTACTATGACATGTATCTTTAAAATAAATGTGACAATTTGCTAGAGTTTTCCTGTTCTATTCGTAAAATTTAATCGATCATGGTCAATCCACAATCAAAATAGTTGGGTAAATTCTTAGATCTTGTAATTTGCATGAGTAAATGCTTCAATAACATGTCGCTCACTCAATTTTGGCATGGTTGCTAGATCTTCACTCATTCTCTCACTCGCCATGACATCCTCATTGCAACGATCAACACAAGCTGCATATGCCTCCTAGGACCCAAATGTGAGGGGAAATCAAGAAATGAAACACATAATGGATGTGGCTAGTGCTACCCTCCTACCAACAAGGAGAGATGAGGCTCACACAATTGTAAACAAAAGCGTCTTTCATGATCCGAACGGTTGGAAGTACGACCGCATAAACACACTGGTCTCAAACGATGACATAGAAGTTGTGTGGGATTGCGGAGATGCCTCACATGGATGGTGGCCCATCACAAACTGTCGCCACCCAGCTATGAGGGAGAATGCATATTATATTCATGCATGATCAAATTAGATAAGCCTCATAGCGGAGCTTTGCCACTCTACTTTGCAAAGATGTTGTATGCAAAGTTTGTGCTAGATGTGCCTGTAGACTTCGCCTCCCAACCCAGAACACGCAACAAAAAGTCATCGCAACCAAGGACAGCCAGTGCTATCCCCGTATTTGCATCACCACTTGCTAACATGGGAATCCCGACTTTAGGTGAGTAAAGTACATGCCATTTTGTTCCATCTGTGCTCATAGTTGTTATGTCATACATAGTGTACTCATTAGCCATGTGTTGCGTTTGTGTAGTTTTTGTGACAAGCTCTGAACTATTTATGAATGTATGTTAAGCCCTCATGACACCATGGGAGATGAAGGTGAGGGGGGTGATGGTGCAGAGGGTCTATAGCCTGTGCTGCAAAGTGCATTGTGGGAACATCTCAAGGGGTGCACTGCTAAGAACCCGTACGTATCACCTCGGGGGGGTCACTATGTATAAACCCTCTATATCACGTGTGTTCAAGGTCTATATATAAAGTCGCTTATCTGTAAAAAATTTCATTAATAAAATGTACCCCTTTTCTACACAAATCTGTAAATTTTTTCCAAAACTATTTTAAATAGTCCCTTATGTATATTTATTTCTGTAAATTTTAGAAATAAAAAAAATCCTTCTGTTGAAATCATGTGATAGGGTTACATATGATGAGTGACCCCCCCGAGTGTATCACGTGCATTCATGGGTTATTAAAAAAACCCCTCAATTAAAATTTTCTCCCTAATAAAACCACCCCTCTTTTCTTATGAACTAACGGATTTTTTCCTAAAATTGAATTAAAAAACCTCTCTTCTTATTGTAACCCTGTTAAAATTTCCTCAAATTTTGAATTAAAATACCCCTCGTTTTGAATGCACGTGGTACACTAAAATGTTTTAAGGTGAACTCCTCAGGGGAAAGATCTCAGGTTTCCAAGCATCATAGTGCGTGATGCTATGTCTAAATATCCACGAGTGATGAGTGAGAATGAGCCGCTTGTTGTTAAAGTGAATCGCCTGAATGCAATGCTCCAATAGACCGGATAGAGGCAAGACCTCGAAAATGCCCACGAGGAGCAATGCCACATCTCCGATGCTGTGTATTCTCAGCAAGCGTGAGATGCACAAGCTACACTCCAACACATTGAAGATGGAGGCCGTGTTCGTAACTTGGATCCTAATTTTGTGGGCTTGGCTGTCAAAAAACCCTCCACCCTTTTGACGCATATTACCTTTGTGGATGATGGGCCTTTATGTCCAATATGCCAAGATCACTTTAACACAATGACTGAATACTATGCACTCTTATGCCACAAGCACCTGGTATGCTTGGCAAATATGTTAAAGGTCAAGAGTGCATGGCCAACCTATAATGCTCCTCAATCCAAGCAATTCTATGACATTCTTGGCATCGGAGCAACATTTTCTGTAGATCCTCTATTGCGAAGACTATAGTTCCCATATAGGTTCTATGACATATATTATAATGACATATACCACTTTTGTTAATGGATTTTGGAGATGATGCAATGAATTATACAATAGCATGTTATATTTTGTATTTTCATTAAATGACTATTGTTTTTGTAAAATAGAACCTTCACTGATGTATTTTAATTGTTGTGATATACGCAATGTTGAGTGATTTTAATGCTTGAGTTTTTACAAATCGATTTTCTTCATAGGTACACCCATTGAAGCATGTTGGTCATCCTACCGTTCTTCTAAACAGTTACTGATGATGCAATTTTTCATGTGGACCTCTAAATTGATGCACCCTCGTAGAAGTGTCAAACGGGATGATTTTTTGGGTCTTTAAATTTTTTGAAAATGGGCATCACTTGTAATTTTTTGGCCACCTGAAATGTAACTATAAATTTTGCAAACTGAGCAGATGTATACTTTGCTCATCTCGGTTGTGGCATAAAATGTATACTTTTCCCAAATTCTACAAGTTAACTCATGTACACTTTGAACTTATATAATATGATGACAAGCTGTTGTCATGTTTGGTGAAATGTAAATCTAGTCTAGTTTCAGTTTGCAAATCATTTGAGAAGCAGCAAGTTCAGCTTCACAAATCAGCCATTTCAATCTTTCACACACACTTTGATGGGATTTAAGCTCCCTGTGCAAAGTTTGCTTGGAAAGATCTATAACTTCATCAATAGCTAGCACACATCACTCAAGCAAACATGATATACAACGTAATGAATTACATATCAAATAAATTGAATTTTGCAACAATTTCATTTTAAATAAGTTGCATTTTAAAAGGATTTCATTTAAAAGAATTACATTTTAAAAGGATTGCATTTTAAAAGAATTGCAACATTTCATTTGATGACAAAAAAGAAGTGTGAATTGCAATGTCTCCTTTGCATTTTGCCTCCAATTGCAACAGCAATTAGACACACTACACACTGACATACATCACAACAATGTCTCTTCTTCTAAGTCGCTAGAATTCGGTTTAGGGTGTGTAAGTATAGGGGCATCAGGCAAGGGACCTGGAAGATCTGTGTGTACCCAGTTTGGCATCTGCACACCCCTTTCACATCGTCCAACACCCTACCATTCGCATAGAGGTAAAAAAACTTCCCTAATATTTCCAATGTCAAGTGGTTCCTTGTGATGGAATACACAAACTTGTAGTTACTCCAGTTTTGTTCAGTAGACGAGTTGCTGCAAGGTTGTGCCAATACCTTCATGGCCAAGTCTTGCAAATGAGGCTTGGATGCTCCACACTCTTCCCACCATCTCCATGGTGGCATATCTTTGGTTAATTCTTTGATTCTTAAATAGGAAAAAATTCCTTCTCTATTTTGAAGAGTTGAGATTTCTTTAGCAACAGAAGCATAGTCTGTCCTATTCTCAAAGAAACCTCCAAGAAGATCATACCATGACTACATAATTTCTACATCTATCTCTATATGATATTCCGACCATTGCAGATCTAATATATGGGCAGCATAGTGCAAAGAGTTGTCTGCTTGATTCCATTATTTTTGCACTGTCTTTTGCAACATGGTCTGACGAGCCATATTGTATCCACCTTCACTTGGCCTTGCATTTTCCTTCAAAACATCCCTCTCAACAGTCCACCAAGCCATATAAGCACTTCCCATGCTTGACCCTTTCACATCCAAACTACGGAATTGCAAACCAAATTGGATTCGTGGCTTCCATTGCAGTAGATACCCTCTTCCAAAATGTTGGATTATTAACCAGCACCTTTAAGTCGATGAATTTGTTACGGGAGCCGCTCGAGCGTGGCTTGGCTATCCACTCCACGACCTGCTGCTTTAACAACCACTCCATCATTATATAGTTTATGCTAAAACATCTCACTTGGCTTCAGAAGCTCCATGAGTAGGTTGGTGATTCCTGAATATAGCTAATAATTGCTCATGGTTAAGAAAGAATAACACGACTTTCTGATCCTAATCCACAACAACTTTGAAGAAGTTTGTCTCATGTGTTTTGTACCAATCCTCCAAGACTAGGTCCAGACAGTGGCACGAGCATGGCGATGCCCAAATACGTCGATAGCTGTGATGCATAATTTTCCCAGCCTTTTGACAATTCTTAGCATTATTAGTAAACAGTTGAATAATATTGTCAGGTTGAATGTTTTTAATACATCTAATTGGCTGTCTGCAATGAATTCTCTTGTCTTGGCCTCACCGCTTGTATCAATCGATTGTCGAAAAGCCTCCCCTTTGAACGTCACAACCATGAAAATAATCAAGGGCCTCTTGATAACATTCTTCCATCCAGCTGATATGATGGAACAAGCCATTTTCTCAATGCCGTTGTAAACCACTTGCTGCATCTCCTCTTTCATCCTATTGTAGTATGCATCCAACATGTTGTTATGGATGGCATCATAACCAGACATTGTGAAACCCGAGCCAGCTTTAACGATAGAGGCCATGGCTTTTTTCCAATGTGGTCTTTGCACCATGCTCAACGGATATCCCGTGTGACAAATAGCTTCAAACACATCTTGTTGCGCCTTCTCAATATGTTATGCTTTGAAGGAAGCTTCCAAGGATTGTTGTTGCACAGATGCATGGGCATTCGAACGAGGCACATTATTGCATTGTCCTCTTTCCATTTGCACATTTGAGGAACTTGCCGACTGTGCAAGGGATCTTGCACCCTCGGGGGGGTCACTCATCATATGTAACCCTATCACGTGAGTTCAATAGAAGGATATTTTTTATTTCTAAAATTTACAGAAATAAATATACATAAGGGACTATTTAAAATAGTTTTGGGAAAAATTTACAGATTTGTATAGAAAATGGGTACATTTTATTAACAAAATCTTTTACAGATAAGGGATTTTAAATATAGGCCTTGAACGCACGTGATATAGAGGGTTTATACATAGTGACCCCCCCGAGCTTGCACCACTACTGTGTGCGGTTGCACTTTGCAAACAACTTTCCATAGTCGTCGATTGCTCAACCGGGTATCCAAGACCCATGGTTCTTTCTTCAATTACAAGTTGAGACTCATGGCATGTGACTATGTCATCCACAATTGTGTCTGCACTTGTGGATATTTGACCACCCAAAATGGCTACCACCCTTTCCACTCCTACACTTTCCGATTTGTCTTTGAGGATCACCTAGGAAATGTTTGTGCATCCAAGTACCTGAACCCGTGTACTCTTTCTTGCATATGTTACATCTCCACTTTCAGGTAGTTAGGAGCGTAACATAACCACACGCTTTTGCAGGGTTTTGGCCTCATTTCTGTGGAGCCATGTTCACATCTGTATGCACATACTCATTGATCAGTAATGTGCAAAAGTTTCAGAAGAGAAAATTTCTATCTTGACATGTATCAAAAATATTTGTAATGTGTTGATCAAATTTATTGACAATAAGTCTTGCATGGAACAATCATTTCACTCAGTCTTATTCTGCCAATGCTCAGTAAGTGTGGTAGACCTCGAGATGGAGCAACCATTCGATCATCTTGCCTCCTCTCAACATAGTCGAATGGTTATAGACATGGTAATCTGCCTATGGACGTAGGTGTGGGATGGCAAATTGCCTTTTCTCACATCCGTCTCTTTCTCGAGTAAGCATCTATCTACACTATGATCTTTTGCGACATCATGCTCTATACGAGAAAGTCGGTATTTTACACATGGTACTACATTAGCTACTCGGGGGGTGCACCACTATGAAGCCCTAAATATCACGTGCATTCAAGGGGTATTAAAAAAACCCCTCAACTAAAATGTTTCCCCTAATAAAATTGCCCCTATTCAACTAAAATGTTTACTGCAATAAATTTGCCCCTATTTACTTGTAAACTAATGGATTTTTTTCTAAATTTTAATTAGAAAACCCCTCCTTTTATTGTAATCTTGTTCAAAATTTCCCAAAGACACAATTAAAATATCCCTCCTTTTGAAGGCACGTGGTACACTAAAATTTTGTTAGGTTAACCCCCTGAGAGTAGCTAGCACTACTTACATGCACATGGCAGTTGTCTCTCACACCCTCTACTTTCCAATCGCAACCATATGATACAACTTTTCGAAAGATTTAAAAGCAATTGTTCACGCTACAAGTAGTCTTAAATATCTGGACTCAAACAAAATACGTAAGGAACTAGCAATTGATTGATTTACAATACCCATGGTCCAAATCAATGTCAAATTCCATTGGAATTGTTCCACATATTAAACGTTCACTCATTTATATCTTTAGCTTGTACACGAACTACTCTAATGTCTACATGGTTAATGCCTTATAGGATGCTAGCAACGGATTTGACACTTGGTCCATCAGTGCATTTCTTTATTAGTTTTTCTTCATCGCCAATAAAATGTTTTCTTATCCTCAAGGTAGAGCTTGTGAGACTTAGTTCCAAAAGTTGCACATCCACTTCTGACAACCTAACATTCACAACAACACAAAGCAACTATAGACGCGCTTGGTAGACGCGCAAAATAGCGGGCGCGTCTATAGGCGTTGCTTTAGTAGAGGAATTACGGGCGCGTCTAAATGCGCGTCTAAAAGCTCGTCTATTTGCACGTAAATTACCGCGTCTACGTGCACGTCTGACCTCAAAAAATACGGGCCCGTCTAACATCCCGTTTATTGGCGCGTCTATTTGCGCGTGTATTTGCGCGTTTATTTGCGCGTTTACACTGAGAATCAGACACGCATTTAGACGCATAAATAGATGCAAACCAGAGAACACAGAAAGTGAGATTTTGGTGTGCATCATTGCTTTCCAAACATTGCCCATGATTACCAAAGCATATAATTTTTTGCAAGCCCACATATACAAGAATTAAGTGAGATGAGGAGAATGAGACAATATGTAAAATAGTTTTGCCAATATCAATTATGGGGCTACGGTTCAATCTCATCCTCAATGAGATCAACCCTTGCCAAACTATCTACTTCAAAATCCAAACAAGTGTTTAGATCTACAAATACATTCAACCCACTACTACTTGTGCCACTCATGTGCTCATCGAAATCAGCATCTCGAATGGTAGGCTCGTCCTCACAGGTAATGGCCTCAATATCTGTATCTCCTATCTCATGATCATCCTCCTCTCTTGTATCACGGTCATCATCACGTCCATGGCCATGATCATCCTCCATACGCTCCATATTAGTAAATGTACTATACATCACTTTGGAACGTCGTATAATAGGTATGACATGCCACCATCTATTATTATCCACCATTGGTTGATAGACAACCTAATTCAAACACAAATACAATCATGTTACTTTTCTTGCATCAAATATTTAAAAGCGAGTATTTTTATATGTGTGCACAGTACCTGTTCACATTGTTGCAGTAGTACTAGTGTGTCCTTCCTACTTTGCCAAAACTTTGTGGAGTCAATAGTTACAAAGCCACTTGCATGGTGTTTGATTGTTGCATTAGGGCCTCTTTCCACCACGTCCTTAAACCACTTTACATCCAAAACATACACAAAGAAGCGTCGAAAGTCAAGCATAATAATATCTTGGATTATGCCACAATAATCATCCATGGCTCCATTGGCTCCCTCAAAGCTAGCAATGACGCCGCAATCTTGTGTGTTTCTCTTATCATCAATCCGTTGTGTTCGAAAATGCTTGCCCTCACACCATATAGCATTAAACATAGTGCACTACACCAAGAAAAAATCAATTAAATAAGCAATCTAAATTATTGAAAGCTCCTAACTTATGCATAACATTCTATATATCGACCTTGCTCATGCATCCCCTAGCATACTCCCATTCTTCCAAAGTATCTCTAGCTCATCAATCAAAGGCTCCAAATAAACATCAGGGTTTTTGACTTTATGTTTCCCTGGAATTAGAAGGGACAGCATGACATGTCCTTTCTTAATAGCCATAGAGGGTGGAAGATTGTAATTCACCAATACCACTGGCCATACACTATAAGACGTGCTTTTGAGACCAAATGGGTTCACACCATCCATACCCAATCCAAGTCTCAAGCTCCTAGGTTCTTCCTTGAAGCTTGGCCATGTGTCTTCAATATGCTTCCACGCAGGAGAGTCCGCGGGAGTTCTCCACTTGCCATCGGTTGATCGATGGGAGGAATGCCATGACATGAGCTCTGCAATAGATTTGCACTTGAACATATGTTGGATGCGAGGGATTATGGGAAAATGTCGCAATACCTTACGAGGCACGTCCAAGGTTTTGAGATCTGCTCTATATCTTGCCTCTCCATAAGTAGGACACTCTCTTCCATCCTTATGTAGTCCACGAAACAAAACACAATCGTTGACACATGCATGGATGCGCTTGTAATCTAATCCTCCAAGAGAGGTCACATGTTGCCTTGCCATATCTCTTGAGGTCGGTAGTTTATTCTCCCTTGGAAGCATTTTACACAATAGCCTGCATGTGAAGACCATAAATGAGGAAAAGCATTCGAGTAATTGACCCACTAGCATAATTCACCATGTTTGCAAAATCGACTTTAAAGCTTACTTGAGTAATGCATTCAAACTTGCATTGCTCCATCCATAGATGGTTTGCAAGTTTAGTAACTCAAGGGAGGCACGTAAAACAGAGAATGTGCACCCCTCAAACAGTGGAGTCGATGCTACGGTAAAAAGATCATCCTGCTCCATGCTATTATCCCTCCCTTGATGGACATATAAATCCCACACCATATCATCAAACACCTCCTCCTCCACGGCTTCATGAGGTAATGGCGGAGGGTTACTATCACCATCACTCCATGCATCCGTAACGGTCCCTCCTGAAGATCCCACCTCATATCGCCGATGCTTCGCCTCCTCACGACGGGCATAGGGTAACATATGCAGGTGTGGCACTGCATCATGTATCAAATTAAAACGAGATCATAACTCAAACATATGAACACCCATAGGTATCTCAATCAACCTTAACTTACAAACCCTTACCCTGTTTACGGTCACATCCCATTCTCCATACTTTGAGATATGATTGAGTGTAATCTTGCGTGCACGATACATGTTTCCTCAACATCGATCACACAGACATTTTATTTTTTGCTCCAACCACATTTCACGATGGTGGATACGGAGGGATTCATCCTCACTGGAGCTACTTGTTGAAGATGGAGACATCCTACAAACAAACAACCCACCAAATTTGCTCTTCTTCAAATGTTTAATTTAAACTCTGTGTTGCGTCTATCGCCGTGTCTATAGTCGCGGCTAAAATCGCGTCTAACGGCGCGTCTAAATGCGTGTCTACTCTGTGTATTTAGACGCGACTATAGACGCGTTATTAGATGCGACTATAGATGCGGCTTTTAAACCTGCTTTTCCACGCCGCTCGCTTTGCTTTTCTTCACATTACTTATGCTTCGCGCGGCTTGCTTCCTTCTTTATTAGCAAATCCATAGTTTCGAAGCTTAAGAGGGAGGCTTCCATACTTACTTCCAAGCTTACACTCAAGAGAAAGGCACCCACACTTACTTCTAAGCTTAAAGGAGAGGAGGACGAACAAGGAGAAGAAGCAACTTTGAAAAAGAAAGAAGAACCTTCCATACCTCTATCCAAGTAAGTCTTTTTGCAGTTGATCTTGTTTGGAAGTTTGCTCTCTCCAGTTTTGTACTTTCTCGTATCCAAGAAGCACATGATCTGGGTATCAGTGTCACGTTTTTGTGTCAGGTGCAATGTCCTTTTCTACTTTTTAGAAATCTCGTCTGTCGGAGCGCGTCTATAGGCGCGTCTAAAAGCGCGTCTAACCGCGCGTCTGGCTTATTGCAGACACAGACAGACGCGTCTATAGACGCTCTGTTAGATGCCTTGTTAGACGCTCTGTTAGACGCTTTGTTAGACGAGTTGTTAAATGCTCTGTTAGACGCGTCTATAGACGCGCTCTGACAGTAAGCCTCTCTTTTCTTTCCCTTTCTTCTCAGCTCATCAGTAATAGATTTTTTTCCTTTTTTCCAGTTCAACATGTGGCCAGGAAGCGCTCCTAGCTCACCTGATCCTCGGGAATCTATTTGGAAGGACTTATATAACCTTTTAGGGCACTCTCCTAGTCCTGCGGAGTTATACGGGTATATGACGGGTACTCTAAACACTTCCCAGGAGGCGGCACTACAGACTCCAAGCCACCCCACACCGCCTGAGATCACCCCAGCGGAGTCAGCACAGCCGTCTTATGCCTCTTCTTATGCCCCTTCCCCCGTACCGTCTTATGCCCCTTCCCCCATGCCGTCTTATGTCCCTTCTGCCATCCCGTCTTATGCCCCTTCCCCCATGCCGTCTTATGTCCCTTCTGCCATCCCGTCTTATGCCCCTTCCCCCATGCCGTTAGGAGGTCCTTCTGTCTCGGCGAGCCGTCGATGTACTCCTGTGCCGTCGAGACTCGGTTCTCTAGCTACGAGTGGTCAGCGTAGTCCCGTGCAGTCCCCAGCTACGAGTGGCCAGCATACGAGCTCGACACGACAGGGTAGCAGGCGTAGTACCAGGGAGGTCCTTCTGTCTCGGCGAGCCGTCGACGTACTCCTGTGCCGTCGAGACTCGGTTCTCTAGCTACGAGTGGTCAGCGTAGTCCCGTGCAGTCCCCAGCTACGAGTGGCCAGCGTACGAGCTCGACATGACAGGGTAGCAGGCGTAGTACCAGGGAGAGCAGTGGGAGATGCATGGCACAGTGCTTTGGGCCATGTGGCGGTGGGGAGGATGATGATTCAGATGATTTAGACGTGCCTTTGGGTGATGGTACGATTTATTATGACATCACTCAGACAGGAGGCATCTTGATGGATGCGCGGGGGAAGGACATCATGGCCTTCATGTGCTCTGTAATTGCTAACAATTACAGAGATTGCTTTATCCACTACAAAGACCACCCAAAGAGGTTGGCTGATGAGACCCTCGCTACTGTTCGCTCTAGGTATCCTAACCCCCCCAATCGCCAGTTCACAGATAAATGGGGGAAGTCAAAGATTGTTACGATACTTAGCAATAAAAGATCTTCACTTAAGAGGCAGGCACTAGCGGAGCTTGCCAGGCTTGAGGCAGGTCAACCACCAAGGGGCCCGCCCCACACCGCTCACAAGCGTGAGTGGAAGAAGGCAATGAAGTCAACGAGGGAGGACCCCAGTCTGCAGCACGTGGAGGCACGGAGGATCCAGATGGAGGAATATGGAAGCGTGCATTTTGGAGCAGGGGGTGTTGAATCATGGGAGGCCCAATTTGTAAGTATCCATCTCAAATTATATTGCTTATGTAGTTTATTAGGAGGTTGGTTGTTTCTTTGTACTAATCGCTCCGCAAAGTGTGTCGCAGTCATGCAGCTTGAGATCGTGGGCAGATACCCTACTCCAGTGGAGACAGCCTACCACCGCCACCATCGCAGAGGAGATACATGGAGGCACTTCTATGATGACGGGTTGATTACTGAGGAGCAGTATACCCGAGCTACTAGAGCGGCCCCCCAGGTATTTGAAAGTAATTAAATAATGCCAAAATTATAAGTAAAGATTTGATTTTTCATACATTGATATATGTTGTCCCTTGTTTACAGACCCGTGCACAAGACGATGAGGAAGAGGAGGAAGGAGGCGCAGGGAGCGCAGAAGGGAGCGTGGAAGGGAGCGAGGACCTACAGAACATAGATTAGGCGTATAAGTAGTGCTAGCTACTCTTTTTTGTACTTAAAGCCACTGGCTTGGCTTTGTGCCTCTTGTATATACACTCCTCTTATTTTTTGTACTTGAAGCCACATGACATGGCTTAGCTTCGTGCTATATGTATATACAAGCACTTTTTGAGCTTTCAATTTTACTGCGTTTTGGAGTTGTAATGTTTTATTTGGAATTGTAATTAAAATGCGGTTGGCTATAAGAATTGAATTACACAATGTGGATATGGGATTCTTGTAACTATATAGCATACACAACATACACAGTATTCTGTAAAATTAAAAAAATAAATAAATAAAGCGCATCTATCAGTGTTTAAAAACGCGTTTATATGCGTGTCTGTCTATTTGACTTGTGTCTATATATGCGTCTATAAACGCGTTTATAAGCGCGTCTATTTATGCGTCTAATTGCGCGTCTATACGCGCGTGTGTCTGATATATAGACGTGCAATTAGACGCGGGTCTCCAGACACGAAAATAGACGCGCAAATAGACGCGCCCGTAAGTTTTTTATTTAGTTCATGAAACGCGTCTGTGTGCGCGTCTATGTGTGCTTTGTCTTGTTGTGATTGTAACAAAATCCTATAGTTTCACAACACTTTGCCCTCTTCCATGAGTCTCGTTTTGTGGTTGATGTTGGCCTACCATATATTCTCTGTCCGCCATGATTGTTGTCCATGTAAAAGAGATAAACTATCTCAGATCATTAATATGTTTCCAGCAATTCAAGACAATGTCACTAACATGTCATCAAAAAACAATGTAAGTTTGCTAGACTTCAAGCGAGAGCAACCATCCGAGGTTATAGACGTGGTAATTTGCCTATGGAAATAGGCTTGGGATGGCAAGTTGCCTTTTCCCACGTCCTCCTCTTTCTTGAGTAAGCATCTATATGCACTATGATAATTCGCAACATCATGCTCTGTAGACGAATCTCGGTATTTCACACACACTAGTGCAGTAGCCAGCAATACCTACATGTGCACTTATTAATACTCTTTGTTTGAATCTACGAAGTAAAGGACACCTACCTGGGTTAGACATACCTAGCATGAGTCTAGACATACATATCATACCTACATAAGTTCAACTAACTATTCTGAAAAGATGGTATTACAATGTACACATAAATGCATGGTATAGTATGCCACAAATTTCATCTTACAAGTAAGCACACAAGTATAGTCTGTAACATTCTCTAGCGTGCAATTTGCGGGTTGATACAAGCTAGTAATTGCGAGCTACACAACCAGCTAGACTTTCAATGGATTGTGATCAGCTGGCAAATGCGAGCCACAATTGATGAAAGGCAAGTATTTTATTTTTCCTAATAAGTACATATAAACTATAATATATGATTTAATATTTCACACCCATGTGTGAGTAGTTACCGGCTGGCATATGCGGACTCCCGATACTTGCTTTCAAAACCATTTATATTTTTTACTAATTTTTTGTAACCTATATAGCTAATAACTACTAAACATGTAATTTCTTTACAAGTTTATAAATATAAGGTTTCACTAAATTTTAAAAGCTAATTGGCTGATGCTTACAAAAGCAACTTTCTTTTTTATTTTTTCATGAAAATAACTTCAAATATATTTTTAAAAATACTATTCTTTACAAAAATAATCCTTTCAAATCACAAACGATAAACCATAAACAAAGAACTTTGCATTTATCCATTTTGCATCCTAGTGTGGGTAGATATCAGCTGGCCTGAGCGAGCCCACCACCGACACTGGACACTTTTTAAAGGCGATACAAAAACTTACAAATTAGTTTAGAAGCTTTCTTCATCCCTTTTTGCATTTCCCTTTTTGTTTTTTTCGAGACTTGAAGCTTGGGAATGCAAATAGTACGAGGTGGGTGCACATTATATATAAGAAATTGTACCACACGGTATGTCTACAATACCGTGCGGTATGTGTAGCAAACCCGCCCGATAGTTGAAATGTATCGTGTGGTATATCTATCACTGCATGGTATAGATAATTACGATGTGGTATACCTATCTTCTTACCACACTTTATGTAGTTTTACTGTGTGGTAATGGGCTACAGCTGGTCTTGGTAAAAAAATATGGTGAGGCCTGTTTAAATTGCTCCAAGGGATACAAAAAATGTTTAAAACATTTTAATTTGCTAGTTTAGAACGCCCGTTTTATTTCCCTCCCAAATCTGTGATCAGGGTAGGGTCGTGGGCGTACTCCCCTTTTCACACAACAAAAATCTACGTGATTCCAAAAGTTGACCTCGTGCCCATCATAAGAGACTTCTTAGCCAGGCAACTTTGGTTGCCCAAGCAATCAAATTCTTTTTTTAAAGGTTCTTGCTTGGGCATTGTGTAAAGCCTCTGCCCCCATTAAAGACTGGTAGGACATTTTTTGGCTGCCCATAAGTTGGAGCTCCTTTGGGGCATCCTTTGGCGGTGTGTAACCACCCTAAGTTTTTTTGAAATGTTGGATCATAATGCTCTCTTAGATCTTAGAGCTCGTTCATGCGCGTGGCTTGGTTTGGAGACCAAAATTTGGAGTGTGTAATTGAAAGGTTTGCCTAGAGCAAATTTGAGATCTTGGTTGCAAGCCATAACAAGAGGCACAACGTGCTGGGCGCACTGCCCTTAAATATGAGAAGTTGTCAGCAAAAGTAGCAAATTCTAGTATAGATGCTCTGGAGCAATGTGCATACCCCATCTTTGCCAACTCAAAGTTGCACACCAGTACATTGCTCGCTCTGTCCAACAAGACATTGGGGGCTTCAACTTTGCGGTCAACTAGGTACGATCTTGAGGTCATGCTCATGCAAATAGAGCAATCCTCGAGTAGAGCTCATTGGATGCACTTGAGTGCACGAAAATCCAAAAGGGGATGATGTGAGAACACGAATTCAAATATAGGAAGTCCACTTAAGACGAGAACCTGGCTCGTTGCTATAGGTTGCGGGGCGGCGCTAAAAAAAGCGTTCTCCTT
The DNA here is from genome assembly GCF_047967505.1 of Dipteris shenzhenensis. Lineage (NCBI taxonomy): Eukaryota > Viridiplantae > Streptophyta > Polypodiopsida > Gleicheniales > Dipteridaceae > Dipteris > Dipteris shenzhenensis. Next base: position 42,697,172 of record NC_141598.1, on the reverse strand, counting down.
CTAAGTAGGGGCTCATGAAAAAACACAATAGCTTTGGACTGTTTCCAAGCATTCTCCGGGATTGACACGTCATACGCGTAGTTTCGCAAGCTCCGAAAATTGAACTAAAGCGGATGTGCAACGTGGTTTTTGACGGGCAAATATGGTTTGAAACCAGGTTTCAAACCAAGCCCTACACGTGAACAACAGCTCTTAACGAGTTACTCTTGTATACCATTGGCGATTTTGATGCTGCTGGGCATCTGCTCAATTGGGCAACATTTAGACTTTCCTTGCCGGATTTTGTGTTCCATTTCACGTGCGTTGCTTGCCACGCCGGATTTTGGTGATTGATGAAGATCTGTAGGAAATTGAGAGCTTACGCTTTGCTTGCCGCGTTTAACAAACCATTTCACGTGTGCTCAATAGTGAATCGAGGAATTCTGCTGTACAATAGGAAATGCATGGATTAAATACGTCTTGTGGAACGAGAATCAACTCCCTCTTTGCCAAAGAAGACTAGAAAGTCAACCAATGGACGGCAGCGAACAGCCGGCGAGTATGGCGACCTCGAAAGAACTGTGGTACGTTTTGGTGGAATGGGTTGACATTGGACAAATCAACCTCGGCCTGCAGGCCCTGGCAGTGCCCGCGGCTGATCTTATGTCTATACACTGCCGACAAGCCAATTTTCGCCATCCAATGGCAGTTTAAACCAGTCTTCCAGAGCGATCTTTACTCCATACCACATGTAGAGATGAATTGTGCATGTCACAAAAGCACCAGACACCATCGAAACGACGTTGCTGAACCTAATGGTGCTACATGTATCTTGCCTGCGTATGAGATCGAGTCAACGCGCCCGATTATATGCAACAATGCTCCTCAAAATCTGCAACTTCATGCAACCCTCCTCAAAATTCGTTGCCCGAAGGCTACAACCATGCCTTGGATATTCCTACTAATAAAATTTCTCTTCCCCATGCCACCTTCCATTTGTGGCCTTCGGCCCTCGTTAACTTTGTTTCTGGTCTTCATCCCGCCTCCGAAACTACCTTGAGGTCCACCATCCAGGACATACTCGTAACGTCGATACGCAGCTAAGCGAGAGCTAGTCGAACGTTTATGTTCAGCGCCTGGGTTATGCTTTCTTGACTGCCGACTGATCCACGTCCTTTGGGTCCTTTCTGTCGAATTGGGACGTTGGGAGACTGATTTCGAGTACGGCGAACAAAACACTGCGGCTCGATGGGGGGAGGGAGACCACGAATGTTTTGGGTGTGGCAGCGATGGGTCTTAATGGCTATTATCATATTTCTGAGTGCTTGCGGGTCTTTACGGACAGCTCATGGCGACACATACCTAGATGACGGTTAGTTTCCGACCAGGAGCTCAATATAACTGAGAGAATACAAACAGGAACATGCAAAGCAATTTAAGGTGGATGACGGCCAGATTCTTCACGTTGGAAGGGGCAAATACGTGAAGTCGTTATCGAAGCGAGGGGTCTCCATCGAGTGACGTTTAGATTAGCGTACGTGGGTCAAGCAGGCAACCAGCGCTTACATGGAGTGGAATGAAGAGGAAATACCGAGTCGCACAAATTTGCATTGTCGTTTTTGCCTCGTAGCGAGAAGTTATTAGTCATAAGTTCTGTTCGGCAAGGGATGTAAACTCTTGCGGGTTGGTTTTCAAGTGCAGTGGACGCTATGCAAGCGTTACAGCAGGCGTGGGGAGCAGCGAGGATAGTTGGGTGGAATGGAGTTGATCCCTGCGGAAAGCAACCGTGGCTGGGAGTTACCTGTGATGGCGCGACTACTGTTCCTCAGAGAATTGTTTCCCTGTGAGTGTTTTGCAATTGATTGTGGATTCGACATGTTGTATGCTCGATTCCTGTGACAAATGCGAAATGCACCATTTGTTTCTTGCAGAGCCGTTACTGGCCTCGGAATAACTGGAAATATTCCGCCAGATATAGGCTTGCTGACAGCGCTAACGAGTTTGTAAGCCTCTCTGGCGTAATCTGTCTTTGAGGGTACCGTTACAATTTGATTTGAATTATGCTTGTAGGCTCCTCTGGTTTGATTATGATGGTTTTGAACTTGCAGAGACTTGTCATTCAACAATTTGACAGGATCGATTCCGAGTTCGCTCGCACAGCTCACCAATCTTACGTCTCTGTGAGTGCTTCACACTCATGTAACGTTTCCTTACTGATCCCACATTGAACTCCCCGTGTCACCTCTTATATTTTCCGCCCCTATAGAATTGATCTGTATATCGGCTGGAATCCATGCTCTCTGCTCTTCTCTACATTGATTGCAATCTATTCAGCGTAATTTTGTTCTGTGTTTGCATTCAGGGTTCTCCAATCCAACTTCTTCACGGGAACCATACCCCCGGAGTTGGGGCAGCTTTCTAAGCTTAAGTTTTTGTGAGGACTCATGATCTCAGCCCTTGCTCAAGAAGACATTGATTGTTAAGTAAAGCTATCTGACCATGGAGCTGTGCACGGGTTCTTTCTTCGCAGGTTATTGAACGGTAATTTCCTCAGCGGGTCGATTCCTCATGAAATGGGTTTGCTAAAGAATTTAAACTGGTTGGATCTTGCGTTCAATCAGTTGGATGGCCCGCTTCCTTTCTCGTCAGATGGACAAAACACAATGAATGCGGGACTGAATAATCTGACAACTACAAAACATTTGTAAGTTGATGAAGCTAAGCCAATGCCTTGCCGACATTACTACATAACAATCGACCAATCTATTTTGCTTCTCTAGTCTCTAGACTTTAAACATGCGTGAAAGACTGACTTTTGTACTGCATTCCAGCCATCTGAACAACAACAAGTTTACCGGATCCATTCCAGGAGCTATCTGCCATCCCAACATGACTCTGATTCACTTGTCAGTTCTTCATCTCTAGAATTCTCATAATGTGTCCTGGGAATATGGTTCTAATGTATTTAGAGAACAATCTTGTTCTGACTGGTACAATCGTCAGCATATCTCACCTACTAATCCTCCTCTCTCGTCGTGCTGGAAGACTATTAGACACGAATGAGCTCTCTGGTATGATTCCACAAGAGATTGGACAATGCAAAGAGCTCTTAATCGTGTGAGTCTCTCTCTCTCTCTCTCTCTCTCTCGGAAACAAAATACTATCAGCCGAAAATGCTTTTGGACGCTCCTTGCTTATTATTTGCTGTAACGTCTTCCGCAGTTAAGATTGCAGTGTAAGTCTCTGTCCACAAGCGGGCGCACACACTCTTGGAGAGAGAGAGAGAGAGAGAGAGAGAGAGAGAGAGAATGTCGCATGTGTGTAGGGTGAGAGAGAGAGAGAGAGAGAGACAGTATGTCGCATGTGTGTAGGGTGTATGTGCTGATGAAATTTATACCCTGAACCAGGAAGCTTGATAATAATCATCTTCGAGGTCCGATTCCAAGTAGCTTTAACGGACTTAAGCACCTTAATGCACTGTAAGTATTTGGTAAGCGTTGAGGATCTTCCTTTGACTAGATGGAAGGTCCTTGAATTTGTGTTTTAAATAAGTGCTTGAATAATGCAGGCAATTGAGTGGGAATGAGCTCACAGGTGCCCTGCCAAATTTATTAGCTCTCAACAACCTTCAAATCTTGTAAGTTCCTCTACCATGTCGGGGAGTCTGGACTTGATGATGGTCCTGCAAGTCTCTGTTTGTTCTCATGCTTCATGCCAAGTGTAACAGGGGACTGAGCAACAACCTCCTTGATGATGCTGTTTTTCCCTCTTGGTTGACAACACTCCCAAGATTGACCAGTTTGTAAGTTTCTGTCCAGAACAGTTTGGGATTCATGTCAGACTGATTTGCTCTTACCCTTAGCATGTAAACTTTTATGTGCATTTGTTAATGTATGTAGGGACATGCAGGGTATTCACTTATTGGGACAGTTACCAACAAGCTTTTTTGCTCTTCCAAGTCTAACAGCAGTGTGAGTTGATTTATGGCAGGATGGAAAGTCCATAAATGTTTTTAAAGCTTCACGACTCTTCTTTGGCAACAACCCCATGCTTAGTGCCTGAATTCGTATGTTGCAGAAGACTTGACAATAACTCTATTAATGGCACTCTAGATCTCAGTATGGCCACCTCTCAACTGCTACTTGTCTCTTTGGAGGGCAATTCCATTGCATCCCTTGATCAGGGAGCTTACAATCATGAACTTTTGTATGTCTGTCCTCTCTCTTGTATACAATGAGATTTTGGTATGAAAAATCATGTGAATGGGTAGCCATTCTTATGTGTGTGTTTTATAAATTTATCTTCTTGAGGATAAGGAGACTAAGGTTTAGCCTCTTAACATGCAGGCTCCAGGGCAACCCTGTCTGTCAGGGCAGCACCAATCTTTCTCCGAAAATATGCTCCAAGGTTGCATCCACGCCATACACTTCCCTGAACAGGGAGAACTGCTCCATTTCTTGTCCCTCAATATTCTCTGTAAATCCTCTGGATTGCTCCTGTGCAATTCCTTACAGCGGGCTCTTCATCTTTCGAGCACCTTCGTTTACGACCCTTAGCAATATTTCCTTGTTAACCTTAGTATTTGAACCGTTTCTTGCGAGCCAGCTTAACATCAGTCAAAAGCAAATAGAGATACCCTCTGCTGAGTTCAACGCTCAAAAGCAATTGCTTATTAAAGTGCTTCTTTTCCCACATGGCTCTCTTCGTTGGACTCGTGATAGTGTTGACAGAATCTCAACAGAGATAGCAAATATGATGCATGTGCCACAATTAGGACCATCCATGTTTAAGCAGGACCCCTATTCTTATGACGGTGAGACCTCTCTCTCTCTCTCTCTCTCTCTCTCTCCCTCTCTCTTCTGCCTTTATTCATTCTATCTCTTCACGAAATCCATAAGCTTGGTCTTTTTTGCACGGAATGTGAAAACATTGCTTCACGATATATGCCTGCTTTGGTTTTCTTGCAGTGGGGGTCAGTACCTCTGGCGCTGGTTTAAGCACCGGTGAAAAGATAGGGATTGCAGTGGGGGCATTAATTCTCATGTTGGTGGTTCTTCTGTTGTGCTTCTTTGCAATACGGCAGAAGCTCCGGGCAGATAAAGCAGTAGAGCTTAGCAGGCCCTTCGGTAATGTGAAATCTATAAGGCTCGTTTCTTTTAAAGTGGATTGTCAGAAAGGGTATCTACTATGATTTTGTCTCCAAATGTCTGTGCTGCCATGCTCTCTTATAAATAGCAGAGTTGTTCTGCTTTCAATCATATTAGTTTGGGGCAAACTGTGCAAGCAAGTATTCACAAATGTAGCAAATAACCTCTTGCACTTACGTTCTTGATTGGCTTGATCCAGCATCTTGGGGGTCAAGTAGTGGAGAAAGTGGGGATGCTCCTAAGCTTAAGGGGGCACGATGGTTTTCCTATGAAGAGCTAAAGAAAGCTACAAACAATTTCAGTACGGAGATTGGAGCGGGAAGTTATGGAAAGGTAAGCAGTATTCCCATTTTACGCTCTATTTTGGAATCACATGCATTTTGATGAAATTGAAATCCTATAATCTAGTTTCCGTTCGCACATAGAGATATCATGGGGGATGGCTGGTTGGAAAGGTTCTCAACTTTCATGAAGAGGATACCTCTATGTGCACAAGGTAAGGAGATTCAAAATTCCAACCTAACATATTCTCCTCTAGGGGGATGACATTTAAAGTCTGACTAGCAAGAGACACTCTAGATATTCCCAACAAGAGGCTCTAGTTTCTTAGCATAATGCATACTAAATTCCCTTAGCAAGGATCACATCCAGACCTAGCAATGCCAAGGCTGATGCAACTCTGTGTCTTTTTATATACCACTTCATTGCAACAATCCCAAATAGCTATAAGGGCTTCCCTAAATACATGGCCATGTAGTGAGTATGGGGTGTGATGGAAAGTTAACAAAAATACTATCTATATTTCCCTCAGTAGCGCGTTGAGTTTCCTAGGAGTTTCCCTAGCTAAGGTCTTCCTTAAGGGCTCAAGTTCCAGCCCCTTCAAATCTTTTTGGGAAAGGGTAATGCTTAAGGCACATTGTTCCCTCTTGTTAAAGTATTGCAAAAACCTTGAAATTGGGAAATGTGGTCCAATGTTTTAGTAAGAAGTGGTTGATCTCCATGTCCAGTTGACAAGGAAGGAGCCCGAGAAGGGCCCTAGAGGCAGCTCCAAAACAAAGGAAATGGGTTGGGGAAGGCACATTTTATAGGTTCCCTTATGCCCCTCCCTAGGCAACTTAGAGGGCTAGCTTTCTGGCCCAACCAACTAGCCAACCAACCGACTGGATAGTCAAACGATTTGTGCTGGTTAGGGCCATCCAACTAGGCCCTCTAGCTCCCTATATAAAGGGGGTCTTGCATCCTTCATTTCCCATCAAACTTTTTCTAGTTTTCATCCTCCTACACGAGCCCCAGAGCAGCCTCAAGCACTCCAAAACTCCCATGCAAGACAACAGTGCAATTGGCAATCCTTTGGGTGATTCCAAGAGAGTCCCTATGTAGCTCCATAGCTCTAGAAGTTTGGGGGTTTTCGTTTCAGCAGCTTTCTTTCTTAGTTTTCAGAGGTTTTCAGCTCTTTCTTCGCTCTATTTTCAGCTCTCTTCAGCTCCATATCTCTAGCTTTCATATAGATCTCTCAAGCTCCAGATCTCTTAGATTTTTTTCCTCCCTTTATCTTTCTGACTCACGCAACTCTTTTTGTCTGTCGAGAGCAAGCTCCAAATTCCGCCAAGCAAAATGTGACAATCAAAAGAAAGAAATCACATACCCCCAATTTTGAGACAAAACGATTAGATTACTGAAATTGAACAAGTGAAATCCTCCTCGTAAAAGACAGCAGAGACACTCTCGTTTCTCTCCCTCTCTCCCTCTCTCAGCAGAGATACTAGGGCCGAGGACAATCGTTGGGCTAGGACCTCCCGAAGGATTTTATTACTTGAGAAAAGAAAGAATACATAGTTCAGCGTGAAAGGTGTGTTTACAAATCTCAAAACATGAATGAATAATGCATGAGCTCTAAGGCTCCCCTTCTTGGCAACAAGCCACTTGTCAATTTCTACATTACTTTCCTAATTACATGCCACTAAGCGCAACTCTGGAGTCTTCGAAGCACTTGGTCATGCGAACTGCCTTCTAGACTCTTGTTAGGCTCCCGTAGCGCTTAGGAAAATAACTCTTCCTAGTACCTGCAACAATTAATTAAAGTGCACCACCATGGTACCTGTTAATTGTTAGCGCTTTGCATGCAAATAACACACTGTGGACTAATTCTAGTCACGGTGGGTGTCCCCACTGAACGCGTGCACACATAACAAATATAACAAATATATATTTTTTCTCTGGTTGACCGAAGTCAACGCTCTTGATCATAATTAAGGGGCTTTGACCAAGGGTCGAGGCACCTTAATTATACTCAAGTCTCTCCAATCGAAGTTGGCACATCTTAGTTAACCGTAGCTAACCCTCTTGGCGCATGCCAAGTCTCGTTGACCGAAATCAACACTCTCTGACCGTAGTCAGCTTTGTGGTTCTCTGGTTAATCGCAGTTAACCCTCTTAGGTAATGAACCAAGTCTCCCCGATCGAAGTCAGGTTTACTTGACCAAAGTCAAGTATCTTTGACCGTAGTCAATTCTTCGACCAATAGAAAAACTCTTTGATCATAATTAACACATATGAAAACTCTTTAATTATGATCAGATAAATGGTCACCTGTACTTTGACTTAGGATATTTGCATTGTGGTGATATCCCCTCGGCTTCTATTCAGTTGACCTCAACTGAAAAGCTTCCTTGTAAACATCCAAAAGCTGTGGATGATCGGACAACATGTCTTCATCCATCCACTTTGCATCTAATGCCGTATAATTCTTGAATTTTACAAGATATCTGTAAAACTCCTTGCCTTGAGGGCCTTTGCGTACAGTATGGTACACAATCTGCTCTAGCTGAAGGACCTCGTCCAGCTCATCCACTTCTGGTGGATCCTCTGATACAGGCTCTGTAGGCTCTGGCCCTTGGAATTTCTTTAGAAGACTCACATGGAATGTATTGTGAATCCTCCAATGCTCTGGCAATGCCAACCTGTATGCAACCTCATTTATTCTTTTTGTAACCCTGAAAGGGCCATAGTACCTTGGAGATAACTTTGCATACACTTTCTATTTGCCTTTAAACTTACAGAGCCTAGCTTTCTCGAACTTCAAAAGTACCCAATCCCCTTCCTTGAGATCTAACTGTCTCCTATGCTTATCTGCAGCTCTTTTATGTTTCTCTTGAGACCTTTCAATTGCTATCCAGACTTGGCTGTAAACTATCTGGAGGTCTCTTCGATGATGCAAAGGTAGTCATCTTTCATTAGATACCCATCTTTAAGGGAATAGTGATTGGTGGACTGCCCCTCTTGCATTTGTTGTAAAATCTTGCCAAAATCTACATCATTTAGCATACTGTTTCCTCATGCCTTCCAGGTCCCGATGATAAGCAATAGTCACATTATTGACCTGGGGTATTCGGGACAAGGCATCTCCCACTCTATTCCGAATTCCTGGGGTATGGACAATTTGAAAATGATACATTGACAACATGTTTGCCCATTTCATATGCTTCTCGGAAAGTTTTGTCTGAGTTAGAAAATATCTCAGACTTTGGTGATCTGTTTTAACAATAAAATCTGCACCCAAAAGATAGTGCTTCCATGTGTTCACAGCATGAACTACAGCCAACAATTCTTTTTCATAGATTCCTAGATATCTTTCAGTGTCACGCAATCTTCGACTCTCGTATGCTACTACATGTCCATTCTGATGTAATGCAGCCCCAACAAACTCTCCGCAAGCATCGCAATCAACATCAAAAGGTTGATAAAGATTAGAATAGGCTCTGTAGTCAACTTCTTCTTGAGTGTATTGAATGCTTTCTTCTATGATATTCCCCATGTGAAGGTTGCATTTTTCTTAGTAAGGTCATGTAGTGGAGCTGCAATATCAGCAAAATGCCTGATAAATCTCCTGTCATAGGAGCAAAGTCCCAAAAAACTACGGACTTCATGCACAGTGCCATTCTTGGATGGCTCGGATCTTTGTAGGATCCATATGTATCCCATTTTTGGATATTATATGCCCCAGATAATGGATCTCTTCCAAAAAGAATTCACTTTTCTTGCTATTGGCAAAAAGCTGATGATTTCAAAGTTCTTGGAATACCAAAGCAAGATGTTCCTTATGCTCTTCATCCGTCTTTGAAAAGACTAGGATATCATCAAAGAAAGTACTTGTGAAATGCCTGTACTTTTGGAAGATGCGATCCATCATTCAATTGACTGTGGTTGGAGCATTTGTCAACCCAAGAGGCATCACTAAGTATTCATACAACCCAAATGTCATGCGAAAAGTTGTCTTATGCACATCTTGTGGTTGTATCGTGACTTGATGATAGTCACTCTTCAAGTCTATCCTATTGAAAACTGTTGCTCCTCTGAGTTGGTCCAGCACATCATCTATGCATGGTATCGAAAATCTATTTTTGATGGTCATCTTATTCAATGCATGATAATCAATGCACATTCGAAAAGAACCATCTTTCTTATGTACTAGAAGTACTGGTGAGCAAAAAGGAGATGAGTTGGGCTGAATCAACCTTGTAAAAACCATGTATGCAAAAATTGCACACTTTATTGCTTTACCACATGTAACATCAGATACAATGGGGATAGCCTCCCCTTTATTTTTAGCAACTAAACGCTGGTTTTCCCCCCTATGGATAAAACTCAGTACCCTCTCAGGGTATTCTATCGTTACTTCCTTTCGATGGAACCACAGTGTACCAAAGTACAACATCATGCTACTTGAGAGGAGAAATTAAGAAGTCCTAATCTACATAGCTCTGCACATGGACATGAAGCTTTCCAATCAAAGCAGTAACTTGCACTGGATTCCCTTGGAACATTTGATCAGCACATCAAGAGTTTTCCCTAGCTCTTCAGTTTTCATCCCTAATCTCAGGGCTAAATCTTCAGATATGAAATTGTCTGTAGACCCTGGATCAAATAGGATTAATGCTTGCTAATCTCTTATCTTTCCCCATGATAGCAAAAGCTCTTTTTCCTTTGGGTCAGAGGTACTACCCAAAACATCTGGGACTGCTCCCACCATTGGCCTCGATGGTACTTGTGGCTTTTTCTGCTCTTTAGAACCCGAAGGCTTCTCAAGGCATTGGGCAGCTATATGCCCCTCTTTTCCACATCTAAAGCATTTCCCATCTCTGCGGAATTCAACTATCTGTTCAGGAGTGAACGGGGATTTTCCTTTATATGACTTTGAAAACTGAGTACCTCTCGGCTTCTGAGGTTGAAACCCTTTCTTTTCAACCTTGGGATACTCTTTCTTTTCTGATTTTGAAAAATCAGTTCTCTTTCTTTCAGCATGTCCTGCATGCAAGGATAGTACTGTGGATGGATCTTGTAACGGCACAAGACTAGCTACTGAAGCTGAATGCATAAGGTCTTGAATGTTCTTTGCCCCCAAAGCATTCACTGTACTGCCTGAATTGTTGGACTGAGACGTGCTCTATACTTTCTCATTTGGGTTCCTTTGGAGATCTTTTTGAAAGGTGCAACCTACAAATAAGCATCCCAAAACTTTTGGTTGTGCACATCCACTGTATCTCCTGCATCCATATGCAAACTGTCCCAATCTTGAAGAACATGATCTCTAAACTATTTAGGCATAAACTGCTGTGGTAGAAGGCTTTCTTGAAGTCCTTACACCTCTTTGGGGCTGACCCATCTGTGGTCTCTGCACTCCACCATGCACTAGCTGTCACTGTCAAGTGCAAACTGACCATTAACTTGGAGGATTCTGAAAACTTTTCTGTACCGAATGCAGCATCAAACTACCTCATGAACTGCAATGCTTCGTCTGTATGACCATATTGTCCATTATAGGTCATAAACTTGACAGATTTGCCTCCCTCTTTGAATTCCTTGGTCTCTCTAGAAGACTTACTCTTCCTAGACTTCTTGTGTTTCCTTCTTTTCCTAGATGGTTTATCTGATAAAGAAGAAGATACAGAAGTCGAGATTGAGGTAGACGGTGAAGGACTGGGAGATGATGATGCCTCGATCTCTTTCTGCTACGAGACCGTCCCCTATGAGATCTTTCTCTCTCTGGCTGTACACGGGAGTGTGCCTCTAGCATTGGCACATCATAAGCTGCATTAGGCATAGTTTCAGCTTGAAACAAATGCTGAGCTCTTGGATCCTTTCTGAGATTTTCAATCTCTTGCATACAAGTGCATGCCATGTGCTCAAATTCTTGTTGATTTTGCTCCACACTTCTCTGTCTTGGATGTGCATCCCTATCTTGTGAATCCCATTGGATAGGTGATTGAGTCATTTTCTTACAACTCGTCTGAGATTTGCAAGTTTCTCACACACACTATGTATGCAATTGATGCACACAAGCTTTGCTTTTCAAAGAGAGAAATTACCTCAACAAGAGGTGTCTTGCATTCACAATCTATGCCAGTACTAGGCTATCAACTTAAGGCATATACCCACAAAGTTGCCAAGGCATCAACAACTATATTGCCCCTTTTCTGGCTACTACAAAAAGCACTCATAATGCATATGATTCATCTTTTCTGAGCACAAAGGCGTACATTTTCTCTTTTCTGCAAATCTCTGATTTTATTGTGTTTCTGCTAGTTTTCTGACAGTAAAAGTCTAACAAGTTGGTGAAAACTGTTGGCATAAACAATCTCTACAACTATCTTTTTCTAGATGGGTAACCGACTGGTTATACTAACCTAACTGATTGGCTTTGGTCTTGGTTAGGTCTGGGACTAGATAGTTACTGTCTGGTCAAACTGACCAGATTGGTTCTATTTTGGTTTGGTTGGTTCTCAACCCACCTGTAGTCTAATTAACTAGCTATGGTCTAGTTAGGCCAACTAGCTGGACCTCTGACCAGGGTCAACTAACCACAGTTATACTAACCACGGGTTAGCCACTTGTCTACCACATGTTAGCATCTGAGCTGGATGCCACATGTACAGCCACATTACCTGAGTACTTTGCCACTTGGCTGCCACATGTACTACCACGTCAGCACCACACGTGTGCACGCCACATCATCTGCTGACCTGCTACATCATTTGTTGCCTGGCTAGGCACCATGTTAGCGTAGTACACGTGTCTGCCATGTCACAAAAGCCACGTCACCCTAAGGTTAATCCTTGGGCTGAAGACGGGCAACATAATTATGTAGACCATCACGGATCGCACATTCACGTCTGATGAGAAAGAAAGAAGAAAGCTCTTATCTCAGCACTCAACGTAACCAGCCCAACTAATCTCCGTTATGAACCTTCCATCAAGCCACGGACCTGCTCCATATATGCCTTCATGGAAGCCTCGTCGATCGTTGCGCAAATATATAACGGGACCACCCACGTAACGAAACCATCTGCTCAACAATTCGCCATAGCATAGCCTCCTGGAGCGCTATCGCCTTCACTAGGGTATGCAAATTGACACAGGAAGCCAAATATCACTTCGAGCATTCACGCGATACCCAGGCAGCTACTTCACTCGTTGGGAATTTGATCGCTTCCATTTTCTTTGACTCTCGGTCAAAGGCATCCTTATGCTGTCATAGACACGAGGCCCCAGGCCTACCAGCCAGCACCCCTTGTGCCCACACCATCACCATACGATCTAGAACGAAACACTCTGCACTATCTCTGCCTATTAGCCACTATTGCCTTCTCACTAGATCGTCATAGCCTAGGGAGTCCATGAGCATTGGCTCTGTTACCAACGAAATTCTCCTCGTAAAAGACAGCAGAGACAATCTCGTTTCTCTCCCTCTCTCAACAAAGACACTAGGAAAAAATCGTCGGGCTGGACCCCCCCGAAGGATTTTATTACTTGAGAAAAGAAAGAATACATAGTTCAGCGTGGAAGGTGTGTACAAAAATCTCAAAACATGAATGAGTCATTACATGAGCTCTAAGGCTCCCCTTCTTGGCAACAAGCCAGTTGTCAATTTCTACATTACTTTCCTAATTACATGCCACTAAGCGCAACTCTGGAGTGTTCGAAGCACTTGGTCACGCAAACCACCTCCTAGACTCTTGTTAGGCTCCCGTAGCGCTTAGGAAAATAACTCTTCCTAGTACCTGTTGCAACAATTAATTAAAGTGCACCACCATGGTACCCATTAATTGTTAGCGCTTTGCATGCAAATAACACACTGTGGACTAATTCTAGTCACGGTGGGCGTCCCCACTGAACACATGTGCACACATAACAAATATAACAAACATATTTATTCTCTGGTTGACCGAAGTCAACGCTCTTGATCATAATTCAGGGGCTTTGACCAAGGGTTGAGGCGCCTTAATTATAGTCAAGTCTCTCCAACTGAAGTTGGCACAACTGTCCAATCGAAGTTGGCACATCTTGGTTAACCATAGTTAACCCTCTTGGCGCATGCCAAGTCTCGTTGACTGAAATCAACACTCTCTGACTGTAGTCAGCTCTGTGGTTCTCTGGTTAACCGTAGTTAACCCTCTTGGTAAAAATGAACCAAGTCTCCCCGACCGAAGTCAGGTATCTTTAATTATGATCAGATAAATGGTCAACTGTACTTTGACTTAGGATATTTGCATTGTGGTGACAACAAGAAAGGTAAAAGTAGCTTTTATTTTAGCTAGAGTAGTTATATTGTTAATTTAGATAGTTAATTCTAGCTTAAAAAATTAGGAATAGGATAACATTTATTTCAATCAATTGTATTTTAATATTATGGTAAAATGTTAGACCCCCAAGGCCCCTGTATCCAACTCAGTTATGGTTAGTGCTTGTATGTGCTATTGTATGGGTGAGTGGCTAGTTTTAAATGAAATACACTCAAAAGATTATTGTGTTTAGAGATTATGCCTAATTCTTTGTTTAATTCTCATGTCATCTCATTGTATTCTTGTAAAAACCTAGCATTATGGTGTAACACATGAAGAGTCACCTCAAAGATATTACGAACTCAGGGTCTAGAGACCTTATAAATGAGGATAGAGACTCAGTGGATCCTCCACCAATTCTACTCTTGTGAGAGATGTAAATAGGAGGGTGATCTAGTAAAGAAACATCACGTTCTGCAAACTTGGACAACCCTAGGGGTTATGGATTGGAGCCCACTGCATGTGCTAGGTTGCAGCATCCTGTCACCCAGATGTGACTGGATCTCTAGTGTCAGTTGTGTATAAACCAAGATATCTATATAATGATAATGACTACGTCATTGGATTTGATTATATCCTGGTTGGTATGTGGGCCTTATAGCACAAAATTCACATAAACAATCACACATGTGATCAATAATATGTGCACAAACATTAAATAAATGTTTGTGGCATTCCCCCTGTCACTAAATCAACGTCCTCCAACTCGAAACCACGAAGCAACTGTACTAAACTGAAGTGTCTACCCATAAAGTTGAATTAAGTAAGGGTGGTTGGAAAGAAAATGTCAGTGTATCCATTAGCATTGGTTGGCTGAGATCTTATCTAGATGAAAAAGTATATGTTATGGTACTACAATTTCATCTTCAGCAATAATCTTGAGTTGTGAGGCTCACCACTATAGGATGGTGTAACATAAACCATGGAAAAAGAAGAGAGCAATAATCTTGAGTTGTGAGGCTCACCACTATAGGATGGTGTAACATAAACCATGGAAAAAGAAGAGATCTATGTACTTATAATGAGTAGGTTTGTAAAGAGATAACTCAAACAACACTCACTCGTGTGACCAAATAAACATGAACATATACAAAATCACATGCTCGAATATAAAATAGATAAATGGGTGAAAAAAAAAGGATGGAAAAATGTGTGCATCCGTGAGCAAGTTTACTTAATCCCTTGAAATGTTTTGTTTGCTCTCCTTACCTCCATCTGCTTGACAGGTATACAAAGGAGTGCTTTCGACTGGGGAGCAAGTGGCAATTAAAAGGGCACATGAAAATTCCAGGCAAGGTGCCACGGCGTTCAAGACCGAAATCGAGCTCCTCTCTCGTGTCCATCACAAAAATGTGGTCAGCTTGGTTGGATTTTGCTTTCAGCAGCGAGACCAAATGCTTGTCTACGAGTACGTGGCGAAGGGGACTCTCAGAGAGATTATTATAGGTGAGATCCTTTGTTAGAGCTTCGTTTCAATGTCATCTTGGAGATTTGTTTTTTTGATTTCATATTAAACTTTTCATGTTTTAGTTATATTTTGGGCTTAAGAGCTGAAAAGTTCCAAGAAAAACCGTAGTTGTAGTTTTCTCAATCTCTGTGAACAGTAGTACTGATATTCTTCACTACCGATATAGAGGGTAGTGGCCCGAGAATTGGGTGGCGCCGTCGGCTTATGATCGCTCTAGGGGCTGCAAGAGGTATTACATATCTTCACGAGTTGGCCAACCCTCCTATCATTCATAGGGACATCAAGTCCAGCAACATCCTGCTTGATGAAAAGAACATCGCTAAAGTCGCCGACTTTGGTTTGTCAAAGATTGGACCTGAGGGTACAGGAAAAGCACACGTTTCTACGCAAGTGAAAGGCACTTTGGTATGAAAATCGAGCAAGCATGATCGAGATTTTGCCGTTCTTTCATAGCTAGCTTCTTCTGGATGTTCCCATAAATGTTAATATGCGTTCCAGGGATACATGGACCCGGAGTACTACTTGTCACAGCAGCTGACGGAGAAAAGCGACGTGTATAGCTTTGGCGTGGTGATGCTGGAGTTGATCACTGGGAGGCCGCCAATCGAGCATGGAAAGTACGTAGTACGTGAGGTGAAGGAAAAGATTGAGAAGGGAGGGATATCAGCGCTCCAGTCAATGGTAGACCCGAAGATCAAAGAC
Organism: Dipteris shenzhenensis; assembly: GCF_047967505.1. Classification (NCBI taxonomy): domain Eukaryota; kingdom Viridiplantae; phylum Streptophyta; class Polypodiopsida; order Gleicheniales; family Dipteridaceae; genus Dipteris; species Dipteris shenzhenensis. The sequence continues at coordinate 42,681,259 of NC_141598.1, read as the reverse complement.
GAGTGCATGCTGGAATTGAAGAGCTTCGTGAGGATCGCGCTATCGTGTGTGGAAGGTAGTGCTGCCAATCGTCCGACCATGAGCGAGGTTGTGAAGGAGCTAGAGGAATTGGTCGGGCACGATTATGCGGAAGCTTCGCCTCTCAGTTCTGTGGAATTCCCACGTCAAGCGTGACCCATTTGGTTCCTCTTCCGATTACTTCAAGGATTCTGATCCATCCTTCGTTTACAGAGGGGATCGCATCTCGCCCCATGTCGAGGCCAAATGACGAATTTCTAGATCCTTTATGCAGGTCAGCGTAAATTCTTGTGATCGATTTGAGTCTCTCATTCTGATGTGCCGGTCGAGTAGTCTGTAAAAGTTTGCATCGACCGGTAATCTTTAGATGGGACTTCTTTGCATCCATCCGATATCTGGGGCTGTATTTCCGGGATCTTCAAGCAGTGCGCTAGAAACGGAGTGCATGTGCTTCGGTCGTGCTCCCTTTCTCTGGATGAAACCAAGACAATTTGTATCGCTTTCACTGCATACAATATCGGCTTCGTGTTCATCTGATTTTGGTGATGGAATCGATCCAGCAGAATGACCTCTCTACCAGTGCTTGCATCCATCGCACTTTCAAGCGGAATTCGCTATGGCAAGACATGGTGTTGAGAGTGAACGGCCAGGGGACTGGCTTGGTGGTTGAGCGAGTGCGTGAGTGCGGGATGTACGTGTGTTCGCTCAGCACCCAGGGGCTCCCTGTGCCCATTTGTTCTACGCACTCTGCCCCTGATAGGGGGTTTGAGGTCCCAAAAAAAAAGAGAGCGGACGTATTTGAGGGGTTTGGGAAATGGGTTTTGGGGGTTGGGTGTAAGTGGGGTGTGGGTGCGTTATAATAAATTAAAACAGATTGGATGGATTTATTGGTAATCCTTGTCCATGTCATGGTTCTTACATGTGGAATGCACCTGTTTCTCAGGTGGTTGGCTCCGAGGAGGCATGATATCTTTGAAGAATGGTGCTGCCCACGTGATTAGAGTTTTACACGACATTTTTTTAAGAATAGTGTTGCCCACATCATCAGAGCTATGTTTTAGAATGTTTTTTGCCAAACCACACTAGAGCTAGAGCTCTTTTAAATGTTCATGCTCCCTTGTTTTCTCAAGGAGATTTCTTGCATGTTGTATAAAGTAGCCTACCACACACACACACACTCTCTCTCTCTCTCTCTCTCTCACACACACACACACATGCACGCACACCCGTGCACACATTTGATTTGGGTTAAGCGCACGTGCACATGCGCACAAACCATGCACCCCCGTGCGTATGCGCACATGTATACAACACACACGTGCCCGCGTGTCCACTCTCTCTCTCTCTCTCTCACGAGCACACGCACGTGCAGTCTTACTTTGGTGCACATGTACACGCGCACGCGAGAAAAAACATGGACTTATTTCACCTTGTGCTAGGATCCCAATTTGTTTAGTTTTGGGTACTTCACAAAATTTGCAAAATGTGAAGTTAATAGGGCCTTCAGTATATTCTATATATACTATGCTTGTTTATAATTATCCCAAGGAGGTTCTCAATGCTCACAAAAAGTTCATGGGCATTTGCAAGGGAACTTTGGTAGCTATGGACAACATATAGCAAGAATAACCCAAATTTGTCAACATTTATACTTTTATTTAGAATTGTGTCATCAAGATCTTTCTAATGATGTATACATTTATACATGCACCCGCGTGTGCACGTGCTCGAGTAGGTTAAATGTGCACGCACATGCACCCGTTCACGCGCATGTTGGCTTGCACAGATGTACACCATACAATCACACTTGCATGCCCACTTTGGTGCGCTCTCTCTCTCCCCCCCCCCCCACGTGTGCACGATGCACATGGGCTCGCACTCATTTTTTGGTGTACACGCATGTGCACGCGCAAGAGAGAACATGGCACTTTCACCTTGTGCTTGTTGAGTTTAGGTTACTTTACAAAATTTGCGAAATGTGAAGTTGAGAGGGAGAACATTATATTCTATGCTTGTTTATAATTATCCTAAGGAGGTTGTCAACGCTAGTAAATAGGACTATATTCTATGGTTTTTATAATTATCCCAAGGACATTCTCAAATCTCTCAAAAAGTTCATGGGCATTTTGGAGGAATATTTTGGTGGCCAAGAACAACATATAGCAAGATTGACCCAAATTTGTCAGACCTTATACTTTTAGAATTCTCTCGTCAAGATCTTTCTAATGACCTATACATTGATAGCTTTAGGACACGGAGCATTAGAATTCTAATTTTCCCTCCAAAATTCAAATTCAAACCATAAATGGCATTGGAGCTTATGTCTCATGAAAGTATTGGCTTGAAGAATCCAAGTAGCATGTGAGCTTTTGTTTCACCTCCTTAAGGGGCCCTTTGTTGCCCTAAATTTCCTCTAATCTTTATGATAGGCTCTCTTCATGCTAGTCTTTCAATATGAGTTTACAAATCAAATATTCATGGGGGCATTTAAAAGGTTACATGCTTTTAATGATTGCGTAATATAGGCCTATAAGTGCAAATGTTAGAATATTGAACTAATTGTCTCAATCTTCTCATAACTTATTCACATAATTGTCTCTGACTTCAACTGAATAATCTTAGCTGTACGGAGGATGAGTGGATCATTTTATTAACTTCACTTGAGCTAAGCTTAAGGTTTGATGGCAAACTTCTGTGTGTGTGTGTTTTGGGCTTGGGGGGGAGGGGGACAGGGGTCATTATAATTGGGCATTATGGACCCTATAGAAAGACCGTAATCATCATGTCTTTGGTGATCTCGCTCTAGCTAAATATCAATTCTTCCATGCATTCTTATGACAATCAATTCTATGATTGTCCACATGCATATGACCTTAATTATCATGCATACTTGTCATATAGTGAGGTCTTCTACTGTTTCTAACGGTTGTCCCTTTTTATGAGATTGCTTTCTATGATAATATGACAAAATATTTCACCCCTTCCCCAAACAAAAGTCCGCGCGTGCGCATCCGTGTGCATGCATGTGTGTGTGTGTGTGTGTGTCACAAGACTAGAATATATCCAATTTTACAATTTAATTTTTTTATAAAAGAATGAAAAGAACAATGGAAAAAAGGGAGCTTGTGACTTTAAAAAAAATTATTAGTAGATGAGAAAAATAAGGTAAAATAACTTAGTAACCAAAACTATGCTTATGTTCTCATCAATATCCAAGTATAGAGTCCCATTTGGATTTTGAAAAATTATGGAATCTTTAAGTTAAACAAGAAGAACTTTGATAGCAAAAAAGTGTTAACAACCACAGCCATAGAATACATGGTAATGAGTGATTAGAGGTGATTAGTCTTCATGATTTACTTTAACGGATGCAACCATGGATGGAGCACAATTACGGGCCATATGGGTTTTGAGCCATAGATGGCTCAATATCGACCTCGCCATTTGGTTTTTGAGCCTCAAATGGCTTAGGACAAAGGCATGCACCAGAACCTTCCAGATGGGAGAGGTTGACACAAGCCCTATTCGGGACTCGAGTAGGATCACCTCCTAATGCCAGGTTTATCCCAAACGCCCTCGTTGGAGCAACTCCTAATGCCAGGATTGTCACAAACCCTATTCTATGGTTAACACACGTGCTATTTTTGACACCCAGAGAAGCGTCCCAACATGAGCTAGAATTGAAAGAGGGAAGGAAAGGATAAAGGAGATGTCTTGGCACCATATGGGCCCAAGAGCCTTGTGAATGTAAAGAGAGGGAGAGTGCAGAAAGGGAAAGGGTTAGCCCTCCCTTCAAAAGGTGACTTGTAGAAAAGGCCAAATGGTTGACTTTGGTCTTCATTGTTGCATGCACAAGTTTGGAATACAAGCTCCCTCGACTCGTCAAGAGTGTCTTTGGGTGTTCTCTAGTTTCCCTTGTAGTGCCTTTGTGTTTGCCACTCCATCCCCCTTCACTCTCTCCTTCCCTCCTCTTTCTCCCTCCCTTCTCCCCTCTCTTCTCCCCTTCTCCCTCCTCCAGGGGTGCACTAATAAGAAACCCTATGTATCACGACTTTGGTCTTCATTGTTGTATGCACAAGTTTTAAATACAAGCTCCCTCTTCTCTTCAAGAGTCTCTATGGGTGTTCTCTAGTTTCCCTTGTAGTGCCTTTGTGTTTGCCACTCCATCCCCTTTCTCCCTCCCTTCTCCTCTCTCTTCTCCCCTTGTCCCTCCTCCAGGGGTGCACTTATGAGAAACCCTATGTATCACATGTGTTCAAAAGGTATTTAAAAACTCAACTAAAATTTCCGCCCCAATAATAACACCCCTATTTACTTATGGACTAAGTGATTTTTTTCTAAAATTGAATTGAAAAACCCCTCTTGTTATGGTAATCATGTTAAATGTTTTTGAAAAGTCGAATTAAAATACCCTGCATTTTGAATGCACGTGGTACACTAAATTTTTATAAGGTGAAGCCCCTGAGTCTCCCACTCCTCTCCCTTCCCTCTTTCTCTTGTGGAAACACATTGCAACATTTCGGGAGCTGCTTGAGTGACACATGTGGTCGGCTCATGCTTTGCATTGCTCTCACATGGAGTAGCTTGGAGTGGAGGCTCCATGATGGGCATTTCTTCAAGATCCCCACATGTTAATAGCCACAGCCACGGAATGCATGGTAATGAGTGATTAGAGGTGATTAGGCTTCATGATCTACTATAACCGCCGCCGCAGCCATGGATGGAGCATAGTTACGGGCCATATGGGTTTTGAGCCATAGATGGCTCAATATCGACCTCGCCATTCAGGTTTTGAGACTCAAATGGGTTAGGACAAAGGCATGCACCAAAACCTTCCAGATGGGAGAGGTTGACACAAGCCCTATTTGGGACCCGGGTAGGATCACCTCCTAATGCGAGGTTTATCCCAAATGCCCTGGTTGGAGCAACTCCTAATGCCAGGATTGTCCCAAATGCTATTATATGGTTAACACACGTGCTATTTTTGACACACAGAGAAGCATCACAACATGAGCTGGAATTGAAAGAGGGAAGGAAAGGATAGAGAAGATGTCTTGGCACCATATGGGCCCAAGAGCCTTGTGAATGTAAAGAGAGGAAGAGTGCAAAAAGGGAAAGGGTTAGCTCTCCCTTCAAAAGGTGACTTGTATAAAAGGCCAAATGGTTGACATTGGTCTTCATTGTTGTATGCACAAGTTTGGAATACAAGATCCCTCTTCTGTTCAAGAGTGTCTTTGGGTGTTCTCTAGTTTCCCTTGTAGTGCCTTTGTGTTTGCCACTCCATCCCCCTTGACTCTCTCCTTCCCTCATCTTTCTCCCTCCCTTTTTCCCTCTCTTCTCCCCTTCTCCCTCTCCTCTCCCGTCCCTCTTTCTCTTATGGAAACACATTGCAACAATCTGGAAGCCACTTGATTGACACGTGGTCGTGCTTTACATTGCTCTCACAAGGAGTAGTTTGGAGTGGAGGCTCCATCAGCATTCCTTCAAGATCTCCATGACATGTGAGTCACCGTAGAGACCACAAAAGTAAACATAGCAAAAACTAAGAAAAGGAAATGAGAGAGAGAGAGAGAGAGAGAGAGAGAGAGAGTTTTAAAGTCTTTAAAGGAGGGAAGGATATATGAGACTTAAAAACTAGATACAATGAGCTAAATGGGCGAAGTCACTATGAGGGCATATGCACCCAAGACAAATACAAAAACTTATACTAAATATCTCAATCCATGGGGAGAAGAATCGATTTGCAATGTGCTATCACTCTGATGGTACTTTATATGATGTCTAAGGAAACAAGTCCACTAGGCATCTAAGAATAGATAGGAGGGTCATAAAAAACAAAGGCTCCAGTAGTTATCAGTGCTACGAAAGAAACAGAACGCTGGCATGGATCAACTTGTGTGGTATGAGTGTGGTGCATTGTGGTCTCCTTGCAGTAGCTCTCCATCAGACAAGTGCCACCCCCACCCTGTCCGCTATGGAGGGAAGATCCCCAAGCCTCATCTGTGCATCCACATACTAGCGGGTCTATCGTGTCTCTCACTTTGGATCTTAGTTGTGCCGTCTCCTTGGGGACTATTGGTCCATGCAATTCGACTGGAAAGGGGTCATTGTTTCCTTGATTGTAACCATTTTTGGTGAGGTTCAGGGAATTTTCTGTATATAGGTATATTGCATGACCCATAACTTATGCATTGCTCAACAGAATTCGGCAAACCTTGTTTTCAAGTTGTAGTAGACATTACAAACTTGAACATGAGACCAAAAAATTATTGAATAAGGATTTGGAACGAGTGCTATGTTGCATGTGAATCATGCATTCTGAAGACTATAGGATATAGCAATTTATTCAAAAGCATCAAAATTTTATTTTGTACATACATGCAATCAAGTAATCATTTAGAAGTATACTATGTGAGCTTCTCCTCAACCGAATGGCACACATAAATGAGAACATTAGGCATGGATGAATGGGCCTCCAATGTTGTGCTAAAGTGATGCACACCCATTTGAGGGCACACTCCTAAACTTTTTTTTGATTTGTTGAAAACCGAAACGGATTGAAAATTTGGAATCCAAACTAGTATGACTATTGCACGGTGGTCTTAAAACATTGATAGTTGTTGCTATTGGTATCTAGATTCACCCTAAAATGGAAGAAGTTGGAAATGTGCAATTTGTGCATGTGCTCAAATATTTTAATAAATCCAAAACTATTTACAATTTTGAATTGTTTGTTTTTCCATGCACTTGCTTGCTATATGGCTCATAAGCATGCCAAAGGTCATTGAATTCCATAATTGTTGAGGTTTAAGTCCACCACCCCACTAATCCACTACTCCCAAGAATAGAATATAGTTTGTAACTGAAAACTAGTTATATCTATTTCCAAGCACTCTCTTGGATTTTTTCTCTACAATGATGTATGCAACCGATAGTTATCAAACTGCAGCCTGACTGAGGTTTGAGTCTATTTTTGGCTCAAGCTGAGCTCAGCTGTTGTCAAACAAACATCAAGAAAATAAACTTTTGTGTTCAGCTCTCTTGTACTTGTGAATGTCTAGAAATCTATCTATAGTCCTCTTTTGAGTTATTCCTCCCTGCTTCCGACTATGTACTGTTCTTTGAAATTGTATTGTTTCCGGTTAAAGTTAGTCAAGCACAACAAGAAAAAGCACCCATAGACGCGTACACAGACGCGTTTACTGAACTAAATAAAAAACTTACGGGCGCGTCTATTTGCGCGTCTATTTTCGCGTCTGGAGACCCGCGTCTATCAGCGCGTCTATATATCAAACACACGCGCGTATAGACGTGCACTTAGATGCTTAAATAGACGCGCTTATAAATGCATTTATAGATGCAAATATAGACACTTGTCGAACAGACAGATGCGTATATAGACGCGTTTATAGACGCACTGATAGATGCGCTTTTTTTTTCTTTTTTTTTTACAGAATGCTGTGTATGTTGTGTATGCTATATAGTTACAAGAATCCCATATCCACATTGTGTAATTCAATTCTTACAGCCAACTGCATTTTAATTACAATTCCAAATAAAACATTACAACTCCAAAACACAATAAAATTGAAAGCTCAAAAAGTGCTTGTATATACATATAGCACGAAGCTAAGCCACGTCATGTGGCTTCAAGTACAAAAAATAAGGAAGCTAAGCCACGTCATGTGGCTTCAAGCACAAAAAATAAGAGGAGTGTATATACAAGAGGCATGAAGCCAAGCCAGTGGCTTTAAGTACAAAAAAGAGTAGCTAGCACTACTTCTACGACTAATCTATGTTCTCCAGGTCCTTGCTCCCTTCCACGCTCCCTTCTGCGCTCCCTTCTGCGCCTCCTTCCTCGTCTTCTTGATCGTCTTGTGCACGGGCCTGTAAACAAGGGACAGCATATATCAATGTATGAAAAATCAAATCTTTACTTATAATTTTGGCATTATTTAATTACTTTCAAATACCTCGGGGGCCGCGCCAGTAGCCCGGGTATAGTGCTCCTTAGTAATCAACCCGTCATCATAGAAGTGCCTCCATGTATCTCCTCTGCGATGGTGGCGGTGGTAGGCTGTCTCCACAGGAGTAGGGTATCTGCCCACGATCTCAAGCTGCAAGATGACACACTTTGCGGAGGAATTAGTACAAAGAAACAAGCTTCTAATAAACTACATAAGCAATATAATTTGAGATCGATACTTACAAATTGGGCCTCCCATGATTCAACACCCCCTGCTCCAAAATGCACGCTTCCATATTCCTCCATCTGGATCCTCCGTGCCTCCACGTGCTGCAGACTGGGGTCCTCCCTCGTTGACTTCATTGCTTTCTTCCACTCACGCTTGTGAGCGGTGTGGGGCGGGCCCCTTGGTGGTTCACCTCCCTCAAGCCTGGCAAGCTCTGCTAGTGCCTGCCTCTTAAGTGAAGATCTTTTATTGCCAAGTATCGTAACAATCTTTGACTTGGCCCATTTATCTATGAACTGGCGATTGGGGGGGTTAGGATACCTAGAGCGAACAGCAGCGAGGGTCTCATCAGCCAACCTCTTTGGCTGGTCTTTGAAGTGGATAAAGCAATCTCTGTAATTGTTAGCAATTACAGAGCACATGAAGGCCATGATGTCCTTCCCCCGCACATCCATCAAGATGCCTCCTGTCTGAGTGATGTCATAGAATATCATACCATCACCCGGAGGCACGTCTAAATCATCTGAATCATCATCGTCCCCACCGCCACCCCTCCCAAAGCACTGTGCCATGCATCCCTCACCGCTCTCCCTGCTACTACGCCTGCTACCATGTCGTGTCGAGCTCGTACACTGGCCACTCGTAGCTGGAGACTGCACGGGACTACACTGACCACTCATAGCTGGAGAACCGAGTCTCGATGGCACAGGAGTATGTCGATGGCTCTGCAATATAGAAGGACCTCCTGATGGCATGGGGGAAGGGGCATAAGACGGCTGTGCTGACTCCGCTGGGGTGATCTCAGGTGTTTGTCTGTGTCTGCAAACAGGCTAGACGCGTGTTTAGATGTGCCTATAAACACAGTTTTAGACGCGCCTATAGACGCACTCCGACAGACGAGATTTCTAAAAAGTAGAAAAGGACATTACGCCCGACACACAAACATGACACTGATACCCAGATCATGCGTTTCTTGGATACGAGAAAGTACAAATCTAAAGAGAGCAAACTTCCAAACAAGATCAACTGCAAAAGGACTTACTTGGATAGAGGTATGGAAGGTTCTTCTTCTTTTTCGATGTTGCTTCTCCTCCTTGTTCGTCCTCCTCTCCTTTAAGCTTGGAAGTAAGTGTGGGTGCCTTCCTCTTAAGTGTAAGCTTGGAAGTAAGTATGGGAGCCTTCCTCTTAAGCGTCGAAACTGTGGATCTGCTAATAAGGAAGGAAGCAAGCTGCGCGAAGTATAAGTAATGTGAAGAAAAGCAAAGCGAGCGCACTAAAAGTAGGTTTAAAAGCTGCGTCTATAATCGCGTCTAATGACACGTCTATAGGCGCGTCTAAATACACAGAGTAGATGCGCCTTTAGACGCGACTATAGACGCACTTTTAGATGCGCCTTTAGACGTGCCACAAAGTTTAAATTAAACATTTGAAGAAGAGAAAATTTGGTGGGTTGTTTGTTTGTAGGATGTCTTCATCTTCAACAAGTAGCTCCAGTGAGGATGAATCCCTCCGTATCCACCATCGCAAAATGTGGTTGGAGCAAAAAATCAAATGTTTGTGTGATCGATGTCGAGGAAACATGTATCGTGCATGCAGGATTACACTCAATCATATCTCAAAGTATGGAGAATACCTATGGGTGTTCATATGTTTGAGTTATGATCCCGTTTTAATTTGATATAGGATGCAGTGCCACACCCACATATGTTGCCCTATGCTCGCCGTGAGGAGGCGAAGCGTCGGCGATATGAGGTGGGATCTTCAGGAGGGACCGTTACGGATGCATGGAGTGATGGTGATAGTAGCCCTCCGCCATTACCTCATGAAGCCGTGGAGGAGGAGGTGTTTGATGATATGGTGTGGGATTTATATGTCCATCAAGGGAGGGATGATAGCATGGAGCAGGATGATCTTTTTACTGCAGCATCGACTCCACTGTTTGAGGGGTGCACATTCTCTGTTCTACATGCCTCCCTTGAGTTACTAAACTTGCAAACCATCTATGGATGGAGCAATGCAAGTTTGAATGCATTACTCAAGTAAGATTTAAAGTCTATTTTGCAAACATGACCGTGAATTATGCTAGTGGGTCAATTACTCGAATGCTTTTCCTCATTTATGGTCTTCACGTGCAGGATATTGTGTAAAATGCTTCCAAGGGAGAATAAACTACTGACCTCAAGAGATATGGCAAGGCAACATGTGACCTCTCTTGGAGGATTAGATTACAAGCGCATCCATGCATGTGTCAACGATTGCATTTTGTTTCGTGGACTACATAAGGATGCAAGAGAGTGTCCTACTTGTGGAGAGGCAAGATATAGAGCAAATCTCAAAACCTTGGACGTGCCTCGTAAGGTATTGCGACATTTTCCCATAATCCCTCGCATCCAACATATGTTCAAGTGCAAATCTATTGCAGAGCTCATGTCATGGCATTCCTCCCATCGATCAACCGATGGCAAGTGGAGAACTCCCGCGGACTCTCCTGCGTGGAAGCATATTGAAGACACATGGCCAAGCTTTAAGGAAGAACCTAGGAGCTTGAGACTTGGATTGGGTATGGACGGTGTGAACCCATTTGGTCTCAAAAGCACGTCTTACAGTGTATGGCCAGTGGTATTGGTGAATTACAATCTTCCACCCTCTATGGCTATTAAGAAAGGACATGTTATGATGTCCCTTCTAATTCCAGGGAAACATAAAGTCAAAAACCCTGATGTTTATTTGGAGCCTTTGATTGACGAGCTAGAGATACTTTGGAGAGGTATCGAGGTGCATGATGTGAGCAGGCCTCCCTCGTCACGAGACTTTAACTGCAAAGCAGTCTTGATGTGGACGATGCGTGACTTCCCAAGCTATGGCGAGTGATCAGGTAAGCATTGCATTTCTAATTATGAATAGGCAAAGGATGTGGCACCCTAAACCCACCTTCCACTCTTAATTGCGTCTATTGTTCAGGTCTCACTACATCGGGTTACCATGCATGTCTTGTTTGTGGTCCTTCGCTAGTTGCCTCATGGGCAGACGCATTGAATAAGGTCATCTATGAGAATCACCATCGATTTCTCCCACTTGATCATCCTAGATATGTTGCCCCTTGGAATGAAGTCCTCCCACAATCACTCACCGTGGGGGATTGGATGAGAATTTGGGACGGTTCCACGACTCCTCCACCACTTGGCATGAGCCAGTAAGGGTTTGTAACTATTGGCAGGAAGTAAAGATTGGCTATATTGGCTGAAAGTAAAGATTGCCCACTAATACTTTATTTTGTTTAGATATTCCATCTTTTATCGTTTGCCATATTGGTCCCACCTCAAGATCAATCACCTGCTTGATCCCATGCATATCTTCAAGAATGTGGCATCTACCATTTGGGAGCATTTGAATGGGACATGAGATTCGGCAGGCATAAAGGAGGATCTACGTACCACAGGGAGGATGCGTGAAGCTTGGCCTCAAGAGAGACCAAATGGGCGTGTTTTTTTACCTTGTGCACCGTGGATGTTATCAAAGCTAGAGATGGCGACGGTGAAGCGCGCTATTACTACAATTCGTACTCCCATTGGATGCATGAGGTGTTTGAAGGGAGCCTTTACAAAGAGCAAGAAAAGAGGTGTAGAGCAATTATATGGCTTGAAATCTCATCATTGGCACAAGATGCTCCAAGTAAGTATTTTATGTGCATAATATCTTTTTCCTTTCAAATTCGTGAGTGAATAGTTATAAGCAACTAATCAACCACCTCCTCGTGGGTTCAGTTCATACTACCTACTAGCATTTCACGTAGTGCATCGAAGGACGAGAAAGATTGTATTTACAAGATGGGCGAGCTTGTGAGGTACTTTACATGATACAAAATATGATGCGTATCAATGCTCCGTGCAAGTTTGAATGCATATTGCTAATATGCTGTACTTTTTCATTTCTAGGTATGTGAGCTCAAAGGAAATAGATCCCACCACGCTTGAGAATGCTCGAGTTATGTCAGTGGAGGCGGTTTGTTTAGTCGAGGAGACATTTCCACATTCTATTCTCACAAGCCAACTACATCTCATAGTGCATTTGGTGGATGAGATTGCTATATGCGGTACTATACATGCACGATGGTTGTTCTTCCTGGAGCGCTTCATGAAGACCTTGAAGGCTTCGTGAGACAAAATGCAAGACCCGAAGGTAGCATGGCCGAGGGTTGGTTGGTACAAGAGTCACTTGTATATATTTCTGAGTTTCTTGTTGATGTGGATAGCTCTCTCCCACGACTATGGAGAGATGATGAAGACCTAAGGATGACCTCTATTGTGCCTCAAGGGAAAGGACGCAACAAAGTAATAGACACGGAGTTGCATAATAGTATCAACCTCTTTTGCATGCTTAATAGTGATGTGATGAAAAGATGGGTGACAAGATACGAGGATGCAAAGGCAAGAAGACAAGAAGAAAGGGCCTTCTTTCGTACACACCACGGATCTCGTGTGCCATACCCTCAGTATCTAAGAGCACTTCCAAAGGATATTCATGTGGATTGGCTACTTGATGAAATGGAGAAAGCAAAGAAAGACGAGGGGATGCATATCACAATGGAAGAATGCGAGCATGCTAGGGGATGCATGAGCAAGGTCGGTATATAGAATGTTATGCATAAGTTAGGAGCTTTCAATAATTTAGATTGCTTATTTAATTGATTTTTTCTTGGTGTAGTGCACTATGTTCAATGCTATATGGTGTGAGGGCAAGCATTTTCGAACACAACGGATTGATGATAAGAGAAACACACAAGATTGTGGCGTCATTGCTAGCTTTGAGGGAGCCAATGGAGCCATGGATGATTATTGTGGCATAATCCAAGATATTATTATGCTTGACTTTCGACGCTTCTTTGTGTATGTTTTGGATGTAAAGTGGTTTAAGGACGTGGTGGAAAGAGGCCCTAATGCAACAATCAAATGCCATGCAAGTGGCTTTGTAACTATTGACTCCACAAAGTTTTAGCAAAGTAGGAAGGACATACTAGTACTACCGCAACAATGTGAACAGGTACTGTGCACACATATAAAAATACTCGCTTTTAAATATTTGATGCAAGAAAAATAACATGATTGTATTTGTGTTTGAATTAGGAACTTGTCTATCAACCAATGGTGGATAATAATAGATGGTGGCATGTCATACCTATTATGCCACATTCCAAAGTGATGTATAGTACATTTACTAATATGGAGCGTATGGAGGATGATCATGGCCATGGACGTGATGATGACCATGATACGAGAGAGGAGGATGATCATGAGATAGGAGATACAGATATTGAGGGCATTACCCGTGAGGACGAGCCTACCATTCGAGATGCTGATTTTGATGACCACATGAGTGGCACAAGTAGTAGTGGGTTGAATGTATTTGTAGATCTAAACACTTGTTTGGATTTTGAAGTAGATAGTTTGGCAAGGGTTGATCTCATTGAGGATGAGATTGAACCGTAGCCCCATAATTGATATTGGTAAAACTATTTTACATATTGTCTCATTCTCCTCATTGTATATGTGGGCTTGCAAAAAATTATGTGCTTTGGTAATCATGGGCAATGTTTGGAAAGCAATGATGTACACCAAAATCTCACTTTCTATATTCTCTGGTTTGCGTCTATCTATGCGTCTAAATGCGCGTCTGATTCTCAGTGTAAATGCGCAAATAAACGCGCTAATACACGTGCAAATAGATGTGCTGATAAACATGATGTTAGACGGGCCCGTATCTTCTCAGTTTAGATGCGCAAGTAGACATGTTAATATACGCGCAAATAGACGAGTTGTTAGACGCGCTTTTAGACGCGCCTGTAATTCCTCTACTAAAGCAACGCCTATAGACCCGCCCGCTATTTTGCATGTCTACCAAGCACGTCTATAGTTGCTTTGTGTTGTTTTGAAGTGTTTTTGCTTTCAGAGCTAACTGAGAACAGATTTGGCAATCCTAATCCACGTTCAAACTTAAAACCTGAGAAGACTGGTGCGAAAAGGTGACGGACAAAAGTCAGACGACATTCTGATTCAAAATGGAGAAGGTGATAAACAGATAGCTTTGCCGCAAAACAGAGATGAGAACAACCAACTGTAGACTACAAGATGAGAAAAGCATAGAAACAAGGAGACAATTGGTACTACACAACAACAACTCAAGACCAAAAAAGAGAAACAAAGGTACGACTTCATTCTGCCGCACAGAGAGTTGTAAACAATCCAAAGAGCAGCACTAATCAGGAAGCGGATGAGTCGATAATCAACAAGTAAAAGAAGAGGAAAGAGCAAATCTCACAATGACCAAAAAGTAATCAGACAGTTAGTCACCACTATCAACAGATGATCAAAGACTCCAAGCCACTAACAGAAACAAGCACGAAGACAATGAAACTTGATGCAACATTTCGAAAGCACGATGGACAAGCTGAAACAAGGTTGGTGACCTGCAACCAAGCGGAATGACGTCTGCATAGACAGTAGTCACTAACGATGGAGCACAAGCTCTAAGTAAGAAAAGACTCTAAATCAGGAAGGTTGGTGACCATCAGCACCAATAAATTGCAATCAAGGCCACACAACAACAATTTCATTGTCATCTCCAAATAGCACGGGTAGCAGTACTACTGACGGAAGGTAAAGTCATTCTGACTTCTTCTATATAGTTCATGGAGGCACTCCCAGTGAATGCCAAAAGCAACTAAAGGCTCACCTTCACCCAACCGGATCAGAGGCATCTACTACAAGGAATAGAGCTAGAGCTGATGAGGCTGACAGTTAGCCAGATCAAGATCTTGACAACATCTTCCATGATCCTGACTATATCCCAAGTGGGGAGAGTTCCCAACTTTGATATTCAAGAAGTTGTAGCTGAACATGAGGTGTTGCTGATTTCTGCAGGCTTATTCATTGCAACCAGAAGACAAATCAACTTCAATCCCTTGCCACTTTGAGGGGAAGAAAGTACAAGATCTAGATAGTCATATTGGACAGTTTGAGACCTATTGGATGGCTAGCGGATTTGGAGCTCTACTTGATGCAGTAAAGAAGAGCAATTCGCAGCTACTCTTGAAGGTAAGCCGATGACTTGGTTTATGCCATATGGTCTTGCAACTTTTGTAGATTATGATGCCTTGAAAATCTCATTCCTCAGTAGATTTAGAAAAGAAAAAACACCAAAAGTACTAAAAAAGCTTCGAAATATCAAACAAAAAGAACTTCTAGTGGAAATATTAGAAATCTAAATCAGAGGCTAGCAGCCCCACAAAGGCCTACACATGAACAACTTGGTGACTATTTTTGCAAAGGACTCACCAAGTAATTGAGAACTGCAACAGTAGGAAGAGATCAATTAGCAGGAGCAAATGACTTCAATAACCTCGGGGGGGTCACTATGTATAAACCCTCTATATCACGTGCGTTCAAGGCCTATATTTAAAGTCCCAATTTGTAAAAAATTTCATTAATAAAATGTACCCCTTTTCTATACAAATCTGTAAATTTTTTCCAAAACTAATTTAAATAGTCCCTTATGTATATTTATTTCTGTAAATTTTAGAAATAAAAAAAATCCTTCTGTTGAACTCACGTGATAGGGTTACATATGATGAGTGACCCCCCCGAGTCAATAACATGGTTAAAGCATCTCAAAGAGTAGAGAGAAGGCTTGGTTGTAATTAAAATTCAAAGAAAGGAAAGAAAAAATGACCATCTGACTCTGACATAGATTGAGACACAGAAGATGAATCCAATGTAGAGGAGGACAACAGTGATACATCAATCTCTGACAACTTAGATGAAGAATCTGAAGAGGAAGAAACTAGCAAAGCAAAGAGGAAGAGAAAGGACAAGAAGGCAAACAACAAACATGAGGCCAAAGCCAAAAAGAAAGAAGAAAAGAGCTGAAAAGTGGAATCAAAGCTAGAACAACTGATCAAAGAACAATTTCAGAATTTAAGGTTGTCACCAACTCAAGCAAAGATTGCATGTGAATTCTGTGGAAATGATAACCATGTTAACGACAAATGCTGGTATAACTTGAATTTTAGGGGACGAGTACCAACTCACATTCAGGTAGCCCACAGTACAGCTCCACCAGTAGCAGCTAATCAGATTGTAGTGCAAGGATAGAGACAACAAAGATTCAACAATGTGCACCAAAGAGGTAGAATAACCAGAACAAGGGAGGTCAACGACAACCAAACATCATTCAGGCATGCAATTACTGTGGGGAAGATGAACATAGGCAAGGTCCACAATGTGAGCTATGGTGCAAACATAGAGAAGAAAGAAGAATTTCCATTATCCACTACAATGGAAGGGGCAACCCAAATCCTACACAAAAACCTCCAACAAGTGTAAACATGGTCAATCTCCAACCAATTATTGAAGAGCCCAAGGGGATTTTACATCAAAAATACATTCACAAGGCAAAAACAGTACATGTTACTAATCAAAACACATTATTTCCTAGAGTACAAAGTAATTGCACATCGAATAGCAACATAGCCCGGATAAATGAACACTAAGAAGCTACAAAGACAATGGTAATCACAAGGTCAAAAGGAGAAAAAACCCTAGCAGGACTGTAAGAAACCCCAAAGAATACAATCAAACCAATTAATTGGGTCGAGCAAGCAAAAGTGAGAAACAAAGCTTTAGAACAAGTATTAGAATTTTATGCATCCAAGGAGGCAAAAGAGGCACAATTAAACAGAAAAGGAAAAGCCAAATCAGTTTTGACTTCACCAAGACAGAATTCTGACTACAAGCAGAAAGATGTGTGGCAAAGAATTACAGCACCACAAAAGGATGGCAATGAAGCACAAGACACATTTGATGCACCAAAAGAAAGCCCAACCACGACAACATATCCTGCAACTAGTAAAATTCTAGGCGGAATCTGATTGGATACAATCCAACAATGAGAATACAATAGCAAAGAGAAACTACATCATGATGAGAAAGAAGATATCTCTAATGTCCATAGCGACACTCTACTGCAGAGGAAGAAGAACATCCAAAATACAAAAGGCACGGAGCAAGCTGACAATTTTTTGAAAGAGCTATTACACTCCAAGGTGTAAATGACATTGGAACAACTATTAAATCTTGTACCAACATTCAAGGAACAATTGTTTCAAGGTTTGAAAGCCGACAACCAACCCAAGGCACCTATGAGTATGGTAGAAGAATATAAAGAGGAGTCTCTAGATATATACACATCAACCATAGAAGAGGTACATTATAGAGTTCCCACAATTAATGTTGAATACAAAAGGCAAAGAATGCCAGATGTCTTGATTGATGGAGGATCAGGTTTGCACATATTTCGTGAAGAGTTATTTAAGAAAATTTTCTACAATGAGCTATCTCCAGCACCATTCTAGGTGAGAATGGTTGATCAAAGAAGAATCCAACCACTTGGTATCCTCAAAGGCTAGGAAATTAGTATTTCGGGATTGAGTTTCACTGTTACATTTGTGATACTTAGGATGGAAGAGAACGTCAGTTTCTACTCCATGTTACTAGGTAGACCTTGGCTGACAGAGTTCCAAAGTGAAACAACATTGGGAGCTGAGAGCAGGGATGTTTTTATTGAAGCTATGCTTATATATTAATATAAAATCTTGGTGAAAGTTTTCAAGATAAAATTTTTAGTTTCATAATATTAGTAGAATGTAGTACTTGTTTATATATTTTCTTTTGAATTTTGAAGGAAAAAATGCAAATCCTAGCGAAAGTTTAGTTTTTTTTGCATAAAAGTTTCAAATCATGGTGAGAGTAAAAAAAGGTGATCTAGAAGAAATGGATCTTGGGGATTATGACAACCCCAAAACAATGCTTATACGCACTGACCTCAATAGGTCATTCAAAGAACAACAACTCAGGACATTGCTGGTTGAATACAAAGATGTCTTTGCATGGCACTATACAGACATGAAGGGTGTAGACCCAAGGTTTTGCCAACACAGAATCTCAGGGGATACACCACTAAGAAATCCTAGGTATCACCTGCATTCAAGAGGTATTAGAAAACCCCTCAACTAATTTTTTTTTCCCAATTAAACAACCCCTCTTTAATTATGAACTAACTTATTTTTTCCTAAAGTTAAATTCAAAACCTCCTCGTGGTATTGTAAACCTGTTAAATTTTTTCCAAAAGTGGATTTAAAATACCCCTTCTTTTGAATGCACGTGGTACACTAAAATTTTGGGAGATGGATCCCCTGAGCACAGAATCAACCTCATAAAAAATGCAACACCTGTAATCCAGCATAGCTATAGGATGAACCCTAACTATGCCAAACAAGTGAAGAAGGAAGTAGACAAGCTACTCAAAGTTGGATTCACTACAAGGTACAGGCTATTTTTCGACACAAATACTGACCTTTTCTACACTAAAAAGTTTTCTTTTAACGGGCAAAAAAGTTGATATTTATGTTGCTATTAGCATCAAAAAAGGTGCATCACTATATAAGCGTCACTATATATCAATGCTGCAAAAGGTCGGTATATAACGACACTAGTAAAGCATCGGTATACACTAACCTTTAATAGAACTTTTAAAAAAAATTAGTGGGGCAAAATAGGGCTTGTTGTTGCCCCATATCGCCCCATTAATGTTTACTTTTTTGCATTACAAAAGAATGTTTACAAGTAAATAGGCGAGCTAAAACTCTCAAATCCTATTTGTTATTACAAAATTTTCCTTGTGAAGAGGGTGATACAAAATTGCTCAAACAAGCCAATAGACAAAAGCATATACAACACCTATTTCATTAATTTTGGACTTTTTGTGTTGTTTTTGGACGAAGCCCAAAAATCCTTCCCAAATGAAAACTTTACTTTGTGAAAATATCCTTCCCAAATCAAAATTTTACTTTCTGAAAATATTCTTCCCAAATCAAAAGTTCACTTTGTGGCACTATCATATTCACATAAAAATATGGTTTTTTCAATCTATACTTTTGCACCAACATGCAAAAATTTAAAATAATCCTATATTAGAAATTGTAGCTATATCTAAGTTATTTGTTAATTTAATTATTTTTAATATTTTTCCTTGACGTGATAAATTTATAAATCCATGAAAGGAGACTTAAATATTTCATGAAAATAACATTGTCACTCGCAATATGCACAAAATTTTTAAAACTTTTAATAAATAGAAAAAAGACATGATGCCATAAGACCCAAGTTTTGTATTGAACCAAAGAGGTATAATAGCAATTATAGCTATTATTATATGATTACATTGAGAGACGTTGCTCTCAGCTAGAGTCTTTATATCCAAAATGATATAAATTGAACATATGTTTAAAATTTAAATTGTTGCTCTTAAAGAGCCTCAATTCGTGCCATCTACATAATTTGACTCCCCATTGTCTTATTGCTCAATGTCATGACAGTCCCTTGCCAGTTGCCATCTGCATAATTTGACTCCCACTTGTCTTGCCAAGCCTTGCCCCTTGGGTGAATTGACTCCCCATTGTCTTATTGCTCAATGCGATAGTCCCTTGCCAGGTGCCATCTGCATTAACTCCCTATTGTCTTGCCAAGCCTTGACCCTTGGGTGACATCCAGTGCAAAATACAGGTGCCATCTGCATTAACTCCCACAAGTTGTCTTGCCAAGCCTTGCCCCTTGGGTGCATTGACTCCCCATTGTCTTATTGCTCAATGCTTGGGGGGGTCACTCATCATATGTAACCCTATCACGTGAGTTCAACAGAAGGATTTTTTTTATTTTTAAAATTTACAGAAATTAATATACATAAGGGACTATTTAAAATAGTTTTGGAAAAAATTTACAGATTTGTATAGAAAAGGGGTACATTTTATTAATGAAATTTTTTACAGATAAGGGACTTTAAATATAGGCGTTGAACGCACGTGATATAGAGGGTTTATACATAGTGACCCCCCCGAGGCTCAATGTGATAGCCCTTGCCAGGTGCCATCTGCATTAACTCCCTACCATCTTAGCAAGCAGGTACCCTTGGGTGACATCCAGTGCATATTTTGACTCTCATTTGACATAGGAGGTGATGACTCTAATTATAATTGTCTTGGATTGGCTTCTTGCCTAGTACCCAAATAAAATCCTTCAATGGACTTCAATACAAAGCTTTAATCATGGACATTCTTCATTTGCGATGTCTCCTTCTACTTCCTCCATGGCGAGCATCCTTAAAAATTTGTGTATATGCAAAATAGTTTGCTGTGGTATTTTTATTTTTCCTTCTACCTCATATCCCATGCGCTTCTTTGATTTCTTTGCCCTTGAATGCCAAGACACTATGATTGCCTCCGTCGAAACTTGAGAGACCGCTTCATCATTTGGGACCCACTCCTTCATTATACAATTATTATACAATGTGTTGTTATCCATATTCTCCTTCCTGCCCTTTGGCTCATACCATACCGCTGTAAATGTTGTAGCTCTCCCTTGGTCATCTCTTTGCACATCAACTACTTTTGCAACCCAAAACTTTACATTCTCATATTCATCATCCGATGGCCGAACCACAACAAAACAATCGACCTCTATATCTACTTGTGGCATAAACTCTCTCTTCTTCGGTCCACAATATGGACGTGGGAGTAATGATACAAATTCATTTTCAAAGACTAGAGCTGGGCGCAAATCGTTATGAACATTTGGCCAAAACATATTGCATTCTTCCTTGACATCCTTTGAGCCTCGCATTCTCTCAAGGTCCTTTATTAAATTTTGTGTCTTGTTAATTACAATGGTAGTGTGTTCTCTCCAAGTAGGCTTCGAATCAGGATATCTCCGGAGCATTTCCTCTTTGTATGTAATAAATGCTTTTAATCCTTCTATTTCACAGTTAGACCTCTCATTGAATTCTTGTATAGGAGCCCATGTTGGATACCTTTCCTTGCTAGGAATTGAAGTTAAAATACTATAAGGTTCTTCAGGTTCCCATTTTGTATCATGAGAATACTGTTGCCATTGCATTACAGGTTTTTCACCTTTTTAAAAAAAACGAAAGTAGTGTGGATTGGTATGACCTGTCAGTGCATCACCACCCGTTTGTATGAAAGGTAGAATGAAGCTCTTCCAATCATACATTCTTTCGAGCCTCTCACATACTGTACTTTTCTTACGTCTACCAACTTGCCTGCCACATCTTCTTACCAAGTCATCTATTGTCTCCACATCCTTGCATTTAAGCTCCCTTGAGACTGTGCTAAAAACCTCATCGATATCTTCATGTGTATGCCCAACATAAAAAAATCGACATTCGACCTCATTGAAGATTCAATGAGCAACTAGCATGGAGCAGAATGCAAACATGAGTACATTCTTATTTTCTCGCCAGCAATTATCAGCTTGTATTCTCAAAGTCGGTGGTAGGCGACCTTTTTCTGCATGTATGTTGCGAATTGCCTTCATGATAGATGTTACAACTTGATTGCTATCATGTAGATGCAAGGAATCAATCCATATATCTGCAAAGAACTTAATTCCATGCACTAACACTCCACATAGATGTGTCTTTAGAAAGTGCTTTCCTTGTAATTTAGGTGGAGTGGCAACAAAACGAGGCAATGTTGTTATATTCTGATCCATGCCATCTACAATAAGGCACATGTAGTCATCGGGATGCGAAATAGCTTGCTCCTTCCAAAATGCATATTTTTGTTTGGAATGTCGAATAAGGTCATGATGAGATTTTCGGTTTTTTTTGTATAATTCCCTTTGATTTGGACATGTTGCACTCTCAATCGCTCACTTTAAATCATCACAGACATTGCACTTTGACATTTTTTGCCTCCTTGGGATTTTAACATATCCAAAGTTCTTCTTCCAAAGAGTATATAAAGTATGAGAAGAAGCTACGGCATCCCCTCTTTGCCTTTGCTTTTCTGCAATAGAGTCAAATACTTCGAGCTTTGTCAAGCCCATTGGAAGGTGCATTTCAGTGATTGCATCACCGTTAGGGAGTTTGGTAGATATATGGGGTTGAGCTAAAGCATTTTCATGTATGAAGTCTTGCAAAATTGCTGCTGCCCTGACAGTTGAGATTCTTGATTTGGACCTTCCTCTATTACCGTGAATGCTAAATTTGTTGCCACCCTTTGCCTTGGTGACTAAATCCCAATATGTATCATGGGATAATCTAGTAATATTGCGATATGCCTTATTGCAAATCCTTTTTCCATTTACGAGAGGTTTTACCTTTTGTCTTGAACTTAGCCTTTTATTGCCATTTTGAAGAAAGCAAGAGAGACTTGTGAGAAGGTATTCATTTCTTTCGCTTCCTCTTCTTTGCCACACGTGTCCTCTACATTCCCTGATGTCTGCAAGATCAATGAAGCGCATACATCTTCACTTGCAACATAGATATCCCAATGCATTTAACATGTTCTCCTCCTTCATTACTCTCTTCCTCTTTGGTTGCTTTTGTGGATTTTCCTGGATTCGCTTTCTCTTCATGCATATGTATGACCGTTTTTGTTCCTCGTGCACTTTGTTATCTGTATTTATGCACTTCTTCTCCTCACATTTGTTTGTAACCAAGCATCCATGATTGGTCGTTGCATCCTTGTCCATATCACAATCAAAGTTAAATATTGAATAATCCTCTGTTGATCTCATCCTCGTTTCTAACACTCTTAGGACCATTCAATGAATTCAATATTCTACGAGAGTATTGAGAACCTTGAAACTTTTCCACTCCTAAGAGAACATCACTCATTGGAACATCTTGCATGGCTTTCACAAATCCACAAGCTTGATTGACACCAGGTTTGTTAATATGCATGAACTCATCCACACTTGACAAGACATTGCTATTGAAATCTTTGCCCTTCTCACTGTGCAAGAATTCATCCACCCCAGATAAGGCTTTCCTTCTAAAATCATTTTGTTTCTCGGAACCAATGAACTCATCCACTCCAGATAAGATGTCACTTCTATAATTGAGTATATTGAAATCATCCACATTTGAAGTAATAGAGCCTGGCACATGGGCACGCTTTTTAGGTCCTTTGATATTGTAGTATACCTTGTCTTTATCATTGAAAACCATGTGCCTCTTTCTCATGTTTAAAAATTGCATGCTCCATCTCATATTCTTGCCTACCTCATAGTAGGGATCACATAAGGATGTTATGTTATCAACCATACCATCATCAATGACTTTTAGAATCCTCATCTATGCAAATGACCATTGCTCCACTTGTTCAAATCCCAATACTTCACCTTCAGCTACAGTCTTATTTGCAAATGATCTCATTTGTAAAATGTCCCCTATAGTAAAATCCAAGGTGGTGCACTTTGTATTCTTGATAATGTCTGTTGCATAAGTCTCATCTTTGTCCCATGCTATAAATGATTTGTTGGATGTATTGTAGGGCATAACATCTCGAAGTGTTTCCATATCTCCACATTTATACTTTAGCTCAACATGTGCGCTAAGAATCTTTGATACAGTAACTGCCACCTTATCTTCGCCAAGTTTTCAAAAGTGGCAAACTGAATTGGGATCACTATCATGGATTGTAGCAAATGCAACTACTTCTCTTTTGCTACATAAAATCACATCCATCCCTGGAACAAAATCTATAGCCATCTCCTTTGTGAGAGTCCTTCGCAAGCAAGCTGTAGTAGCAACAATTACATAAATATTAGTCTCTTTTTAATAATCTACTCATTTATAATAATTTTTAATTAGTGCTTAATTTATTGGTGGAAGAAGTTATCCGATCAAGTACTCATCAGATGGACATGCCAAGTAATCCTTTGCATGGTCGATCGAGCATTAAATACTATTTTTGCTCTAGTGTCAAGCACATCTGTAAAAAAACACGAGCCTACTAGGTATGTTATCCAATCAAGCACTTATGCGATGGGTGTGCCACTTTGCATGTAAGTCAATTCCACCTAGTTGAAGGTGTGTGCAAAGTATTGTACCCATCGGATATGCTTTGCATTGTTGATCAAGCATAAAACACCGTTTTTGCCTTAGTGTCATGCACAACCATGAAAAAACACGGTCCTAAGTGTGTTAATCAAACAAGTACTTAGTGGATGGGGGCTCTACTTTTCACGCAAGTCCGTTTCAACTAGGTTGAGATGTTTTCAAAGTATTGTCACCATCGGATATGCTTTGCATGGTCTATTACGCATTATACAACGTTCTTCCCGTAGTGATATGCACATCTGCAAAAAAACACGCCCTTAGGTATGCTATCTAACCAAGTACTTATCGGATGGGTGTGCCTCTTTAAGAACATTTCAATACCACCTAGGCTAAGGTGTAGGAAAAGTATTGTGCCCATCGGATATGCTTTGCATGGTCGATCGAGCATTAAATACCATTTTTTCCTTAGTGTCATGCACATCCGTAAAAAAGCACGCTACTAGGTGTGTTATCCGATCAAGTACTTATGCAATGGGAATGCCACTTTGCATGTAAGTCAATTCCACCTAGTTGAAGGTGTGTACAAGGTATTGTGCCCATCAGATATGCTTTGCATTATCGATCAAGCATAAAACACCATTTTTGCCTTTGTGTCATGCACAACCATATAAAAACACAGCCGTAGGTGTGTTATTCAAACAAGTACTTATCGGCGGATGGGGGCTCCACTTTGCACGCAAGTCCATTTCAACTATGTTGAGGTGCATGCAAAGTATTGTCACCATCGGATACATGGTCGATCACGCATTATACACCACTTTTTCCCTAGTGGTATGCACATCTGCAAAAAAACATGCCCTTAGGTGTGTTATCTGACTAAGTACTTATCGGATGGGTGTGCCTCTTTGAGAACATTTCAATACCACCTAGGTTGAGGCGTACAAAAAGTATTGTGCCGATCGGATATCCTTTGCATGGTCGATCGAGCATTAAATATACTATTTTTGATCTAGTGTCACGCACATCCGTAAAAAAAACACGCTGCTAGGAATGTTATCCGATCAAGCGATTATGGGATGGGCGTGCCACTTTGCATGTAAGTCGATTCCACATAGTTGAAGGTGTGCGCAAAGTATTGTGCCCATTGGATATGCTTTGCATTGTTGATCAAGCATAAAACATCGTTTTTGCCTTAATGTCATGCACAACCATGAAAAAATACGGTCCTAAGTGTGTTAATCAAACAAGTACTTATCGGATGGGGGCTCCACTTTGCACACAAGTCCGTTTCAACTACGTTGAGATGCATGCAAAGTATTATCACCATCGGATATGCTCTGCATGGTCGATTACGCATTATACAATGTTTTTCCCGTAGTGATGCACATCCGCAAAAAAACATGCCCTTAGGTATGTTATCTGACCAAGCACTTATCGAATGGGTGTGCCTATTTGAGAACATTTCAATACCACCTAGGTTAAGGTGTAGGAAAAGTATTGTGCCCATCGGATATGCTTTACATGGTCGATCGAGCATTAAATACCATTTTTGCCTTAGTGTCATGCACATCCGCAAAAAAACACGCTGTTAGGTGTGTTATCCAATCAAGTACTTATGCGATGGGAATGCCACTTTGCATGTAAGTCAATTCCACCAAGTTGAAGGTGTGTGCAAAGTATTGTGCCCATCGGATATGCTTTGCATTGTCGATCGAGCATTAAATAGTATTTTTGCTCTAGTGTCATGCACATCTGTAAAAAAACATGCTGCTAGGTATATTATCCGATCAAGCACTTATGGGATGGGGGTGCCACTTTGCATGTAAGTCGATTCCACCTAGTTGACAGTGTGTGCAAACTATTGTGCCCATCGGATATGCTTTGCATTGTCCATCAAGCATAAAACACCGTTTTTGCCTTAGTGTCATGCATAACCATGAAAAAACACGGTCCTAGGTGTGTTATTCAAATAAGTACTTATTGGATGGGGGCTACACTTTGCATGCAAGTCCGTTTTAACTACATTGAGGTGCGTGCAAGGTATTGTCACCATGGGCTATGCTTTGCATGGTCGATCACGCATTATACACCATTTTTTCCCCAGTGATATGCACATCCACAAAAAAACACGCCCTTAGGTGTGTTATCTGACCAAGTACTTATCGGATGGGTGTGACTGTTGGAGAACATTCCAATACCACCTAGGTTGAGGCATACAAAAAGTTTTGTGCCCATCGGATATTCTTTGCATGATCGATTGACCGATAAATACTATTTTTGCTCTAGTGTCATGCACATCCGTAAAAAAACATGCTGCTAGGTATGTTATCCGATCAAGCACTTATGGGATGGGAGTGCCACTTTGCATGTAAGTCAATTCCATATAATTGGAGGTGTGTGCAAAGTATTGTGCCCATGGATATGCTTTGCATTGTCGATCAAGCATAAAACACCGTTTTTGCCTTAGTGTCATGCACAACCATGAAAAAACACGGTCCTAAGTGTGTTAATTAAAATTATCAGATGGGGGCTCCACTTTGCATGCAAGTCTGTTTCAACTACGTTGAGGTGCGCTCAAAGTATTGTCACCATCGGATATGATTTGCATGGTCGATCATGCATTATACACCATTTTTTCCCTAGTGATATGCACATCTGCAAAAAAACATGCCCTTAGGTGTGTTATCTGACCAAGTACTTATCGGATGGGTGTGCCTCTTTGAGAACATTTCAATACCACCTATGTTGCAGTGTAGGAAAAGCTTTGTGCCCATCGGATATCCTTTACATGGTCGATCGAGCATTAAATACTATTTTTGCTCTAGTGTCATGCACATCCGTAAAAAAAACACGCTGCTAGGTATGTTATCTAATCAAGCACTTATGGGATGGGTGTGCCACTTTGCATGTAAGTCAATTCCACCTATTTTAAGGTGTGTGCAGAGTATTGTGCCCATCGGATACGCTTTGCATTGTCGATCAAGCATAAAACACCGTTTTTGCCTTAGTGTCATGCACAACCATGAAAAAACATGGTCCTAAGTGTGTTAATCAAACAAGTACTTATCGGATGGGGGCTCCAATTTGCACGCAAGTCCGTTTCAACTATGTTGAGATGCGTACAAAGTATTTTCACCATCGGATATACTCTACATGGTCGATTACGCATTATACAACGTTTTTCCCGTAGTGATATGCACATCCGCAAAAAAACATGCCCTTAGGTATGTTTTCTGACCAAGTACTTATCGGATGGGTGTGCCTCTTTGAGAACATTTCAATACCACCTAGGTTAAGGTATAGGAAAAGTATTGTGCCCATCGGATATGCTTTGCATGGTCGATCGAGCATTAAATACCATTTTTGCCTTAGTGTCATGCACATCTGTAAAAAAACACACTGCTAGGTGTGTTATTCGATCAAGTACTTATGCGATGGGAATGCCACTTTGCATGTAAGCCAATTCCACCTAGTTGAAGGGTGTGTGTAAAGTATTGTGCCCATCGGATATGCTTTGCATTGTCGATCAAGCATAAAACACCGTTTTTGCCTTTGTGTCATGCACAACCATATAAAAACATGACCGTAGGCGTGTTATTCAAATAAGTACTTATCGGCGGATGGGGGCTCCACTTTGCACGCAAGTTTTTTTCAACTACGTTGAGGTGCGTGCAAAGTATTGTCACCATTGGATATGCTTTGCATGGTCGATCACGCATTGTACACCATTTTTTCCCTAGTGATATGGACATCCGCAAAAAAACACGCCCTTAGGTGTGTTATCTGACCAAGTACTCATCGGATGGGTGTGCCTCTTTGAGAACATTTCAATACCACCTAGGTTGAGGGGTACGAAAAGTTTTGTGCCCATCGCATATCCTTTGCATGGTCGATCAAGCATTAAATACTATTTTTGCTCTAGTGTCATGCACATCCGTAAAAAAACACGCTGCTAGGTATGTTATCCGATCAAGCACTTATGGGATGGGTGTGCCACTTTGCATGTAAGTGAATTCCACCTAGTTGAAGGTGTGTGCAAAGTATTGTGCCCATCGGATATGCTTTGCATTGTTGAACAAGCATTAAACACTGTTTTGGCCTTCGTGTCATGCACAACTGTCAAAAAATGCGGTCCTAGATGTGTTATTCGACTAAGTACTTATGGGATGGACACACCACTTTTCATGTAAGTCAATAATACCTAGGTTGAGATGTGTGCAAAGTAGTGTGATGATCGCATATGCATTGCATTATCGATTAAGCATAAATCAGCGTTTTTGCCTTAGTGTCATGGACAACAACCAATAAAAAACATGGTCCTAGGTGTGATATTCTAAAAAGTACTTATTGAATGGGTGTTCCACTTTGCATGGAATACCATACCGCCGCTTTTGAGGCACGTGCAAAGTATTGTGCCCATCGGATATGCTTTACATGGTAGATTGAGTATTAAATACCGTTTTTGGCCTTGGTGTCATGTACAACCGTAAAAAAACACGATTGTAGGTGTATTTTTCAAACAAGTACTTATCGGATGGGGATGCCACTTTGCACACAAGTCAATACTGCCTAGGTTGAGGAATGTGCAAAGTCTTGTGTCCATTAGATATGCTTTGCATAGTCGATCTCACATGATACACCATTTTGTTCCTAGTGTTATGCACAATCATCATAAAATACGTTTGGAGGTGTCTTGTGTCCATTGGATATGCTTTGCATAGTCGATCTCACATGATACACCATTTTGTTCCTAGTGTTATGCACAATCATCATAAAATACTTTTGGAGGTGTGTTATCCGAACAAGTATTTATGGGATGGGTGCACCACTTTGTATGCAAGTCAATACGACCTAGGTTGAGGCGTGTACAAAGTTTTGTGCCCATCGGAGAAATGTAGATGCGATAATATTAGAAAATTCTCGGTATGTGTATATGTGTGTGTGTGTGGCAAACAATTTTGATACAACAAAGTAAACACCTAGTGCACAAATTATGCACTTCATACCTTGAGTAAATAAGCTTGTTGATGAGGATAAATATGCCCTTGAATAAAAGCACACTTGTTGTATGACCACAATAGGATCCCTTTGACACCTGTGATTTTGCCCACATGTAAGTTTGCAAATAGTATAAAAAATCATATAATAATATATTAATAGTTTGCAAATGTGTATAGCAAGTGAGTAATGGGAAGTGGAAGTGGGAGTGAGGAGGGAGGAGTGGAATGGGAGAGGGAAGTAATAGGGGTGTATGATAATAAGTATAAAAAATAGTATAATAATATATTAATAGTTTTCAAATGGCAAGTGAGTAATGGGAAGTGGAAGTGAGAGTGGGGAGGGAAGAATGGAATGGGAGAGGGGAAGGTAATAGGGGAGTAGGATAATAAGGGAGTGAAATGAGTGAGGGAGTTAATAGGGGAAAGAGGAGGGTGAGATGGGGAAATATGGGATTTTGGGAAATGGGAGGAGTATGGGACGTGGTGGAAATGTGGGATGGGAGTGGTGGCAATGGGGAGGAAGAAGAAATGGATGGATGGGGGGAGGGCTAATGGAAGATTGGGATGAGGGATGGGGGTCCAATGGGAGAGGGGGAGTAATGGGAGCCAATGGGAGAGGGGATAAATGAAAAGCCAATAGGAGAGAGGGTAGGAATGGAAAGCCAATAGGAGAGGAGGAGGAAAACCTAAATTTTCTTATATATAGTCTTCCTTCTTCATTCATTCTCCCCTCATTTCATTCATTGAAGCAAGAAAGCGAGGATGATTAAGAAAGCAAGGAAGGAAGAGCAAGAAAGCAAGAAAGAGCAAACTTACAAACTTTTTCCAGGTACTTAAAATTTTTTTTGATTAATTCTTTATCTAGATTTTTTTTAAAAATTTTGAAGAGAGAGGAACTAGAGAGAGAAAGGTTGAGGGGAGGAGAAGAAGAGGATGGAGGGGCTGAAGGGAAGGGAGGAGGAAGGGAGGGAGAGGCGAGCGCGGAGTAGAGGGGGGAAAGGAGGAGGGAAGGGGGGCGGGGGGGGAAGGGGGGAGGGGGGGGGCTGGCAGAAGGGGGGGAGGGGGGGGGGGGGACTGGCGGGGGGGGAAGGGGGGGTTGGCGCCCCCCTAGAAGGGGGGGATGGGGGGGCTGGCAGGGGGGGAAGGGGGAAGCGGGGCGGCAGGGGGCGAAGGGGGGTGGGGGGGGCTGCGCCCCCAACTTGAGGGAAGGGGAGAGGGGAAAGGGGGGGTGGGGAAGAGGGGGGGGAAGGGCTGGCGGCCCCGTGGAGGGGGGGGCGGGGGTGAAGGGGCGGGAGGGGGAAGGGGGTGCGAGGGGGGGAGAGGGCTGGCGGCCCCGTGGAGTGGGGAAGGGGGGGCGGGGGTGAAGAGGGGGAAGGGGGTGGGAGGGGCTGGCGGCCGCGGCCACCAACCCGAGGAAAGGGGGGGGGAAGGGGGGGTGGGGAAGAGGGGGGGAAAGGGGGGGTGGGGAAGAGGGGGGGGGGAGGGAGGGCTGAGAGGGGGGGGGGCTAGGGGGCTAGCGGCCGCAGCCGCCAGCCCGGGGGAAGGGGGGAGGGGGGGGAGAGGGGGTGGGGAAGGGGGGGGCGGGGGTGAAGGGGGGGGAGGGGAAAGGGGGTGGGAGGGGCTGGCGGTCGCGGCCGCCAGCCCGGGGGAAGGGGGGGGGGAGGGGGGTGGGGAAGAGGGGGAGGGGGACAGCCTCCCCTGGAGGGGGGGAAGGGGGGCAGGGGGGGAAGGGGGGAGGGGGGGGAAGGGGGGAGGGGGGAGGGGGGGGGGATTGGCGGGGGGGGAAGGGGGGAGGGGGGGTTGGCGCCCCCCTTGAAGGGGGGGATGGGGGGGCTGGCAGGGGGGAAGGGGGAAGGGGGGCAGAAGGGGGCGAAGGGGGGCGGGGGGGCTGCGCCCCCAGCCCGAGGGAAGGGGGGAGGGGAAAGGGGGGGTGGGGAAGAGGGGGGGAAGGGCTGGCGGCCGCGGTCGCCAGCCGGTGGAGTTGGAAAGGGGGGGGCAGGGGTGAAGAGGGGGAAGGGGGTGGGAGGGGCTGGCGGTCGCGGCCACCAGCTCGAGGGAAGGGGGGGGGAAGGGGGGGTGGGGAAGAGGGGGGGAAAGGGAGGGTGGGGAAGGGGGGGCTGGGGGGCTGGCGGCCACGGCCGCCAGCCCGAGGGAAGGGGGGAGGGGGGGAGAGAGGGCGGGGAAGGGGGGGCGGGGGTGAAGGGAGGGGAGGGGGAAGGGGGTGGGAGGGGTTGGCGGTCGCGGCCGCCAGCCCGGGGGAAGGGGGGGAGGGGGGGTGGGGAAGAGGGGGGGGAAGGGCTGAGAGGGGAGGGGGGCTGGCGGTCACAGCCGCCAGCCCGGGGGAAGGGGGGGAAGGGGGGGTGTGAGTGGGGGGGTGCGAGGGGGTGCGAGAGGGGGGGAAGGGCTAGTAGCTGCGGCCGCCAACCCATGGAGGGGGGGGCGAGGGTGAAGGGGTGGGAGGGGGAAGGGGGTGCTAGGGGGGTGGAAGGGGGTGCGAGGGAGGGGGAAGGGGGTGCGAGGGGGGCGGGGGCAAGGGTGAAGGGGCGGGAGGGGGAAGGGGGTGCGAGGGGGGGGAAAGGGCTGGCGGTCACGGCCGCCAGCCCGTGGAGGAGGGAAAGGGGGGCGGGGCTGAAGGGGGGGTTGGGAAGGGGGTGGGAGGGGCTAGCGGCCGCAGCTACCAGCCCGGGGGAAGGGGGGGGAAGGGGGGTTGGGGAAGAGGGGGTTGGGAAGAGGGTGGGGGAGGGCTGGCAGCCGCGACCGCCAGCCCGAGGGAAGGGGGGGGGGAAGGGGGCGGCGGGGGTGAAGGGGGGGCAGGGGGAAGGGGGTGGGAGGGGCTGGCGGCCATCAGCCCGGGGGAAGGGGGGGGGGAGGGGGGTGGGGAAGGGGGGGGAGGGCTAGCGGCCGCGGCGGCCAGCGCGTGGAGGGGGGAAAGGGGGGGTGGGGAAGAGGGGGGGGAAGGGCTGAGAGGGGGGGGGCTGGGGGGGCGGGCTGAAGGGGGGGGAGGGGGGGGAGAGGGGGGGGAAGGGGGGGGCGGGGATGAAGGGGGGGGGAGGGGGAAGGGGGTGGGAGGGGCTGGCGGCTGCGGCCGCCATCCCGGGGGAAGGGGGGTGGGGAAGGGGGAGGAGGGGGTGAAGGGGGGGAGGGGGAAGGGGGTGGGAGGGGCTGGCAGCCACAGCCACCATCCCGGGGGAAGGGGGGGTGGGGAAGGGGGGGGAGGGCTGGCGGCTGCGGCGGCCAGCACATGGAGGGGGGGGTAAGGGGGGGTGGGGAAGAGGGGGGGGAAGGGCTGAGAGGGGGGGCTGGGGGGCTGGCGGCCACGGCCGCTAGCCCGAGGGAAGGGGTAAGGGGGGGGAAGGGAGGTGGGGAGAAGGGGGGATGGGGGGGTGGAGGGGGAAGGGAGTGGGAGGGGAACGGGGGGCTGGCGGGGGGAGGGAAGGGGGGAGGGGCAAGGGGCTGGCGGCCGCCAGCCCTATCCAGGGGGGAAGGGTGGAGGGGGGGCGGGGTCGAGGGGGGGAGCGGGAGGGGAGGGGAGGGGGGGGAGGGGTCGAGGGGGGGGGCAAAGGGGGGGAGGGGTTCTGGCGGCGGAGGGAGGGGAGGGGAGGGGAGGGCAGGGTCGAGGGGGGGAGGGAGGGGGGGAGGGGAGCGGAAGGAGAGAGAGGGGAGAGAGAGAGAGAGAAAGAGAGAGAGAGAGAGAGAGAGAGAGAGAGAGAGGGAGAGGAGAGGAGGGAGTTGAAGGAGAGCGAGGGGAGAGGAGGGAGGGGAGTGAGAGAGAAAGTGAGGGGAGGGAGAGAGAAAGAGAGAGAGAGAGTGAGGGGGGAAGGTATGGGAGAGAGAGAGAGTGAGGGAGAGAGAAACAAGGGAGTAGAGGGAGAGAGGTCGAATTCTTACAAGAGCGACAAATAAGATTTGACTTAGGAAAAGAATGAAAGGGACTTACTAGAAGAAAGTATCAAGAAGAATGTTGAACACAAATTTGAATTCTTACAACTAGGAGTAGAACTATCACGAGCAAGAGCGACAAATAAGAATCTTGCTCAAATACGATTTGACTTACTATCACGAGCAAGAGCGACAAATAAGATTCTTGCTCAAATAAGATTACTATCACAAGCAAGAGCGACAAATAAGATTTGACTTACTATCACGAGCGAGAGCGACAAATAAGATTTGACTTACGAGAAGAATGAAAGGGACTTACGAGAAGAAAGTATCAAGAAGAATGTTGAACACAAATTTGAATTCAAAAGGAACGTACGAGAAGAAAGTATGAGAAGAATGTTGAACAAAAATTTGAATTCAAATTTATAATGAATTCAAATTTCCCTCTCTTTTTTGAAAATTCAAATTTATGCGTAGGAGGAATGGGCTAGTTTTTCTTATATATACTCTTCTTTCCATTCATTCATTCTCACTCTCTCCTCATTTCATTGAAGCAACCAAGAGCTGAAGAGAAAGGCTAAGCGGAGCCTTACTTTTTTCACTTTTTCCAGATACTTGCATTCTTTTTCATTCGTCTTGTAATTCTTTTTCTTTACTTACAATTCTTTTTCAATTAGTTTCTTGTTAAAGTTTTTGAGTTCTATTTCTTAAAATTCATCTTGTAATTCTTTTTCTTTACTTACAATTCTTTTTCAATTAGTTTATTGTTAAAGTTTTTGAGGAGGGGGGTCTTTTAGAAGGCATTATAATTCTTTTTAAATTAGTTTCTTATTTGAGTTTTTGAGTTCTATTTTAATTAGCTTCTTATTTATATTTGAGTTTGTAAATTTGAGAAATGAGAGAATAGGGAGGGAGAGAAAGAGAGAGGAGAGAGGAGAGAGGGAAAGAGAGAAATTAAGAGAGAGAAGAGGGGATCTTGGCGGCTATAGCCGCCAAAGGGAGAGAGAGAATGAGAAATGAGAGGAGTAGGGAGGGAGAGAAAGAGAGAGAGGAGAGAGGGAGAGAGAGAGAGAGATTCACAGAGAGAAGAGGGGCTCCTTAAATGAGAGAGAAGAGTAGGAGGAAAGAAAGAGAGAGGAGAGAGGGGGAGAGAGATTAAGAGAGAGAAGAGGGTCTCCTGGCAGCCGTGGCTGCTTGAGGGAGGGAGAGAGTAGGGAGAGAGAGGGAGAAAGAGAGAAAGAGAGAGAGGGAGAGAGAGAGAAAGAGAGAGAGAGGGAAAGAGAGAGAGGGAGAGAGAGAGAAAGAGAGAGAGGGAGAGGGAGGGAGAGAGAGAGATGTTTATCAGAATGAAACATGGCGAGAGGAGAGAGGGAAAGAGAGAAATTAAGAGAGAGAAGAGGGGCTCTTCGGGGCCGTGGCCGCCAAAGGGAGAGAGAGAATGAGAAATGAGAGAGAAGAGTAGGGAGAGAGAGAGACAAGAGATTAAGAGAGAGAAGAGGGGCTCCTTAAATGAGAGAGACGAGTAGGGAGGGAAAGAAAAAGAGAGCTGAGACGTGGCCGCCAAAGGGAGAGAGAGAATGAGAAATGAGAGAGAAGAGTAGGGAGGGAGAGAAAGAGAGAGAGGGAGAGAGAGAATGAGAAATGAGAGAGAAGAGTAGGGAGGGAGAGAAAGAAAGAGGGAGAGAGACAAGAGATTAAGAGAGAGAAGAGGGGCTCCTTAAATGAGAGAGAAGAGTAGGGAGGGAAAGAAAGAGAGAGCTGAGAGAGGGAGAGAGAGAAGACAGTCTCCTCACATCAATGAGAGAGAAGAGTAGGGAGGGAAAGAAAGAGAGGGAGGGAGAGGGAGAGAGAGAGAGAGAAGAGAAGAGGGAGACTTAGGGAGAGAGAAAGAGAGAGGGAGAGAGAGAGAGAGAGAGAAAGAGAGAGAGGGAGAGAGAGGGAATGAAACTTCTCTGCTAGAAGAGTAGGGAGGGAAAGAAAGAGAGGGAGGGAGAGGGAGAGAGAGAGAGAGAGAAGAGAAGAGGGAGACTTAGGGAGAGAGAAAGAGAGAGAGGGGGAGAGAGAGAGCGAGAGAAAGAGAGAGAGAGAGAGAGAGAAAGAGAGAGAGGGAGAGAGAGGGAGGAATGAAACTTCTGTGCTAGAGGGAGGGAGAGAGTAGCGAGGGAGAGGGAGAGAGAGAGAGAAAAGAGAGGAGGGAGACTTAGGGAGAGAGAAAGAGAGAGAGGGAGAGAGGGAGAGAGAGAGAGAGAGAGAGAGAGAGAGAGAGAGAGGAGGGAGACTTAGGGAGAGAGAGATAAAGAGAGAGGGAGAGAGAATGAAACTTCTAGCGGCCGTGGCCGCCAAGAGAGGGAGGTAGAGAGAGAGAGAGAGAGAGAGAGAGAGAGAGAGACTTCTCGCGGTCGTGGCCACCAAGGGAGGGAGGGAGAGAGGGAGGGAGGGAGGAAGGCTGAGAGAGATTAAGAGAGAGAATTCAGAGAGAGAGAGAGACATAGAGAGGGAAAGAATGACAAATCCTAGCGGCCAAGAGGATAGAGGTAGGGAGGTAGAGAGGCTAAGAGAGAGAGAGAGGGAGAGAGAGAGAAGAGGAGAGAGAGAGAGAGAGAGAGAGAGGAGAGAGATGGAGAGAGAGAGAGAAATAATTACAAATCCTAGGGAGAGAGAGAGAGATAAAGAGAGAGAATGAAAAATCTTAGCCGCCATGGAAGGAAGAGAAAGAGAGAGTTGAGATAAACTAAGAGAGAGAATGAGTGGGATGAGGATAGAGAGGGAAACACATAAGAGTTGTTAGAGAGAGAGAGAGAGAGAGAGATTAAGAGAGAGAATGAGGTGTCTTGACTATGGCTACAGAGAGATTTAGGAGTCGAGAGAGAGAGAGAGAGAAAGTAAAGAGAGTTTTATATATTTACATGTTTTATATTATACTTTTAAAAAATTATAAAAGAGTGAATTTATGGTTTGTTTTGAAGATGAGATAATATTTATATATATTTTTATCTTTTAAATTGAAAAATGTTAACTTTGCTTTAGATACTTATTCTTCATTTATCTCACATGCAGGTTTAGCCTCTACATCAAAACCCCTTCTTTTGCATATTTAAGCCTCTTAAACCCCAGCACATGAAAATGAACACAGAAAAAGAAATTATTTATTGCTTTTCTTCGCTTCGATGGTTGGTTTAGCATAGTTTAGAGTAGATTAGATTGCCTTAGAGGAGAGACAATTCTCCAAGTTGCCAATCAAAGCCATGCTCAAATTTTTCCAACTAGTTCCTAATCGTTGTCAGTCCCTTCGCTCACATGCGGTTTAACACTCATAACATGCTATTAAATAAGACCTTTTACCATTTACCAAGAAGTTTATTAGTGGGCAGATTGCATGAGCAGATATCAATGGACAGATTATATATATCAGTGGACAGATTACATGTCATGGGACATATTGGAGCTTGATGATTATTGGTTAGTTTTATTGCATTTGTATAAATATTAAAGCTCCTTTATTGTCATAAAGACTCTTGTAAAGCCTTCTATGCTATTTTTTACATTTATTGTCATATGAAGCACCTTGTAATAAACCCGACCATCTCGACCATTCACTATTTAACGAGTATCAGTGGGATGCATAAGTGGATATCATGTGGGCTGCATAAGTGGATATCAGTGGAACAGTTTTTAGTGGGTAGATTGCATCAGTTGGGTATCAGTGCACAGATATCAATGGATGGACAGATTACATGTCATCACAGAGATTGAAGCTTTATGACTAGAGGGAAAATCAATGGGTGGACAGATTACATGTCTTCATGAAGATTGAAGCTTTATCACTAGATGACATTTTATATTACTGTAAAGCTTTATTGGCTAATTTTTTTACATTTGTACAAATATTTAAGCCTTGTAAAGCCTTCTGGGCTATTTCCCACATTTATTGCCATATAAAGCCTTGTAAAGCCTTTTGGGCTATTTCCCACATTTATTGTATCAAGGGTTGTATATTGTACTTTACTTGTATGTATCTAAATTCTTCATTATCTTTTCTTGTAGGATTATGGAGCAATCAACTAATGTGGTGGCTATCCTAAATGACTTTGATATCAGAGAATGGGTTTCTGATGTCACTTTGAATTTCAAAGGAAAGGAATATAGCCCCA
Source organism: Dipteris shenzhenensis (assembly GCF_047967505.1). Classification (NCBI taxonomy): domain Eukaryota; kingdom Viridiplantae; phylum Streptophyta; class Polypodiopsida; order Gleicheniales; family Dipteridaceae; genus Dipteris; species Dipteris shenzhenensis. The sequence continues at coordinate 42,644,107 of NC_141598.1, read as the reverse complement.
ATGGCTTTGGTAGGTGGACTCGATATCACATGGGCAGAAGAGTTTAGTTTCTTCATCAAAAGGAAAAGAGACTCTTTCTACTTATGTCAAAAAGGGAGTTCAATGGTGTTGAAGATCCATGGGATGCTACTTTCTTCAAAAAAGATATGACTTCAAGCCTTGTGGTAGGTATAATGATAGAGCCAAAAGAGACCTTTGTGGATATTTTTACAAAGAGTTCAGATCCTGAAGTTGGCGGTCTTCATTTTGTTGTGTCAAGGAGAGACTCAAAGACCTTTGTGATGCCTCCTCCTCAACCATCAAAGTTTCCAGAGCTACAAAGTGCATTGGAGACTCTTTCATATACTTGGGAGCAATTTCCTAGTGTGTGGCAAAAAGGATGCATGCAAAGATAATGTTTGAGTACTTTCAGGATGCACAATATGCTCCTCATATTCAAGGATCTTCACATGAAGGAGATCAAAAAGTTCAGACTTCGATGCAGGGACAAGAAGAACAGGCACACGGTCACAAACGTGTAGAACATGAGCGCAAACTTCTAGAGCAAGAAATGGTGGATGTAACTAAGGATGATGATGAAACACAAGCCTTGAGTTCATGGGAATTTAAAAAAATTGAAGAAGATCAAGGTCGATCCACTGCAGTTATGCTAGAAGCTCTTGCTAGCAAACACAACATGAAATGCAAAAGGCTAGTACTGCAAGAGCCACGGTTCCAAGCAGTAAAAAAAGACATTGTTCCATTGTAGAGAGAGATAATGTGGATGAAAAACGGTTAAAAGAAGAGAAAGATGAAGAAGACTTAGAACCCGAGGCTGAAGATGATCAGGATGAACTCACATCAATCAAAAATCTTAATCTGCATCTTAATGAAGCAGTTACAGATGATGATGTGGGATATATCTGGGGTCAAAGGACGTGGTTTGTGAATGCCAAAGATGTGGAAGCTGCAGCTCTCTTTACTAATAGCCGAAGCCTTGATATATCCTATGCAATGCAAATATACGAGGCTTTGAGAGATGGTAAAAAACCTGTGGCAAGCAATGTGGTCTTGCGCCCAATAATGTTTTGTCCAATCAAAAATAGTTTTATGGATCAAATAACATTTACAGGGCCTACACATTTCGAGGAAACCTTCAGTCAATTCTTTAAAGACACTCTTAAAAATATTCCACATGAACAAGGCGAAGAGGCACAAGGTGAGAATATGCTAAAGGAAGCAAAGAAGGTATTCCTCCTTCATTGCAGATTCTAGCCCATTGATGGTCAACATTGGGCTTATGCTTGTAATCAGATCGCAAAGGAAGCAAAAAAGGTCAAAAGACTCACTCCAGAACAATTTGCAAAGATAAGTTCATTCCATTATTATCCTGCAACAATCTATATATTCAAGCATGAGATCAAGTATTTGATTGAGTCTGAAAGACTTAATCATTATGTCCATGGAAAGCATAAGATATCCTCAACATCAGAGGTCTTACAGAAGGCAAGGGTTATATGGACATCATTTGGTTCTCCAAATCCTGATTTGAAGCGAAAGGTCACAAAAGCAGACGCCGACACACTCACGAACTTCTATACTTCTTTGAGTGCAGTTGTGCCTAGGGGAACTCAAGAGTGAGAAGTATGACAAGCCTCAAGGTGGTGAGGGACAGATATGCCGACTACACTTTTATCATATTTTGTCCTGTTGAATTGTTCAATGAGATGCTTGAAACGTGCATTGCTTGTGAGCGTGGACAGTTGACCTATGAAGCTCCTTTGTTTATCTCCGGAAAGTCAAAGGTAATGGATAAGAAGGAGTTGATGGCAAGGATGTGGAGGCCTATAAAGTACAGTTTACCTGACAAGTATGCATCCATGGCAGCACAAAAAATTTTAAAGAAAGAATGGTTTTTTGGAAAAAAAGACAAAGACCGCTGCATGGAAGAATGCATCAATGTACAGGTGAGGCGTGATGCAGTGCATAGTGCCATTAAGTATTTGCTGTCAGAGAAACAAATTCCACTTACTCATTGTAACATTGACTATAATGTGGTGAAGCATATAGCTTCTTTGTCAACACCCAAGCTATGGGCAAACAGGTGGATTAAAAAGGATGAAGATGGGTCAGAAATAGTAACCTCTTATATGAGAAAAGAAATCCCACAACAGGTGGTTGCATATGTGGAAAGATTAATCAACGAGATAAGGATGCCGACAGATATGCACCAAAGTTTTCAATTCAATGTAGAGGTTACGGCAAAGTCTGGAAAGCTTGTGAACTTCAAGGGAGTCTCAGAAGATGACTTCTTCAAGAATGAGTCAGCATGGGATAAGCCATAACTATTCTTTATCAATGAAGTTTCTAGTGATGATATCCATAGCTTCATTGATAGAATAGTATATACCACCATTAGCAAAGTGGCAATTTGCAACATAGTCATTTTTGTTGATAAAAAAGACAAAGAAGCCATGCACGTTACTCTAGAGCGAGCATATTCATCAGATTTGAAGATCTATAGTGGTGTTTATGCAGCAAAGAGAGGCAAGAGAGAATGTGGCATAGCGATTCAATCTCTTGAATCATTCTTTTTGTATATGCAGAGTCCCAACCCTGATCACTCCTTACAAAAGAACATAAGAGGGAATTCAAATAATTTGAGATTGATGCTAGAAGAGCAAGATATTCCTAGGTCCATACATTATTAAAAAAACAACTATGGAAGTCCTGCAAAAAGTGGGAGTCTCTTGCTTACCATGATGGAGAATTTACTATCGGCAGTTGGGAGGTCACCTTGTGCAGGATGGGATATTTATTTGAGGATCTCCTCAGAAAAGGAAACTCCACAAATATTATTGAAAATAAGCATTTCATGGCTTATTTTCAGCTTCAAGCAGATCTAACCACAGGCTATGAAAAAGAGATAGACCACAAGGACACTGATGACATGGATGATAACCTTGAAGATCATAATGTCCCAGTTGATGATGATGAAAAGATGGACTTACATGACCCATTCAGAGAGAGGTTGGTGGATGAAGACAAACATGATGATGCCTTTTTTGATAATTATGGCTCGCAAGGTTATGAAAAAAGGCCACTACGACAATACTTAGCGGTATGAACTCTCTATTTCTCAACTAAATACAATTTTTTAAATAAGATTTAAATTTAAAGATAATGAATCTAATCTCTCATATTTGTTTATAGGCAATAGAGGGAGAAGAAATGGATGAAGTCAATACAGAGGCACTCCCTTCTACTTCAACAATGCAACCACCTCTAAATTTGATTGAAGAATCCCATGAGCACAAGAGCTTTAAAGACACCATGGAAAAGCAGAATGACCCCAAACATAGAATACAAGCTATGATAAAGACCCATTCTGCAAATTTAGCTGCATTGGATAAAATGGAGAGCTCATTTGAAGTTAGGATCATTTTGAAACGAGAACCTCAGTATTTGAGCTTTGGTAGAGAGGAGGTTTCAATCCTCTCCAATCCTTTAAAAGAGGTTAATGACAATGTTATCTTGGCCATTCTTAGGTAACGTTTGTTTATTTGTTGCTACTTCAATGAGCTAACATTTGTTTATTTATTCACAGTGTAGTTATATATCAGTTTCCTAGTGCAGAATGCAAATCAATTCTATGAGCTAACGTTTGTTTATTTCTTAGTGCAGTGTAGTTATTTCTCAGCTTCCTAGTGCAGTGCAGCATCGTGTCTACATGCTCAATGCTCTCCTTTCTTCTATTCTTAGCTCTCCTCAAAAGACTATAGAATATGTTTGTACCTGGTTAAGCCCTTTGAATTTAGATGGGGTGCGAGTCATCTTAATGCCTTATCATGAGGCAAGTATCAACTCTAACCTTATTTTTACTATTTCTTTGGCAAGTTTGTGTAAAACAATAATCATTTTTATTCTGGTCATGTAGCTCACATTGGAGTCTGATCATCTCTCGATCATCTGGGACCTTGAACTCAACCGTTTGTGGTTTGTGAATTCAATGGAAGGCTATCATGCCAACTCCCCAAGGTAATTATTCTCTTAATATTTTTGATACTTTCTTATTTTGTATCTTATGATCATGACATATTAATATATTTAATATGTCATGATGGACAGTGCTGCATATCGATTAGTATCTGCTGTCAGAACAACCACGGAGCAACAAGATCAAGTAGAATTCAAAAGATGTCTACCAGTGGAGCAAAAAGATGGGCACAGCTGTGGGTGGAGAGTTGCCTACAACTGCATGTTGTTTCTTAGAGAGATTTTTGATTTGGAGTTACAAGTCAAAATGGAATCATATACAGAAGCCGATCTGCTAGCATTTCGGGCTGAGAGTATTCAGTGTCTAATTACTACCATTGGGAAACAACCTGAAAATATGACTACATTGCAGCATGTATAAAACCTTATCTTTATACTTGTATGCTTGTTCAAGCCTTTAATTGGGATGTGTAAATCTCATAACTTTTTTATATTTTCCTCCAAGAGGAGAAGAGACTGAGTCTAATGAATGCATGCTATCTTTATACTTCTATGATTATTTAAACCTTTATTTTTATTTGGGATGTGTAAATCTCATAACTTTTAAAAAATTTTCTCCAAAGAGGAGGAGAGACTCACTCTAATGAAAGCATGTATGAAACCTTACTTTTTAAATTTTTGCTCCAAGCAGAGGAGAGACTCACTCTAATGAAAGCATGTATGAAACCTTATCTGTTTGTTTAAGCCTTTATTTGGGATGTGTACATCACATAACTTTTTTATATTTTTATAGCAGAAGGAGGATGTAGAAGACATAGCAACTGAAGAAGAATACGATGTAGACTAGTCTCTCAATAAGATGAGTCATGAAAATATGAATCTATTGGAGCAGATTGGAAGTTCATTCACCGCTATGTTGTTAATTCGACAACAATCTCATTTTTTTGAAGTTGGTGAAAAAGAGATTTCAATCCTCTTGAATCCTAAGAAAGAGGTTAATGTCAAAGTCATTACAACCATCCTCAGGGTTGATGTAGCCTTTTCCTTGGCTTTATACTTTGCTTATTTTGATTAAACCCAAGAAGCTAATGCTTTTTGTTTAAATATAGTAATGTTATAGCAAATTTTTCGCAAAATATACAAAGCGTTTCATATATGCTCGATCCTCGTATTTCGGAAGTGCTTAGCAACAAAGAAGAAACCATAGAGGATGTTTGCAAGTGGTTGAAGCACGTTCCTATGAATGATGCACGAGTTATTTTTACAGCATATTATGAGAAGTAAGCATCAAACCCTACTTGTTTTTTCTATTGCATTGCTAGAATTGTCTCAAACATAGTAATTATTCTTTATTGATAATGCAGCTCACATTGGAGTCTGGTAGTCGTGGACATCCTTGCGAAGAAGTGCTTCTTTGCCAACTCAATGACATCCGTTCATGGCACTGTGTTAGAGTAAGTATAGACTACACTTGTTGTCACTTCTTGACATGTAGATTGATATGCAATGCACATATTCACTGTTGTTATATGTTTTGATGTGCAAACCAGCTTGAAAGTTAGTAGGTGCTATTGACACAGTAATGCGGCAATGTGACTTGGCACAACAAATAGAGTATATAACATGTCAGGTATCACATCAAGAGAATAGCCACATCTATAATTGTGGATGGAGGGTGGGCTACAATTGCTTTTTGGTACTTGGTCAAATTTTTGAGATACAAAATGACACAACACTGTCAACATATACGGATTTGCATCTCTATGCATTTATAACATGTACCATTCGAGTAATCATTAAGGGCAACATTATGGACCCTCCCACAAGGCAAATAGATAATGACTCAGAGGAGTGCGAAATGAATGCCGTCAAAGAGTCAAAGGGGATAGAAGACCTCAACTCTATAAACATGGCTTCATTGGAAGAATTGGGAAGCTCTTTTAATGTTAGGGTTATAATTCAACATAGACCTCAGTATCTTGAATTTGGGGGAGAGGAGATTTCAATCCTCTCTAGAGCTTCAAATGAGGTCAATAACAACGTTATGATGGCCATTCTTAGGTTTGATACAAACTTTTTCTCTGCTTGATAATTCAATATTTTGATTAAATCTAATAAGCTAATATTCATTTATTTGTTGGTGCAGTATAGTTATCTCACGATTTGGTAGAGCTGTACAAAACCGTGTGTATATGTTGGATTCCCTCCTTTCTCCTATACTTAGCGATAGGAGAAAGACAATAGCCAATGTTTGTAAATGGTTATAGCCTTTACATTTAAATTGCGTGCAAGTCCTATTTATGGCATATCACGAGATGTAAGTATCATGGAAACCTTTATTTCCATCTTATAATGGCAACATTGTGTTAAATAATAATGGTTCTTAATTATTCGTGTAGGGAACATTGGAGTCTGGTGGTTTGGGACCTTGAAGACAACTATTGTTGGTTTGTTAACTCAATTGCAGGCTTTCATGGCTCAGTGCAAACGTAAGTATTCTATTAATCTGTTGTTACTTCTATATTATGTACCTTATGTAATAGACACACTAAGTTTTTTAAATATGTCATGATGAGCAGGTCGATTGAGAAGTTGGTATTTTCTATCAGAGAAATAGGATAGTACAAAGACTCGGTAGACTTCCAAAAGCATTTAGTAGTAGAGCAGGAAGATGGGCATAGTTGTGGGTGGAGAGTTGCCTACAACTGCATGTTGATTTTCAAAGAAATTTTCTCACTTAAGCCATAGATCTCATCGAAAGACTCTTTGGAGCTCAAATATTCAGAGGAGGATATACAATTATTTAGGGCTGAAATCATTCTAGACCTAATTGCTGCCATTAGAATACAATGTGCAACTGAAGCAATATCAGAGCTTGCATTTAAGGAAGAGGAGACTGAGTCTACTGTGAAAGCACTGCACACTACAGAAGAAGTAGAGACCCAGTGTACACCTACAGCACCACAGCCTCCACTGGAAGCATTAGAAGAGTTGCCACAGCCTCTGCTTGCATTTAAGGAAGAGGATACTGAGTCTACTCCTAAAGCACTACATACTACAGAGAAGAAGTAGAGACTGAGTGTACATCTAGAGCACCACAGCCTCCATTGAAGCATCATAAGAGTTGCCACAGTCTCCACTAGAAGCATCAGAAGAGTTGTGATGCATGTATGATGTTGTGTTTGTATATATGCATGAGGAGCATATTCTCATGATGTTGTTTACTCCATGAATATTATGGTTGACATGTATTTGTTGCAATGTATGAATCATGATGTAGTTTTTGTTGATTATACACCAATTTCTGACTTAAGTGGCATTTGGTCATGATATTTATATATTTATTTCATGCACACAATTTTATGATATGAATGTGTGATGATGTGATTATTAAGAAAAATAACCTCTGTGATGAGAATTTTGATATGAATATGTGATGATGTAATATTTGTAATATATTTCACGGCAAAGTATCAATTCCCAATGCTCCACTCACTTAAAGTACAGCATTCCCAATGCTCTGCAAAATTTTATTCAGTTGGACAGTCTCCACTCACTTAAAATAGAGCATTTCCAATGCTTCTCTCACTTTATTCCAACCCTTATCCTTATCATAGCGAACACATCATGCCTTAGTGCACTTGTAATCTTCCATCATAGTCCTTCCACAAACACTCTCTTATTTCTTACATCCTAGTCCTTCTGATTAACTTGTATTCATCTTTCACTTTACGTCTTCCCTCACTTTCTATCACTCTTGAAGGAGGGGAAGCTCACTGTGCATCCCTCACTATTGCTCCCTCACTCTCCTTCTCCCACTTTCCCTCTAAGACAATGACTACTTACTACCCGACTTCATTTACTGAACTCAAATTCTGTCTTAGATCTCTTTTGTATGGACCAATGAAGGGAAAATCATTCGAGGAGGATATGTTACACACATGGCTGCTTGATTTGAACTCAGCAGAAGAGGTGAATATCCTTAGCTTTCTTTTTTGCTTCTTTTAATCACATACTTCTTATGCGAACGAGTTAAATTTTCGTACAGGATATGGCGGTGGCTAGAAGCTGTATTGAAAAAAATGGTGAAGATGAGGAAAGCCAAGAGAGAAAAGAAGAGTTGTTGAATGCTTACAAGTCAGCGAAAGATTTGAAACAAGTTGTGAGGAGAGTCTGTGAGGAGATTTGCGATGCCAGCCCTAGGTACGCATGTGGGAATGCCTTTCTCTATTGCTTGCCCATCATGCAAGCTTCACATGGTTCTTTGATTTCTGTGACTACAGTTAAGTCAAAAACCATACCTTGCTTCTGCATCTCCTTCAGCACTACAAATCCGATGTGGCCGAATCTTTCATGCCAAAGTCTGCTTTTACCCACTCCAGCGGTGGCTGTAAGAGCACTTAGCTCATATAGGTTGTTCCTCCTTACTCCTGTGCCAACAAGATTGCTTGCACTATCCAGAATTTTTGCTCCTATCTTGTCGAACCTGACCTCATGGTCAAGGTCAGTATGGAAGCAACTGATAGCAAATTTCTCTTGATTTGTGGAACATACAACACATTAGATAGTTTCTTAACATCTCCATTCACAGAAACAAATGAAACTGTACCTATACCCTCAACACAGCATTTTGCATTATTACTAACCGTCACAGTGATGGGTTCCTATAGAGGTTGCATGGAACAATATAGACCCTTCTTGTAGGTCATGTGACGGGAGGCACCACTATCCAACACCCATGAATCAATGGTTGAAGCTTCTTGAACCGAGGAACACTCTTCCTCAATGGCCAAAAATAGATCCAACTCTGCTTTCGCTATGTTAGCTATCTCTTTCCCCTTATCTATCTTCTTTAGGATACCATTCTTTTCATCTGCTTTCTTGACCCGGCAATGTACAATCATATGGCCCTTCTTTTTACAGTAGAAGCATTCTCCCTAAAACTTCTTATTGCCGCCCTTCTTCGTTTTGTCACCACTAGTAGAGGACTCACCTTTAGCGGAGGAACCACCTTTTCCTTTCGTAGTAGCAGAGAAAGCAGCATCCCCATTGCCGCCTCCATCTCGAGCTTTAAGCCTCAATTCCTCCTCTATAAGTAAAGCACAAAACTCCTCAAATGACAATGGTTGGGGTCTCACCTGAGTGTTAAGCACTGTTACCAGTCCATCAGACCTTGGTAGACATATCTGGAGACACCACTGAGCTAGCTCTTCGCTAGTCTTTTGTATCCCAGCACCAGCCATCTAGTCACACAGATTTTTGATTCGGGTTATGAACACCTCCGTTGTCTCTCCTTCATTGAACTTCTCTGTTGCAAGCTGATTCTCTAAGTTCTGGATCCTTGTCTGATTCTGCATCTCATACTGACTCTTCAATATGTTCCAGGCCACAGTTGCCTTAGATGTGTGCTGAATCAAGGTCAAACACTATCAGTAGTACTTGTAACCAAGGCACATAGAGCATCTACGTTCCTGTGTTTCCAAGCTCGTAGAAGGTAGACATTAGGAGGTATCATACTCCCCGAATTTGCTGGGTCGAGGGTTCCTTGTGGCAGTCCCCAGTACTGTCTCCAGAAGCTCATATGAATCCAGAATAGCAGTAATATTAAACTTCCATAGAGTATAGTTTGTACCACCTAGCTTGCCTTCAATGAATGCTAGTGGGCGAATTCTTAACACCTGAATTGTTGGTGTAGCAGCAGCTGCTGAACTCGAGTCGCTTCCTGTGGAGCCGCTTCCTATTGCCATCACTCCATATGCTATTGAAGCCCTCGCCTCTCTTCTATTCTTCGATCCTTAGAGCCGCCTAGGCTCTGATACCATGTTAAATTGCACGGCACAGTGGAACAAAAACTGAACAAAGAATAGAGAGTACACAACAAACTGGAGAGAAACAAACTTTTCCTTCAATACTAATGTAGTATAGATGATGGCTTCGTCCACCCATGCGCTCCCACAGTGGAGCTTAGATGGCGATCTAGATAGATACTAGGTGAAGAGCTACTAGCTAGAAGATCTGATTTGATATGAACGAATCTGATACAATGGACTGGGGAGGTCGTCTCTTTATAGCTATGAGGGCAGTAGTCGGATCAACATAGTCGGTGGAATCGACCAGTCGACCTAGTCGGTGGAGCTGACCAATCAACCTAGTCGGTGGAACCGACTAGTTGTCCATGGAATATCTTGGGAATATTCCTTAGGACCCCCCAGCTGGGGGCCAACTGGCCCCCAGGCCCCAGCAACAATAAGGGGCTCCCACACAATCACCTTTCTACCATCAACGGTCTCATTGATAAACCTCGCCTAACATGCAAGTCAGGATCCATCTAGTGTCTTGGGCTCACACATGGCTTCTCCTCATATGGGGGCCTTACAACTTGAGCACCTTGGACCATTGGTGGTTACTAGGATGGTGGGGCATTGAGCATATCTAACAAAGGATACAATTGGTACTACAACAACAACAACTCAAGGACAAAAGAAAAAAACAAAGATACAACTTCATTTCGCCGCACAGAGACTCGCAAACAAGCCAAAGAGCAACACGAATTAGGAAGCAGATGAGTCGATAATCAACAAACAAAAGAAGAGGAAAGAGAAAATATGGAAAAGATCCAACAAGCAATCAGATAGTAGTCAACACTATCAGTAGATCAGCAAAGACTCCAAGCCACTAAAAGAAACAAGCATGAAGTTGACGAAGCTTGCTACAACATTAGACATTTCTCAGAACCACCGTGGGAACACATCTAGCTGCAAACTTATTCATTGCAGCTAGAAGACAAATCAACTACAATCCCTTGCCAGCTCAGCCCAAAAAGAAGACACCTATTCTCCAAGATCTTAGGAAGCAGAACCCCTTGGTCAAAGTAGCAAAGTTTGAGGGAAAGATAGTACAAGATCCAAATGGTCATATCGAATAGTTTGAGACCCATTGGACGGCTAGTGGATTTGGAGCTCTACCTGATGCAGTAAAGAAAGAGTGATTTGTAGCTACTCTTGAAGGTAAGGCAATGACTTCATTTATGCAATATGGTCTTGCAACCTTTACAGATTATGATGCCTTAAAAGTCTTATTCCTCAGTAGATTTAGAAAAGAAAAAACACCGAAGTTCAAAAAATGCTATGAAATATCAAACAAAAAGACCTATTGGTGGAGGACTATGCACATAAATAGAAGAATCTAAATCAGAGGCTCCAAAGAGATGATAGGCCACTGGATGTGACAAGATGGCACATCAGCCCATCCTAGCACTAGAATCTTTTAAAAAATGGGGGCTAGACGTTGTAGGCCCTATCAAATGAGTAGAAAAATATACATGCAACCAGTACATACTTGATGTAATTGATTATTGCACAAAATGGGTGGAAGCAGTAGCCCTCAAGGATAATAAGGCAAGAACTGCTCCATACTTCTTATATCATAATATCATCACAAGGTTTGGTGTGCCTATTGAAATAGTATCAGACAGAGGGAAAGCATAGTTCATCAACAAAACAATTGGGAAAATTACAAAGCTCCACATGATGCTACACAAAAATTCAATAGCTTATTACCCTCAAGGAAATGGTCAGCCTGAAAGTACAAAAACAATTATGAAGAAGATATTCAGGAGGACAGTGGTGGTAGACAATCCCACTGATTGGGATTAGAAACTAGATTGAGCTCTATTGGCATTAAGAATAGCCTACAAAGTAGCCACAAGTTTGACACCATTTCAGGCTGGTCTATAGTGTGAGGCTATAGTTCCAATGAATTTTGTTACCGGAAGCCTAAGAGTGGATGTAGAGCACTGAATTTCACCAAAAGAATCATTTAATTTCAAACTATAGCAATTATTGCAAAAACTTGTCATTGGGAAAAACTATCTTTTAAGGTTGGTATGGGAAAAAACACTCTCTGTAAAATGTCACTATAGCTCAGTGTCGCTATAGAATGACCATTCACAAGTCTAATAAGTGTCGCTATATAGCGACGCTCTTTAAATGTCACTATATAGCAACGCTTGTCTAAAGTTGCTATATAGCGACATTAACAAATCTTGCTTTGATACCGATGATTAGCACCCCACGCATGCTAAACGTTGGTGCTTAAGCATCGGAATAGTGCCCGCGTGTAGTAGTGGACTCTCGACTGCACGGGAGTATGCTGGCCACTCGTAGTAACTAGAGAATCGACTCTCGACTGCACGGGAGTATGCCAGAAGCTCTACAAGGAAGAAAGGACTCCTGACTATAGGGGTAGAGAAGGGGATCAGCTCTGTAGCCGGTTGGGCTGTCTCGAATCCACTAGAGTAATCTCAGCTGGTTTGGGGTTGGGGTGGTTTGGAGTTTGTACTACTGACTCCGTCATGTATGTGTATACTCCCTAAGAGAGGGAGGGTGCCCCAAAATGTTATATAACTCCCAAAAGATGGCATCCCAAAGATCAAGCGATGCTGAAGAGCTTCCTGGCCACATGATGAACTGAAGAAAAGAAAAGAAGAAGATTACTATCGAGCATCCCCTCTTTCCATGATGAACTGAAGAAAACAGAGGAGAAAAAAGAGGAAAAAAGAGAGGAGAAAAAGGAGAAAAGAGAGGAGCAAAAGAGGGAAAGAGAGGATAAAAGAGAGAAGGAAAAAGAAAGGAAAGTGAGGATAAAAGAGAGAAAAAGAGAGAAGGAAAGAGATGAGAAAAGAGAGGAAAAGAGAGGAGAAAAAAGAGAGGAGATAAGAGAGAAAAAGAGAGGAGAAAAGAGAAGGAAAGAGAGTAGAAAAGAGAGAAAATGAGAGGAAAAAAGAGGCAAGAAGAATGCTCCATCATGCATGCCCTCTTTCTTTATCCCACCCTCATGCTTCAGTCCAGTTTTCCTCTTTCTTGGACTCGTTCTCATGCAATCACTTATTATCATCACTCATGCAATCCCTTATTTCCTCACGACTACAATGCCTTTCTTCATTCATGCAATCCTTTTCTATCATTCATGCAATCCCTTTCTTCATTCATGCAATCACTTATTTCCATCATTCATGCAATCCCTTTCTTGGAAGGGGAAGGGAAAGGGGAAGGGAAAGGGAAAGAGAAGGAAAAGGAAGGGGAAGGGGAAGGGGAAGGGGAAAGGGAAGAACACACAAGAAAAACTATCGTAGTGTGTCTATAGATGCGTCTACAAGCGTGGCTGTCTATTTTTCCAAAAATTAGATGCGCTGTTAGACGCACTATTTGATGCATCTATAGACGCACTCCGACAGATGCCTTTCTGAAAGAAATTGAAAAGGACATGTGCCCAATCCCAAAAAGAACAACATTAGTACACATATGTTGCCGTATACTCATCCTGAAGAGGCGAAGCGTTGGCGATATGAGGTGGGATCTTCAAGAGGGACCGTTACGAATGCATGGAGTAATGGTGATAGTAGCCCTCTACCATTACCTCATGAGGCCATCGAGGAGGAGGTGTTTGATGATATGGTGCAGGATTTATATGTCCACCAATCCTCAGGTAGGGATGATAGTATGGAGTAGGACGATGTTTTTACAGCAGCATTGACTCCACTGTTTGAGGGGTGCACATTCTCTTTTCTATGTGCCTCCCTTGAGTTACTAAACTTGCAGACCACCTATGGATGGAGCAATGCAAGTTTGAATCCATTACTCAAGTAAGATTTAAAGTCTATTTTGCAAACATGGTGAATTGTGCTAGTGGGTCAATTACTCGAATGCTTTTTCTCATTTATGGTCTCCACGTGCAAGCTATTGTGAAAAATGCTTCCAAGGGAGAATAAATTACCGACCTCAAGAGATATGGCAAGGCAACATGTGACCTCTCTTGCTTCTGTGACACTCTTGAGCAAACATTTTGCTGCTACTTTTAAGAGTTCCGCAACAAAAGATTTAGGATTAGATTACAAGCGCATCCATGCATGCGTCAACGATTGCATTCTATTTCGTGGACCACATAAGGATACAAGAGAGTGTCCTACATGTGGAGAGGCAAGATATAGAGCAGATCTTAAAACTTTGGATGTGCCTCGTAAGGATATGCGACATTTTCCCATAATCCCTCGCATCCAACATATGTTCAAGTGCAAATCCATTGTAGAGCTCATGTCATGGCATTCCTCCCATCGATCAACCGATGGCAACTGGTGTGAACCGATAAGGGTTTGTAACTATTATGTGCTATATTGAATGGAAATAAAGATTGCATGCTAACACCAACTTTTATTTAGATAATCCATCTTTTATCGACGACTACCATATTGGTCCCACCTCAAGATCAATCACTTGCTTGATCCCATGCATATCTTCAAGAATGTGGCATCTACCATTTGGGAACATTTGAATGGGACACAAGATTCTGTAGGCATAAGGGAGGATCTATGCACCACAGGGAGGATGCATGAGGCTTGGCCACAAGGGAGGCCAAATGGGTGTGTCTTTTTACCTCATGCGCCATGGAGGTTATCAAAGCTAGAGATGGTGGCGGTGAAACAAAAGTGAGAAATCTGATGCCTCTATAGTTGTTAGCAATTATAGAGTGCATGAAGGCCATGATGTCCTTCCCTCATGCATCCATCAAGATGCCTCAGACATCCCCGCCCCCACCATTAACCCCTTAAGCACTATGCCATGCATCCCCCACTGCTCTCCCTGCTACTATGCCTACTGTCCTATCGTGTCAAGCTAGTACGCTAGCCACTCGTAGCTAGAGAAGCGACTCTCGACTACCCGGGAGTACGCTCACCACTTGTAGTTGGAGAAGTGACTCTTGACTGCATGGGAGTACGCTGGTGGCACTACGAGGCAGAAGGGCCTCCTAACCTTAGGGAGGAGAAGGGGCATAGCTCTGTAGTCGGCTGGGCTATCTCGACTCCACTCGGGTAATCTCAGCTAGTGTGGTGGTGGGGTGGTTTGAAGTTTATACTGCCAACTTGTGGGGGGTGTTTAGAGTACCTATCATGTATCTGGATAACTCCCCAAGAGTGGGAAGGTGCCCCAAAATGTTATATACTTCTCGAAAGATGGCATCCCGAAGATCAAGTGAGACCAAAGAGCTTCCTGGCCACATGATGAACTGAAGAAAAGAAAAGAAGAAGATTACCATTGAGCATGCCGTCTTTCCATCATGCATGCCCTCTTTCCATCAGTCATCCCCAACCATACAAGAGAAGAGGGTGAACAAGGAAGAGAAGAAAGAGAAGCAGCTTTGAAGAAGGACAAGAAGCTTCCATACCTCTATCCAAGGTAAGCTTCTTTGGAAGTTGCTCTCTTTGGATTCGTCCTTTGTCGTATGCAGGGAAGGGATGTTTTTGATACCAGTGTTGTTCTATTTGGGGTCGGGCGCATGTCCTTTTCAGTTTCCTTCAAAAAGGCATCTGTCAGAGCGTGTCTATAGATGCGTCAAACAGCATGTCTAATTTTTGAAAAAATAGATAGCCACGCTTGTAGACATGCTGTTAGACGGAGGTTAGACGTGTCTATAGATGTGCTACGATAATTTTTCTTGTGTGTTCTAAAAGTATGTGAACGAAAGAAAACGCACTAAAAGTAGGTTCCAAAATTAGCTCATAGTCTGCATGTTTAAAAGCGTGTCTAAACACGTGTCTAAAAGCACATCTAAAAGTGTGTCTAAATGTGCATCTATCAACACATCTACACTATGTTTTAGACATGCCTACAGATGTGTTCCCACAATACCGATGCTGTGTTAGACGTGCTTTTAGATGCTACACAGAGTTTTGACATTTACAACTCATGTAAGAACACATTTTTTGGGTTGTTTATCTATAGGATGCCTTCATCTTCAACAAGTAGCTCTAGTAAGGATGAAACCCTCCGTATCCACCATCGCAGAATGTAGTTGGAGCAAAAATCAAATGTATGTGTGATCGATCTCGAGGAAACATGTATCGTGCATGCAGAATTACACTCAATCATGTCTCAAAGTATGGAGAATGGGATGCAACCATAAAATGGTAAGTGTTAAAGAGTTAAGGTCGATTGAGATACCTATGGAAGTTCATGTGTTTGATATATGATCCTTTCTTAATTTGATACAGGATGCAATGCCACACCCATGTATGTTGCCATATGCTCGTCATGAGGAGGCGAAGCGTCGGTGATATGAGGTGGGATCTTCAAGAGGGACCGTTACGGGATGCATGGAATGATGGTGATAGTAGCCCTCTACCATTACCTCATGAGGCCGTGGAGGAGGAGGTGTTTGATGTATGGTGTGGGATTTATACATCCACCAGTCCTTAGGTAGGGATGATAGCATGATGCAGGACGATGTTTTTATTGCAGCATCAACTCCACTATTTGAGGGGTGCACATTCTCTATTCTACGTGCCTCCCTTGAGTTACTAAACTTGCAGACCATCTATGGATGGAGCAATGCAAGTTTGAAAGCATTACTCAAGTTGGCTTTAAAGTCTATTTTGCAAACATGGTGAATTATGCTAGTGGTTACTCGAATGCTTTTTCGCATTTATGGTCTTCACGTGCAGGCTATTGAGTAAAATGCTTCCAAGGGAGAATAAATTACCGACCTCAAGAGATATGGCAAGGCAACATGTGACCTCTCTTGGAGGATTAGATTACAAGTCCTACTTGTGGAGAGGCAAGATATAGAGCAGATCTCAGAACTTTGGATGTGCCCTGTAAGGTTCCACGACATTTTCCCATAATCCCTTGCATCCAACATATGTTCAAGTGCAAATCCATTGTAGAGCTCATGTCATGACATTCCTCCCATCGATCAACCGATGGCAAGTGGATAACTCCCGTAGATACTCCTGCGTGGAAGCATATTGAAGACACATGGCCAAGCTTCAAGGAAGAACCTAGGAACTTGAGAATTGAATTGGGTATGGATGGTGTGAACCCATTTGGTCTCAAAAGCAACGACATACCTCGGACTGATGCATTTCTGTTTGGGGATTGAGGTTTGACAAGAGCCAAAACTGATCATCTCATAGCTGAAGTATGCCAGAGAGATACTAAAGGCATTTGGCATGGCTGAGTGCAAGATAGTTGGCACCCCTATGGAGGTTGACATGAAGCTCTCAAACGAGGATTCATCACCACTGGTGGACAAAGCCAAGTTCTAGAAGGCTTGTGGACAGTTTGATTTACTTGTGCAACACGTGACGGACATCAGCTTTGCGACTGGTGTACTGTTGACTCTGTGCCAACATGAACTTATGAAGAAAGAGAAGGTGATACAACTTTGTGATACAACTTTGTGTTACAACTTTGTGTTACAACTTCTAGACACAACTTTATGTTACAACTTTGTGACACAACTTTGTGTTACAACTTTGTGTTACGACTTTGTGTAACGACTTTGTGTAACAACTTTGTGTAACAACTTTGTGTAACAACTTTGTGTTACAACTTCTACATGTAGAGAGAGAAGGTGTTACAACTTTGTGTTACAACTTTGTGATACAACTTTGTGTTACAACTTTGTGATACGACTTTGTGTTACATGCAGAGAGAGAAGCTCTCCAACTTGTATAAATACCCCATAATGGAATGAAGCCCACACTCTTGGGGCATTGTGTTGAGTCTACATTGGTATTCCAAGCATTTGTCTCAAGTGTCCATGCTTCCTTGCACTGCACGTCCAAAAGCATGTCCTAACCTTGCAACCCTTCTCCCCTCTCCTCCAACCCTGCAACCTACCCTCTCCCTCTCCTCCTCCCTCCTCCTCCATCCTCCTTCTCCTCCTCCTCCCTCCTCCTCCTCCTCCTCCTCCTCCTCCTCCCTCCTCCTCCTCCTCCTCTCTCCTCTTCCTCCTTTCTCCTCTTCCCTCCTCCTCCTTCCTCCTCTCTCTTCTTTCACCCATGCTCTTACACCTTCTTTCTCTCCCACTCCTATGCTTTCCTAAACCCTTAAACTCCATGATCTACGAGGGAGACGAGTTCTCCACCATGTACTCTACTCTGAACCTTGGATCCTCCTTCTAAACCTTGGAACCTCCTTCTGAACCTTGGAACTCTTTCTGAACCCTGGAACCTCCTTCTGAACCCTGGAACTCCTCCTAAACCCTGGAACTCTTTCTAAACCCTGGAACCTCCTTCTGAACCCTTAAACTCCTCCTAAACCCTACAACCCCCAATGAAGGCGAAAGCCTTCATTACCTCAACAAAGATGGTTTACGTGCCTTTTACACATGCTTACACTTTGTTTGCTTACCACACTTAAGCCTACGTCTCTCACCGGAACACGACTCGAGGTCCTAAGCTACACATATACTACAACCGACAATCCTAATATATCTGTAGGTGACAAAAAGCCTCGGAACCCTGCAACATAGATTACCCAGCTCTTCCTACGAAAGCAGTAGGAAAGAGTCAACGGTTTTTCAATAAGCCCCGGGAGAAGCATTGGAGTACAGGGATGCCGGTGCCGAAATACATCAAAGGCACACTTTGATATGGCATCACCTATACCAAGGCAACATCTTGACCAGATGAGATGTGGACAACAGGACATCAATGACAGGTTACTATTTCTCACTTGGATCTAGAGCTGTGTCATGGGTCAGCAAGAAGCAACCTATTGTTGCTCTTTCTTCTACCAAGGCTGAGTACAAATCAGCATGTTTTGCTTCTTGTGAGGTAGTGTGGTTGAGGAGAATTTTAGGGGACATGGGTGCAGTGCAGAACAAGCCAACGCAGTTATCATGTGACAATCAGAGTTGCATCGCGATTGCAAAGAACCTTGTGTTCCATGCTCGCACAAAACACATTGAGATTCAATACCACTTTGTATGCGAGCTCATCATGGATGGAGAGGTCAACTTGGTGTACTGTCCGACTACAAAGAATGTTGCAGACATCTTCATGAAGGCTCTTGGAAGAGACTTGCTGGAGAGGCATCTTGATCGACTTGGCATTGGGCCGAAAAAGTAAGTTCACTTGCAGGTGGACATTGAGGGGGGGTGTTAGATATCAATGCTCCACTCTCGTGTAACTACGTGAGAACCAGCTAACTCTACTTGTAAAGCCCCCCATATGAGGAGAAGACATTTGAGTAGCTCCATTATCCAGTAGGTCCTGGTTTGGACACCAGATGGGGGCCATGTGTGGCCTGATGGTTGGACGACTTTAGATAGAGTTGGCACACTACCAACTAGGCTACATGCAAGTGTGGAAAGGCATCCCATGACTGACCGCATAGAGGGTAGATAGAGCATTTCTCGGGGAAGCCCACACTTGAGTTGCGGGGCCCGTTTGGAGCCCCAGATGATCTCGAATGGCTGTGGGCTGAATGGTAACCATAGGTTAGTTGCTCTATTTTGCGCATTGGTTCTATCGTGTGGTGAGTGGCCTATTTTGGGACTGACCCCCAGTCGGCCATTTTGGGCAGACTAGATCGGTCACCCAATTGAGTCTAACTGACTACGAGTGGTGGCTTTATAAGAGCAAGCTCGTGAAGCCCATCATCATCACTAGCTACAGCAACCCTGATTCCTTAGCATCTAGCCTCCGTCCTCTACTATTTCTAGATCACCATCGAAGCTTCTCTCACAGGAGCGTAGGGCTGGGAGGCAGCGCCATATATTGTATCAGTTTTACAGTAACCAAATTTTTGCTTCTCCATACTATCTACTTTTCTCTCTTGCAAACGAGATCCTATTATCTGTTGAGCATAGACATTGTATTGTTTTCTTACATTTCAAAGCTTTTAAAGCTATGGTTGAGACAGAAACAGGCCTCAAATAAAATGCCTAAGGTCAGATGGAGGGGGAGAGTACCTCTCAAATGAGTTTGCAAGGTTCCTACAGGAGCATGGCATAAAGCAGCAATATTCATGCAATCATACCCCACAGCAAAATGGACTTGGAAAAAGGAAAAACATGCATATTGGAGAGGTATCTCGTGCCATGCTCAATGAAAAAGACCTGCCAGATTATTACTGGGCTGAAGCAGTTGCTATAGTAATCTACATAATGAACAGGACTCCCACTACAGTAATGCATGGCATGATGCTAGAGGAAAGGTATACTGGTAGGAAACCATATATTTCTCATTTGAAAGTTTTTGGTTGCATTGAGGTTGCATTGCCTATGTTCATGTGCCAGATGAGTTGTGATCCAAGTTGAATCCAAAAGTTGAGAAGTGCATCTTTATTGGTTATTCTCTGTAGCAAAAAGGGTATAGATTCTATAACCCTTCTACTCATAAGTTTACAGTGAGCAGAGATGTTGTTTTTGATGAGATGAGCAATTGGTATAAACCAGTAAATGTGATTGATGATGTAGATGCACAAAATGGTAGTGCTGCACAGAATTCACAGCAGCAATCACAAAATATTAGTGGACCTGTAGTGTCCTCTAGCAGTGGTTCACATGCTTCACCATGGACAGGCAGATTGAGATCAGGAGAATCTCCTCAAAGCAATGCAAATAGTGGTATGCAAGTATCACAAAACAAAAAAGAGAAAGTAGATCAGCCCATGGTTGATGTGAATGTAGGTAACTCTTGTGTGGATGGTGAATCCAGTGATGTAAAGAATGCTTTCTTGCATGGTGATTTGCAAGAAGAGGTCTGTATGGAGCAGCCACCAGGTTATGTGCATGATGTTCATCCTGAGTTTGTTTGCAGGTTGAAGAAAGCCTTGTATGGCTTGAAGCAAGCACCCAGAGCATGGTCTTACAAGATAGGATAGTATCTTGTCACTATTGGCTTTTAGATTTCCAAGGCAGATTTCTCACTTTATGTGAGAAAAACAGAGAAAGGCATTATGCTGCTTGTCATTTATGTTGATGATTTGATCATCACAGGTGATAGTAATGAAGATATCCTTCATGTGAAAATGCTATTGAAGCAGAAGTTTGAGATGAAGGATTTGGTAGAGTTGCGTTATTTCTTGGGCATTGAGGTGAGTAGATCCACAAGTGGGATATGGCTCTTGCAAAGGCAATATGGATTGGACATGCTGTCCAAATATGGGATGACAGGCTATAAGCCTATTTCAGTTCCTTGGGAGCAAAAATGTGAAGTTGAGCGTAGATGCAAATGAGCTTCTGGAAGACCCTACAATGTACAGACGCATAGTAGGAAGTTTGATTGATATGACTATTACCAGGTCAGATTTGAGCTATGCTATTGGGTTGGTAAGTCAGCTTATGCAGGCTCCAAGGAAACCGCATTTGGATGCGGCTAGATGGATACTGAGGTATGTGAAGTCCACATTGCAGTATGGACTATTTTATGAGACTAGGGTTCAGATACAGTTGCATGGATACACTGATGTTGATTGGGCTGGTAGTATTTCTGATAGACGATCTACTAGTGGATATGTGTTCTCTTTTGGGAGTGCTGCAGTCACTTGGAGCAGCAAGAAATAGCCTACAGTTGCCTTGTCAAGCACAGAGGCTGAATACAGGGGTGTAGTAATGGCTACATGTGAGGCAGCTTGGTTGCATAAGATACTTTATGATATGCATCAGTCTATAGATGGGCCAGTTGTCATTTATTATGACAACATGAGCAGTATACACTTGGCAAATAACCTAGTCTATCATGCTACAACAAAGCACATTGAGGTGCATTATCACTATGTGCAGGGAAAGGTTCTAGTAGGTTTTATTGATCTAGTTTATGTCAGCACATAGGATCAGGTAGCTGGCATATTCATGAAGGCATTGGGCACAAAGAAGTTGCACAAGTTCAAAGACCTTCTTGGTGTGCAGGAATTGGAATTGAGCTCGAGGGGGAGTGTTGAGATATCAACCTCCACTCATGATATGCCAGGGTGACCATTGTGCATTCATGTCACCGACTTGTTAGCTATAGATGCGGTTGGTAC
The DNA here is from genome assembly GCF_047967505.1 of Dipteris shenzhenensis. Lineage (NCBI taxonomy): Eukaryota > Viridiplantae > Streptophyta > Polypodiopsida > Gleicheniales > Dipteridaceae > Dipteris > Dipteris shenzhenensis. The sequence goes on along the minus strand of NC_141598.1, from coordinate 42,622,322 downwards.
ACCGCCCATGAATAATAGCTGGATGAAAGCTATCTTTATGTACTCTAGTTAGTGGCTCAGTTAGTATGCCACCTAGGTTAGGTGAGTTTGGTTTGAGACCCACATATAGGGTTCACCTATTCCTTTTGTACTAAGAGAGAGTTCTTTTGGCTTTCACAACTAAGAAGAGGAAAATTGTTTTTAGCCTCCACCTTTGTGTGTATTCCCCCATTGTGTATGTTGAGAAAGCTGCACGTGAGACTCCTTACTTCTCTCCCACTCTCTTCACAACTGTCACAATATCCATGCAATTGTGGATGACTTCCTATGTATTCTATCCCAAACTGTCTTGCACCTCTGATGTATCTCAAGACTCTTTTGGCTGCATTCCAATAAGATTGTTTTGGATTTGCCATAAACTGTGCTAGTGAGCTTACTACATAACAAATATCTGGCCATGTGATTGTCAGATATATAAGAGATCCGATGAGTTGCCTATAGTATCTGTCATTGATTGTAGGCTTTTCTGAATCTTTAGTAAGTTTTAAACTCTGCTCTATGGGAGTGGCTGCAATCCTGCAATCTGCCATATGAAACTTTTTCAGGAGACTGTCAACATACTTGAGCTGACTCATGAATGTGCTATCTGCATCTCTCCAAAACTCAATTCCAAGACAATAGTGCATAAGTCCAAGATCTTTCATGTCGAACTCTGTAGATAAGTCTTATTTCAATTTTTTGATGAAGCTATCCTTGCTTCCTGTCACAATCATATCATCTACGTACAAAAGTGCAATAGTAATGTATTCTCCTTGAACTTTGTAGTAGAGAGTATGATCTGCATTGGATTTCATGTATCCCAGATTAGCAAAATACTTATCAATTCTGCTGTACCAACTTCTGCTTGCTTGCTTTAAGCCATAGAGACTTTTCTTGAGATGGCAAACCTTATTCTCTTTTCCTGGTTCAACATAACTTGCTGGTTGTTGCATGTAGACTTCCTTGTCTAGAGAACCATTGAGAAATGCATTCTTGACATCGAGCTAGTACACATTCCATCTGCTGAGTGTCACTAGGGATATCAAGAACTGTATGGAATCCATCTTTGCTACTGGAGCATAAGTCTCATCATAGTCCTGATCATATTGCTATGCAAATCCTTTTGCAACTAGTCTGGCTTTGTATCTCTGAATACTTCTACTTGGATTCTACTTCACTTTGTATACCCATTTGTTTGCTATGGCCGCCTTTCCTGGTGGAAGGCCGCATAATTCCCAAGTATTGTTTGTATACAGAGCATCCATTTCTTCATTCATAGCAGTTTGCCATTCTGGCTTGTCTACTGCGTCTTCAAAGTACATTGGCTCTTCTATAGACATGATGGTAGTCATCAGAGCATAGTTGGTGGTTTACACCTGAATTGCTTTGCCTTTTTGAGCATATGTCAATTTGGCTGGTGGTCTGCTTTCCCTAGTAGACTGTCTGAGTTGCTGTGGCTCTGCTTGTGGTTTTGCTGGCCATTCTTGCTCTTCTTCAACAACCTGTTCTGTAGATGACTGTGAAGTTGATGCTTCTATCTCCTATGGTGGTGAGGTTTTCCATTATGATTCCTCATCAAAGATTACATCTCTGGAGATAATGATCTTGCAGTTGATGGGATCATACAATTTGTATGCTTTGCTTTCTTCATTGTAGCCGACCATGATGCATTTGCATGACTTCGCATCCAATTTCCCACAATGATCATCATGTATGTGGGCATATGCTATGCAACCAAATATGCGAAGATGCCCAATGTGTGGCTTGTGTCCAGTGAATGCTTAAGGAGTCATACCTTGTATCGGTTCGGTAGGAAGCCGATTAAGCAGGTAGTTTGTTGTAGCTATTGCTTCTGCCCAATACTGATTTGGAAGATGCTTTTCACTAAGCATTGCTCTAGCAGTGTCTGCTAAAGTCCCATTCTTCCTTTCAACTCTTGCATTCTGCTGAGGAGTGTCTACACATGTGAATTGTCTTCGAATGCCGTGATTTTTGCAAAAGTTCATGAATGCTAAAGACATGTATTCATCTCCTCGATCTGATCTCATGACCTTGATCTTTCTACCTGTCTAGTTTTCTACCATGGCTTTGAATTCTTGAAATCTAGAAAACACTTCAGATTTCTCTTTCAGAAAGTAGACCCAACAATATCTACTATAGTCATCGATGAAAGTCAAAAAGTAAAGTGAACCATTGATGATGCAGGTCTAGGCATAACCCCATACATCTGTATGAATCAAATCAAGAATACCTCATGCACAAGAGATACTTCTGCCAAAGTTGATTTGATTTTGTTTGTCAAAGCAGCATCCTTCACAAACTTTTCCAAGAAACTGTAGCTTTGGAATCCCAATTGCCATTTTCTGATTCTTGAGATCTAACAAGTACTTGAAGTTTACATGACCATATCTCTTGTGCCATTTTGCATATAGTGGCATCTGTTGCGATTGAGCTGACATGGCATGCTTATCTGGTACTATAGCTAGCATTATGTATAAGCGTCCTTCCTTGACACCTTTTGCTACTAGCTGACATCTTTTGGATTTATCTATCATAGTGCATTCATCACCTTCGAAGATGACTCTGTGGTTGTGTTCCAACATTTGACCTATTGAAAAAAGGTTCTTGCTAAGCTTCAGAACATAGAGCACACACCTTTCACTAATCCTTTTGTACCAATGAAATTGTTCATAGGGATAACACCTATGCCTTGTCAGTGTATTGTTTGCTATGTAGATGACATTTTTTTGACCTTCTAATGGCTTCATTTCTCTGAACCATTCCTTATGATTTGTCATGTGAGATGATGCACCACTATCGATATACCAAGGATCCTATTCCACTTGGTCGACTTGATAGCTATACTCCTCTTTGGGATTGAAATCAGTGTCTGGGTACATTGTATCAGTTTGATGCATTTCCTCGCTTGCAAGAAACATATTTCCATGTTCATTTGAAAAATGACTCTGACTAGAATGTCCACCAGGTTGATTTCCTCTACCTTGAAAACTCCCTTGATTACTGTTGGATTGACCGCCTTGGTCGTACTGCTTCTTGCGGCAATCTCTTTCATAGTGTCCAAACTTGTGACAATAGTTGCACTAAATGTTTGACACATTGGTGGATGCATTCCCTCATCCTTGAAATCTTCCTTGGTTGGAATGATTTCCTCTTTGTTGAGGATGATGCTGATCCTGATGCTGATTTGGCTGATGACTCTATTGCTGATGATGACCACTTTTTTTATATGATCTACCTCTACCTCTGCCTCTGCCTCTGCCTCTGCTTCTGTCTGAAGCTATGAATGCCTAATCATTAGAATGACCTTCTCGTGCTTGAATTGCCTTAGTTGTGAGTTCTTCACCAAGTAGGATTGACTGAAGTTCTTCCAGTGTTGGAATTTCTCGTTTGATGGCAATACTCTAGACTAGATTCATGTATCCCTCTCCTAGTCCATTCAGGATTACTTGAACCATTTTTGTGGGGTTCATAGTCTCTCCTGCTATTGCAAGTTGATTATTGTAGTCTTTTATGCGGAGTACATAAGCATGACCGGTTTTGTTGTTGTTGCGGAAACTCTAGTTGATCTGGTTTCTCAATGTGAGAATCCTAGATGTGTTCTTGGATTCGTAGAGAGTTGCAAACATATCCCATGCTTCTTTTGATGTCTTGACTGTGTTGAGCTATCCTAGCATGACATCTTGCACATTTTGCTTGATCAGATGATAGGCGTACTTGTCTTTCTTATCCCATTCTGCCTGAGCTCAGGCAATGGCAGGATCTGCTACTGGTGCGGAAATTGTTTGTGTAGCTGTAGATCCAGTTGCTGGTGCTATGACAACAGATGGAGTAGAGCTACTTGTGGTCTAGGTGTAGACCCATCGACATACTCCCAATTGTCCTGAAGTACAAGAATGTTCTCCATTCGGTATTTCCATGTACCGTAATTGGAGTTGTCTAACTTAGTAGATGCCTCCAGATTAAGGTTGCTAGTCATAGACATGGTGCAAGAAATGTACTCAAAAGTGCTATGAAAATCTCTATATGAATCAACTGCAAATACACTAACTGTGGCAAGTGAAATCTCTAAACCGTCAGTGAAGATAGAACTGCAATATGTAAAAATCTGATTTGTATTACAAGGCTTGTGGCAATGATGCCGGGAATAGCCAAAAGGCTTTACAAGGCTGAAATGATGTGCACGATGCCGTGAGATAGCCAAATAGGCTTTACAATGATGTCATGTGTGTGTGAAATCAAGTGCTATCTGCCCACTGAAACAATCTACAATGCCTCTGTACTCTCTGAAGTTTGTCACTGAAGTGATGAACATAAGGTTTCAGGTAATGTAATGATGTGAAGCCGTATGTGAGCATATGGACTAAGGTACCAGTCGAGAATTTTAGGCGTGGCTTAGATTGACAACTTGGGGAAATTCAAAGCATCCCCTTTATGGCAATCTAGTCTACTCTGATCTAGATCTATACCAACCGTCGATCGATGAAAGAACAGCAAATAATTCCTTTTCTTTTGTTCTTTTTGAGTGCTAGGTCAGATGCGTCAATGTAGAGGTGAATGTGTGTGAAGGAAGTGGTTTTGTAGGTGAGGCTCAAATGTGAGTGTAACTTTTGCCGAAATGTGTGCGTGATGTGACGAGCACGTAGAGCACAAAAAAACAAGGGACTTTCCTTTTTGGAGCGCCCTCAAATTCTTCCTGGATCAAGAGATACGACTTGATCTAGGTGGAGGGGCAAAAGGAGTGCAAATGGTGCTCAATGATGATGTGTCACTGTGGGTCACATACAGTGATGATGTGGCAATGTGCCTAGCAAGAGGTGTGCCAGTGGAGCCTATGTTGAGGTCGCAATAGTGGTCACATGGAGTGACTATGGAGCTCTGTGTGTGCCTGCAGAGGTTAATGCTGAGTGGACAACTGAAGTGGCACAGATGATGATGTCAGTAGATGACATGGCAATGATGATGTGGCAAATGATGTGGCATAGGTGACATGGTAGATGATGTGGCACTAACATGGTAGATGATGTGGCAGATGACATGTCAGATGACACGGTAGAGGTAACATGACACTGATAACGTAGCAGATGATGTGGCACATGTGATGACATGGCACTTGTTGAGGTGGATGATAGGGTGCCACGTGTCACACCCTAAACCATACCTTAATTGAAGGTTAACCTGACCTTGGGTTATGTAACAAAGCCTATCCACTCCTAACTAGGGTTAGGATACCTGGGTTAAGTTCACTCAAGCCTCACTCAAGCTGGGTGATGGGATTGACTCCCACATGGCCAACTATGGACCAACCTTGACTAACCAATCGTGGTTAGTTTCTCAACTATGGTTATGTCTTATCGACCATGTGGCATTTCTGAGCCAACCCTTGTGTGGTGAGCTTCGATGAGCCTATCCTCCACATGTCTCCTTCATGGAGATCAAAATCTTTGGAGATTCGGTCAGAATCAACGAGATTTTATTGTTTGGCATTGAAGACTTTGCCACTGGTTGATGCAGGGCTATTGATGGTGACCCGGATCCATTCCCACTTACAAGCGAGACAATTACACCCTGGACAACATTCGATCGGGCACCGTCTTGTTGTTTCTCTACAAGCAAATGGGGCAGGAGAAATACCGCAAGGCCGTAGATCTACTGCGAGATCAGCTGCGGACTTAGCCGTGCACCAACGAGGGCGGATTCTAGCACAAGCTGGTCTACCCCTACTAGATGTGGCTCAACGGGTTGTTCATGGCTGAGCCCTTCTATGCGAAGTATGCGATGGATCGAAGGTTGAAGCTCATGGAGTAGTCGACTAGTTGCTAGTAGTTGCTATTGCAGCCAGGTTGTGGATCTGAGGCACTGGAGATCCCTGAGCACAGAAGCCTTTCTTTTGGAGCTGGAGGATGCGTTTCACATTGGAGAGGAAGAGTTGTCTGCTTGTCGAGTCTTGCTGCTTGTAGGTGCGCTACTGGAGCATGAGTAGCAGAAGGTCGTGCAAGATTGGTTGCCTTGCGTTTGGAGTAGAGCCCTTGCTTGATGCAACACTGTGTGCTTGTCTGTCTAGTCAGCTGGCTACAAGTAGGCCATGTCCCTCCTGCTAGGACGAGTCATCCACTGAAGGAGTCCCAAGCGAAAGCTATGGAGTCGACGTTGTTTGCTGTTTAGATGCTTGGAGAAGCTGAAGCGGAGTTTGTTGAAGATGCAGCTCGTGGCGGGACTGTGGATGTGCCTTGGTACATGGGCGCTGGAGCTACAGTCAGCGCAGTTGGAGCTAAGGGCTAAAGCCGCATTTGATTGGAGCCTTGGAGCTCACAAACTAAGGAGTCTTGGAGCCTTGGTGTTGTGCAACACTACCAGTCAGGAGATGTCGTGGCTGTTGTCGAAGCATGCTGAAGGTTCAGTGGCACTGAATGACGCAGAAGAGTGAATTTCTGCCTTTGCCTTATATGAAGCAAGTAGCCTCCCTCTCTTTCTCTCAGAAACAAAAAAAAAACTTTCTCTGTTGACTATAGCAGGAAGAGATTTAAGTTCTCTCTCTCTCTCAATGAAGATTTCAATCCCTCATAAACTGTCTCTCTCACACATAATCTCTCAAATGACTCTCACAAGAATGATAGCGCCTCAACGGAAGGCAAAACCATGCTGTGATACCATGAAAAAATATGAAGAGGGGAGAGGAGAAGAGTGGAGATGAGGAGAGAGGGCACAGCTAGAGAGCACACCACAAATGACTAACTATACACTAGATTTAGTTGAAAAAATAGAATATATACAAACCCATTTAGGTTAGAGTTAGGGGATCTAAACCTTTCCTTTATACCACTCTATAAGGTTAGTGCTATCCACATATGATCATGTGATGGTGCTATGCACACACGATCACATCATGGTATCAGGCATTGTGACCCTTGAGAGAGTGAGAGTGATTGAGAGATCGAGAGTTCATCTCGAGTGTTGTTCAAGCAAGTTCACTTCTATTGAGAGAGATATATCTGTTCATTTCATGAGAGAGAGAATTTCTATCCAATTCATTTGAGAATTCTATTCATTGCATTTCTTCTGTGAGAGAAATAGCTTCATTTGAGAGAGAGAGATATAGCTTCATCTCTACTTGAGAGAGATTCTTTGAGTGTTCATTCTTGTGAGAGAGAGTCATTGTAATTCATTCTTAGATCAAATTCTGTTCATTCATTGGAGAGAGAGAGAAAGAGTATTCTAGTTCTTAGAGAGGCATCTAAGGCTTCAAGGACAGTTGTTCCTCCTTTCATGAAATAGAGCAAAGGAGGCTCTATCAATGACCACAATGAATCTCCTACAACTTTGGCTCCTCCGAGTCCTCACAGCCTCTCCAACTCATTTTGCAACACATCTACAAGCTCAAAGGCTATAGCGACAACTAGCCTCCATTAGCTCATGGGTGCAACTATCTAGCCACTAGAAAAGGCTAGGTATGACAGTCCTACACTAGGCATCTTTCAAGCTCTAAGTCTCTTCAACATCCAGCCTCACGTTGAGCCAGCAAGATCTTCAACAACCGCCTGACTCTAGTGTATCAAGGCTTCCAATGGTTGACATAGCCCATGCAAGCCTTCTATCGACCTCCAACAATGGCTCCTACTCTAGCAACTGAGTCGGCGCCTTCTCCAAATGGCATCTCCAACAAAAAGCTCTTACCAAAGCACTTCCGATCGGCTCCTTGTGTAGTGCAAATGGCAACACAAACCTCAACTAGTCTAAGGGCTGCAACAACAACCTCCATCAAGCTCCAAACGGCATCACAGTCGGGGGCTACCAGCTCTAGCTCCATCTACAATGACCATCTACAAAAAACTTCAAAGCGCTCCGTTTGTATATATTCTACATTTTCAACTAAATCTAGTGTACAATTAGTCATTTGTGGTGTGCTCTCTAGCTGTACCCTCTCTCCTCATCTCCACTCTTCTCCTCTCCCCTCTTCATATTTTGTCAAGTCCCCCATGCAAAGTCATTGTCGTTACAGTCTAATTCTGGCTCAATGCTAATCTGAGCCTGTGAATTAGATGGTCCCTCATGCACAATCATTGTTATTACAGTATGATTCCTATTGAATGCTAATCTAAACCTATGAATTAGATGGTCCCTTATGCACAATAATTGTCACTAAAACAAGCTCGGCAGTTGTTTGGGATTAGTATACTATTTGGGATTTAAATTTTCCCTTGTTAGGGATTTACTGAAACAAGCACAGTGGTTGTTAGGGATTTGTTGAAGGTTATATTTTGTGGGGGTTGTAGTTAATCCTAAACCAACAAAAATGCATTTCATTGCCGATGCCTACCTCCTCTAGCCAGTGCCTACCTCCTCTAGCCTTAACTATCATACAACTAACCTATCATATTCATCAATGTAATATGTGGGGAATCCATTGGTACACAGGTCTTCAAAGATGGCAAAGTTCTCATGGGATTACATTGTTGAACATGTCAAGACGGCTTGATTTGAAAGATTAGAATATGTGAACAATTACACCTTGGATAGCAGGAGAGCAAACTAGTTAAAAAACCCGACAGGTCTCAAGTGAAGGAACAGCGGAGGAACAAAGATGGAAAGCCACATATGCAATGAAATTTTTCCTACTACTTGTTGTCCTGAGCTTGATGAAGCCATTTTGCAAGGGGTCCCTCGACAACCCAAGATTGTTGTAGATGAGATTGATCGCTTGGCCAAGGAACATAGATCTACTTTAGGATAGCAAGGTGGTAGTGTAGGATAAGTGGTCACGATAAGTGTTTGCCACCAGTGCAGTTAGGTTGTTTGCACACTAGGATATTAATTTCCACCAACACGGTGGTTTGCTTCTATTATTACAAGATCAATGGCATGCAATTCATTCATTTAGTATTTCTGGTCACCTGTGGATTTGTGGTCACATCTCGGTGGTTGAAATTTGACAATAAGTAAAGAGAAACATCCTAAAGGGGACGCCATAAACAAATGCATTTTCTAATATTTCACCAACCTGGTGGTTGAAATTTGACTATAGTTATAGAGAACCAGCCTATTTGTGGGAGCTATTTTCCTTGTGTGCAACCAAGGAAAATGCAATTGGATACCATGACATCCTATTAGATAACTAGAAACAAGCACAGTGGTTGTTTGGCACATACTAAAGACAAGCATGGGGTTAATCTATCATTTGGGATTTACAAAAACAAGCGTGGTGGTCTTTTGGGACATATGATGAGGATCCTGGTGGACTTTCTTGCAACACATGATGAGGATCTAGGTGGTCTACAGACTGCACATTCATCAGGGAGACATGGGCATCGATCCCCATGGAGCAATGCTCCAATACAACTAGATCTCAAGTCATTCACAGCTTGCCTACACAGGTGAAAGCCTATGTGTATTTGGTAAATTGGCAACAACAAGCATTCTTGTCTTTGATTTTCTTGACATACCAGGGCTTCCAATGCTCAAAGATCATCTGCCCAATTGAATGTTAGGATTTTGATCCATAAAATTGAGATACAATCCGTCTACTGACCCAACATGTAGGCCCCCTTTTTTCAATACAAGGAAAACAAAACAAAATACAATATGTGCAAATTAAATTTAACTACTTTAAGTATTAAGAAACGCAGTAATTTCAACCACCCAACTGGTCAACAACTAAGGTCTAGTCAACCACACTAGTGTTTGACTTGAACCAACCACAATTACATGACGTTCCAAGCATCGGCGGGTTTGTTTAGTAAAATAACAGTATATTGTTGTTCTGTTGCAAAATATATTGTTGTTTCTTTCTATTCAACCACACTAGCTCAAGACAATCACATAACTGGTGTTTGAGCTAACCCAATCACGATTGCATGATGTTTCAACCACTGAGCTAGTTTAGGACAATCACATTAAGTCCAAGCTAGCCTGGTTCGAGTGTTTGAGCTGAACGAGCCACACGGTTGCATGATATTCCAACCACCGGGCTAGTTCAAGACAATCACATTAAGTCTAGGCTTAGCCTAGTAAACATTCGCAAAGCTCAATCACAAACAACCATCGGCCTGGTTTAGGCAACCACTAACCTGCATTGTATCAAGAAATGAAATAGTAAACTATCCCAAAGCTCAATCACAAATAACCACTGGGATGGTTTAGGCAACCACTGACCTGCATTGTATCAAGCATGTGTATGATGTGCTCGTCAGACATCTTGCATCTTGTCTGCTTTCTATAGATGTCCTTGTTATTTGGAGAAACTCTCGAGAGATGCACAAAGAGTGGAAACAATGCCTGATCACCTCGATCCAAGTAGTATATGGGCTTAAACGCAAGAAATGGAGAGACAACCTAAGTGCAGAAGTCAATGCAATAGTGGTAAGGTTTTGGCATGAAAATACGATGTGTTGGTAGGGATGTTGTCACTCTATGAACTTTAGGGTGCAAGCTAAAGCTTTTGATGACTCAGGTTGCTTCCTCGAATGCTACCACCAAACATGACATCACAGGTCATTTTCTTTGCTCTGATGGAAATGATCAAATGTGTGCATCTACAATTGCTTCTTGCTGCTGCTCTGGAAGGAGTCTTTTGTTCCTTGTGCCCTGACCAAGCTTTTCAACTATTCTATCTCGCAGCCTCTGTTTGCTTCTCTTACAAGCCATGGTGAGCTACATGTTGCCATGGCAACGATCAATGAAAGACGACAATGTCAAACCAAAATAGAGAGAAGCTAGCTTGTGAGGCAAGCAAAGAATAGAAAACAACTCTTGAAAGAACAATGGCAAACCAAAGTCTTCACAAGGTCAGGTCGAGCTGCATGCAGTTACAAGTCGGTGACATAAATGCACAACGGTCACCCTGGCATATCATGAGTGGAGCTTGATATCTCAACATCCCTAAAATCTGCTGCATCCATTGATTAGAGTCCTTAACGCTATTCTCAATTTGAGAAATCCTTGCAATGAGAGTTCCAGGCAATTCTGCCATGCCCTGCGCTATTACTGCAGCACCATCTGAATGGACTTCTCCCTGCAAAGAGCCCAAATATCGTGTGTTCATGGCACATGCATCCTTATTATTCTCGCACATGGCTTGAATGGACTTTAAAGAGAGAGAGGCAGATATGTGGCCAGATTGAGGGAGATGAGAAAAGGGCTAAAATTTTCATTCTAACCTATGTGTGTGTGTGTGTGTGTGTGTGTGTGTGTGTGTGTGTGTGTGTGTGTGTGTGTGTGTGTGTGTGTGTGTGTGTGTGTGTGTGCAAACTAGAGTGTGTACAAAAGAAAGTGATATGGAGGGCTGGAAAATTTCCAACCCTCGATATCGCTGTCTTTTTTGCGCCTGTTACTTTGTGCTCTCTCCCTCTCCCCTCCCCCTCCTCCTCTCCCTCTCCCTCTCCCTCTCTGTCCCCCTCTCCCTCTCTCCCTCTCCCTCTCCTTCTCCCTCTACTTCGCCTCCCTTCCTCTCTCTCTCTCTCTCTCTCTCTCTCTCTCTCTCTCTTTCGAATTGTTCGGAATGACTTTTGATCCAATCTGATTTAAAACATTTGTAATTTGATTAGAAATTGAATTATCTGAATAAACAAGTAATTACCTTGCTCATCTTTGGAATCATCTTCATAATATGAATTGGAATTGAAATCATCTTCCTCATGAGAATATTCGGGCTGTAAAATGTCCAATCAAGTTGAAGCGTTCATTGGAGATATCTTTATCTCTTTCTTTCTAATTTACATCAATAAAAGTTTCTCATTTTATGATTATCATCATGGCAAAGACCAAGAAGCGTCGTTGAAGCAAGCAATGCCATTTATGTGGTAGTGTTGATCATGGTCCAAAATATTGCTATATGTATCTATGCAAGCATTGCAAGCAATATGGGCATCGAAGGAGATATTGCCTTGATCTATTGGAAGCAAAATTCTATGATATCTTTCCTGAAATTTGGGAGACAAAGTCACTCCGAAAGGTTCAGAAGTTCTCGGATAAGCTTTCAAATTATCTAGTTTTGCTTCATAGTGCAAAGGATTAGTATACAAAATTTCATAAATATAAGTGCAGATCTCATCAATCTATTGCTGATATCTTGAAAATTCACTATTTGCACTTATAGATCTCAATCCAAAGAAATCAGATTTTGCTTATCATCACCCAATATTCCAAAATTATAGATCATTGCCCCATTTAGGACATGATCAGCTTCATCAAATGCAAATGGATTGCACCTACAAACTAAATTCTTCTTCATCTTATTGCTGTAGTATATCCCCAATCTTGGGCTGAGTTATTTCTTCATGTTGCAAGTTGCTCTTATAGGGCTTGGCATCTTTGCATCCATATATGCTACTCTTAAATCATCATGACTGAGCAGATCTGCCTTCTCATTTGATATTTGAAATTCAACTTTTGGATCATCTAACAAAAGCTTCAATTATAGGGACTTGTCAATAGCTAAGTCATTCAATTCCTTCTTTTCATCTAGAACAAGTGTGCTTTCTTCAAATGGAGAAGCATGGGCTGCTCCCTTAGCACCCATAGGTTGTATATTCAAGCTGATTGCATATCATGGGCTGAGTGAATTTGCTGGAAAATCTATCTGGAGCTGATTAGCTGAAGTTGTGAGAATATGTGGGATCCTTAATGGTGGTTGTACTCTTCATGAACCAAGAAGTTGAAGGCCCAATCTTGACGAATGACAGTCCTTCATTATTGCTTGATGAAAACTTTTCCAAATGCTTACACCCGTGGCTGTGATCTCTTCAATAGGTCGCTATGTAGGCTTTTTTCTTCTTCTTCTTGCTTCAATAGCTTCATATGCTAACTTCCATCATCAAGTCTTGAATTGGATGCTTGGCTGCCCATTCATGTTGATAGAAAGTTCACTGTTAGTCTACCTTCCTTCAATTTTAATGGCTCATCCCTCTAGCTCCTTGCAAGTTGTTTGCTTGCCTACAATCTCCTCTACCACGAACAAGTTGCCCTCATGCAACAATTGAGACCATTTGCCATGAGTTTTGACACAATTTGGATCTGATCATTGCATTTCTAAGATGTGTGGCACTTAGGATTTATGCTTTAATGGAAAGTTGCAAAATTGAAATCCAATTGTTATCAAATTAGAGATATGTGTTGGGTTGGTTAGGCTAGTTGGGCAAATCTTGCAAGAGCTTCCTTCCTGGGCTCTCTGAATCATTTACAATAGATTACAAATTAATCTTTATGTTTCTAGCCAATCAACTTGTAGATGGGATCCATATACAGGCTACAATCCATTTTTAGAGTACTGCTTTCATCCTCCGAGGCAGGTTACTTCTTCCTGTTGGCAATAGTGCATTTCATAGGCTCGCAATCTCCCACAAAGTTGACAGACTTGTTTCATCATACATTGGAATCCATACCACTAATGTTGTAGGTAGATGCCACTCTTGACAGGCCAATTTTTCCTAAATTGCTACAATAATCTTCAATAGAAAGCTTCATGATTATGCACAGGCTTGACTGCCATGATGATTCTAGCAATTTTTGCCTTGATATTGATCACATAGTACACAAAAACCTTCAACACCCATGAGTTTTTGCGCTAGTTGTTAGGAATCGTTTGTAAGCATATATTATTTATTCATGAGTTGTGAAATTTCCAGCAGGAGATCAAGCATAGCAAGTTCCTTTGACCACATTCATGGCAGTAGTCCCTCTTCTAACATTCAATGGTAATATGTTATAGTAGACAACCCTTGCTTAAACTGCATCGTGATTGTTGATGAAGCACCTTGTGGGAAGCCTCTTTGAAGGAGAAGCACCACGTGCAAAACATCCACGCAATCAACTTCTTGTTGATCTTTGTCTCCACGAATTGCCATCAACACTAGGATTTGGAGATTGGGATTGCAGGAACAGATCAACTGCAAGATAATCATTACTCTTCATTCTTCTCATCTACCCCACGTACATTTGTAACTTTTAAACTTCGATTTCTCCTGTTTTTTCCATGGATACGAAAATCGGTAAGCATTGTGCAACATCGAGCGTTTGATGGCATCAAGCATTTGATGGCAACAAGCCGCCGTAGGAAAACCGCAACGGAGTAGGAAAATTTTTGAAATCGTGCAACCGTTTGAGTATACCATGGAGCATACTGCTTTAAAAAGGATGTAGCTCTGTCTTTCTATGTCGGCAAAATAAGCTCAAATGTGTCCTAATGCTCGAACTACAACAAATTTCATGGTGTTTTTGTGATTGTTGTCCCTTACCCTTAAATTTCACAGTAACAAATCATCGTAGGCTTCGTCTTAGCTATTTAGTGCAGTTTTTCCATTGAAACATCGCAAAATCATTGTGCTTTGAAGAATCTTCAATCGAGCAATCTACTTTTTCTTGCAACTGGCATAAGAACTGGGACTGGGATCCGAATGATCCGACGAAGAATTGGACGATCTGAGAGGAAGGAAATGCCACCATGAAAGCTTGAATTTGGAAGAGACTACCGCAACCTCATTGATGGTCAAATCTGCCTCATAATGATGGATTGCTTCATTTTTCAAATAGACACATCGCTTTTCAAAGTTCTTAACAGAATCACTTCTTGGATGAAGAAGGATTGTAAGTGACAAAGCCGTTGCCAAAGTTGTAGCAAGTGGAGCCATTGAGGGTGTAGTAGTAGGAGCCATCCTAGTTGTAGTGGTAGGTGTTTTGGTTGGGTATCGAGGCTCCATAGTCACGTGAACAGTAGTGGTTGCCTTTGTAGCAGTATCCATGATTGCCTCCTCCCATCTCTCTCGTAAAATGTTGCTTCTTCTGCTTGAGACTTCTTTCTCTTACTTCTCGAACCTATAGGCCATGTGCCTTCAAGAAAACTTATAGGATTCATTCATCTCCATGCGCCCAATTGTTTGCAGAATCACCAATATAATAGGTAGAGACTTATTCTAAAAATCCACCTATTAGATTACAGAAACTCAGTTATGACAGTCTTTCCTCATTTGGTCATTCTAGTGAGATTTTTTTAGATTTGCCATAAACTATGCTAGTGAGCTTACTGCATCACTGACCATGTGATAATCAAAAATATAAGAGATCTAATGAGCTGCCGATGGTACCCATCATTGATTGTAGCCTTTTTTGAATCTTTTTTAAGTTTCAAACCATGTTCCATGGGAGTGGCTACAATCTTGCAATCTACCATATGAAACTTCTTCAGTATACTATCAACATATTTTAGCTGACTCATAAAAGTGATGTTTGAGTCTCTCCAGAACTCAGCATCCATGAGATGTGAGAAGCTTAGCACTCCAACAACTTAAAGCAACCAACCTATGACTAATCAAAAACATATTGATCCTTGTCAAAAATCTTAATAACTAAATACAAGAGGTGATACACCTTTAAAGTAAGAAAAAGACATAGCAAACAAGTTCAAAGAAAAACATTGATGGTGTAACGTCCTAGTAATATCACCTAGGGGACCACAAAATGTAACATATTCAAGGTTAAGTACAAAGCTTTCATTTAATACTAGCCAACTTCACCTCCTTAATATGTCTCCACATTGCACTAAACACTAAAACCTTACATCTCATTCCCCCATCATGTTCTACTAGTCAAGAAGGCAACAAACATGCCCTCTTTTAGAGCCATCAAGAAAGTCATTAGAAATATATCATGGGTGAAACAAGCTTACATCCTTGCTTAGGTAGCTACAACTAATTAATACCCTTAATCTAAAGCATACGTCAACCTTAATTGGTGACATTAAAAAGCGCTCGTCGCTGGAGCATTTCTTTTAAAATCCAACTTTATCACCAATTGAAAAAACTAATAACTTCTTCTTTAAAGTCGCTTTCTTTTCAACCAAAGTGGTTAATCACCACTTAGACAAACTTACTAACTCCTCCTTCAAAGTCCTTCAAAGGATTACAACAAAAGCTAGTTGGTTCATATGGAAAATTGGACCCTAGTCTTATCAACATTCCTCCTTTATTTCAACTCATACCTCCCTCCTTGAATTTGGTTTTCATTAACATCTATGTAAGAAAACAATACAATGTCTATGCTCAACAGATAATAGGATCTCGTACGCAAGAGAGAAAACAGATAGTATGGACAATCAAAAATTTGATTATTGTAAAACTGATTCAATAGATGGCGCTGCCTCCCAACCGTGCGCTCCTGTGAAAGAAGCTTCAATGGCAAGCTGGAAACAGTAGAAGACGGAGGCTGGATGCTAAGGAATCAAGGTTGTTGTAGCCAGTGATGAAATGGGCTTCACGAGCTTGCTCTTATATAGCCACCAGTCGTAGTCGATTAGACCCAATTGGGTGACCGACCCAGTCCGCCCAAAATGGTCGACTGGGGGTCGGTCTCATAATAGGCCACCAACCACACGATAGAACCGGTGCGCAAAATAGAGCAACTAACCTACGATCTCCGTTCGGCCCAGAGCCATTCAAGATCATCTGAGGCTCCAAATAGGACCTGCAACCCAAGAGTGGGCTGCCCTGGGAAATGCTCCGTCTACCCTCAGTTCGGTCAGTCATGGGATGCCTTCCCGCACTTGCATGTAGCCTAGTTGGCAGTGTGCCAACTCTATCTGAAGCCGTCCAGCCATCAGGCCACACATGGCCCCCATTTGGTGTCCAAACCAGGACGTACCGGATAACCGAGCTACTCAAATGCCTTCTCCTCATATGGGGGGCTTACAAGTAGAGTTAGCTGGTTCTCGCGTAGTTACACGAGAGTGGAGCATTGATATCTAATACCCCACCTCAATGTCCACCCGCAAGTGAACTTAACTTTTCGGCCCAATGCCAAGTCGATGAAGATGCCTCTCTAGTAAGTCTCTTCCAAGAGCCTTCATGAAAATGTCTGCAGCATTCTTTGTAGTTGGACAGTACACCAAGTCGACCTCTCCATCCATGATGAGCTCGCGTACAAAGTGATATTGAATCTCAATGTGTTTTGTGCGAGCGTGGAATACAGGGTTCTTTGCAATCGCCATGCAACTCTGATTGTCACATAAGAACTACGTAGGCTTGTTCTGCACTGCACCCATGTCCCCTAAATCCTCCTCAACCACACTGCCTCACAAGAAGCAAAGCATGCTGATTTGTACTCGGCCTCATTAGAAGAAAGAGCAACTGTGGGTTGCTTCTTGCTGACCCATGACACAGCTCCAGATCCAAGTGAGAAACAATAACCTGTCACTGAACTCCTGCTGTCCACGTCTCCTGCCCAATCCGAGTCACAGAATCCAGTCAAGATGTTGCCCTTGGTATAGGTGATGCCATAATCAAGTGTGCCTTTGATGTATTTCAGCACCCGCATCCCTGCCCTCCAATGGTTCTCCCGGGGCTTATTGAAAAACCTGCTTAGTACACCAGTCACAAAGCTGATGTCCGACCGCGTGTTGCACAAGTAAATCAAGCTGTCCACAAGCCTTCTATACTTCGCTTCGTCCACCAGTGGTGATGAATCCTCGATTGAGAGCTTCACGTCAACCTCCATAGGGGTACCAACTGTCTTGCACTCAGACATGCCAAATGCCTTCAGTATCTCTCCAGCATACTTCAGTTGTGGCATGAAGATCTGTTTCGGCTCTTGCCAAACTTCAATCCCCAAACAGAAATGCATCAGTCCAAGGTCTGTCATTTCAAACTCTTCTAGCAAATGCTTTGTCTGCGAGATCTTCTCTTCATGGTTCCATGTTATGACAAGGTCGTCCACATAAAGAACCACGATCGTACACTTGCCTCCTCTAAAGATATACAAATTTGCATCAGATGGGCTTCTCCTGAACCCATTTTGTAAAAAGTAGGCATCAATTCGCTGGTACCATGCGTGTGGGACATGTTTCAGCCCGTAAAGTGCCTTCTTCAGTTTACAGACTTTACCTTCTGAACCGAGGATCTCAAAACCTGGTGGTTGTTCCACGTATACCTCCTCCTTAGATCTCCATTCAGAAAGGCGAATTTTACATCCATCTGAAACACGGGCCAACTTCCCTGAGCAGCTAAAGCCAAAACACTGCGAATTGTGGTTAGTCGAGCTGTGGGAGCAAAACTATCCTGATAATCAAAACCATGTACCTGTGCAAATCTTTTTGCCACGAGCCGAGCCTTGTACTTATCCAACGTGCCGTCGGACTTGTACTTGGCCTTGTACACCTACTTGGTTCCGATTACCTTGCGTTTTGGTGGTCGATCCACAAGGTCCCAAGTGTTGTTCTTCATTATGGAGCCATACTCCGACTGCATAGCCTCCATCCACCTATCATCACCCTGTGCCTCTTCTGTGCCTCTTCAAGACACTTGGGTTCTTCAACACGGATCACCTCTGTCATCAACGCATAGTTGACCAAGTGTTCATGCGCCCTCCTTTGCTCCTCTAATCTCTTGGACCGGCGGTGTTCGGATGGTTCCCCCTCAATGGCTGGAGGTTCTCTACCGTCCAAAAGCTACTTTATCCACTTCGAGAATGACCGTTGCCGTTGTGGTTCTGCAGGCTCTTCTTCCTCTTCTTTGTCTTGAATCCTCCCAAGCACCGTTGGGGGAGTTCGATCTGTTGTTGGTGGCGGTACTGGATGGATATCTTGGTCCTGGTTGTCTAGAAAGGAAGCATCCTCCTCCAATTGATGCGGCTGTTCTGAGAAGACTACATCGCGACTTACAATTACCTTCTTGGTAACAAGGTTATAGAGATGGTAACCCTTCGCCTCTTCACTGTAGCCCAAGAAAATACACTTCCAGCTCTTCGGTTCCCATTTGGTTCTCGTAGCATCAGGAACATGCACAAAACAATCACATCCAAAAACTCTAAAATGTGCAGATGAAGGTTTCCAACCAGAAAAGGCCTACAGTGGTGTCATCCCGTTCACAGCCTTCGTGTAGCTACGATTCAGAATGTAAACTGCAGTGTTACATGCTTCAGCCCAAAAATTCTTTGGCAAATCTTTCCCTTTTATCATACTCCGGTTCATTTCGCAGATGACGCGCATCTTGTGCTCTACTACTCCATTTTGCTGTGATGTATGTGGCGGGGGTTTCTGCCTCTTGATTCCATGACTTTTGCAGTAACTTTCGAATTCAATTGATGTGAAATCTCCACCTCTGTCTAATCTCAATTTCTTCACCTTCCTCCCCGATTCTTTCTCGACCATTACATGTCATTCTTTGAACTTACTAAAAGCCTCGTCTTTAGTCTTCAGGAAATATATCCATATCCTTCTACTGTAGTCGTCGATCAACGTCATGAAGTAGTAGAAACCACCCAAAGCTTCCGTCTCCATCTTTTCGTAGAGGTCCGTGTGAACGAGCTCTAGAGGAGCCTTTGCCCTGCTGGCCTCTTTAGGAAAGGACTGGCGATGGTGCTTACCCATCATGCAAGCTTTACATACATCAGGCAGATCTGAAATTTCTGGTAGATGTGCAATCATTCCACTTTATGCATCTCCTTCAAAGAACTAAGGTTTAGATGACCAAACCTCTCATGCCACAGCTTAGTATTCTTCACATCCGCTCGAGTACTGAAAGCTGAGAGTTCGTAAATGTTGTTACACCGTGTACCTTTACCAACGACCTTCCCTTGAAGATCCAAAATCTGTGCGCCATTCTTATCGAAGTGAACTTTGAGGTCCCGATCCGTGATTGCAGAAACGGATAACAAGTTCCTCTTGATATCTGGCGCATAAAAAACATCGGACAACTGTTTTACAACTCCATCTGACTTGAGAGCAATCGTACTTTTTCTTTTTGTTGGACATTTTGCATCATTGCCAACTGCTACCAAGATGTCATTTCCTACCGGCGGTAGAGGTATATCAATCCTTGCGACTGATCATGTGGCGCGATGCACCACTGTCGATGATCCACGGTTCATCCGCAGGTACATAAACTGCCTCCGTGCAAATCTCCTCAATTGCTACGAATAGCTCTACTGGTACTGCCTACGCGCTGTTGCTGGACTCTTTACTCCGTTCTCATCTGCAATCTTCTTTCGACACTCATTCTGCTTGTCCCCTGCCTTGTTGCAATAGAAGCACTTGATCTTCTTTCTCTTTTTATCATCAGAAGAAGATGGGTTACCAGAGTCCTTACCATTACCTTTTTTTGATCTAGCGTAAAAAACCGAATCTTCTCCAGTCCTCGTCTTTTGATGCATCTTCTCCAAAAGCATTGCGCTGAAATCCTCAAAGTTAAGGGACGGATTTTTGTTCTGCGTATTCAACGCCGTAACAAGACCGTCGTACTTTCGTGGAAGAATCTGTATACACCTCTGTGCTAGATTCTCGCTGGTGATGGTGATACCAATCGTAGTTATCTGATCGCGTAGATTCTTCACCCTGGTGATGAACTTCTCTGCCGCTTCAGAATCAAACAGTTTCTCGTTCGCGAGTTGAGTCTCCAGGTTCTGCATCCGCGTCTGATTCGTGGTCTCGTATTGATTTTTCAAGACCGTCCATGCCTCCTCCGCTGTGGTGACATGTTGAATTAACGCCATGACGGAATCACTTACACTACAGACAATAGAACACAACGCATCTGCATTTCTTGTCCACGCGAGAATCTCATCCGCAGTTAGTACTCTTGTGCTGCATTGACCGGATTCGATCTCGAAACCATTTTCAGGTCCACCCCAATAGCAGTATCCCAAAGCTCGTATGCGCTTAGGATGGTCTTCATCTTGAACTTTCAAAGTGGATAATTAGAGCCGTCCAGCTTTTCGCTTTTGTCGAACGGTGGGATTCGCAGTATTACGGACTAAGCCATCTCACAATCTGCTCGCAAACAGAAACACACTACCAAATCTTCTTGCTAGAGTCAGAGCTCTGATACCATGTAAGAAAACAATACGTCTGTGCTCAACAGATAACAGGATCTCATACGCAAGAGAGAAAACACATAGTATGGAGAATCAAAATTTTGATTACTATAAAACTGATACAATAGATGGTGCTGCCTCCCAACCGTGTGCTCTTGTGAAAAAAGCTTCGATGGCGTGCTGAAAACAATAGAAGGAGGAGGCTGGATGCTAAGAAATCACGGTTACTGTAGCCAATGATGAAATTGGCTTCACGGGCTTACTCTTATATAGTCACCAGTCGTAGTCGGTTAGACCCAATTGGGTGACCGACCAGTCTGCCCAAAATGATCGATTGGAGATCAGTCTCGAAATAGGCCACCGATCACACGATAAAACCGATGCGCAAAATAGAGCAACTAACCTATGGTTGCCGTTCGGCCCAGAGCCATCCGAGATCATCTGAGGCTCCAAACGGACCCCGCAACCCAAGAGTGAACTACCCCGAAAAATGCTCCGTCTACCCTCAATGCGGTCAGTCATGAGATGCCTTCCCGCACTTGCATGTAGCCTAGTTGACGGTGTGCCAACTCTATCTGAAGCCGTCCAGCCATCAGGCCACACATAGCCCCCATCTAGTATCCAAACCAGGACCTATCGGATAATTGAGCTACTAAAATGCATTCTCCTCATATGGGGGTCTTACAAGTAGAGTTAGCTGGTTCCCACGTAGTTACACGAGAGTGGAGCATTGATATCTAACAATCTAGTCATTCGTATCTCCTGCAAATCTGAAAAAAAGAGCACTCGTATTTTAGTACCATGTGTAAAGAGAATGCCCAAAACTCATTCTCTAAAAACAAAGCAATCAAGACTGCTTATAACAATCACTCAAAAGGCTAAAATCCAAAACGCCATCTTGCACAAGACTAGCTATTATGGCATCCCCATTGATGTTCATCAACACGTAACAATGGTTGTATACATTATAGAATAAGCATATGCTCTCACACACACATCCACACATTCACATTGAGTATTCATTTACACAAAGGTCTTCAAATAAATCTCTCACGATTATAATTAAACTAGTCATTTAGCCAAGGCATATCATATAGTATCTTGAGTTCTCCCAACAAGAGCTGTCTTGTATTATGGAATGTGCCTATATTCGGGTTAGAAAAGGGTTTTAAAGGTGTTCCATCTCTTCATCATCCTAATGTTAAGAATTTCATTTCTTCATCTACTTCAAAGTTGTCTAGATGTACAAAGAATGATTTCACAATGCCTTTAAGTATGCACAAAAGTCCTCTCTTTTACCTGAGGGATTTGCTGAGCACTCAATCTGGCATTGTAATTCCAAAAAATCCATGTATGAAATACATGACAAGCACAAAATGAGCACTTCACCTCATTTACTCCGTGCTAACATAAACTGGAGATACTTTTCCTGCATATGGCAGACATATTATCAAGCCTTAGGAGAGCTTGCACTCCATATGCTCTCGTCAAAATGGAAACTAAAACAATGAATGAAGATGCAAAAAATTAGAAGGGCCTTTCCAAGAAGAATACTTCATCTCCACTTCACAAGTAAAACTTATTTTGTATGCATCAACTATAAATATATCCTTGTCTTCAAGATAGTAGATAGAAAACACCTTACAGATTTTAGATGCAACAAAGTAGGACGAAATAAGGCGTTTGAGCTTGGACCAAACCAAACATTCACTGATATTGTTTCCTGTAGAGTGAAAACCTTCAAATATCATCCAAAAAAAAAAAGAACTATTGTTAATGATCTCACTTTGAATAATCCAACCCATAAAATTTTAGATTTTTAATGAATTACACATTCAATAAAATCATTGAGAGTGTTTTAGTATGTATCAATAATTCAAAATCCTCCATTAAGGTGTATATATAAAGTTTGACTCTTCAAGCTACATTTAAATGATATTGTACATAAGATATCCTACTGATAGAACTTGAGTCTGAATGGTTAACTAGTGTGATATTAGAGGATGCATGTCTCTTACATACATACATACGTATCTATCTACATACATACATACATGTGTGTGTGTGTGTGTGTCTATATACATACGTACATACGTACGTGTGTACGAGTGATCATGAAACTTCAGCAATTGAAGGAGATCAAAGATTTGGTACCCACATACCGGTAGATGGTTTGATTGTCTAGGGCTCCCTATGGACAGATTACTCCCCTTTCCGTATAGACTTGAGAACCCCGCTCACCACGATGCTGACCAAATTATCCGAGAGAATCCTGTACGTCCACATATTCAAGACCGTGTTAGCGCCCAGCGAGCTTCCTGTGAAGCTCAGCTTGTACAAAGATCACAACTTACGAATATCAAAGGGCTTCATCAACAAGCTAAGCTATGCATGGATCCACCTCCCCCATTCTTTGAGAATATCAATCACGCAATTTCAGGTTTTATCATACCGACTATGCATTGAGTGGACAGGCTAAGCCTTCTTTGAGAATATCGATCACGCAATTCCGTGTTTCATCACACCGACTACTCATTGAAAGTGGACGGTGTGAGAACATATCTAGAGAGGGTGATCTACCGGAGTCAGAGGAACATGTTGCTTTCAGATGCCATCTTTACTATGAGATCCAAGATCCCTCTTAAGTTGCATATAAACTAGAATTGCCTCCACATGTAGGGAGCTCCCGCAGTGCCAACCACATCCTAAATATGTGTAACTATAAGAGATCCTCTGGGATGACCTGGTTCATTTCATGATATGTAAGCGAGATGGAGGGAGCCTCAATGCTATACTGGAAGGGAGATAACCTGTCTATGTGGAGTCAAAAACTCTCAATCCATCTGCATGGCAAAAGTTCACTCAACCTTTCTTGAAAGAGGCGTTCAGGGCTGGAGATAGTCTTGTCTCTCCCCGAGAATTTGTGGATGAAGAGGACTTCACCTATGTTCCATATGAACTTCAAAGATTCATCAATTTCTAGAAAAGGAAACTCATGAGTAAGTTGATTATAGAGTTCAAAGTTAAGTGGAAAGATACGTAAGAAAAACTCACTTGGGAGTAATTGTTAGTTTGCAAAGAACTTTCCCAAGTTCATTTAAGAGTAAACACTTAAAAGAGGGAAAGAATCTTATGTACTTGGATACTAATCCCACACAGTTAGGGGGCCATGGGATTAAGGAAAGCAAGCTAATGTGGGACTAGAGGACTTAAAACAATGGCAAAGGGCCAATTGGCTATATTTAGCTAGGACGCTTTCTAGAAAGCGGGATGCTTTTCCAAATAAGAATGGCCAAGGCTATTGTGATGGCATTCAATGTGTTGAAAATTGACACCACTAGAAGGTCTAGTTGAGATCATGAACCTAGACTCCTACCTCTACATGGTAGATCACAAGGTATACTATCCTTATTGACAGTTCCAGCGGTATGGGATGACCGAGCTACAGGCACAGCCTTGAGGGAGTTTGATCTCTAGCCTACGTGCTTGGAGATAGCTAGGAGGTGAGCCGCCTATTGATCTTTATTGGTTTAACCCATTGTGCTTGGATCATTTTTTGGGACTATATCCTAGCGGGAATGATTAATTGTGGCTTGACTCCCCTCCATCTATCTTCAAGTTGAATAGTTGATTTTAAGCCTTGCAAGGTCTGGGGTAAGACCCAAACTCTATGGAGGAATGTCATCGTCTGAAAAATGGCATCAATCTGGAGTGGTGTCATGGCAAATCTGTATGTATCAACTGGCTAGATGTGAAATATCACAGTCATCCTGATGCTCATGGAAAGACCGAAGAACAACTGCATCTCTCAAGCTCCACTCCTTCACTTTATTTGAGTCTACGGGATTTATTGTCTTCCTCAAGGCCTCTAGCACATTAAACAGTCTCGGCTTCGTGGCTTCCGTTGTCTCCAAGATCTAGAAAGGACTCCACTCTTCAATTTGAAGAAGGTTCCCCGTCTTCAATTAGCTCATGAGCAAGGCTACCCGTGGATGATAACCTTCAACTCTGATACCATGTTAGAAAAGTAGAGGTAGGTTCCTTGCTAAAGGCCAATAGTACTCCACAACGGAAGATACTTTTGTGGAGCACAACTCAAATACATGTGCTTACTTGAATGTAAAGATGGCAACTCAAACCTAAAAGAGAATTCGCTACACCTTTTAAAGAAAACTCCTCACTGCCACATGCCTCTATGATAGGCTTCAGTAGCTGCTCAAGACTGAGCACCCTTGCAAAAGTTTTGCTTTGTTGTTCTTTGTTCACAAATGCCTCCTTTGCAGCTCCTTACACTCTCCTACTCCATGTAGGTCTACACCAAGGTCTACTCTAGATCTCCAAATGAGCTGATCCCTGACCGCTTTGCTGTCCTAAAAAGATGATGTCCTAGAATGAATGACTGCCCCTCAAGGGGCCTATTATCAATTTTATCAAGGGAGCATACAATTTTCACAATCATTTGTGATTCCTTACAGACATCTCAAGCCCATCAGAACACCCAAACCTTGAACCTTGCTTGTTGTCCAAACCCTATTGTGCCCACGGGGAGACCTCACAATCTCGTACTGCTGTTGTACGGCTGTTACACGATGGACTTTGGAGCAGGGAATGCATCGCACAAGGGGGCTTGGAACAAGACTAGAGGGTTGGGGGCTTGTCATGTGCACACAAGGGACAAACAGGCAAATACGGGCTAGAGTGTTGTCCGTGCAAACAAGGGCCAACAGGGATGTGCACATTTTTCGAGCATAAACCTACGAGCAGAAAAGTCTGAGCGATAATGTTTGACACCAACCATGCTAATATATTTCTCAAAGGAATATACAATTCTTTTTTAATTTCTCATTTATGGAACCATATACTTACTTATTTATCATTATAACCCTTATTTTAGAGAACATCATCTATATATGAGCAAATAGTGAGCACTTTAGAAACTCCTATAAATCCCTCCCTACCATACTCTCTTTTGAGGATTATGGTAATTCAATCAATTTAAAAGGGTTTCCCTTAGCTTTAGCAATCCCATATTTGAAGTATTGAGAAGCTCTCATGTAACAATGTATACCATATTCCTTGAATGAGTAGGAAAAGGATATTGAAAATCTCATAATTGAAGCCATTATTATCAATCATAAATTAATCTCTAATATTCAAACCATATTCCTCTAGAAAAATACACTCAGAGGGTCTATTAAAAAGACGTTATATATTTTTCTTAGCTCATCCTAAGGAGCTGTAAAGAGAATATTTGCTTAAAATTTCATGATCCAACCAAATATTCTAGCAATGACCAATGTAATGTAATAAGTAGGTTAGGGGCACTTTTCCCTCATTAGAGGTTTTTTCCCCTAACCACAGTTAATTCACTAATTATGGTTAGTGAAGGATAAGGTTTTGTCACTTAGACAAAACGTTTCTCTCTTCTTGTATTCAGTTACTTCATCTATTGCAAACTGATATTCAACTCTCTTGCTCTCTCACTCTCCTCTTTCTTACAAGCCCCTTATATAGGCTGCCCAGGGGGGGTTGGTTGGGGCTGAAAAGGGCCGACTAGCCAGTCGACCAGCCCCCTATCAGCCAACTCAAAAAGTCAAGCCATTTCCAGGCCTGCCAGCCCCCTATAAAAGGGGCCCCTTGCCCCTGTCATTTCTCCATCAGCCACAGAAGGCAACAAGGCAACGCTGAGCAGGAGAAGACATCCAGTGACGTGTCAGTTTTGTAGTCCAACTTTTTGTTTGTCATCTTGTGTTCACCTTGACCTGAGTTTCACACAATATTGGCGGAGGAATATTATATGAGCTCTCTCTCTATCTTCTAAGTGAGGTATTCATGTGTGGTCTACATCATTGAGTTTGAGATGAAGCTGTTCCTTTTCCACATCGGAGGATAGAGAGATTCTTTCCTTCATTTCCACCATGGTATCAGAACACGAGCTCTGGACACTCTCACATCAAAGGAAGGAGTTCTTCTCGAAAGCCACCCTGATTCAAATCAGGTTTGCAGAGTTCTATTTCATCTACTGCACACTCTATTTGGAGATTCTTTGTTGTGTGAATTTCGCAGCAAACATGCCAAAGTCAGAAACCTCTTCTGGTCAACGCCGACCGTGATAGGTTGGTCAAAAGTCAATGTTGACAAAAAAAATCGACACGTTACATTTTGACAAAAGATTCAAACCTTACCTGCACTGTCTTCTAAGGCTTCCTAATGCCCATGCCCGTGACATCCCTTCTGTTGAAACTCAAGCTAGTGTATGGAGACAGCCACTTAGAATATTGAAGGACGGAAATAACCAATGAAAAGGACTTCTGCAACATCCATATCCCTGGCTCATGGATCTTGATCTGATGGGATTGAATACCTGGCTGGAACTGAATCCCAAGGTCTTCTGTTGATTACTTGCTATGTTGTAATGATCCTGGAAGATGCTCAATTTGATTCTCTTCTGTGCACATTTGATAGGAACAGAGAAAGATTCATCATGAGGGAGACATCTTGGTTTTGCTGTAGTATTGTGTCTTGCTGAGTCTTGACTCGGGATCTTGACATCAAGCCTTGGTTCTGATAATCTGGTCGGAGTTCGAACTGGTGCTACCATCATGTCCCCAAGATGATGTCCACTGCCTGCGTAGGTGTGACCCTGAGTGACTGGCAGTCTACCCACCCTGAGATCTTCAGAGTGTGCTACCTGCATGTTGCTCTCTATCTGCTGCCCAGAAAGTGTGCCATTCAAGGCAATACGTTTTATTGGCATAAGAGTCTACTGAGCCTACTTAGCTACTTTGGTGGAAATGATGTCCACTGAACTGCCTAAAACTATCAGGACAAGGACCTTTTGACCACCAATCTATCCACATGGGAAACTGATGAGGCTCCCCTCTCTGTTGATCTTCAAGCTCCTCAATGATCACTAAGGTTGTCACCGTAGGAGTTGAATCTATAGGTGAACCACTTGCATGGCTCCTTTTGCTCGAAGCTTCTGGCAATCCAGGCAATCTTCTTTCTTATGACCCGGCACATGACAATGGAAGCATCGGTTCTACTTGGCATAGGTCGCCCGTGTCTTGCATAACTACCCACCATATCCGTTGCTATCCTTAGCCATCCAGCTCTTCTTCTGCCGCCCATTACCACCATCACCTGGCGTGGCAACTTGGGAGTCGGGACTTCTTATTGTTGACCTGCTTGAATCCTTGACCCTTATGCATGAGCTCGAAGTTTTGAGCAAGCTTGTATGCACACTCATAATCCTGTGGCCAAAAACTACATACGTAGCACTGGATGTCTGAACACAACCCATGGAGAAACGTTCTCAACTTCTCACTTTCCTCCAGCTGTAACTCTACGAACACCTGAGTGTAAATTGTTAGCATAATGATTCACCGTCTCGGTGTCCCCTTGCATAGCTCGTAGAACTGACTTTGAAGCCTATCCAGGTACTCGGGTGCATGATTGACATGTCCCATCGCGTACGATGCATAACGTTTGATATTAGTGCGGTACTAAATGAACTAAAAAGTCTTGAGTGTACATTCCATACAATAAAAAGGAGATATTTTAGAGTTTGAGTTGGTACTTGTACAAGCTTTTCTTGAAAGAACATACAATACAATGCTTGGAAGATATACATGACTTGTTTGTTGAAACACAAATATGCTACGTAGGTGCAAAAGAACCGAAGATATATCATGATGCATGTCAAAGGAACTGAATATATATCATATATCATTACAAAAAGTAGGGAATCGTGACTCGTGACATAAAGTAGTGAGTACAAAAAGGGGGACCAAGGTCCAATATAGATGCTGAAAGTTTTACAAAAGGTGGTCAAGAGTCTAGGAACTAGGTCCTAGGTACTCCTATCACTGTCAAATCCAAGCTTAATGGAGAGGTAGCTTGATGGAGAGAGAGAGAGAGAGAGAGAGAGAGAGAGAGAGAGAGATGGAGGGGGAGCTTGATGGAGAGGGAAATGGAGAGGGGAGCTTGATGGAGAAAGAAAGATATATTCACGTCCATGAGAGACCTCGCAGGCCTATGGGACAAAGTGCACTAAAAAACGAACTCATACAAGCCTCTGTGGGCGGAAGCAAAGGGTATGCTAGGACCCTTGCTGAGTACTAATCTATGCTAATAGAATCATAATCATATCACATCGGTGCTAGGACAAAACCGAAGCCTGGTACAGTGATGGCTCTCTGGTGGGCCGCGAAAATATCTTGTAACTACGTCTGTCGAGCTGTCTCGAGCTATGGCAGGGGGCACGGTCTCCTTGCTCTCTCGACTCTCTGGGCTATGTCTAGAGTGATCCCTCGTCTCTGTCAGTCTCCTCTAAGGAAAGCTATGATAGGTCGGACCTCAATAGAGTGTACTCTAGGGTTTCTCTATCGCACATGTGGCCTCTGCGTCCCTCTGTCGGTGGTACTGTGCCGGCTGCTCATCCAGACTGCTCTCATATCAGCTAGCTTCTCTTCCTCCACTCCATTGTGTCCGAGGGCTGGACTCAAATGTATAGAAGTTTGTGACGTGCCGCTATGCCCGATCACCCTCTATGTCTTGTAGTAGTCTGACTAACCCCTGCTACTCTCTGATTTGTCGTAGAAGCGCCTCCCTGTGTCGCCGCATCTTCATCGGATAGAGTCCGATACAAACCTAGTCATGGAAATGGATTAGTCGTGACAAAGACCGAAGCCATTCCCCTCTAGGTAGAGTAGTCACCCTCTATGTCCTGTAGTAGTCTGACTAACCCCTGCTACTCTCTGATTTGTCGTAGAAGCGCCTCCCTATGTTACCGCATCTCCATCAGATAGAGTCCGATACAAACCTGGTCATGGAAATGGATCAGTCGTGACAAAGGACCGAAGCCATTCCCCTCTAGGTAGAGACTGTGGTAGCATCCTCAAATCTCATAGTAGGCTGGGCAAACACAAAGGAAATGCTCCTCTGTCTCAACCACCCCCGGCGTACATAGCGTGCAGATCCACTGCTCTCTAGGTATATCCGCTGCTCTCTCAATCCTCAGCTGAAGGGATGAAACCTGCATCTGACCAATGGCAATTCTCAATGCATGAGATACTCCTCTATCCTCAGATATTGGGGTCTAATAATAAATCCCTCCTCTGATACTCGCAAGAAGTGGTTGCAATAGAACTGGGTCTTGGTGGGGAGTTCCTGGTCCTCCCCCCAAGTCCGGGAGGTGTGAAGCTAGAGGAGGTCTAACCGTATAATACCGTCGATCTCATCTTGCGAGATCAACTCAAGAGGTGCATCCATGCTGTACTGAAAGGGGGGAAGCCTATCCATCTAGATACCGTGCCTGGCAAGCCATGTAGATATGCATGCATACCATGTGTCTGCCTGTCATGTGCACGGATTAGTATCTGACGTGTACTGGGTACACAGGACTAGCTCAGGTAGCCTGGGGAGGCTTAGAGCTAGGCAGGCTTGATTCTCGGGTTGAGTGGCAAGGGTACGGACTATTTATAGGTCTTCGCTATTTTTGGCGCTCGGGGCCCGAGTCTATAAAAGGGGCCCAGGGGGTTCAGTTCTCAGCATGCAGTTGGGAGCAAGTTTCATTCCCAGATGCTAGGTCTATTCCTGGATTGAGTCGCGGACGCGCGCCTGCATCTTAGCGTAGCCCAAGGCCCAGTGGTAGATCCAGGGCTTCACAGTGCCACCTGGTGGTATGGGACACCTGGCTGGTTTGGATCTGATTGGGAGTCCGTGCCAGTAGCTCAGCTCGTGGCTCGGAGGGGACATCTCCTGATTGGGGATCACATCCCGTAGATGTCATGGTTGGGTGGTGAGCAGCCTGCTCAGTTCTCATGTGGTGTGTGTTTGTTTTGCAGATCAGAGGTTTCAAGAGTGCTGGGATGTGTCAGTTGGTATCAGAGCCAGCTCCTGAGGTAGGAATTTCTGATGCGAGTACTTTGGACGATTTCTTCCTCCAGGTATGCCCTAAATTTCGAAATTCGCTGCTGCAAATTCTGGTAGGCTCCTGGGTTATCAGGGGTGGTAAGGATGTAAGGAAAAGGTAGGAGACAGAGAGAGTCTAGATTTTGAAATTTCTGAAGGGTTGCTGTGAGAAAGGGATGCGCGTAGCAGGGAGAGAGCAGAGGTGAAGGAAGGAGAGGCGATAGGGTAGCTGAGTGGCAGGCGAGCAGTTCGAGGCTGATCGGGGCTGCGGTGGAGGCTGTGTTGGTGCGATGGCTGGTAGGATTTTCGGCCAGAGCAGGGAGAGGCACAAGGTGCAGAAACAAGGTGCGGCCACCCTGAGAGAGGTGTTGCTTTTTTCGAAAAAGCACCACCCTCCAAAGCTGGGAGGGTGAGCCTTTTTTGGAAGTAGGGCTTCCTAATTAGGCTACCCTGTTCCCTATATAGTTGGACAAGGTTCCAACCTTAGCCATAGCCTTGCGAGGAGCCCTCTTTGCCCTACGACGTGACTACGCCATCGGGATTCGGGACAGCCAGCGCCAAACTGCCGTACAGCCTACGTCGTCAACCGTACAGCCTGCGTCATCGGCTGTACTGCCTGCGTCATCACCGTACTGCCTGCGTCATCCACCGTACACTTGCGTCAGCATCCGTACGGACTGCGTCAACGTCCGTACAGATTGCGCCAGCAGCCGTACGGATCGCGTCAGCAACCGTACAGCCACGTCAGCCATCCGTACAACTACGTCACCTGTACGGTCAGCAAGAGGGTCCCGTACGGTACGGATTGCTGCAGGATTCCGTACGCTGCAGCCTGCATCGAGTTCAGCCAGACTCCGGGATTATTGCGCCTCTGGTTCACCAGTTTTCAGTATCTCCTTCCGTCAGCATCTCTTGGGACGGTTTTCCTCTGCTCCATTCTCCTTTCCGCTTCGATTCACTCAGTTATTTCTCTCAGTTTATATTCAAATCAGATTTCAGTTATGTCTGATTCTGCAAATCCCGAGTTCACCATGGGAGAGCAGGATTTGGATTACACTCCTGTGGGAGAGGAGGATCAGGGTCTTTATGATGACCTGATTACAAAAAAGGCCTTCAGTGAATTCACCACTGCTCTGGATGGAAAATTCGGGCAGGTTAATGCGAATCAAACGGGGTTGACACAGCAACTCCAAGGGATTCAAGCGACTCTCACTCTTCTCGCTAGCACTGTGCAGGCACTCACGCATGTGGATGCCATGGCTTCAGTACCAGGCCCGAACATAGCTCCAGACCCTTTTCCGGGAGATCAAAAGTCTCGAACGAAGGAGGTAGTTGACACTTGGTTACATAAGTGACAAGTACACTTTCAGTTCCACACGTACCCAGATGAGAAGAAAATCCACCTTGCAGCCGGTTTCATGTCAGGTAAAGCGTTGCTATGGTGGAAGGAACTCCAACCTAAGCCAGATACATGGATAGATTTCGAAGGGGTCTTCAGGAAGGAATTCCTGAAGAAGGAGGACGATTATGATATCATTGGCAAGCTTAAAGCCCTCGATATGTCAAAGCTTAACTTGTCATTTGAAGTTTATCTTCAAAGGTTTCGAGATCTGCAGACCAGGGCCACAAAGATGGATCCAGTGACCTTGTTAGGTTTCTTTGTGGATGGTTTGCCAGATTCATACAAGTTGCAAATAAAGAACAACAAATGCACAACGTTGCAAGAGGCCATGAATTACGCGCGTATTTATGATGATACCATGGCCGGTGCAAAAACAACTACAGTTTCCGACACGAGTGGAAAGAACAAATGCAAGTTCTTTCAGCCTACGACTTCTACCGGGGAGACGAAGTCTACACACAACGCCTCCAAGAAAAACTTGACTCAAGCAAAGAATGGTCGAGCCCGTTTCCTTCGCACATTGAAGCTTAAGAAAGAAGGACGTTGCTTCTATTGCAAGGAGCGGGGCTGAGTGTCCAAAGCACAAGAATCAAAAGTTAGTGCTTGGACCGAAGCCCCAAGCGGGTCCGGGTACCAAAGCCAAGGGAGCGAACCAAGTCTCGATGACAGGTATTTCTGTAAATATCATTACCTACCCACTTTCTTGTAATTGCACTTTCAATACTTCGTTGTTTGGTTCCCATGATCTTTTCCGAGTTTATGGAGAAGTTATGGACCAACAGGTTCACATTCTCTTTGATCCGGGCAGCTCTCACAACTTTGTTAATTACAAATTTGTGCAGAAGATGGGGCTGTCCACAGTACCTAGCGATATTCAGATTGGATGGACGGAGCATACACTTTCTTTTGTAGATAAGGACACCCAATTTTGTATTCAGTGTGATAAAATTCCCTCTTCTCAGGGACCTATTGTATCTGCGACGCAGCTTCGGAATATATTAAACACTTCACATTATGATGTCTATCAGTGTGTTTTGATTCCCCTTTCTTCATTTGTTGTTTCTGTAATTAACAAAAATGATTTAAGTGTGTTTGAACACCGTGAATTGAGAATCTTGTTAGATCGTTTTCAGGATGTATTCCCTGCACAACTGCCGCAAGGTTTACCTCCAGAACGGGCAGTAGATCATCGCATAGACTTAGTCCCAGGGGCTCAACCTATCAGTGTACCACCTTATAGGATGAGCCAAGTAGAGGAGGATGAGTTAGCTTCACAGCTTCAAGATTACCTGAATATGGGCTATATATGCCCAAGTAAATCTCCTTGGGATGCACCTGTCCTCTTAAGAAAGAAAAAAGATTCTACCTGGAGAATGTGTATAGATTATAAACGACTAAATAAAGTGACAATTAAGAATCGATACCCTCTCCCTCGTTCCGATGATCTGATAGACCGTTTGGCCGGAGCGAAGTATTTCACTAAATTTGATTTGCGTACGGGTTATCACCAAATCCGTATCTATGCTAAACACATAGATAGAACCGCATTCCGAACTAGGTATGGTCATTACGAGTTCCTCGTATTACCTTTTGGTTTGACCAATGCTCCTATCACCTTTCAGCAGATGATGAACGATTTGTTCAGGGATTTTCTGGGCAAATTTGTTGTAGTGTTCTTAGATGACATCTTGATATATAGTCGAACGCTTGAGGATCACATAGGACACCTCCGGATTGTCTTAGTTATTCTAAGACAAAATAAGCTCTATGCCAAGATGAGTAAATGTGACTTCTTTATGAAGGAGATCATTTACTTAGGACACAAGATTTCTTCTGAAGGTATTAGCATTGATCTAGATCGTATCCAGAAGGTTTTAGAATGGCCTATTCCTCAGACTGTGAAACAACTTCGTTCTTTCCTAGGATTTACGGTATTTCTTCGGAAGTCTGTGCGTGATTATTCACATATCACGGCACCTTTGACAAACATATTGAAAGGTCGTGGACGCAGGTCTACTCAGCCAATCTCTTGGAATGATGCAATGAACAAGGCTTTTGAAACCTTGAAGTTCTCCATCAAGGAAGCACCCGTTCTTGCATTACCCGGCCTTATGTTTTAGAGGCTGATGCGAGTGATTATGCGATTGGGGCAGCTCTATTCCAAGAGGGCAGACCTGTAGCTTTCGAGAGTAAGAAGCTAGACGACACTCAATATCGTTGGCCCACACTCGAGAAGGAACTTCATGCTGTAGTGTATGCTCTTAAGGTTTGGAGACACTACTTGTATGGTTCAAAGTTCCTTGTATTGACTGATCATCAGTCAATTAAGTATGTGTGTGATGGATCAGAATTGAGGGGACGGAAAGCTAGATGGGCAGAATTAATGCAGGATTTTGATTTTGAAATACGTTATCGTAAGGGTTCGTTGAATAGTGTGGCGGATGCCTTAAGTCGAGTTAAGTTTGTAAATGCTCTGTCATTTACGGAAATATCCTCAGACCGATTTCAATCCTTGAGAGGGCTATACGCAACTGATAGTCATTTCAGTTCTTATTGGCAGAGAGTCCAGGATGGGAGCTCCATGGTTGACCAGGACTCAGGGATTGTGCCACCTACGGTACAGGCGACGGGAGGTCAGTGGATGATTACGAACGGTTTGCTGTTCCGGAATGAAAAGATTTGTGTGCCAGATGTTTCGGACCTTAAATCCAAGATTCTCTGGGAGTGTCATGATGCTCCTAGTGCTGGACATCCGGGTATACATAGGACTCTGTCTCTTGTGAAGCATACCTTTTATTGGCCTAAGATGCGTGCATTTATTGAGAACTATGTAGTAGGTTGCCGGGTTTGTCAGGTTACTAAGGCAGAACGCCTTAGAAGCGCGGGCTTATTACAGCCATTACAGATTCCAGGTAATAAATGGGAAAGTATTTCCATGGATTTTATTACTGGTTTGCCTCGAACGCGCAAGGGTCATGACTCCATTTGGGTCATAGTCGACCGTTTGACAAAAATGGCTAGGTTCTTACCTACTAGAACAACTATTTCAGCTGTTCAGCTGGCTCACGAGTTTGTGGACCACTTGTTTAAGCTGTATGGTTTGCCATCTGACATAGTCAGTGACAGGAACTCAAAGTTTACAAGTAACTTTTGGACACTTGTTTTTGAGAAGTTAGAAACTACTCTAAGTATGCGTTCTTCGGATCATGCACAATTCGATGGCAGTACAGAGAAGGTTAACCAGTTGGTTGAAGACATGCTTCGGGCATATGTATCTAAGAGACAGTCTTCATGGGAAGATTATCTACCTATGATAGAATTTGCTTACAACAGTGCAAAGCATTCTAGTACTGGTTACAGTCCTTTTATGCTTATGTACGGGTTTCAACCTAAGTCACCAGTTATGGTTGGATTAAAAGCAATTCAAAATGATGCTGCTAAGAACTTCTTGCTAGACATGCAGGAAATGTTGCAGTTTGCCAAGGAGTCTATTAGGAGTGCCCAAGATCGGGACAGATTTTATGCTAACAGACATCGTTCACCTAGAGAGTTCTCTGAAGGAACGATGGTATATTTACGAATTCCTAAGGAATCCAAGAGCCTAAGTACTGGTTTGGTTCCGAAATTATCCCCCAGATATTGTGGTCCTTTCAAGGTCATTAAAAGAATTGGACCAGTTGCATATCGACTAGAATTGTCTCCTGATGTTAAAGTACATCCAGTCTTTCATGTCAGTAGACTGAAAGAAGTATTGGGTGCGGAAGATCAACTTGTTTCTCCTCACGAGATAATAGAAGTTACAGATTTGACTTTTATTCCTCACGAACCTTAGTGTATTCTTGAATTTCGTGACAGACAGATTCGCAATCGATCTATCACGAAATACAAGATCAAGTGGAAGGATCGTATTGAGGAGGATGCAACATGGAAGACATTACAAAACCTCCAAAGAACATTTTCGGGTTTTTTAGCGAACTCAGGAGTGAGTTCTTAGAGGAGGGGGAGTATGTCATGTGCACGGATTAGTATCTGACGTGTACTGGGTACACAGGACTAGCTCAGGTAGCCTGGGGAGGCTTAGAGCTAGGCAGGCTTGATTCTCGGGTTGAGTGGCAAGGGTAAGGACTATTTATAGGTCTTCGCTATTTTTGGCGCTCGGGGCCCGAGTCTATAAAAGGGGCCCAGGGGGTTCAGTTCTCAACATGCAGTTGGGAGCAAGTTTCGTTCCCAGATGCTAGGTCTGTTCCTGGATTGAGTCGCGGACGTGCACTTGCATCTTAGCGTAGCCCAAGGCCCAGTGGCAGATCCAGGGCTTCACAGTGCCACCTGGTGGTATGGGACACCAGGCTGGTTTGGATCTGATTGGGAGTCCGTGCCAGTAGCTCAGCTCGTGGCTCGGAGGGGACATCTCCTGATTCGAGATCACATCCCGTAGATGTCATGGTTGGGTGGTGAGCAACCTGCTCAGTTCTCATTTGGTGTGTGTTTGTTTTGCAGATCAGAGGTTTCAGGAGTGCTGGGATGTGTCACTGCCCCACTCTCTGCGAATCGTCTGGATGACTCTAGGGCCAATCTCGAAAGTCTCCAATGGGGTAAGTCCCACACCCTGTGGATGAAAGTCACTATCTGAAAGATGGCATCAACCTGGAGAGGTGTCATGGCGAAATCTGCATGTACTATCTCATGTGGAACTGAGGGCTTACATTGGATCATCTTGGATCCCATCACCACCTGTAGCCGCTCGAAGCTCCTCCAATCTATCCTCAGAAGATCGCACCCCTAGAAAGGTGCTGCATACATGATAGTTGGTCGCACTAGTGTGTCGAAAAGCCAGTCCTTCGTTGGTGAATCCTGGAAGTACACCTGGAAACATTGCCAATCTAGTCTAGCCAAAGCACTACGCCCTCGTGTGAGTTGTGTCTCTTCGCTCCTATAGCGAGTGATAACAAGGAGGCTTGGTACATGGACAGCGGTGCCTCAAAGCACACGTCCAACAGGAAAGAGTGGTTCAAGACCATGGAGGGGACCTATCTCAACTCAAAGGTGACCGTGGGGGATAGCCCAACATGCCCTATCAAGGTTGTAGGCATTCATCACCACAATGGGAGAAGAAAAGGTAATATACAATGTGATGTATGTTCCAAATCTTTGCTAGAATCTGCTCTCCATAAGTCAGATGGATAAGCATAAGATGTTAATACTCGTCAAAAATGGAGAAATCACCGTCACGTCCAAAGAAGCTCTCACACACACACACACACTTGCGCTCAAGCTTTGTCTCACATCTTGATCGTTGACTAATACATGGCCTTTAATTTCAATCAACTAGGCTGAAACAGATTAACAATTGGGTGGTAAGTCCCATCCTATCCCTTACAGTGTATTGCCCCATTGTACTCTCAAAGATACAATTGGTAACCTCCTTTAAGGATTTAAGCAGATTTGCCATTATAAGGCCTCCAAAAGTGGAAACCCTCACTTATTCTTGGGTATCATCAAACTCTTAATTACTCTTAGTACTTTCAAAGTACCCTCTTGGCTAACTCTTGGTACTTTTCAAAGTACCATCTTGCTTAACTTAGACCTGAATGACTCTTGCTAGCTTTTTCTCTTTTTCATCTCTTACTGTATAAAGATTTACCTCCTAAGATAACATCTAAGCATAACACAAATTTCCCACAACTTTGAGTGCCCATGGTTCCCATGACCAACTAAGTCATGTAACCTGTATAAGCCATCCTCTTCGACACCACCTGTCTTGTGAGAGTCAACACACTATCGTTGAAGAGATAGTAAACAACATACAAAACTGGGGGTTTTGTCAAAGTGACAAAACCCTAACTAGCCCAACCACTAACAAATAATTGTAGTTAGGTATCCTAACTACGATTAGTGGAAAAAACCTCTAAAGAGGGAAAAGTGCCCCTAACCCAATTATTAGTCATACATTGGTCACTGCCATGAATTATGGCGATAATTTCAAAATATCAATCACCAAAAGGAGATAAGTTCAGGGCATTGTGAAATGCCTCAAACTTCTCACGTGGAAGTGCTTTAGTGAAGATGTCTGCAACATTGTCATGTGTGGAGACATAGATCATGTTGATCTCCCCTGCATGCAACTTCTCTCTGACATAATGATAATGAACCTCAATGTGCTTCGTACGAGCATGAAACACAAGATTCCTAGCAACTGCAATAGCACTCTGACTATCAGTGAGAATAGGAGGAGGACCCTCCAATGCTAGATGAAGATCAGCCACTAAACGACGCAGCCAAACACACTCAACTGTTGCCATGAAAGCTGCCCTGTACTCAGCTTCACATGAGGAGGTAGCCACTGTAGATTGTTTCTTGCTCAACCAAGAAATGCAAGCATCACCCAGAAAGAAACAATTACCACTAGTGCACTGCCTTGTGTCATAATCTCCAGGCCAATCTGAGTCACCGTAAGCACGCATCTGCAAGTCACCCCCACTGGGAAACATCAAGCCATAAGACTTAGTGCCTTGCAAGTAATGAAAAATGTGTTTTACAGCCTGCCAATACATAGTCTTTGGGCTGTGCATATATCTGCTCACTTGTGAAACTCCAAAATGAATATCAGGCCGAGTATTGCACAAATAAATAAGGCATCCAACAGCTTGGCTATAAAGTGTGGCATCTACCGTTCACCTCCATCGTATATAGTTAGTGTCAACCCTCGCTCCATAGGAGTGGCTATGGGCTTGCAATCATGCATCCTGAACCGATCCAAAAGCTTCTGCACATACTTGGATTGAGACATAAAGATGCCATGTCTCTCCTACATAAACTAGATCCCCAAATAGAAATGAAGCATGCCCAAATTTGACATATCAAATGTGGCTCTCAACTCAGCCTCGAAATCTGCAATTATTCCTTCAAGAACCTGTGAGTAGCATGTCATCTACATAAAGAATGATGACCAAAATATCCCCCCTATCCTTCTTGATGTAGAGGGTACTTTTAGTTGTACTATTAGTGAAACCCTTGCTAGTCAGAAAGGAATCAATCTTCGAATACCAAGCTCGCATTTCAGCCCATACAAAGCCTTATTCAGCTTGCATACTTCATGGGCTACACCTGACACCTCAAAACCGGGAGGTTGCTTCACATAAACCTCTTCCCATAAGTCTCCATTAAGGAAAACTGTTTTTATATAAAACTGATGTACACGCCAATCAAAATGTGCAGCCATGGCAATCACTAACCTGATAGTAGTCATCCTAGAAGTAGGAGCAAAAGTCTCCTCATAATCAATGCCCTTTTCCTGAGCATAACCTTTTGCAACTAGCCTTGCCTTGTACCTATCAATAGACCCGTCTAGCTTTCGCTTGACCTTGAAAACCCAATTTGGTACCTATGGCATTCTTCCCTGGTGACAAATCCACAAGATTCCAAGTCTGATTCTTATCAATGGACTGCAACTCATCCTTCATGGCATTCATTCAATGCACATTATCCTGAGCCTCCTCAAAAGAGTCAGGCTCTTCTTCATCCAGAAGTGCACCAATAAAAACTGAATCCATAAAATGTGACCAATCTGCATATCTAGATGCATGTTCTACCAAGCAAAGGCACATCAAGCCTACTCTCCTTGAGAGTTTGGAGCAGCCAATGAGGAACTGATTTTGCTGCGTGTATTTCTGTCCTTTCCTGTCTAGCGGCATCTTCCACTGCCTGTGGTGGAACTAAAGCAGCTTGAGGCTGAATCGGGGCATGTGGAACAAGAGAAGCTTGCTGTAAAATCTAACTTTCAGTAGGGATATCATCTCCAAAACCCAATGCAATGGGTAGCAGTCCCTCAAAAACATCATCCGAGATGGAAGAAGCTAGAGCATTAAATTCAGCATGTGTATGCGCTAAATTTTCGGAAAAGATTACATCTCTGCTAACAAAAATCTTGCAAGAGGCAAGATTGTAGAGATAGTAACCTTTGCTCTCGGCACTATACCCAACAAATATGCACTTAATTGCTTTGTCGAACAGCTTATGTCGAAACTTAACAAGCACATGGGCATATGCAACACATCCAAAGACAGGAAAATGATCCACTGAAGCCTTTCTGTGTCACCACAATGTAAATATCTTAAGTCAAAGTACAGTTGACCATTTATCTGATCATAATTAAAGAGTTTTCATATGTGTTAATTATGGTCAAAGAGTTCTTTTAATGGTCAAAGAATTGACTACGGTCAAAGATACTTGGCTCTGGTCAAGTAAGCCTAATTTCGGTCGAGGAGACTTGGTTTATTACCAAGAGGGTTAACTACGGTTAACCAGAGAACCACAGAGCTGACTACGGTCAGAGAGTATTGACTTCAGTCAACGAGACTTGGCATGCGCCAAGAGGGTTAACTACGGTTAACCAAGATGTGCCAACTTCAGTTGGAGAGACTTGACTATAATTAAGGCGCCTCGACCCTTGGTCAAAAAGACCCTTAATTATTATCAAGAGCGTTGACTTCGGTCAACCAAAGAATAAATATATTTGTTATTATTTGTTACATGTGCACATGTGTTCAGTGGGAACGCCCACAGTGTGTTATTTGCATGCAAAGCGCTAACAATTAATGGGTGCCATGGTGCGCTTTAATTAATTGTTGCAAGTACTAGGAAGAGTTATTTTCCTAAGTGCTACGGGAGCCTAACAAGCATCTAAGAGGCGGTTCGCCTAACCAAGTGCTTCGAAGACTCCAGAGTTGCCCTTAGTGGCATGTAATTAGGAAAGTAATGTAGAAATCGACAAGTGGCTTGTTGCCAAGAAGGGGAGCCTGAGAGCCCATGTAATGATTCATTCATGTTTGGATTGTATGTAGGAACAGCTTCCACGCTGAACTCTTGTACTCAGTTTTCTCTCAAGTAATAAAGTACCTTGGGGGGGTCCAGCCCGACATGTTGTCCTGGACCCTAGCTGTTTGCAGAGTGAGGGAATGGAAGAGAGTTTGAGAGAGCAGAGTGAGCGTAGGAAATTGATGCTGGCGTCTATCCTAGATTACATTCTGCCATGCCAAACTTCATAAGGAGTTTTTGTTCTCAAAGCCTTAGTGGGAGCCCGATTCAAAACATAGATGGCACACATGAGACCATCAAGCCAAAACTGGTGAGGCAACTTTTTGCTCGTAAGCATGCATCAGTCCATCTCCATAAGAGTTCGATTTTTCCGCTCAGCTTTGCCATTTTTCTAAGGCGTAAGCCTCACTATAAGCTGACGTGTGATGCCCTTCTCTTTCAAATAAGCCTCAAATTGATGAGACATATACTCCCCCCCTCTATCTATGCGTAGAATCTGAACCGTGAGGCCGTTTCATTCTCAACCTTGGCAACAATGTGTCGAAAATACTTAAACACATCTGATTTTTTCTTCAAACCATAAATCCAAGTATCCTTTGAATAGTCATCAATAAATGTGACATAATAGAGATAACCGCTCAATGTAGGAGTCCTAATGGGACCACTGACATCACTATGAATGAGCCATAATTTTCGAACAGCTCATACTGCATCATCCTTCTTAAAGGGAAACCTGTGCATCTTCCCAAGTATGCACCCTTCACAAGCATGAGGGGGAGGTGACTCCAAAGGAGGCAAAGCATCAACCATAGAATGTTTTTGAAGTGTCATCAAGCTGCCATAACTCATATGCTCATATCTAGCATGCCATAACTCTGCATTCTGCATAGCAGAAGCGGGAAAAGAAACTGCAAGTGCATCATCTGGTCTTTTCTCCAAAACATCAAGCTGAAAAAGACCACGAAAAATATGCCAGGTAGTCTACAATTGAAATACATAAAATCACAAGACCTTCCCTATCTCTAACTACACACTTGTCATCCTCAAAGATAACTTGAAATCCTTTTTTATTGAGAGAGGACATTGAAAGCAAATTCTTCTTGATTCCAGGTACATAAAGCACATCATGTATTCTGAAATTTGTGCCCTCTGTGGCTGTAAGTACAATCTCACCAATGCCACAACCGGAATAAGAAAAATTATTGGCACAAGACACCCTTTTTCCAACAAGTGATGGATGCAGAGAATCAAACAAACATTTCCTGGAATTGATATGTTTAGTGGCACCACTATCAAAGTACCAATTATTCAATGTCTCATTGATATTGAAAGCACACGAATCCTTAGAAGGATCATAACTGCAAGTCAGAAAAGCATAAGAGTCATTCTCAGAGGTGGCTGTAGTATCTGGAGCAACCACCTGAAAATAAGTATCCTGCAAGTCAGAAAGGCATACTCTTCTTTCACTAAGTTGGCTGAAGCATCACCACCATCATGTGCATGAGGAGCTGAATCTGTGACAACCATACTAGAATCCTTCTTCTGTTCCTTGGCAATTCTTTTCTTGCATTCCCCGATGTAGTGACCCCGCTTCTTGAGAAGGCTGTCCACAATCAGCTTTATGCTGATGTGAAGGCTGATTTGCATGCTGCTTATGCTGCCCCTTCCCTTTGGGCTTGAATTTCGAAAGCATTGCATGTTTACCAGCCCGTGAAGCCACGTTCTTTTTTGTTTGTTCTTCCTACAACAAAAGTCCTATCAACTCATGGAAAGTGAGAGGGTTGCCATCCCCCCTCAATGACAAAGTCAATGAGGTGTGAAAGACAAGATAAGACTCGGGAAGAGAATTCAGAGTGGTAGTGACCATCTCTGAATCTGGAATGATCTCATCAATATTCAACAATTGCGCTCTCAAATCCTGAAGTTTAGTGAGGTGCTCATACATAGAGTCACCCTCATCCATATGAGTATGAGTGAACTCTCTCTTCAGGAATGAGACCCTAGCATCATTGCGGGCTGAAAACATACTCTCCAAAATATCCCAAAGCTGCCTTCGAGGTCTTGCATGACCGAATGTGCGGAATGATAAACCTTTTGACAGAAAGGGAGATAGCTGAAAGTGCTAGTGCATCACGTGAATCCCACCTTTTTTGATCCTGTGTAGGAGCCACCGCTGCAGCAGCTGCTGCACCTAGCACTTGTCCTGCACCTTGAGCTTGTCCTCTACCCCTTCCTCCTCCTTGTTGAGGAGGAGTGGCAAGTGCAACCACATTCTCTGGCCGTGGCTCATCCCATTTACATAGTCTCATAAGTGTTTGCCAACTAGGATGTTTCGAACCATAAAACTCCATAGGGAGTAGTTGGTACCATCCAACTTATCCTCTTGTGTGAGGACTCCAAACACTTCATTGGGATTGTTTTTGGGCCATGACTGCCAAAGAAAATGCAACAAATACCACAAAAAAATCCCTTTTTGGGAATTAAGGTGCACAACACAAATCCCTTCCAGGATATGATGCAAACTGCCCACTTCTGAAAAAAAAAAGCCAAAAACAGCCAATCAATAGCTCAAAATGCAACAGCCCAAAAGCATAAATTCACTCGAATCTCTGCTAGATCTCTCTGCAAAATACCTGCAAAAAATCCAAAAGCCCCAAATATAGGAAAATGGGTGTTCAAACCAAAGGACAGCTTGCTGTCTCAGCCTATCAAAGGCTCCAAATGCACCCAAATGTCCTGCAAATGCCAAAAACTCCCAAAATGACCTTGCAAAAAATGGCATGTCTGCAATGTCACTCGATCTGAGTCCAAAACTGCCTGCAAAGTGTCCAAACGCCTCGTACACTGAGAAATTGCAGCCCAATCATATTTTATTAACTAGATAAAGTGAACCTAAGGGATTTGAGTGGCAAGATAGCAAAGAAAATAGATAAGGATTATCCACGAACTCTAGGAAATTTCCAGTGGTTATATCTGCATGTAGTCCACAAACACTATCCATTAGCTAAGAACAGCTAAAAATTAAGCAAGAGGGAATGTCATGACATGAATACTTAGCACTACCCAAATTAGAATGCTAATCAATGGGATTAGTCAAGACAAGAACGTTGGTTCAGATGGCTCTCAAATCGGAGTCATATTGAGTGAGATAGGAAGGAAAAAGTGCTATTTTAGATTATAGGTCATTGCCTAGAAAAAGGGATTCGATTAAAGTCTAGGGAGGAAATTCTAGTGCCTAAGGTCTAAGGGTTAACCTAGGTCTTAGGGAGAATTGGAAGGGTACATCTAATGAGATGTGACCACTCGTGTCATCTTCCATACTTTCCATTTTTAGGAGGGGATCTTTCTCGTACGTGTAGTACACGACTAAGAGAGCACCTAGGATACGTGCTATGCACTTAGCAAATTCAGCCTAGAGTAGGAAATGAATAGGATAAGGAAAGAAATACCCAGTGTAGAGGTCACGGCAGCGCTTACTGCAGCATCAAGGCTGTAGAAGGATCTTGGTTCGGAGGTAGAAACCAGGAGATTGAGATGAACCATTACAACATCTACAGGTCAGGGGTTGGCAGACCGCAGTCTGTCTGCAAATGCCCAGTCAGGCACTCGGTCAGCCACTTTTTCATAAGGGCTCTAGCACCTCCTCCTCCCCTATATAAAGGGAGGGTCCTGGCACACTCCAACAGCAACACTGAAGCTTTCCAGCAGGCAGTGTGGACTGAAGATAGTGTAAAGCTTTGCTATCTCTGAGATCTCAACATTGCAATCATTTCTTATTGCTGTTTCTACTAAGCACCTTTGCTGGCAGTGTTCAGCTCTTCTGTGAACAGGTTTCCCCGCATCCGTGGATGAATAA
Organism: Dipteris shenzhenensis; assembly: GCF_047967505.1. Lineage (NCBI taxonomy): Eukaryota > Viridiplantae > Streptophyta > Polypodiopsida > Gleicheniales > Dipteridaceae > Dipteris > Dipteris shenzhenensis. The sequence continues at coordinate 42,577,509 of NC_141598.1, read as the reverse complement.
AGCCTGGAGTCTTATGACATCCCATACTTCAGCTCTCAAGTCCTCTTCAACACTCTTTCTCCTCCTAAAACCCTTAAACTAACTCCCTCTACACTGCTCTACTTTTCCATTCTCCTCCTTTCATACCTCTCTCACTCCTACTTCTACTTGTTCCAAGCAATGTATATTACGCAAAGTACTTTCTAATGCTTAGTTCTTGTACTCAAATAATCTTTAAGTTAACTCACTATGATAGACCAGCAAGTGTTTTATGCTTCAATTCTAGCATACATTGAAAAGAAATATCACATCTCTCTTTTATTTATGCAGTCCATTATTTTCTAAGCAAAAGGTCTGTTTTTTACACACAAGACTAATCAATCATCCATGTATAAAAATCCTACAGTATGCACGGCCGGTAACAACAAATCATGTATTGCCAATCCTACATACAAGAAGTTTGATATTGGCATCATGCAATTTTTATATAAATAATAGCATAGGTGGTCCCCCAATGGTATTACTTCCAATAAAACGAATGGATTGCATTCTAACTTGGCTCTTTATAATCTCGAAAACCCATGTTTTCTAAAAAGATTAAAAATGGAAAAAGACAAAAAATGAGGCTTCAACAACTCAAAGTAGTACCTCATGCCACCATCCTGCCGGAATGAAGACCGCCTCTCCAGGATTCACCTTATAGATAAAACAAGACAATAATTAAATATGAAGACGTAAATTTAGAGTTTTCTGTATTATGGAGATAAAAATTTACTTGCACGCATCCAAAGTGCAACCTCTACAGTCTTGGAAAGCTTACAAGTAGAGACACTTTTTGATAGTTACCTCAGTCCAAAAGCATTTGACATTTCGAAAATAATGAGCATGCTTGTTTCGATCCGCAAGGAAAATAGAACCCATGCTAGAGAAATTGTTCATGGCATCTGATCCATGCAAATAAAACTTGTTTAGATCTCTTTCACCATTTCTCTTCCCTGATTCTCTTTCTCCTTCCTTGCCATCCCAAGGAAGCAAAGAAGAAAGACGAAAGAAATGAAAACGAGAGAAGATTGAGATAGATAGACAGATAAATTCTATTATCGTTAGCTGGAGACCCAAATATGGTCTATGGGGCCCACGCATGAATACAAAAACAAAAACAATGCATGAAAAGTGCTAGTGTCCTAGTCTGGTGCATTGATGTGGCAATCCTCGATCCATGTGCTTGTGTTGTAGATAGAAGTGCAATCAGATTTACAGCATGTATCAAAGATCAAAGGCCTTGACCTAGCCTAAAGTCAGGCTAAGAAGTTGATTGCATGGGTGAGCAGCTATGCAAGGAAAGCACGGAGTGCTGCCAACTGTCATGGGTTATGGAGTATGTCTAACAAGTGATTGATATGTGTGTGTGTGTGTGTGTGTGTGTGTGTAATTTCACCCCCAAAAAAAAAAAAAATGTGTGTGTGTGTCAGTGTGTAGTGTAAGTAGCCAAGAGTAGTGTGTGTGTGTGTGAGAGAGAGAGAGAGTTCTTGTCTCAGGGTGTGAGAGAGAGATCCCGTACTAGCCCTCGTGCTCCCACACTGCAACTGCTTGTTTCTCCCTCAGTTTGACGCCCTCGAGGTTCTGTTTGACGCCCGTTTTGTGTCTGTACACTCTGTCAAAAAATTCACCCCAAAAAAAAAACAACAACAACAACAACGTATATGGAGACGATTTTGTCCGTACAGCCCAAAAAATCCGTACGATTTTGTCCGTACAGCCCAAAAAATCCGCACAGTGTCCATACAGTCCGTACGGTTTTGTCCGTACAGTCAAGAAAATCCGTACAATTTGCTGTCAGGGAAAAAACAATTTCCGTACTGTCAAAAATCCATACGATTTTGTCCGTACAGCAATGAAATATTCGTACAATTTTGCACCTGCTGTGCTTTCCTCCTGTAAAGCGTCGCTGCTTCCAAGCCTTTTCCTTAACTCGAATGGCGGATTATTCATATGAGAAAACCTTTCACAAAGACAAGTCGGTTTCCAACAAGAAACAAAAACAGGTGATGGATTTAGATGATTCCCTTCATGACTCTGATGAGGCTCAGCTTGTTTATGAGGTTATGCATGAAGGGTTTGAAGACACCAGCAAAGGTTGGAAAGGTCCACTTCCCACCACTGGCATTATGGTGGAACTGGATGATATATTTGATCCAATTAAGGAGTATGCAAAGCATGCCATTATAATTTTCTTCCCAGGACGGATGCCTGCTGCAACAGATGTTGGCAATTGGTTGACTCGAACCCTAGGTGGTTCTTATGTCAAAAAAGTTCATTATGCAGCAAGGGGCTTTTTTGAGATCATCATGGCTGATGAGGAGCACCGTCAGGTTTTGCTAGAGCACTCTCCTCTCTTCTATGGCTAGCAGATGGTCCATGTCCTGCCTTGGTCTCCCACCCGAGATTATCAAGCATTGACTCGGCATCGTTACCCTATTTGGGTAGAAGTTGTGGATTTTCCTTAATGCTTGTCTTCTCTTCTACTTGAAATTGCAGCTTCCCTTGGTAAGGTGGTATGTCCACCGCGACCCAATGGAAATTCGAATCGCTTCTGCATTTTGTGGGATATGGATCATCCCACTCCAGATTCATATTCGGTTACTATGAATAATGTTTCCATGGGGAGTGCCTTTTACAAGCTCAAGTGGGGGCTGTTTGCAGGTGCTTGCTTTGAACGCAAGCAATTTAGGCACATGGCTTCACAATGCCCTTCCCGAGCTCCACGGATGCCAGTGCAAGCTGAAATGGTTCAGCCTTTAAATAAGAATGCAAATGCCTCTTCTGTGGTCAAAAACAAAGGGGTCAAATAGTTTTTCTCTGTTCAAGACAAAGGCAAAGCCCCAGCTGTCTCAAATGGTAATGCTTCTTTTCCTATGTCTTTGTCCTCTCCTCCTCCCGGGGGGGGGATTTTTGACTGATGGATAGCAAACTCCTCGCAAAGTGATCTCCCCCAAGCGACCTTTGCCTTCTCGGACTTGGAGTGGTGCATCCTCTCATGGGAAAACACCTGCTGAAAACTCTGGTGTTGGCTTGACCTGTGTAAACTACTCGGTGCGTTCTATCAATTCAGACAACGGATTTTGCAGAGGTGCTTGAATGAGATGATTGCAAGTTGCCAAACACATATACTTGAACTTAACAGTTTGCAATTAAGCTGGAATTAAGACTTATACAGCTTAAACACAAAGTGACATCATTGGAAAATGCAATATGATTGAGGGGCCAAGACAGGACCCCCCCTTATCCAGGCTCACTTTATTCTTGAAAATGGAGATACAAGACCAAGGTGCAATGCACCTTCCAAACTGATGAACTCGGTGAAAACCTAGGACCTAGATACAAGACTCAAGAGCATATGTGCAAGGTAGACAACAAAAAGGAGGACTTCAAGCTTAGGTTTCAACTCTTGGCTTGCCCAATCCACAAGGAAGAAGGCTGCAACAATCACCACTTACATCCAACATTAGAGACAAGCACTAGTTTCTAGAAAGATAGTAGAAACAACATGAAATAGTGCTGTAAATGAGATAAACTTGACAATACATGCTCCCTTCGTGACTTGGCCCTTTTGTAGATGAAGTCCTTAATGCCTCTGAAGCTACCTTGGGTGAGGAGAGTGTGGAAATGGGGCTGGAATGAGAACAGCTTAGAAAAACAGCCTATAGGCTAGAGAGAGAAAGCTTTTATGGAGTGATAGCTGTAGAGAGAGAGTGTCAATGCTGATCCCAAGGGAAGGGATGTAAGAGAGGAGCTGCTGTTGTTCCAGAGGTGCACAGAAAGGCAGATTTCTGCAAGGGAAATGGGCTGGAACAGTAGAGAGAGAAATCCTGCAGTAGAGAGAGAAAGACTGCAGCAGGAGAGAGAAAGGGGCTGTGGCTGCTCCACGCTAGGAGAAGGAGAGAGGATGCTGCTGCTGTTCTAGAAGAGCTGAGAGGGGGCAGATTTCTGGACAGGAGGGGCTGGAACTGTAGAGAGAGAATGTGCTGTTGTAGAGAGAGAAAGTGCTGCTGAGGTGAGAGAATGGCCTGGGGAGAAGCTGGCTGCACCCAAGGAGCTGGAGAGGTTCTACTGCATCATCCAAAAGGAGGGAGAAGAAAAGTGACGAATTTTTCATGTGAGGAATGAAGGGGAGAGGCCTTCTTTTATAGGCTCAGCCCCCCCCCCCCCAGGCCTAGAGTGGAAGGTGGACACTTGTCCCAGATTTTTGCTGGGCTGCAGTCCCAAAGAGGACAGCCCACAACCTGCCCCAAATCTACCAGATTTGGGACCAAACACTTGGCCTGCATGCCCTGCCACTTGCCATGCATGCTGCCACATGTGTGGGACAGGTGGACTGACCTACCATATCAGATTCCATGTGGCAGTCTGCCACGTGTCACTCCCAAAAACCCTAAAATTTCAAAGTTGTCAGAATTCAATTCTGATCGCACCCACGGGTTCCTAATAGCTTAGACTATCTATTGACGTACTCTAAGGTCATAATTGAGCCATACTGAGCTCATTTGTTTGTCGTCTTATCTTGTATCTCCATTACTCTTAGCATGCTGCCAAGCCTACACCCAAAGCTCAGGGAACATTCTCTTGAATGGTTCCTAGGTCGGTATGCAATCTGTGCATTTGATTGGTCCCATGTTTGGGTACTCAGGTGGGGTGTGGTTTCCAGATGTCCCTCTCAAAGAGAGGCCATCACTCTTGTGGGTCACTAATGCCCATAACCCCAAGCAAGGGGGTCCACCCTCAAATGCTAGACCTAGTCCCCATTGTCCGTAACTGAACAGTAGGAAAACATTTCATTTCTTAATAAGCATACTATTGAAAAACAAAAAGAAATAGTACCAAGCAAGTGGATACATGTTGAAGCAGGATGACATTCCCTCCGTCTTTCATTCGGTTGTCCGCAACTGAAATGCTTCCTCATAAGCATCCATGATTTCAGGACACTCCTGAAATGTAGCTATGTCCACCCATTGGGCGTCGGTGGATGGGAGCCCTCTGAACTTCAAAAGGTACATTTTACGAGTCGTGCCTCGACGTCCCATAGTGAAGTTATGCAAAATAATTTGCTCTGGGATCAACGAGATCTCAGTGTCCTCTACTTCAGGTGCATCGTCCAGTGTGGGCTCTTGAGGTGGTTCCCCAATGAAGGGTTTCACCAAGCTTACGTGGAAGACATTGTGGATTTTCCAATGCTGTGGAAGTCTCAATCGGACTAAGACATCATTTATTACCTGCAACACCTGAAAAGGACCATAATATCGAAAGGATAGCTTGAAGTAGATGCGCTTTTTGCCCACTTTGGTTTTTAACCGGGCTTTCTCAAATTTCAATAAGACCCATTGGCCTTCTTTCACTGCAAACGCCCTCCGTCTTTTATTTGCAGCTGCTCTTTGTTTCTCATGTGCCTTTTGAATGGCTGCTCGAACCGTGGCATAAGCAGAGTCATAATCCTCCACGAATTGATCAGCGGCAAAGATTTTCTCTTTTGTTTGCATGAGTAGAGTTGGTAAAGTTCTACCATATACAATTTCGAAAGGAGCTTTTCCAGTGGAGAAATGAATTGTGTTGTTATAAGCAAACTCCACAAGAGGAAGGAATTTCTCCCAAAAGGTTTCCTGGTCATGCACATAAAATTTCAGCAAATCCAAGAGTGTACTATTTGTAACTTCAGTTTGGCCATCCGTTTGAGGATGAAAAGCTGAGGAGAAACTTAGAAGAGTTCCAAGGTTCTCAAACAAAGCCTGCCAGAAGTTACTAGTGAACTTTTAGTCTCTATCTGATACTATAGACTTGGGCATGCCGTGGTGTCTAAAGATGTGTCTAATAAATAAATGGGCAGCTTCAGGTGCCTTGAGATTCTTTCTGCAAGGAATGAAGTGGGCTTGCTTGCTGAATCGATCTACTATCACCCAAATCATGTCATGATTTTGATTGGTCCTGGGAATTCCTGTAATGAAGTCCATGGTGATGTGTTCCCATGGTCTCTCAGGAATGGGTAGGGGCTGAAGTAAACCCTTGGTTTTTCCTCTCTCATACTTAGCTTTTTGACATGCGAGACAAGCTGAAATGTAGGCAGCAGTGTCCTTTTTCATGTTAGGCCAGTAGAAAAATTTATCCATGGCTGAAAAAGTGGCCACAATACCCCTATGACCAGCATAGGGTGGGTTATGGCTTTCCTCCATCACTTTAGATCTAAGCTGCTTTGTGATACATAGTTTGTTCTCCATGAATAAATAGCCATCCCTGATGTGGTAGGCATGATGGGTGCCTCCATCTTTCAAATGTGCCCATGGCTGAGCAAAATCAGCATCTCCCTCATAGAATTCTTTGAGGGCTGTTAGCTCATCATGATAGGGAACTGAAATATGGTGAAGCCATGGTCTACGAGAAAGGGCATCAGCCACTACATTCTCTTTTCCAGGAGTATATTGTATCTGAAAATGAAATGATTGCAGAAAGGTAGACCATTTCATATGTCTCTCTCTGATCAGAGGTTGAGTTAGAAAATATTTAAGCCTTTCATGATCAGTTTTTACAAGAAAATCTATCCCTAAAAGATAATGTTTCCAAAGTTTGAGAGCATGAATTACAGCTAAGAGTTCTTTTTCATAGATATCATAATGAAGTTCAGCATCTCTTAGCCGTCGGCTTTCAAAGGCCACAGCATGACCATCCTAGGTAAGAGAAGCCCCAAGGCAATCGCCACTGGCCTCAGCTGCTACTAGGAATGGTTTCCTTAAGTCAGGAATGATAAGTACAGGAGCTGTAGTCAGGGCATGCTTTAGAGCATTAAAAGAGTCCTTTCTTTTTGGGTCCATCTGAACTTCAGATTTTTCTTAGTGAGATCATGTAGAGGAGCTGCAAGTTCAGCAAAATGCCAAATAAACCTTCGGTAATATGAGCATAGGCCTAGAAAAGACCTTACCTCGTGGGCATTCTTCAAGTCAAGCCACTCTACAATTGTCTGTATCTTGGCTGGGTCCATACGGACACCTTCTCGTGAGATAATGTGACCAAGATAGTGAATCTCAGGAAGAAAGAACTCACTTTTCTTCTCATTGATGTGAAGAGCATTTTCAGCTAAGATTTGAAATACAATCTTTAGATGTTCCTTATGCTCTTCCTCATTCTTGCTGAAAATGAGGATGTCATCAAAGAAGACGGCAGTGAACTGTCTATAGTTCCTGAACAACCGTTCCATCAACCGATTGAACGTGGCTGGGGCATTAGTAAGGTGAAATGGCATTACCATATATTCATACAGCCCAAATGTGGTTCGGAAGGCTGTTTTATGAATGTCCTCAGGTACAACTCGTACCTGATGGTAGCCACTCTTAAGATCTATGCGGCTGAAAATTTCAAATCCTCCTAAACGATCAAAGATATCGTCTATACGAGGAATCGGGAAATGATTCTTAACCGTCTATTTGTTTAAGGCTCTATAGTCTATGCACATCCTGAAGGTTCTATCCTTCTTTTAGACTAGTAAGACGGGAGAGCAAAAAGAACTACTGGGTTGGATCAATCCCTTGTCCAAGAGTTCTTGGACTTGCTTGAAGATTTCATCTTGTTGAGATTGACTAACTCTATATGGGGGTTTATTTGGAGGTGAAGACCCTGGAACTATGTCAATTTTATGATCCTCTGGTCTCTCAGGAGGGAGGTGACTAGGAAGTTCTTGAGAGAAGCAACTAGAGAATTCCTGAAGGAAATCTAATCTTTCTTTTGTGAGAGGATCTGACTTTTCTTCACTTGGTTGCTTATCGCGTACAAACACTAGAAAAGAACATACTCCTGTCTTAAGCAAATTGGGAGATCGTGCATGACTTACCATAGGAATGGTGTTTCCTGAAACTCCCGCTGTAATGCTCACATCTCTACCCTTATGTTGGAGGGTTAGAATATTCTTCACATAATCGATTCGGGGGTTGACTTGCTTATGCCAGAGCATGCCGAGAATTACATCTGACCCTTGAAGTGGTGCCACCATGAAGGGTAGATGATCCAAGTACCCTTGGATGTGTACCCGAAGCTTGCCAATGATGGGGTACACCTTCTCTTCTTGGTTCTTGAAGGCTGCAGTTGCCTCCAAGGCTTCTCCTTTATCCTCTGGGGCTATCCCCAAGTTCTGTGCCAGCTCATGAGAAATAAAGTTGTGAGTAGCTCCACTATCGAACAAACACAAAGCGAATTGATCCTTTACCTGACCCCATGTTTTCAACAAACTATGGGTGTCGTTTACAGCTCCCTTTTCTCGAGGTGCTTCCACCTTGTTAACTACCAAAACTGGCTTTTTGAGGGCTTCTTCTTTGTTGCTGCTGTTTTTGGCAGCTTGAGGGCATTCGTAGAAGTTGTGGCCTCGATCGCCACACTTGAAACATCGCCCTTCGGAGTAATACTTTTGCTTCTGTTGTGGAGACAATGAGCTGAAAGTGCTGGCTGCTTTCTTCGAAGGAGGCTGGCTGGCTGACTTTTGCTCTTTTGGTGCGTCCTGTGCTGTCTCCTTACCCTTTTGTTCCTTGGAAGAGGTTCCCTGGGACTTCCGCTTGTTGTTGCTGCCATTCCGCTTGTTGGAGAAAGATTGTTTCTTCTCCACCTTCAAGGCGATGTTGATGGTGTCTTCGAAAGAAGTAGGAGTGGCAATGTCCACCTCATGCTGAACGACATACCGTAGGCCAGCAAAGAACTTCCTTTGCTGCTCTTTTTTATCCTTCCTACTGAATGCTTGAACTTTTAACAAAGTATCCCAAAAACGATCAACATACTCACTGACTTTCTCTTCTTGGCGTTGGTGGAGGATGTCCCACTGCACCATTGTATCTCTCTTAAACTCCTTAGGCAGGAAGTGCCTCATCAAGTTCTTCTTGAAGTGCTTCCAAGTGTGGGCTTGACGTCCAGTGTTGACCATAGCTGCCCACCAGAGTGAAGCACGGTCTTGCATGTGCAGGACGGCAAACCGGATCTTCGCCTTGTCTTCGTACTCGTCCCTCTCAAAGAAATACTCGAGGTCTCGGATCCAGGCCAGTAAGACCTCGGGCTTATCCTCTCCCTTGTACTTGGTAAACTTGAAGAGCTTATCTCCAAGAGGTACCTTATGCTTTGCATACCTTCGTCTCTGTGGACGTCTCGAAGGAGATGGACTCCAATGACGCCGTCTACCTCGAGGAGGGGAAGAAGAGAATGATCTTCCCTCCTTGTTGGAGTTGGTGTTGTCCGCACGGCCTCTTCCTTGGGATTGGGGCCCTATGTCATGAGTTTCTGCTTGGTTGCTTTCCAGCACTTGAACCTGTTGAGCAGTGTTTGCCAAGAGAGCACTCAAATCATGCAGGTTAGGAGGAGGGTCAGGTCCATTGGCTGCCATGATGACAAGATGACTCAATGAAGGAGAGACTCAACAAGAGAAACCACAGAGTATAGGACCACTGCCTAAGCTCTGATACCAATGTAAACTACTCGGTGCTTTCTATCAATTCAGACAACGGATTTTGCAGAGGCATTTGAATGAGATGATTGCGAGTTGCCAAACACATATACTTGAACTTAAGAGTTTGCAATTAAGTTGGAATTAAGACTTATACAGCTTAAACACAAAGTGACATCATTGGAAAATGCAATATGATTGAGGGGCCAAGACGCCCCCCCCTTATCCAAGCTCACTTTATTCTTGAAAATGGAGATACAAGACCAAGGTGCAATGCACCTTCCAAACTGATGAACTCGGTGAAAACCTAGGACCTAGATACAAGACTCAAGAGCATATGTGCAAGGTAGACAACAAAAAGGAGGACTTCAAGCTCAGGTTTCAACTCTTGGCTTGCCCAATCCACAAGGAAGAAGGCTGCAACAATCACCACTTACATCCAACATTAGAGACAAGCACTAGTTTCTAGAAAGATAGTAGAAACAACATGAAATAGTGCTGTAAATGAGATAAACTTGACAATACAGGCTCCCTTCGTGACTTGACCCTTTTGTAGATGAAGTCCTTAATGCCTCTGAAGCTACCTTGGGTGAGGAGAGTGTGGAAATGGGGCTGGAATGAGAACAGCTTAGAAAAACAGCCTATAGGCTAGAGAGAGAAAGCTTTTATGGAGTGATAGCTGTAGAGAGAGAGTGCCAATGCTGATCCCAAGGGAGGGGATGTAAGAGAGGAGCTGCTGTTGTTCCAGAGGTGCACAGAAAGGCAGATTTCTGCAAGGGAAATGGGCTGGAACAGTAGAGAGAGAAATCCTGCAGTAGAGAGAGAAAGACTGCAGCAGGAGAGAGAAAGGGGCTGTGGCTTCTCCACGCTAGGAGAAGGAGAGAGGATGCTGCTGCTGTTCTAGAAGAGCTGAGAGGGGGCAGATTTCTGGACAGGAGGGGCTGGAACTGTAGAGAGAGAATGTGCTGTTGTAGAGAGAGAAAGTGCTGCTGAGGTGAGAGAATGGCCTGGGGAGAAGCTGGCTGTACCCAAGGAGCTGGAGAGGTTCTGCTGCATCATCCAAAAGGAGGGAGAAGAAAAGTGACGAATTTTTCATGTGAGGAATGAAGGGGAGAGGCCTTCTTTTATAGGCTCAGCCCCCCCCCCCCCACGCCTAGAGTGGAAGGTGGACACTTGTCCCAGATTTTTGCTGGGCTGCAGTCCCAAAGAGGACAGCCCACAACCTGCCCCAAATCTACCAGATTTGGGGCCAAACACTTGGCCTGCATGCCCTGCCACTTGCCATGCATGCTGCCACATGTGTGGGACAGGTGGACTGGCCTGCCAGCTCAGATTCCATGTGGCAGTCTGCCACGTGTCAGCTGCCACGTGTCACTCCCAAAAACCCTAAAATTTCAAAGTTGTCAGAATTCAATTCTGATCGCACCCACGGGTTCCTAACAACTTAGACTATCTATTGACGTACTCTAAGGTCATAATTGAGCCATACTGAGCTCATTTGTTTGTCGTCTTATCTTGTATCTCCATTACTCTTGGCATGCTGCCAAGCCTACACCCAAAGCTCAGGGAACATTCTCTTGAATGGTTGCTAGGTCGGTATGCAATCTGTGCATTTGATTGGTCCCATGTTTGGGTACTCAGGTGGGGTGTGGTTTCCAGATGTCCCTCTCAAAGAGAGGCCATCACTCTTGTGGGTCACTAATGTCCATAACCCCAAGCAAGGGGGTCCACCCTTAAATGCTAGACCTAGTCCCCATTGTCCGTAACTGAACAGTAGGAAAACATTTCATTTCTTAATAAGCATACTATTGAAAAACAAAAAGAAATAGTACCAAGCAAGTGGATACATGTTGAAGCAGGATGACAACCTGGGCTGCTGTGACTGCAAATCGGACCTTGTTTCCTGAAGAAGAAGTTGCTACACTTTTGTCCTCTCCTTAGGCTGATGCTTCATCCCAAGGCACGGACATTGAGGTGGAAATGCAGACGTAGACAGCCCGTTAGTTGCTGTACATACCTGTCCCATAACTGTAAATATGCTTGATCATCTGAAGTGTGTTACTCTCAATGTACAGGGAATGTGTGATGGTCACAAATGGAAACCGGTCTGGATGTATATCAGGCAATTGCATCCTCATATAGTTGCTTTGCAAGAGCATAATCAGCATATGTATGCTGGTCAGATAGGCCATTTTGCTGGTTAAGATATCTTATATGCTAGAGAGCACTCCTTTTCTGGTGTCGCTTTTTGGTAAAGCACGACCTTCAACCTGTAGTGGCTCTCAATGATCGCCATGGTAGATGGATTATTGTTCAATGCCTTGTTCAAGGGAAAATTTTTGAATTTGCATCAGTTTATGCCCCCCAATCTTCTCGTGAGAGAGCTTTGATCTGGGCTGCCATGCATACTTATCCATGGCGTTAACATGCCTTCATTTGTGGTGACTTTAATAATGCCCCTCAATCAGGTGACAACACCTCAGGCCACACTCATATGTTGGCTTCTGAAACACAAGCATGGTCTGATTTTTTGCTTCAGTTGTGCCTGGTTGATCTCTGGAAGGAATTACAGCCCATGCTTCCGAGCTATACCTTTCAGCATAATGCTCAATCTACTTATCGGGCACGCTTGGACAGATGGTATCAGATTGATCCACAGCATTGTGATGCCTTTACTTGTCAAATTTGGTTGATCATGTTTTCACACATTTAGATCATGCTCCTCTTTGATTGAGGCTTTTCTTACATGAATTTCCCATTGACAGATTGCCTTGCCGAAGGCTTTTGCTGATTGATAATAGTTATCTGGAGCATGCTGACTTTAAAGCCTTGGTCTCCGATGCTATTCAGCCTCTCTCTTGTTAGATACATATTGGTTTGGATTATGCCTGGCAGGCTTTTGTTGCTCGGATGCAAGCAGTTATTCGAGATTATGGCAAATCCTATATGCAAGCCACAAGGGAGATTGTAGCACATGCCAAATTTACTTGTCAGAGTTTGACTGAGCTTGCTCACTTCGCCCTTTGTCTTCAAAGGAAAGCATGCTCTTATGTCAAGCTCAATTCTCTCTTCAATCCAATGATCACAGAAAGCTTGCTAAATGGGAGACTCGATCCAGACAACGGGCACTTTTGGATAAAGGCTGCTCTTCCAAGCAATTTTTTAAGAGTTTACGCTACAAAAGACACGCCGTCAATATCTGTTGGATCCGGATGCCGGATGGCTCTTGGTCAACATCTCGTTCAGAGCTTGCTGATTTATGTGTGCAGCACTTCTCCACTCATTTTGGGCATGTGGATACTCTTTCTCCTTGGGTCATGTCTACACGTCAGCTTCTTTTGCAGCATATTCATCCAATTATGTCTGATGCTCAAGCTTTGGAACTTGAACATCCCTTCACTGAAAGGGAATTGTCTAATGCACTGAGATCCTGTGGCAGATGGAAATCTCCAGGATGGGATGGTCTCACTGTTGAATTTTTTCTTGCATTCTGGGATCTTCTTAAATTCACCTTGCTGCAAATGGTAAATACAACATGGCAAAACCAACAGATGCCTGTGTCATGGAAAAAGGGTCTTCTCAAGCTGATTCCAAAAAAGCAGCTATGTGATTCACTTGGTGATTGGAGGCCAATCACACTCATGCCAGTCATTTACAAGCTTGAGTATTGGAAACTGGCAACCTGGCCTTTGCACGTTCGTCTTCGAATAGTGCAGTCCATCCTTGTGGCATATATTCAATTTTACTTGCCATTGATCATGTTCACTAAGGCAGATCTTACATCTTTCATGTCTGTCTTTATGGAAATCTTCTAGCGATCCAAACATGGCAGAAAAAGTCTCAAGCTGCTTTCGATGCATCACATTTGTTCTCCCAAGATGCATGGTGGATTGAACATCACGGATATTCATGTGCATATTCTTGCCCACAGGGGGGAAATGTTGCTGCAATTTCTGCAAGGTGATCAGCCTTGGGCTCTTATGATTAGGACTCTGGTCAATCATATCAGTATTTCTGCGTTTGGTCATTGGCAACTCGATCACTGGGATTTCTTTTTTGGCTGCACTGATGGCACTTTGCCTGGCTGCCCTTTTGTCTCCCACTTGCTTCTTGACTGGAAGCATGTTCTTTCTCATCTGCAATGGAATGGATGGCAATCTTTGCTTGGGAATTCTTTGAGAGCTGAAAGCATTCACTGGTCGAAAGTCTTTCAGCCTCCCTTGGCTTTACAGGAACCTCGACGTTCCTACTTTGTCTCATTTAAAGGCATCACCTCGGTTGCTGATGTTATAGATGATGCTGGTACTGTGCTCCCCTTTTCTCTAGCAGCCACTACATATGGATTGGGCTCTCATTATCGTCCTTTGTGGCGACAAACTACTTCTATGCTTTCGCCTTTTGTTCCGATTCCTCCTTTGGAACTCTAGGACTAGCTGGAAGATTGGACCTTGACTTCTCCAGGATTCTCTTCTCGTCCTTTGAGGCTATCTCAGATTACTGTACCTGCATTGTATAAAATCCTTTTGGCTCAACCTTGGGTTTCAGAGAGAGGTGATTCTATTTGGCGAATGCATCACTCAGCCAAGTGGTGGAGGAAAAGATTACAGCAACTTTGGGCCTATAAAGTACCGCTTCAGCAACAGGTTTTCTTTTGGGAGTGTTTCCATGTGGACAACTATTAGCTCATCGACACATTGCTCCTGCACTTGCCACAGATGTTTTGCTTCTTTGGAGACTGTGCCTCACTTGTTTTGGCATTTTCCGTGCTCTCGTGAGTTTTTTGATCTGCTTCGACGGCGCCTGCAAGCGAGATTCCCATCTGTTCCGTTTGGGAAGTTGTTCTGGCTATTTGGGTTTCATCCATCCAGACTGGAGTTTCATCTTTTCTTCGTTTGGGTTCGCTACTGGGCACTATGGACTTTATGGACACATAGGAATTGTAAAGTCTTTGGTGATCCTACTTTCTCTCTGTTTGGCTTTTTTAGGCGTTCTCTACAGCAATCTTTCTTTGATTGCTTGCAGACCCGCTGCATAGATCATGAGGTCTTTTTGGCATATACTGAAATTTTCAATTGATGTAATTGTAGCACCTTATTTTGAGTTGCTACTCATATAATATAATCAATCAAAGATTTCACCCAAAAAAAAAAGTGTGTGCGCGTGTGTACATTATATATTTATTTATATTTGTATTATGCTTATTTATTTATTTATTTATTTATTTATTTTATATTTATGTATGTACACACACACACACACACACACACACACATATATACACTGTGAGACGATTTATTTTTTCGGGTGTTGATGAAAGCAGGGGTGAAAGAGGGGATAGATGATAAAAACCAGAAAGCCAACACCTTTCTTTTTTTCATTCCTCCGAAGAGCTTACACTGAAAAATGGATTCTCACTCCTCAGGCGTAGCCCATCAAAATTCCAAGTATAGAAACTCCTTATCTCCAACTCTCTGGAACTCTCAAAGTTGACCAGAAGTCAACAATGACACATCATCCCTACATTTGTGCTAATCACTCTACCCCCCCATACATGGGTGTTTGGCCCAACACATTTACATTTAATTACATATCTCCACGACCCTTTACCCGATTTGCATAGGAACAGTTGCATTTGAAAGGTCTTTCTACACCCCACCTCCCTCTGGACTCCATAGCAGAGGGGGTTACATGAGCTATCTATTTTCAGACTTTTGCAAAAGACAGTTTTTATATAACATTTCCACCTCTTGGCTGCCAAGAATATACACAGATTTGGCAGCCAAGAACAAAACCAACAAACTCACAAGACTGCATAAGTCCTCCAAAGTTAGCTGAAGACTCACATTTCAGCATTGTCAGATATCTTGCCTCACCTTAAATCTTTTAAGGCGGGAACCAGTCACACGTTCCATAGGCATACTTCCACAAATCATAAGTACCTTTGGCATAAACTTTTGTGACCAAAAAAGGTCCTTCCCATCTTACCAAAAACTTTTTGTCTAACCAATGATCCAACCAGTTATCATACTTCAAGACTAAACTCCCTTCTCGGAAAACTTCAGATTTCAACTGATCATCCAACCTGGCCTTCATGGCTCTTTGCTGAGCCAGTAAGCATTGCTTCCTGCCTTTGCTCATCCAACTTTTCCAAAGCAAATAATCTGGCTACACTTGCCCTTGTTTCATCCAATTCATGCTCTGCTACTATCCTCAGAGTAGGCAGTTCCAATTCAATCGGAAAGATTGCTTCTGTCCTGTACACTAAATGAAAGGGAGTAAAACCTGTAGCTATTTTGTGTGTGGTACGGTAAGCCCATAAGGCAAAGGGCAGCCACTTTTCCCACTCCATCGAGTATTTTGAATCATTTTAGCTATGATACCATACAAAATACCATTGGTCTTTTCCACTCTACCACTGCATTGAGGATAATAAGTAGAAGAGAATCTGTACTTCAAAGATAGCTTAGATAATAAAATTTGCAGTACATCCTTTCTAAACGCTGGTCCATGATCTGTAAGAATTTCTAGAGGGCATCCAAAGCAAGCACAAATATTATCTATAAGGAAAATAGCTACAGAGCATGACACTTGATGACAGCCTTTGCCTCTGCCTATCTCGTGACATAATCAGTTGCAACTAAAACATAGTACTTTCCATGGCGAGAACGGGGAAGAGGCCCCACAAAATCCAGACCCATTTTTCAAAAGGCCCCAAAACTTGGATGGGGTGAAGTGGGCCCCTTTTTAGTTCCCTTCTTCCAAAAGCTTGACAAGTATAACAAGTGGTAAACCATGCTTGGATGTCCTTATGCAAAGTAGGCCAAAACTACTCTGCAGCTAATACTTTCCTTGCTGTACTCTTATGAGCAAAGTGACCCCCACAAACATCTTCATGACAAGCTCCCATTACACGCTGAGCTTCTGTGGTTCCAACCACTCTACACAAGACTCTATCCTTTCCCATTTTATATAAAACATTCCCCAACAAAGTGTAAGGTTCAGCCTTCCTCAGTAGCTTCTTTTTGGAATCCTTTGACATGTCTTCGGGAATCTTTCCCTCCTGCAAATAATTATAAACATCCTGTAGATCTTCTAATCCTGCATCAAATTCCCATAATAAGTAACTTTCTGCACAAATGTTTTTAATTGACGGGCTGTCGTTGGTACGGGCATATCATCAATGGCAGTCACTTTTTCAGGATCCATCGCAATTCCATTTTGCGAGACCACATGTCCCAACAACTTTACTCTATCCTCTGCAATGTGACACTTAGCTGGGTTGAGGTTGTTATGTGCATCATCTATTCGTTGTAATACCAGATGGGTCTTTTCCAAATGATCTCTCTTTGAGCTGAAAATGCAAAAGTCATGTATATACACCTGTATGAACTTGCCCAAGTATGGCTCAAACACTTCATTCATAAACTGCTGAAAAGTAGCTGGAGCATTCACCAATCCAAATATCAAAACTCTATATGCATAAGTACTCCATGGTGTTATAAAAATAGTTTTCAATTGTTCCTCCTCCGCAATCCCAATCTGAAAATATCCGGGATACCCATCACATATTGTATATCTCTCATGTCCTACCACTTGGTCTAATATCTCATCTTGAAATGGAAGCGGATAGTAATTCCTCTTTATGCATATTCTCCATTTCTTCCCTTTTTTCGGGGTAACAACCACTGCTGAGACCCACTCTGACTCCTTCATAGGGTAAATAAAGCCAGCCCTTAGTAACCATTCAATTTCTGTCTTCAAATTGCATCCAACAAAGTAACCGCCGGCCTATCATTCTCTTTCTTTACTTGCAATCTAGGACAATCATACTTTACATGTCCTTTTTCATGGCATTCAGGTCCAAACTTCAAGAAGTAGGGAAGCAACCCATTCAATAAAGGCACAGAATTGACCTTTGGGGACTCAAGTTTGAAAAGGCAATGGATTTTGTGGATCATACACTACTCCACACAGGCCTTGTTGTGATGATTAAGCGCCGATGTTTAGCATGCGCGGTGCGCTAATCGTCGGTACGTACGACAGGTTTAAAAAGGTCGGTGTATACCGACCTTTATGAGACTTGTAAATGGTCGGTACATACCGACCTTTTACAAAAGTGTTTAGCATGCACGGTGCGCTAATCGTCGGTACGTACGATAGGTTTAAAAAGGTCGGTGTATACCGACCTTTACGAGACTTGTAAATGGTCGGTATATACCGCCCTCTTACAAAAGTGTTAAAGGTCGGTATATAACAACTATGAGACACTTTCCTATACCAACGTTTTACAGAGAGTGTTTTTCCCCATACCGACCTTTAAAGAGAGTGTTTCCCAATGACAAAAAAAAATTCTTTTCATACGTGTTTGATCCTTTGAACGAATAAATTTACAAGAGCCTTCCACTGCCTCTGCAGCAACCGCCCTCCCAACAACTGCCTCATACTTGCCCCATACTGCTCCAAAGCACACTTGAAACTCTTAACTGACTCTCCTTCCAATTGATGCAACTAATCCACTTGCACCAACAAAGTATTTGGAGATTCTTCCACCCCAAACCTCCTCTTCAAAGCATCATTAACTGCCCCCCAGTCATTCTTTATTGCCTCTGGCAATGTCCTATGCCAAGCCAAAGCCATCCCTTCAAGAAAATCAGAAACCACTGCCTCTGTAGCAACCACCCTCGCAACAGCTGCCTCATACTTGCCCCATACTGCTCCAAAGCACACTTGAAAACTCTTAACTGACTCTCCTTCCAACTGATGCAGCTAATCCACTTGCACCAACAAAGTATTTGGAGATTCTTCCACCCCAAACCTCCTCTTCAAAGCATCAGTAACAGCCCCCCAGTCATTCTTTATTGCCTCTGGCAATGTCCTATGCCAAGCCAAAGCCATCCCTTCAAGAAAATCGGAAAGGAACTTGGGCCAAGAAGCCTCTGGCCACCCAGACATACGGCTGGCACTCACAAAATTTCTAAGATAGGCCTCGACATCTTCTCCTTCTCTACCTTGGAAGATCGGTACTTCCACCATTTTGACTCTTCACCTCGCAGCTACAGGGAGACAACAACCCCAACCACACACACCACGCTCCTCAACAACTGCGAAAAAATAAAAGACCCCCAAATTTGGTTCCCTTGACTTATCATTTGCCCAAATGGCAAGCAAGGGCTTAAACATGCATTGAATGCCTGGCTTGTCTGTTCTATTTAATATCTCTATAAGTGATTTGTAGCATTGATCTTGCCCCATAATTTTGTAGAACGGAAATTGTTTCGTTGCAAGCTTCTCCATCAAATGAACCATGTAATTCACATTCTTGATTATCACAGTTGACCATAGGCACACATGAAGGTGCTCAAACAATCTATCCAAGAATTGAACTCATCCATTTTGAAGCACAATCCATGTTCTCTTATAAATTTGTATGCTTTTGTGTTTATCGGAAGGTTTAATCAACTTGAGGAGAAAAATTCCATTCAGGTCGATCGCCACACGAATTCTGAACTCGAACGCCTCGGAAGAGCATTCAAGAAAAGCCAGGTATGCCGGATAATCTGTGGGCGGAGCAATGTGGTACACAGCATATGAAGAGTCCAAAGAGAAAAACAACCTAAAGAGCAATTGCATCGCCCCCATTCTTGCAAGGCATGTTCAACTAACGAAGTCTCTAATAGAATCTCGTAGTTTACAGAATCCAACTGACAGAATCTTCAGCCCAATGGAATATTCTGACTGACACTTGAAAACTCTTAACTGACTCTCCTTGCAGCTGATCCACTTGCACCAACAAAATATTTGGAGATTCTTCCACCCCAAACCTCCTCTTGAAAGCATCAGTAGCAGCCCCCCAGTCATTCTTTATTGCCTCTGGCAATGTCCTATGCCAAGCCAAAGCCATCCCTTCAAGAAAATCGGAAAGGAACTCGGACCAAGAAGCCTCTGGCCACCCAGACATACGGCTGGCCCTCACAAAATTTCTAAGATAGGCCTCGACATCTTCTCCTTCTCTACCTTGGAAGATCGGTACTTCCACCATTTTGACTCTTCACCTCGCAGCTACAGGGAGACAACAACCCCAACCACACAGATCACGCTCCTCAACAACTCCAAAAAACTAAAAGACCCCCAAATTTGGTTCCCTTGACTAAACACCAACTGTCTCCACTCGTTGCTCTCTCTCTCTCCACTCTCCGCTCTCCGCCTCCTTGCTCCGCTCTCCGCTGCTGCTGCGCTGCAGCTCCGCCCTCCACCCGCGCTGCCCTGCCCTCCACCCGTGCTGCTCCTGCCCTCTGCCCCTGCTCGCCGCCTGCGCCTCAGCCTGCAGCTCCTGCTGCTGCTCCGCCACCCCTCCACCCGCGCTGCTCCTCCTCCCTCCTGCGCTCCTGCCACGCTGCGCTGCAGCTGCTGCAGCCCCGTCTGCTGCTGCAGCTCCACGCTTCACTACAACTCCCTCCTCATCCCGCAGCTCCCCTCTCCACCCCTCTGCTCCTGCTCCTCCTGCTGCTGCAGCTCCCTCTTCTACGCCCCCTCCTCCCCTTCCACCCCGCCTCCTCCACTCCAGCCACCCGCTACCATTCAGCTCCCTGCCATCCCTCACCCACCCCCTCTCGACCCATCAGCTACTCCCTCTACCACTCAGCCACCCCCCCCTTCCCTACTAGCCCCCCCGCCTGCTCTCAGTCTCCCAGCCTACCTACAGCCCCCCCGCCACCTCCCATCATGGGGAGGGAGCCCATCATGCTCCCACTCCCGCCCTTGCAATAAGACTTGCACTGAACATGGATCAATCAAAACGCAATGGGAAAAGGTGGCAAGGATACACATAAAGCCGCCAAGAAAAAACAGAGACAGCTGAAACTCGAAGATGTGAACACACGATACAATCGCAGTGGACTTGGAGTGGACAGCAAAGCAAAGATGGGGCCCACTTCCGCCTCAGTTTCAGCCACAGCCTCAGCTTCAGCACCCGCTCCAGCCTCAGCTTCGATTTCAGCTACATCACCTACATCCTCATACTCAGCCTCAGCGCCAACCTCAGCGTCAGCTCCAGTTCCAGCTTCACTTCTGCCCACAGCCTCTACTGTTACAGCTACTGGCTCTGATATACCCCTACCCATGACATCGATTGCCCCATCCTCCCCTAGGATTGAGGGGTTGTCACTGACACCATCTCTCCCTTCTTCTCCCGCTACAATTCTCTCCCCAGTTATGACACCTACTTTGGAGGGGTCGTACACTGTTCCGCAGTACTCGACCTTCCTCTCCCCTCTACCTCTCAGTCAACTCACACTCCCTCACCCTATTGGGATCGCCTCATCCTCCCCATACCGCACCCATCTTACCCCGTCTCCAGTCTCCTCCTCAAACTTTCAGGCCACAGTCCTATCAGTACCCTTTAGAGCCCGGACAAGCTGACCCATCAGAGGCTTGGAAGTATTTGCTGATGGAGGTTCAAAGCATCCGAGAGCGCGAGAGGGAGCTGTCACGCTTCGCACAAGAGCAAACACACTTCACCCAAGAGCAGGCACGACTAGTACGTGGGATTCCCCGCACTGAGGCTACCCCGATGGCAGATGCACAGGTCTTCGTGACCACTACCCTAGGGGTGACTGAGCACAGGATTGAGAGAGCATGGCGGGTTGGGAGGGACCCCAATCGAGGGCAGCCCCTTATCATCCGGTTCCATGACGCTCAGGCACGACTTTCGGCTTTACGTCGTAGGTCAGCCTTATGAGACCAACCAACGATCTCCATGGACGAGGACCTCACTCCACTATAGCTTGAGGAGAGGCGTTTCCTGTTGCAACAGCGGGATCAGGCCGGCAAAGAGGGGAAGTCGACTATAGTACAAGGTGGACAACTCCTTACAGGCCCCCACCGAGCACCCACCTCTCCTCCAACATAGGGAGGCGGGGCCTATGAGACTCAGACATCCGAGACCCTATCCTATACCATCTGGATTTGTAATGGTACCTTATGGTCAGAACCAGGGAACTTCTCGGAATCCTATACAGGTCACGACATAGTCTTTTACACAGAGACACATCAGAGTCCAGAGCGCCCACTACCAGCAGTCAGCGGGTATACATGGGAGTCTGCCTAAAGAGATTAGACGAGGGATACAGGAGGGGTTCGAGGGTCAGGAGGAGTCGCAGTTCTTTACAAATCCACACTTTTGGGTATCATCTCAGTGGAGTAGAGAGATCCACACTCCAGGTTTCTCTAGATTCGGATCCGACACATGGATAGCTGGGATTTGTTTATCGTAATTTGCTACTTCCCCCCCGAGACCTCCCGCTTTGCCAGAGATATTCAAGGGGAGGATGAGACATCCCGATTTGCTGCTCTTTATCAGTCCATCATTGACTTCTCCAGCCGCGGGAAAGTCCTCCTAAATGGGGACTTCAATGCGAGAACAGGCGCTCGTCAGGTACCACTCCTCGACTTCAAGGATGATTCCACTCTACTGCCAGACATTGACCTTGAGGAGGCAGATATGCTACGAGTTTCAGCTGACAGACGAGGACCGTTCACATCCTATGGGCAGGCACTATTAGACCTCGACAGGATACATGATCTCATTATCTATAATGGTCTTGACAGATGGCCCGCATCAAGTGGCTTCACTTGCTTTCCACATGGGGGAGGCTTCAGTGTTGTGGACTACATCATGGGATCCCCTGCCTTCACATCTCGCATCACTGACTTTACCATAGCACCTCTCCATCCAGGAGCTGACCATACCTATCTTTTCTTTAGCATTTCTATCCCCGCCGCACAGCACTTTCTACCCTGTTGAGCTTCTACTCCACTTACCATGATATACGCTTTGATCGCGATCACTCACCTACTTACTGCGGTCGTCTGTACATTCTTCTCACATACATTGACTTTATACCCTTACTAGAAGACCGTGCTGCCCTAGTCACTCGCTCACTACATGAGGCTGCTCTTCACGCCTTCCCCCACACCACCCGCTCCACCCGTCCACCACCTCCTGGGACCGTACCCTGCAATAGCTAGTATGATGATGAGTGTAAGGCTTTACGCCGTCCGCTCAAATTCGAAACAAAAAACAACCTTCCAAGCGAATCAGCAACGCTACGCTAGTACCGCTGTCTGGTACGCAGGAAGAAACTTGACTTCGTGCGTCGGAACGAGAAGGAGCTACTGAACATTCTGTTTAGTAACAACTCTAAGGACTTCTGGCAGAGATTTCTAGAGGGACGGTCCCCCCCACAACTCACTGACACTCAGGTGTGGTCTGATTATGCACGCACGCTCTATTATATCCCAAATCAGCCAACCCCTAACCTATCAGATATGCCACACCCCACATCCTCCGCCCTCTTCACTAAGGGGGGGGTAAAGGATGCCGTAATGAAACTTCATGATGGCTGAGCGAAGGATCATGAGGGACTATGCACTGAGTTCATTGCATATGGGATTAACCTCCTAGCCCCGATCTTAGCCACGCTATTTAATGAAGTCGTTTGCTTGGGGTTTCCACGCACCTGGACCATCAACACTATCTCACCCATCCACAAGGCAGGGGATTCCATGAACCCGAAGAGCTACAAGACCATCATGATTGGACATGTCATGTCCAAGATTTATGCATCAGTACTTGATTCTGAGGTCAGCAGATTTACAGAGTGTCGAGGACTCAGAGCAACGGGACAGGCCGGTTTCAGGCGGAATCATGGGACCATGGACCACATTCTTGCACTCAGATGTATCATCGAGGAGGCGAGGGCACGGAAGCAAAGGGTTTACTGTTGCTTTGTGGACTTCCCCAAAGCATTTGACACCATTTCGAGAGCCCGGCTCTTACGACGCCTACAGGATCTGGGTTACAACAAGGAGATCATTTGGGCTGTCATGGCACTTTATGAGTGAGTTTCAGGTAGAGTCCGAACAGAATCTAGATAAACAGACAAGATCATGAGCACTATCAGGGTCAAACAAGGGTGCCCATTGTCACCTACATTGTTTGGCCTCTACATCGACGAGCTCGAGACAGTGATGCAGGCACAAGGTGCGATAGGTTGCTCTCTCGCGAGCACGCTAATCCGGATATTACTTTATGCAGATGACGTGGCTCTCTTGTCGTCCTCAGCAGAGGGGCTCCAGAGACACCTTGACGCACTGCAGTCCTTTTGTGAGCCTCATGATTTTATTTTTTTTCCATGAAAAAGACTTCTATTAAGTAAGAACAAAAACCCGCGAGAGCAAGCTCAAAGCGGAATACATCATGAAATCATGAGGATAATAAAAAAACCCCTCAGAGTGAGGTGGAAAGAAACCAAGGCTGAGGCTGAAAGTGCCATCTCAACCCTGTAGTAGATTCAGAGAAGAAAGGAGAATCCTTCCATTCCCTGAAGAAAGAAGCCCTCCTAGCTGAGGCTGCACGGGAGTCCCCCTGCATACCCGTCCATACGGCCATCAGAGTGTGTACGATGTCTGTCCAGATACTAGCCAATGTGTGCGAGGGATGAACCTGAGTACCCTCCATAGCCTCTGTGCATCTGGCTCTCCAGATATGCCAGGCTGCTATGCTCGCTATAATCTCCCAAGACGTATCCACAGAGGCATGTACAGCTGTAAAAGGACGGTGTGGAACCACATCCAACGAGCAGAACTCAACCCGATGACGTCGAACCGAAATGGCCCGAGAGGAGTCAAGTCCCTCATAGAAAACCTGAGGTCCTGTAAGAGAAAGCCAAGCCACCGAGCCCCAAGTCATAAAGAGTGGGGAATGGGCAAAGTGACTAAAGATCCTGGCTATCCCCATCCAAATCAATCTCGCCTGTCTGCAATCCCATAAGCAATGCTGAATAGACTCCGAAGCAGAAAGGCAACGAGGGCAAGTAGGGTCGGCTCCGAATCTGGACCTCCAAAGGTTCACTGCAATCCCTTCATGAATAGAAAGCCAAAAGAAGATAGTGATCTTTCTATTCCTATGGGATTTCCAGAGCCTCCTCCAGAAGTACCTCTACTGATCCGCAGTAATACCAAAAGTCTCCCAATGAGGAACTCTGGAGGGTCTCCAGCCTCTACTACTGAGCTGAAATCTCCTGGCATTACTGACCGTGTAACGAAAGAAGGGGATGGTCTTCTCTCGATGCCCCGCGTCAATCCACTCCCACTCTCCGGGGTCCCACTGTAAATACCTGATGGGAACTCCTCCATAGAGCCAAAGTCTCCAAGACCCGGTGGAGAGTAACTGGGGGTCAGGGTCTAAGAACCACTCTGAATCTGATCCCTGCATCAAAAGGCCTACGACCCTGATAGGCTGAAAAGCAGACTCAAGCAAAATATCATCTGTAGATCTGAGCAATCTGCCACCATCCTGGACACTGAAAACCAAAGCATCCTCCTGTGCATCTCGGAAGGCTAAGACCTGAAGTGGAACCCCGCCTCTCGAGAAAGTACCTGCCCAAGTAGAGGAAGTGAGAGGCATGTCATCTGTGTCTATCCAAGCCTCTGGAAGGGCTGTCTCAATCTGCAAGATCCTCCCTGCACTCCCTCTGAGATGTCCTGTCAACCTTGACTTGGTTTCCTCTGGAAGCCTACGGAAAGCTTTCCAAGATCCCAAAGAAGAAGCAGGTCCCCTCTCCCACCTGGCCCACTGCATGTAGAGTGAGGCACCCAGTGGTCTGCCACGATCATCTAAAATACTGTCGTTCCACATGATGGGCTGCCTATCAATCTCTTCCCGGGAGGAAGGAGGAATCCTCCGAAGAGAGCTTCTGAAACTAGCCCAAGCTTTCAGAATGGCAACCAAGAGAGGGGATGAAGGTGATCTGAGGTGTGCTGAGGTGAAGATCCATCTAACACTGCTCATCCAGTCTCCTCCTGAGGAAGGTGTGCACCTCTGTATGCTGCTGATAAGAAAGTCCTTCCACGGTTCCTGTCCTGGCATAAGTCCTCGCACCACTATCTTGCAAAGTAAGGCTCTGCACTGTAAATCTGGATCAATAATATTGAGACCCCCATCCTGTGTAGGGAGGATGAGGGTCTCCCAAGCCACTCTGGCTAAGGCATCTGCTGTGCCATCAAGCCCACTCCAGAGAAAGTTCCTGATCGGTCTTCTGAGCTGAATGATGCAGTCCCTAGAACGGCACCAACATGAACAAATAAACCAGGCCGTGGCCAAGAGGACTTGGTTGACCACCACAACTCTAGAGGCAAGATCCAGCTTGGCTGAGCTCCAAAAGAGAAGCTTCCTTCTGATGCTCTCCAACACGGGAGCAAACTGCTGCGTGGAAGAAATACCCAAGCCGACCTGGCAGCCCAAATACCTGATAGGCACACCCCTCTGAACCCAAGTAAATCCTATGTCAAGCCCCCAAACTGGAGTGTCCTCATCACTGATCCAAAAGCCATTGGATTTATGCCAATTTATCTGCGCCCCTTCCGCCAAGCAAAATAAATCCAATCCTGTCCTATAAATCGTTGTGTCATCAGCCAACTCACTGTCAAGCAGCTCCTCTTCTCTTCTGATAGGAAGTCTCAGCCCAAAGATGTCAGCTTGAGATCTAACATAGATGCTCATAGCTTCGGCCACGAATAAAAAAAGGAAAGGAGCAAGGGGGCATCCCTGACGGACTGATCTCGAAATCTGAAATCTCTCACCCCTTACCCCACCAATAAGTACCTGGCTATGGGCTGATCTGTACAAAGAGGAAACACCTCTGATCCAAACATCAATGAATCCAAAGCGTAGAAGGGTGCCCTCCAAAAAACTCCAATCTACTCTGTCATAAGCTTTTTCAAAATCCAACAGTAGAATGGCAAGATTCTGGCCACTCTGCATGGCCCACTCTGAAGCTTCCCAGAAAGAAAAAATGTTATCAAAAATACTTCTGCCATGCACAAATCCCGTCTGAGTGTCATGAATAAGATCAGGGAGAAGTGGCTGCAATCGGAGGCTGATAGCCTTGGCCAGAATCTTGTAACAAGTCCCCAGAAGTGTGATAGGCCTCCACTGGGACAATAAATTTCTGCTACCTCCTTTTGGGATAAGGTGGATGAGGCCCTCTGTAAGCGATTCAGGCATCTCGCCAGAGTCCCAAATGGCCTGCATGGCTGAAGTAATATAGTCTCCAATCATATCCCAAAATGCAATGAAAAAAGACGGGGTGAGGCCATCTAAACCTGGGCACTTGCCCTTGTGAAGGGCTGAAAGTGCAGTCCTGAACTCTGTGTTGGTGAAAGGTGCGTCAAGTAGAACATGCATATCCGGATTCACCAACACTGGGATACTCTGCCAAATAGCCTGTCTAGCATCCTCTATATCGTGTGTCTCAGGATCAGCAGTAAGGAGGGTGGCATAGAAATCTGAAGCTATGCGTAAGACGTCATCTGGCTCTATCTGTAAAACCCCATGTGAGTCAATAAGCTGAGATACACTCTCTCTACTATGTCTAGGGCCAAGAGTAGAGAAAAAGTGTTTATTGACTCTACCACCCATCTGAATCCAGAAGGACTCCCGTGCATGAAAGGCATACTCTGCTCTCTGATCAAGCAATAACTGCAGATGAGCCCTCGCTACAGCAAGGCGCTCCTGAATCCAAGCATCTGAAGGCCGTTTCTGCTCTTCCCTCTGCAAAGCTGCTAACTGCTGGCGAACACCAATCTCACGTCTGAGAATATCTCGTCTCCTGGTAGAAGCAACTGAGCAGTAAAAGTCGCTAATACCAGAGAGGGCAGCGGCTAAATGTGAAGGATGTGGCTGCCCTCCCTGGACATGAGCAAACCATATCCGTAGGGCTGCCTCTGTAAGGTCCTCCTCTGTGTAAAAGGCATCTGGAATCCTGATGCTGGTAGATCGGCCTCTCAAGTGAGGCTCTGAGATAGCCAGAACAACAGGGAAATGGTCTGAGGTGGAAACCCCCGCAGCAATGCATACCGATCCACCTCTGTCTAGTGCCCAGTCATCTACATAAAATCTGTCAATGCGTGCATGAATAGGCATCTGTTGCCTCCTGTTCAACCAAGAGAACAGGAGGGACTGTGGCTGAATAAGAAAGGCATCATCACACCAAGTATCTCTGCCACAGAAATGGAAAAGGAAGGCATCCCAAGCTGCTCTCTCCAAAGAGTGAAGTCCGCCTTCTCTACCCCCTTTTTTGTCTGAAGGTAACTCGACCATGTTAAAGTCACCTCCAATCACCCAAGAATCCACAATGGGGGCCCAGGAGAGCAAAGTCTTCCACATAAGGACACGTTCCCCTCTAATGTTGGAGGCATATAGTTTGAGGAAGCCAACCTTACGCCCTCCAATCAAAAGAATAATCCACTGAGCTCTAGAGGGGATAATGACTCCGTGCCCAACAACTAAGGGGAGAACCGACTGCGAAACTGAAATAGAAGTGCCTCCCCTAGTGCCCAATGCAGGCGACCAAAAAGTATGTCCTGAAAGCAACTTGCCTGACTTGGCACAATCTCTATAATCCAGCTTGTGCTCTTGAATAAATAAAATATCAATGGTACCCCCAGTAACACCTGGATGAAGCTGATCCCGGATCAGCTGTCTACGGCGGCGATGTGGGACGCCACCTAGGCCCTGTATGTTCCAACTGATAATCCTCATCGACGGGAGGATGTAGAGTGGAACACCTTACCCGACCTAGTGGCGGAAACAAACCCCTCAACAGGGGAAGACCTCCTGCTCGAGGAAGGAGGGAAGGAACCCAGTGGATGGGGGAAAGAATCCTGGCACCTGAAGAAGAAGCCCTGTCAATAGGAAACCCAACCACTGGCTCCCCAAAAGTAGCGGGCACAAACTCCTCCTCTGGGAAATCTGAACTCTCTGCCAAAGCTGAAAACGAGTTCCTGTGGAGCAATCCAGACACCGGAGTATGAAGGATCCCTTGTGAGGGAAGAGGATCAACAGTGTAAGCTACCCCCTATCCAAGGGAGGGAGTGAGGAATGCTCTCTACCCGGTGTCTGCCCAGCCGCGGAGACCTCTCCGTCCTCAAGAGGAACATCTGGCAGTGCTGGATCTAAGGAAGAAGCTGCAACTGGGGAGGAGGTCGAAGCTTCAGCGTCTCGGACTGTGCAAGGTGAGACAGGAAGGACAGCTCGAGGTGAAGCAGAGTCTACTAAGGTACCCTCGTGAACTGAAGGGGGGACCTGCACACGTACTGGAACCCACTGTAAAGCGTCGCGTGTGCCTGAGGGAGGTGGGGGTCGAGGAGCAGGTGAAGGACCTGTACCACCCCCCTGACGAGGCCGAGGAATCGGTACTGGACCTGTACCACCACCTGACTGAGCAGGACCGCCACGTGAAGAACGAGGAGCAGGAGCTGGACCTGTACCACCCCTCTGTCGAGGTCGAGGGCCAAGTGCCGGGTCTAATCCCCCCCCTGTCCCCCCTGTCGATGCCCTGAGGCGGTAGCTGTACCAGAGGGCTTCTTAGGCCTTTTCTTCTTCTTGGGACAATCCCTGGCAAAGTGTCCCGAGGTCTTGCAAATCCTGCACTGGTCCTGCCTGCCTGAAATCTCCACTCTCTGGCGAAAAAAGGAACCATCCGGGCGCTGGATCATGACGTGGTCCATCTCGAGGTTAGGATCCTTGCAAAGGACCCTAACTCTAGGAACCCCATCAGCCTTGGTTGCCTCTGCTGCAGTCAATGGCAACCCAGGGAGGGGTGGGATCTCAGCAACTGCGCCAAAATGCTCCCCAATAACAGAAAGAAGTCGATGGTAAACCTGGGGAAGCCCGGGGAACCTGATGAAGAGCGAGAAGATTTTCTTATCTGCCTCTACTGGGTCGAAACCAAGGTGAAAGGCTTCAAAGAAGATCTTCCTGTGTCCCAGGTGTAAAAACTCGGCCTTGAGCACAGTGCTCGCAGCCTCTGGAGTGTCAAAAACAACCTGGAAAAAACCTCGTCCCAGAAGGCGAACATCTACCAATCGAGGAGCGAGGTCTGGGGGGAGAGCCGCAAGCATCCAGTCTCTGGCTTGGGATCTGGAAGGGTGAGACCCGAAGATGCGTGCTAGCAATGTGGTAGAGCACTCATTCTCTACATCCTTCTTGAGCTGCTGCAACTCGTCTTTAGAGAAAGTGATAGTTTTCGCGGCCGGTGGAGATGGAGTAGGATTGGCTGACGGGGTATCCATCGCCAATCAAGGTGAGGAGGCCGACTCGAACAGAATAAAAGCTCCTTCCGTTCCAAAGAAGCTGCAGGGGGCAAGGGAGGGGAAAGGAGGCTAGGAGGAAGCAGGGGGGAAGGGGAGAGAAGGAGGAGAGGGGCTGGGGCTGAGAGGGGAGAGGGGCAAGCTGAGAGGGAGGGAGGGGAAAGGAGAGGAGAAGAAAGGGAGGAGTGGGAGGAAGAGAGGGGGCGGGAGAGCAAGCAGGGAGGGGGCGGGACAGCAGGGGGGAGGCGAGGGGCAAGCAAGGGAGGGGGCGGGACAGCAAGGGGGAGGGGGCGGAGGCAGGGAGAGGGAGCGGAGCAGCAGGGGGGAAGGGGCGGAGGCAGGGGGGAGGGGGGGAGCAGCAGGGGGGAGGGGGCGGAGGCAGGGAGAGGGAGCGGAGCAGCAGGGGGGAAGGGGCGGAGGCAGGGGGGAGGGGGGGAGCAGCAGGGGGGAGGGGGCGGAGGCAGGGAGAGGGGGCGGAGCAGCAGGGGGGAGGGGACGGAGGCAGGGAGAGGGGGCGGGACAGCAGGGGGGAGGGGGCGGAAGCAGGGAGAGGGGGCGGAAGGGCAGAGGGATGGAGCGAGGGACAGGCAGGGGGAGTGTTACGCTCTAGCCGAGGTAGCATGACCTCGGAAGAATCAGTCGACATTTCCCTTATAGGATCTATCTTTGTAATATATGTGTTTGCGCTTTATGTAAATGATCGGGAGGGATTAATGTCAAGGTCCTAGGTGAGGGCTGATAGCACCGGACTAGATAGATCTGAGACCAGGGGCCTAGTGCAAAGAATGTGCCTAGGGGCAAGGAATTAAATGCATCCCAAGAGAGGGGTGAAATGTTGCATTAGTAAGGCCCTATATGGATGACATATGGCATCTAGATCTATCTAGGGAATTGGGGTGTCAAAGCTTGTGAGAGAATGGAGAATTGGGTAATTACGTGATTTCAAAAATAGTTCTCTCTCTCTTGCTTTTGAGCTTTGGCAGTTTGGCTGGGTGGTTAAGATGGTGCTACTCCCGTGATCAGAAAACGTGGCTTGATAGAGAAAGTCGTGATATTTGGTATCAGAGCTGAAGGTTGGAAGGAAGGGTGAATCGACGAACGGGCTGTTGGAGCGATCCAAGAGAGGGGTGAAAAGGGTCCGTCTGACGATCGCGTCAAATGGGTATTACGATTGCGTAAGCTGCACGGAGCGGGGTAGGAGAGGAAGCGAACGAAAAGTGCTGACGTGCGACGAAGCATAGCAGTTCGCCATTCTTTTACGTACGCGTCTGAAAAAGAAAGGTGCCTAGGCACTCGAGCGATCGCCTGGCGTAGAGCATGGACCGTGTCGCGATGCCTTTTGGGAATCTAACGGAAGACCTGGATGGGATACGCCGTTGATCCGACGAGGAGTCTAGTGCAGCCCTCCCACGATTGGCACAGTTGAGCGGACCTGACGGAGCGCAGCGGAAGCGTGGTATATTTGGTCTTCGGTCAACGCTGATAGGGCGACGCGCAGGCTGGAGAACAAGGATCGAATTTAGCTGGTTGCAGAACTCGAATTCCAGGGAGCTTCCTACCTATTTTCCCTTTTGGGTTTGGATCAAAATTCATAGACCAGGAAGGTTCTTTGTCATTTCTGTCGATTCTGTGTTTTTTTCCCTGGTTGGTTGCTGATACTCCGTTTGCGTGAAAAGCGACAAGTAAGCATAGAATTTAATGCTGTAGTAAGGACAGACTATGCTTGAGAATATGCCGGTGGGCTTCAGTCAGAGTAAAATGCAGTAGCTTCCCTAGTATAGGGAAAGGCGGGATTAAATGCATATGCCTGTGTCAGATACGTAATTAGTGTGCATGTCAGGTTGCAGGAGTTCCCTAGTATAGGGAATTGTGTTCAGAGTGTCAGTACCCTGAATTGTGTCAGCTTTTGATTACAGTGTTCTAGGGGTGTTTTTAAAAAAAAAAAAAAAAAAGAAACCCCAAAACAAAACGCCTACTGAACTAAATGGAAGCAGAAGAAGGGGCTTCCAGGAGGGACCCTGGTGAATCAGGAGTCCGGCCGACCCAGCAGGGATCGCGCCCAGTAGCTCATACCTTATCTGGCAGAATTGCATTGTTGGAGGATGCCTTACAACAGTTGTTAGCACAGCAATTACAAGCTAATGCAGGGCAGTCCGAACTTAGGAGAACACTCCAGAGTATGTCTGCCAGACCTTCTCGAGAGGAGAAGGGAAAGGCTCCAATGGAACCGGAGTCTAGTGTCCATACGGTCGAGCCTAGGAAGGCAAAAGTGCCAATTATTGCCAATTACAGACCGGAAAAGTATTCTGGTCGGATGAACGACCGTAGCTCCGATGTCATTGAGACATGGTTACACAAATGGGACGAGGCGTTCGCCATTTGTGAGATCAGAAATGACATCAAAAAGATCCGCGAGGCCACCCACATGTTTAGTGAGGCAGCGGATCGGTGGTGGATTAAGCAACAAAAGGATGGCATAGCATCCACTACCTGGGAGGGGTTTAAAAGAGAGTTCAGGAAACACTTCTTACCTCCTGACGAGGCATCCCGAGCTTGGGATCAATATAGGAACCTGCGTCAGAGAAATTTATCAGTGGCAGAATACACTGATAAGTTTCGAGAGAGTGTAATGAAGGTTGATGAACCCCTGCCTCAATCAATCCAAGTGAAAGATTTCATATTTGGATTGAATGACCGAATAAAAATGGAAGTTCGGGCTAAGTACGCGAACACGCTAGATGATGCAATAGCTATAGCCTTGAACTATGAGGATGCCAAGGGCAGCAAGCCAAGTGGGTTTGCACAGGTCGGAACCCAGTATGGGTATCCAAAGAAATCTGGGTTTAAGAAGAAGTGGACTAGTAAAGGGAGTGGTTCGCAGCCGAGTGGTCAAGCCAAGCAGGCGAGACCGGCTGAAACTCCTAAACCAAGTACCACCATTGGAGTGAAGAGAAAAGTAACTCCAATGGCAGCCCGGGCTTGGTCTAAGTCTCCCTTGAACCCGGAACAAAGGGAAAAAGCGAGGAGAGAAGGCTTATGCTTTGGTTGCCTTCAACCTCATCAGTGGAGAGATTGTCCACGTAATAAAGATCGTCGGATGGCTGAGATGGTGATCTCAGAGTGCGACGTGGAGATGCAGGGAAGTCCCAGAGCGGAAGAGATGCAGATTCAGCTAGCGGGATCTTCTCAGAGGTTAGTACCTTGTTTGTTTTGTGTGTCTGTTACTAAGTTAGTGACGAGTGCACCTGATAACATCCTATCTAAGCCCGCAGCAACGGGGTATACAGCCTTCAATGATACGGAGCTAATCAAAATGAAAGGGCAAGTGGCCAATCATGATGTCATTGTGTTGTTTGACTCAGCGTCAACTCACAATGTGATTAACTCCAAGCTCGTGAAGAGGCTGAAATTGAAAACAAGTCCATCTGACTATGCGTATACGGTCAGGATGGCTGATGGAAGTTCAACTGAAGTATGGGACCAAAGGGTTACCCAGTTGGAGCTTCAGATTCAGGACTATACTGAGAAGCTTGATTTTGAAATAACCAAGCTTGCTCATGCGGATATAGCCCTGGGAATGGCGTGGCATTCTAGGAAGAATCCAGCCATTGATTGGAAAAAGCACGTATATCAATTCAAGATGAATGATGTGCTTTATGTCTTGCGAGGTGGAAAAGATATACCTCAGGGACCGTTGGTTTCCGTGATGGAAATCAGAAGGGCTCAAGTAGAGTCTTTATACCTTTGCACAGCATCGGTAGAGTCGGTGGATGAGTCTTCGGCTAGCACTGAAGTTATGCAAAGTGATGAGATGGCCAAGCTGGCTAATCTTATAACAGAGGAGTTCTCTGAATGTTTTAGGGATGAACTACCTTATGGGTTACCTCCAGAGCGGAAAGTTCAGCATAAGATTGAACTGATCCCGGGGGCAGAACCTGTAAATAGACCTCCCTATAGAATGAGCTTTATTGAAGAAGCGGAGGTGCGTAGGCAACTGGAAGAATACCTCAAGTTGGGGCAGATTCAACCAAGTTTCTCACCTTTTGCTTCACCAGTGATATTAAAGAGGAAAAAGGATGATACGTTTCGCCTCTGTATAGATTACAGAGCATTAAATAATATCACTGTCAAGCACAGGTATCCGATGGCTCGGATTGATGATTTGCTAGATGCATTACATGGAGCCGTAATTTTCAGCAAGATAGATCTTAAGTGCGGCTATCATCAGATCCGGATTAGAGCCGAGGATGTGCATAAAACCGCTTTTAGAAGCAGGTTTGGTCATTATGAGTTTTTGGTAATGCCCTTCGGACTTACCAATGCTCCAGCGACTTTCGTCATGCTTATGAACGATTTACTACGACCGTATATCGGAAAGTTCGTAGTACATTTTATTGACGATATCTTGATATTCAGTAAAAGCATTACTGAGCATCGTGAACACTTAAGGATAGTGTTCAGTACTTTGAGGAAAGCCAGTCTATATGTGAATAAAAAGAAAACTATACTGTGTATGGTTAGGCTTGAGTATCTAGGGTTCATAATTACTCCACAAGGGGTAGAAATGGATCCGAAGAAAGTGGCTGCGATACTAACTTGGCCAATCCCTCAGAGTCTGACCGCGTTGCGATCATTCTTGGGATTTGTCCAGTTTTATAGAAGGCATATCAAAGGATATTCCGGAATAGTATCGCCATTGACTGATCTAACCTCAGATAAAGTACCTTTTATTTGGGGACAGAATCAACAAGAAAGTTTTAACACCATAAAACAAGCTGTGGTCTCAGGACCGGTGTTAAAAATAGTTGATCCCCAGAAACCGTTGTTCCTAGAAACCGATGCAAGTGGCATTGCGGTAGGAGCAGTCCTCCTTCAAGAGGGAAGGCCAGTAGCCTTTGAAAGCAAGAAGCTTTCTCCCTCTCAAAGGAATTGGCCAACTCATGAATTGGAGTTGTATGCTGTTATCCATGCTTTGAAAACATGGAGGCATTATCTGTATGGTTCAGAGTTTTATGTGGATGTGGATCATGATACTCTGAAACATTTCTGTAAACAGCCTGACTTGAGGGGCCGCCAAGCTAGGTGGGCAGAGCTCATGCAGGAGTTTAATCTTACGATTCGGTACCGAAGAGGAAAAGACAATAAGGTAGCTGATGCGTTATCTCGCATTATGCACAACCTGAGTTTCACGGTATTAGAGAGCGCTCTAATGACCGAAATAAAAGAAACTCAGAAGGTGGACGAGTTTGTCCAGAGCTTATGGCCTAAAGCTCATGTGTTAAAACCCGGGGAAAGTGAAAAGGATGACCTGGCATCCAGAAAAGGCCAAACTTATGCAAGATATACCATAAGGGATGGTATGCTAGTTAGAAATGGCAAGGTTGTAGTACCTGGTCAGAATGATCTCAGGCAGAGAGTCATTCGACAATGCCATGATAGCCCGTGTGCGGGACATCCAGGTGTCGAGAAGACGTATGATCTCGTGAAGCGAGACTTCTTTTGGCCAAAGATGAAAAAGCATATTCATGAATATGTGACACGGTGTTTCTCGTGTCAGGTAAGTAAGGCCGAGCGGGTGAAGCCACCCGGACTTTTACAGCCCTTGGAAATACCACTAAGTAAGTGGGAGAGCATTTCCATGGATTTTATTGTAGGACTACCTGCAACACAAGGAGGGTATAATTCTATCCTTGTGGTGGTTGATCGTCTAACCAAGATGGCTCACTTCATTCCGACTAGAGAGTCTATTAGTGCCCCGCAAGTAGCGGAGTTGTTTATTAGACATATATTTCGTCTGCATGGATTGCCTAGATCCATAGTGTCAGACAGAGATGTCAGGTTTACCGGTCATTTTTGGACAGCGGTATTTGAGACACTAAGGACTGAGTTGGGAATGAGTAGTGGGGATCATCCTGAGACGGATGGTCAGACGGAGAGAGTCAACCAGACTTTAGAGGATATGCTGAGGGCATATGTGTCATTGAGGCAACATACATGGGACAAGTGGTTGCCATTGTTGGAGTTTGCCTACAATGACAGGAAACATTCATCTACTGGGTTCAGTCCGTTTGAGCTGAACTATGGTTATAGGCCAGCCAATCCAACTATAGTTGGAGTACCTCAGAAAGTGCCTAGTGCCGCGAACTTTGTAGTTCAGATGCGGGAGATGCTAGCACTTGCGAGAGCTAATATCCGCCAGGCTATGGATAGAGCCAAGGTGTATGCGGATGAAAATCGGTCTATAAGAGTATTTAAAGAAGGAGAAAAAGTTTTTCTCAGAATTCCTTCGCACTCGAAGTCGTTGACTTCAGGAGAGTGTGCTAAGTTATCACCTCGATACTGTGGGCCGTGGTTAATTCTGAAAAGAATAGGCAGTGTAGCCTATAAATTAGAATTGCCACAGGGGTGTAAGGTGCACCCGGTTTTTCATGTTTCACGCTTAAAGAAATTTTTACATACTGGTGACTCACTAATCGAAGGTGTGGTTTTGTTTCAGGAGATAGAGGATATTGCAAGGCGCAAACCAACAAGAATCCTGGACCGAGGAACAATGCAAATACGAAATCGGAAGATACCCACGGTGTTGGTTGCATGGCATGGTCAGCCTCTATCCGAAGCTACTTGGGAGTCCGTATATCAGTTGCGGAGAGTGTTCCCAGACTTTATCATCGAGGACGCTGATGTCTGAAGAGGGAAGGAATGTTACGCTCTAGCCGAGGTAGCATGACCTCGGAAGAATCAGTCGACATTTCCCTTATAGGATCTATCTTTGTAATATATGTGTTTGCGCTTTATGTAAATGATCGGGAGGGATTAATGTCAAGGTCCTAGGTGAGGGCTGATAGCACCGGACTAGATAGATCTGAGACCAGGGGCCTAGTGCAAAGAATGTGCCTAGGGGCAAGGAATTAAATGCATCCCAAGAGAGGGGTGAAATGTTGCATTAGTAAGGCCCTATATGGATGACATATGGCATCTAGATCTATCTAGGGAATTGGGGTGTCAAAGCTTGTGAGAGAATGGAGAATTGGGTAATTACGTGATTTCAAAAATAGTTCTCTCTCTCTTGCTTTTGAGCTTTGGCAGTTTGGCTGGGTGGTTAAGATGGTGCTACTCCCGTGATCAGAAAACGTGGCTTGGAAGAGAAAGTCGTGATAGGGAGGGGGCGGAGCAGCAGGGGGGGAGGGGGCGGAGCAGCAGGGGAGGAGGGGGGGGAGCAGGCTGAGGGGGGAGAGAGACGGGCTGAGGGAGGGGGAGCAGCAGGGGAACGGGGAGGAGCAGCAGCTCACGTTTTTCCCTTAGCCCGCCTTTTTGCCTGGGTGCGCTACGAGCCTCATGATTTGAAGGTCAACTTGGGTAAAACCAAGGTTATGATCTTCAATACATCTCGAGTCGTCACACGCAATGAGCATTTCACTTTTGAGGTGTCCCCTGTTGAGGTAGTTTCATCATACACTTATCTGGGGGTTGTCTTTTCCAGACCCACCTTCACCATGAGACCCGCGATGCAGGCGCGCCTAAGCAGAGGATATGCTTCATTGGCTAGACTTGAGAGATAGTGCTTCTGCTCTTATTTTCAGGATCCACAGACCAAAGGGTTTCTCTTTAACTCCTTGGTCCGCCCTGCAGGGATGTATGGCAGCCGGGACCAAATTTGTCGGATACAGAGTGGGCCAGGGTGGAGCAGCTACAGGTTCTCATGTTATCACGGACGATCCGTGGTAAGCCATCCGTCCCTCATCAGATCATTCGGGCAGAGTTTAGGTCACCCCCATTGCAGCTAGATGCTGCATTTCAGGTCATTACATATCTGTATTGAGTCACGGAGTATGGGGATTACACATCCGGGCGTAGCAAGATACCATGGCTAGCAATGTCCTCTTCTATGGCACTTGCAATAGGGGGAGATCAGAGGTGTTGGTATGCACGCACAAAGCGATGGTTTGCAGGATTAGGGCTCCACATGGACAGACTACCCCCTTTCCAGTACAACATGGATGCTCCTTTCTCTCCCCTCCTATCACACGAGGTCAACCAAATTATCCGTGAGGATCTACTACAGCTACACACATTCTGGACTTGGTTGGGCCCAAGCGATCTTCCAGTGAAGTTGGCATTCTACAGAGATCACTTCTTACATATCACAGCGGAGGGTTTCATTGATCCACCAGGATACACACAGATTCACCTACCCCACTCGTTGAGGATCTCCCTTGGGCAGTTCCGGGTCTCTTCACACAGACTTCGTATCGAGAGCGGCCGAGCAGCGTGGTTACCAAAGGAGAGGCGCATATGCACACTGTGTGACATGCAGGAGGTTAAGACAGAGGGGCAATTCATCTTCAAATGTCCTGTTTACTATGAGATTCGAGGGTGTTTCTACTGCCTCTTTAGAGAGAGTTCTGGGATGTTGGGTCGTGTCCTCTCCTACCCAGACCAGCAATGTTTGGCTAGTTTCATTCATGAGATGCTCAAACACCGAGATAGGATACTCTGAGCACGGAGACAGGAGCAGACTTCTCCCTTGACTGATACCTCTCAGAGCTCTATCATGGAGTTCTTTCAGCCAGATCACATAGGCCCCCATGAGGCGAGACCTCGACATGACTGCAACCCGGAGCTTGTGACCCGACAGCTCAAACAAAGTGTTGACTCACATATCACACTTGGGGACATCCCCTCCTTGTTTAGGGTCACAGCCTGACCGACAGGGGTCACAGTGGCCTTGGTTAGACATAGAGCTACGACCAGGAGACGTACCAGGACTACACCCTTGAGGGGGCGACAGCGCTCTATTGCTGACCTCATGCCTCTACTTCCACAGCCTCATCCATCCTGATGTTCTGTTGCTGACGATGATGATGATGATGATGGTTATGATGGTGATGCCGACGATGATGCTGAGATTGATATATATATATATATATATAGTCGAGATATGACTATGATGTACTTAGGACTTAGTGCATTCTGCATTGGTGTGGACGCTCGTTTAGTAGCTCCACTACCACAGCTCATTGTATTCAGGTTTTTTCGCAGTCTCAGAGACCCATCGGTCTTCCGAAGACTTTAATAAACTTTCTTTCTTTCTTTCTTTCTAATCTCTCTAGACATTACCATACATGTGCCCTGTCACGATCGCCACACGAATTTCGAACTCGAACGCCTCAAAAGAGCATTCAAGAAAAGCCAAGTATGCTAGATAATCTGTGGAGCGGTGTGGTACACAGCATATGAAGAGTCCGGAGAGAAAAACAACCTAAAGAGCAATTGCATCACCCCCATCCTTGCAAGGGATGTTCAACTGACGAGGTCTCTAATAGAATCTGGTAGTTGACAAAATCCAACTAACAGAATCTTCAGCCCAATGGAATATTCTACCTGACAGAATCTGCATAACTGACAGAATCTTGAGGCACTGGCTTCTCCAAACGCTGATCCTTGACACAATCTGCAGGTAAACGAAATCACTAACGGATTCACGAACGGGCTCTATCAGCTAGGACGACAAAGGTTTCTGCACGTGACGAGATCTCTACAACAGTGCGTAACTGACAAGAACTTCACACAATGCTGACGGGAAATTCACGCAAGGCATTGACCAATCTCTCACACTTGCACACTTGACACCGATGGATTGACGCAGAACCCCATTGACCAGCTAACGAACTAACGTTGGTGCTCAGGTTTCTCTCTAACCACATGTGAGACAATTTATTTTTTCGGGTGTTCATGAAAGCAAGGGTGAAGAAGGGGATAGATTATAAAAGCCAAAAAGCCAACACCATCCGTTTTTTCATTCCCTGGAAGAGCTTACACCAAAAAACGAATTCTCACTCCTCAGGAGTAGCTCTAACTCTTTGGAACTCTCAAAGTTGCCCAGAAGTCAACACTGACACATCATCCCTACATTTGTGTTAATCAATCTATTGTAGGCCATCTCATGGGCTATCCATACATGCCACTTATACCTTGGTATGTGCCTTGTAGGCCTAGTTATAGTCAGTTAGGACTATTGGTACAGTTAGTTTATGTACCATCTAGGTCAGCTAGGACACTTAGTCCTACTGCATGCACGGCTGATCTCCTGGAGTCAAACCTTTAACAAGAAGTTTGACTAAAAGGGCTCTGCTCTGCATCTCCGGATCAAGAACCCCAAGTCCTCCCTGCAAGGAGGATAAAGTGATAGTATCCCATGAAACTATGGCCCTAGTGTCCTCAGAACCATCACCACCACTCCACAGAAAGTTCCGAAGCAATCTCCTCACCTGACGGATCGAGTCAGCATGAAAGCACCAACATGACACAACGTACCACATAGTCGCTAGTAGAACCTGGTTGAGTACCAGCGCTCTTCCGGCCAAAGAAAGTCTAGCCGTACTCCAGTAGGCTAGCTTTCTCCGGATACTCTCAAGAACTGGGGCAAACTGTTGCATCAGGGACACCTCAAAGCCAACCTAGAAGCCTAGATATCTCATGGAGGTGCCTCTGGGTATCCATACAAAGCCTCTGTCTCTTCCCCATGCTGGGTATCCTGCTGAGCTCCAGTCCAAATGCCTTTTGATTTGTTCCAATTGACAAGTCCCCCTGAGGCTAGGCAGAACTTGTCAATTGAATCCGCAGCAGTAGCAAGACTATATGCATCTCCTCTGATTGTCAGTGCCGTGTCATCAGTAAACTCAGTGTCCGGAAGCTCCTGCTCCTGCCGGATAGGCAGATGAAGGCCCAAAGTGCCATGACTGGTAACCTGCATAAAGTATCCCATAGCCTCCGCTACGAAAAAGAAAAGGTAAGGTGCAAGCAGGCATCCCTGTCGTACCGATCTGGATAGCTGAAAAGCCGGTCCTCTGCCTCCACAGACCACCATCCTGCTAGAAGAGTGAGAGTAAAGTAAGGAGACCCATGAAATCCATCTATCACTGAAGCCTAGCCTGCTCATAGTGCCCTCCAAGAAACCCCAATCCACCCTGTCATAAGCCTTCTCAAAATCGAGAAGAAGAACTACAATCTCCTGCTGACTCTTCTCCGCCCAGTGAGTGGCCTCCCAAAAAGTAAAGATGTTATCCAAGATACTCTGATCTTAGACAAATCCTGTCTGAGCAGCTCTGATGATATCTGGCAGCATAGGCTTTAAGCGAAGAGCCAAGGTCTTCGCTAGGATCTTGTAGGCTGTCCCTAGAAGTGTAATGGGTCTCCAATTGCATAGGACTGTCTTGTCTCCCCCTTTCGGGATGAGACAAATCATACCTGTGCATAATGTCTCGCCCAAAGATCCTATATCAAGAGCCTCTGAAAAGGCAGAGAGTAGATGAGGTCCAATCATATCCCAAAGAGCTCTGAAAAGAAGTGGCGACAAACCGTCCTCCCCCGGGCATCTATCTCTGGGCAGCTCATGTAATGCGTCCGTGATCTCCAGGAGTGATAGTGGGCTATCCAAAACATGACTCATCCTGTTTGAGACCATCTGGGGGACATGACTCCAACTCTCCTCTCTGGCTCTGATCATCTCCTCGGTGACTGGATCAGTGGTGTAAAGAGTGGAATAGAAATCGGAAG
Source organism: Dipteris shenzhenensis (assembly GCF_047967505.1). NCBI lineage: Eukaryota > Viridiplantae > Streptophyta > Polypodiopsida > Gleicheniales > Dipteridaceae > Dipteris > Dipteris shenzhenensis. Next base: position 42,536,363 of record NC_141598.1, on the reverse strand, counting down.
TGATCTCAACAAGACGGTGAGGGTCCGTCTGAGGAGACCCGGCCTCATCCACAAGTCTACGAAGGCTGTCCGAAGAGTATCTCTGACCCACTGCCCTGAAGAACTCTCTAGAGCATCTATCCCCCTTCTGGATCCAGAAAGTCTACTGGGAGTAAAACCTGAACTGGGCCCTCCTACCCTGAATCTCCTCTAGTCTCTCCTGAGCCTCCGAAAGCTGCCCTCTGATGAAAAGAGAATGAGGAAAACTCTGAATCAATCTCTGAAGTCTGGATACCTCTACTCTTGCGTTCCGATCTCTGATTCTGAGCTTTTCCTTCTCCTCTTTTGCCCTCAACTGGCAGGCCATGCTGACTCTAGCCAAAGCCCCCTCTACCCACATCAACCAGCCCTGATCCACAGAAGTGTCCTCTGACAACCAAGCCTCTCTCAACCGTTCCACGAACTCTGTGTTCTGAAAAACAAAGTCCGGAACTCTCACAGAGCCTGTGCTCTCCAATCTCCAATCAAGAGGTAGGAAGAGTCTGCAATAGGACTGGAGCATGGTCAGATAAAACATAACCCGGGCGGATCCCAATCTGTCCTCCTCTGGCCTGGCCCCATTGGCCAATATAAAACTTGTCAAGTCTGACCAAAGAAAGAGAGCCATGGAAAACCCCGGACCAAGAGAACTGAAGACTGTCAGCCAAGTGACCAAAGTCATCCAATCGAGCTGCATCGTCAAGTCCAGCATGCAAAACAAAACTATCCCACTCCACTCTCTCCCTGTCAGAAAGGCCACCCTCTGTCTGGCCCGACTTGTCTTCAGAGAATTCAACCATGTTGAAATCTCCAAAACAATCCAGGTGTCTACCTGAGGAAGGGACTCTCTGAGCTGTCTCCAAAAAGCACGCCTGTGGGCTGGATCCGTGGGAGCATACACATTGAAAACACCAACTGATGTGCTCTCAATCTAAAGACTAACATAACATGCCCTGCTCTCCACTAGTGTACCCTCTTGGGTGATCTCTGAGGCCCACCTGGCTGAAACTGAAATGCAAACTCCTCCCCTCGTGCCATCCGCTGGGCTCCAATATGTCCGGCTCTGTCCTTTGAGTAAGGATCTGCATCTGTCAATCCTGTCCTGGGAGAGCTTATGCTCCTGGATAAGCATAATGTCTGGAGGGGACCCTGAGGAAATAAACTGAAGGGAGTCCCTAAGCAACTGCAATCTAGGAACTCCAATCTACGACCATCTGCATCTGAGTAAATCTGCGGCCGTTCAGTCCTCTCACATTCCATGAAATGATGGACAACCTAGACATCGGATGGAAGTGAGGGGGTGCCAGTGGCAACGGCACAAATCTCTCTCTCTGACGGTGCAATCCAAAGTCAGTCTCTGATCAAACTCCAAAGTGCCATCCAACTTATCATCTTCACGAAGAACTCCAAATAAATCTTGATTGTTCCCAACCATAGCAAATGATGTACCTCAGACTCACACAGTTTCCAAACATGTGTGTGAGGGTTGTCTTTTAGGTAAGATGCATCGATTTCCTTTTCAAAAGAATTGTCCAAAACTCTCACAAAGGAAATTGCAGCTAGTGCACAGTGATGTCTGTGGCCCAATGAGGACAAATGCCATTGGAGGGTACAAATATTTCATGAAGATACATGAATTGCCAAGCAAAAAAACAATTGCCAGTATGTGACACTCTGGTGTCGAAACATCCTACCCAGTCACTATTCGTGTAAGCATGCATGGCAAGTGAACCCTGATCACCATAGAAGAGGGCTAAATCCTGAGTGCCTTTGAGATATCTGAAGACTCTCTTCACTGCCTGCCAATGCTGTGAACTGGGCATGTGCATGAATCTGCTGAGCTGAGATACTGCATACTGCAAGTCAGGTCTGGTGTGACATAAATAAATAAGGCATCCAACAGCCTGCTGATAAAGAGTGATATCGCAAGGTGGGCTCCCATCATGAGCTGAGAATTTGAAGCCAAGGTCCACTGGAGTAGAGATTGGCTTGCAATCCTCAAACTGAAAACGATCAAGGAGCTGTCCAATATACTTGGACTGAGACATCATGATACCCCCCTCAACATGAACAAACTGAATGCCCAAATAATAATGGAGCCATCCCATGTCTGACATGTCAAAAATCTGCTGCAAATCAGCCTTGAAAGCTGCAATTTGCTGAGTATCTGGGCCCGTGATGAGCATATCATCCACATATAAAATCAGCACTAAAAAATCAGATCCACTCCCACACACATAAAGAGTGGGTTCTATGGGACTATTCTGAAAACCAAGGGATAGTAAGTGTGCATGAATTTTGGCATACCATGCCCTGGGTGCTTGCAAACCATAAAGGGCTTTTCTAAGCCGGCATACCTTATTTTCAGAATTAACAACCTCAAAGCCAGGAGGTTGTGTGACATAGACTTCTTCCTGCAGATCCTTTGCTATCTGCACTCTCTCTCTCATTCGACCCTTCAGTGGTATCAGAGCCAAAATTTATTGGGAAAAAGACTTGGCCTTAAGCATGCATCTGGCCATCTCCATTGTGGACCTGTTTTTCCTTTCAGAAACATGAGGAAAAACAAGATTACGGTGAACCGATGAAAACTGAGTCATGCTCATGAGCTGTCTAGCAATCTCGCTGTCAAGTAACTCAGCTGACCAACTTTCGCTCCCCCGAGATCGAAAGCTGCCTGCGGAGAAACGAAGAATGTGCCCCTCTCTGGAGAGAGTAACAGATCCCAAGTACTCCTCTACCTCCTCTGACCGTCGGCAAAACATCGAGAGAAGTTCCAATCGAGTGAGGGAGTCTGTGGTAACGCCTCCAGCCAAAAAAGGGCCAAAACTCAACGGGCAGATCTCTGTCAACCATCCTGGGGTCAGGTCTAGGAGCCAGAAGAGCTGAAAAGGGCTGAGCCGTCCTAACTCTGCTCCTGGAATAGGTGAGAGGGAGAGGAAGAATCTGCGACGAGGTGCCTGTCAGCATGGGTGACTGATAATCTCGCTCGATCTCATCTGCTAGGATCTACCAATCCTCACGCCTGTCTGGGTACTGAGCGAAATCTGTGACCGCACTCGCAAAAGATCTGGATAAACCAGGAGTGAAAAGCTGCGAGGACGAGGCTGTACTGGGAGGGGTGTCTAAAAGAACGCTCCGCATAGCAATAAAGAAAGGTACTGTGCGACGGGGAAGAGAAAGAGGTCTCGAGGGAGCCTCGTACAGGCACATGAGATCCTGAAATGGGCTCTGACTCTGACCTATGTCATAAAATACCACTCTCTCAATGGACTGCTGGGAAGAGGCATCCATCACAGTAACTGCAGCCTGAGCAGTCTCCTGCTGGATAACTGTCTCAGGAACAAATATCTAAACCTCCGGGGTAGTAGTGTCAAGAGTCATTAAATCCTGAGCTACAGTCTCCTGCACAATGTCATGACCTGCCTGCGGATGGTCCTCTACATCTCCCCTTTCCGGGGTCTCCTGCACATGTGTCTCGACTCCCTGAGCTACCGTCTCCTGCACAGTGTCAAGACCTGCTTGCGGATGTTCCTCTGCATCTCCCCTTTCCGGGGTCTCCTGCACATGTGTCTCAACTCTCTACCATCTCTGAGCTCGTACCTGGGGCTGCTCATACTGTCGACTCTCCCTCTGTCTCCGTCTCCTCCGAGCTCTCCGTGAAAGCTGTTCCACTGGAGGCACCTCCAAGTCCTCTGAGTCCACTGGAGGCTGCCCCGAGGAGTCTCCTCTCACTCTGCAGAATGAGTCGAAGCAGGCTCAGAGACCCCTGGAGGCTGAACTGTAGGCTCTGGGTCACTCGTAGGATGAGATGGATCCGGACTCTCTGATCGAGGCCGACGACTGGGGCAATCCCTAATAAAGTAACCTCTCTTCCGATAGAAAAGACACTGATCAAGAAGACCCTCGTACAAAATCCTCTGCTGAATCTGGACCCCATCTCCCGTGGAGTACGAAATCAAAGTAGGCAAAGGTCGACCCTCGTAACACCTGTACCAGCAAGTGACTGAGCATAGGAAAGTCTAGCACCTGATGGGATGACTGTGCCTGCCACACTAGCCATATGCTCCACAGCTCTGCAACAACAGCTGACCTCATCAGGAAGTCCAAGGAAAAGCATCCAAAAAGAGACCTGTCGCGGTTCCGGGGAAGTAGTACTGAAGTGCTTCCGCCAAGGCCACAAATAAATGACTCTGCTCTGAAACTGAATTGGTGAGCTCATAAGTACTCTTTGAGCCTGCTCTGCAGACTGAAGGCCAAAAGAAAAGTACCCTCTGCCAAGCAATCGGAAAACCGTAACTGAGACACCCAATGAGGCCATGCTGGTGTACACCCAATCACGTAACTGTTGGCCTCTACCAGGTAGAAAGCCAATGATATGCGTCAAACGAAAACCCTCCTCTGCTACCTCAATCATCTGCACAATGTCGGGAGGAAAAGAAACTGTGACTTCAATCTCCTTAGGCTCGGCGACGGGAGTGGCATTAGTGCCCTCCATTGTCTCAGCTTGCGCTGTCCTGAGGGGAGGAGCTACCTCTACTGAAATTACCCACCAAGAACTCGCAACCAACCACTAGTCAATCCCCAAAAAACTTGGTTAATGAATGCCCCAAACTTCAGCCTGCACGGGATGAAAATAGGCCGCTCAATGCTGAAGCAAAAAAGCTCCGCCAATGCCCTGGAATCAGCCCAGGAACTCAGCTTGAAGACCCCGGAACACGAGCAGCAACAGCCCCGGAGAGGGCCCTGAAGCAGCCCAGCCTGAAGCGCAATGAAGGGAGGGGTGGACAGCAGCTGCAGGAACTGGCGGCGACTGGCGGCCTGAATGGCGTCCTAAACTGAAGGGGGCGCGGCCAGACGGGCTGAAGGGGGGAGACCTGACGGGCAAGGGGGGCGCGGCCAAGGGAGCAGGGCGCAGCCAAATGGGCTGGGTGATGGTGTCGCGGCCAGACGGGCTGAAGGGGGGCAACCTGAAGGGCAAGGGGGGCGCGGCCAAGGGAGCAGGGCACAGCCAGACGCGCTAGGTGATGGCGACGGGGTGGTGGCAGGCAGCTGCAGACGGGAGCTTCTCCAATTTCGATAAAATGGGCAAATATGCTGTCAATGTATCATTTTCAGATTGTCCATACCCCAGGAATTCAGAACAGAGTGGCAGATGCCTTGTCCTGAAGACCCCAGGTCAATAATGTGACTATTGCTTATCATCAGGACCTGGAAGGCATGAGGGAGCAATATGCTAATGATGCAGATTTTGGTGAGATTTTACAGCAAATGCAAGAGGGGCAATCCACCAATCACTATTCCCTGAAAGATGGGTATCTAATAAAAGATGATTGCCTATGCATCACCCAGGAGATGAGGAAAAAGATTTTGGAGGAATGCCATGCACCTCCCTATGCTGCACATAGAGGAATTACAGCAACAACTCTAGCACTAGAGAGGTATTTCTTTTGGCCAGGGATGCGGAAAGATATACATCAGTTTGTTACTGAATGCCTTATGTGTCAGAAAGTGAAGTATGATAGACGGAAAGCACCTGGCCTACTTATGCCTCTTCCTGTGCCTCAGGCACCATGGGAAAGTATTACAATGGACTTCATTTTTGATTTGCCAAGATCAAAGTCAGGGAATGATGGGATTTGGACTATCATTGATAGATTCAGCAAGCAAGCTCATTTCATTCCGGTTCGCAAAACCATAAAGGCAGATCATATGGCTAAGCTTTTCATGGCACAGCTCTTTACGCACCATGGTATGCCTAAGTCCATTGTCAGTGATCAAGATCCCAGAATGACCAGTCTAATACAGTACACAGCTCTACAAGGAAAGCCCCCTTTGAAATCATTTATGGGAAGGTGATTCTGCCACCTATCCTGAGGACCAAGGATGAAATATTTGCAGCTGATCAGTTTGTGAAAGACCTCCAGATAGCTTATAGCCAAGTCCGGACAGCAATTGAAAGGTCTCAAGAGAAGCATAAAAGAGCTGCAGAGAAGCATAGGAGATAGTTAGATCTTAAGGAAGGGGATTGGGTACTTTTAAAGTTCGAGAAAGCTAGGCTCCGTAAGTTTAAAGGCAAACAGAAGTGTATGCAAAGTTATCTCCCAGGTACTATGGCCCTTTCAGGGTTACAGAAAGAATAAATGAGGTTGAATACAGGCTAACATTGCCAGAGCATTGGAGGATTCACAATGCATTCCATGTGAGTCTTCTAAAGAAATTCCAGGGGCCAAAGCCTACAGAGCCCGTATCAGAGCATCCACCAGAAGTGGATGAGCTGGAGGAGGTCCTTCAACCAGAACAGATTGTGTACCATACTGTACAAAAAGGCCCTCAAGGCAAGGAGTTTTACAGGTATCTTGTAAAATTCAAGAATTATACGGCATTAGATGCCAAGTGGATGGATGAAGACATGTTGTCCGATCATCCACAGCTTTTGGATGTTTACAAGGAAGCTTTTCAGTTGAAATCAACTGAATAGAAGCCAAGGGGATGTCACCATCATGTAAATATCCTAGTTGACCATTTATTTGATCATAATTAAAGAGTTTTCATATGTGTGAATTATGGTCAAAGAGTTCTTTTAATGGTCAGAGAATCGACTACACTCAAAGATACTTGACTCTGGTCAAGTAAACCTGACTTCGGTCGGGGAGACTTGGTTTATTACCAAGAGGGTTAACTACGGTTAACCAGAGAACCACAGAGCTGACTACGGTCAAAAAGTATTGACTTCGGTCAACGAGACTTGGTTTATTGCCAAGAGGGTTAACTACGGTTAACCAAGATGTGCCAACTTCGGTTAGAGAGACTTGACTATAATTAAGGCGCCTCGACCCTTGGTCAAAGCCTCTTAATTATAATCAAGAGTGTTGACTCCGGTCAACCAGAGAATAAATATAAATATATATTTTTATATTTGTTATGTGTGCACATGTGTTCAATGGGGACGCCCACTGTGACTAGAATTAGTCCACAGTGTTATTTGCATGCAAAGCGCTAACAATTAATAGGTGGCATGGTGGTGCGCTTTAATTAATTGTTGCAGGTACTAGGAAGAGTTATTTTCCTAAGCGCTACGGGAGCCTAATAAGAGTCTAGGAGGCGGTTCGCGTGACCAAGTGCTTCGAAGACTCCAGAGTTGCCCTTAGTAGCATGTAATTAGGAAAGTAGTGCAAAAATTGACAAGTGGCTTGTTGCCAAGAAAGGGAGCCTGAGAGCTCATGTAATTTGATTTTCACGTTTGAATTTTGTATGAGCAGCTTCCACGCTGAACTCATGTATTCCTTCTTCTCTCAAGTAATAAAATCCTTCGGGGGGTCAAGCCCGACGGTTGTCCTGGGCCCTAGTGTCTCTGTTGAGAGAGGGAGAGAGGGAGAGAAATGATAATGTCTCTGCTGTCTTTTACGAGTAAGGTCTCAAAGAGAGGGAGAGAAATGATAATGTCTCTGCTGTCTTTTACAAGTAAGGTTTCAGAGAGAGGGAGAGAAATGATGATGTCTCTGCTGTCTTTTACGAGTAAGGTTTCAATGCTTGCTTGGTAAGATGCACCATGCTGCATTTCCCAAGGATGGTAGAGTTGGTGCTTTACGCAAGCTTTATCTGGTCCATAGTGATGTTTGTGGACCATGAGGGTTGCAGCTCTTGGGGGGTTCTACTATTTTGTCACTTTTATTGATGATTTCACCAGGTACACTTGGATTTTTAAATTGAAAAGTTTCTTCATGCTTCAAGCACTTTATTGCCTTGGCTGAGAATGAGAGTGGGCTGCACATTGCTCACCTTAATACAGACACGGGGGGTGAATACATGTCCAAAGAAGTTTGCTGTTTTTTTGGCTTCCCATGGCATCAATCATCGATGCACGGTGCCTTATACTCCTCAACAGAGTCCCGTGGCTGAGCGGAAGAATAGATCAATGATGGAAATGGCCAAATGCATGTTGAAAGGCAAACATTTGCCTAATAAGTTGTGGTTGGATGCGGTCATGTGTGCAAATTACATCTTGAATAGATGTCCTACAAAGGCATTGCAAACTATCACACCTTATGAGGCTTGGACGGGTCGTAAGCCTCGCATTTCCCACATGAGGACTTTTCGATGCTTAGCTTATGCTCATGTGCCTTCACAAAAACGCACTAAGTTGGATGATGAAGCTGTTAAGTGCATTTTTCTTGGGTATAGTTCACAGAGCAAGGGCTATAAGCTATATCAGCCCCGCACGGGCAAGTGTTTGTCAGTCGAGATGTTGTGTTTGATGAATCTTTCACTATGCCTTGCTGGACTGTAAAAAACAGCCCATTATTGATGCCCCTGACATATTTGACAGCTTGATGCTCTGAAAGCAAGGTATGCTGCTTGAAAAAGGCCCTCTATGGATTGAACCAGGCACCTCGGGCTTGGTATTCGATAATTCATACTCATTTGCTCACACTTGGCTTTCAAAACAGCCGTACAGAGGCTACCCTTTACATCCGCAAACGTGGGACACATTTGCTGATTTTAGTCCTTTCTGTGGATGACATGCTTGTGACTGGGACACATGCTCAGCAAATTGCAGATTTTAAAATTGATTTGCAGCAAACATTTGCTATGTCTGATCTTGGTCTTTTGCACTACTCTCTAGGCATCCAATTTGCTAGCAGTGAGGGGGGCATTTTGATGTCACAATCCAAGTACATTGGACAGCTTTTGCGGCGTTTTCAGTTTGAGGATTGCAAGCCAGTATCCACACCATTAGAGATTGGTTTTCACTTCTCTTCTGAGGAGCGGTAAATGTGGTGTCACTCTCTATCAGCAGGCAGTTGGTTGTTTGATTTACCTATGCCATACGAAACCTGATCTACAGTATGCTGTCTCACAGTTGAGCAGATATATGCACAGTCCATCTATGCACCATTGGCATGCCGTGAAGCGTGTTTTCAGATATCTCAAAGGCACTCAGCATCTAGGCCTTCTTTATGGGGCTGATACTTCACTTGTCAGGCATGGATTCACTAGTGATTGGGCTAATTGTTCTAATACTCATGTGTCACATAGTGGCAATTGTTTTATGCTTGGTACTTCATGTGTTCCTTGGTTCAGCAAGAAGCAGAGTACAGTTGCTACTTCTAGTTGTGAAGCTGAGTATAGAGCAGTTGTTACAGCTATAGAGGAGTGTGTTTGGCTTTGGAAGCTACTTGCAGATCTTTGTGCATGTCAAACTGCTCCTACCGTCATCTTCACTGATAGTCAGAGTTGCTTTGGCTGTTGCATGGAATCCACTTTTCCATGCTCGCACAAAGCACATTGAGGTTCACTATCACTATGTCAAAGAGCGATTATCAGCAGGTGATATTGAGTTGTCTTATGTTCCCACTGAAGACAACTTGGCAGATCTTTTTACGAAGGCTCTACGTCGACCTAAGTTTGAGGCTTTTCGGCAAGCTTTAAACTTAGTACCTTTTGTAACTTGATCTGTTGTACTCTCTACAGTCATAGGTTGCTATATCCCTACGAGATGAACGTGTGCAACCATGACACTAGATATTTAGGTATCCTGAGCCATGTCCAAGATACTTCAACCCATACCATGGAGGGGGATTTATAGGCCATCTCATGGGCTATCCATAGATGCCACTTATACCTTGGTATGTGCCTTGTAGGCCTAGTTATAGTCAGTCAGGACTATTGGTACAGTTAGTTTATGTACCATCTAGGTCAATTAGAACACTTAGTACAGTTAGGACAGTTAGCCCTAGGGTTTTGTTATGTTGGCTCTCCCTTGAGCCTACAATCTATTACAGCATCTCGTTTTTCTCCTTTGTGCTTCCATTTTTGAGCTTCCATTGCTTCCAACACCCAACATCTTAACCCCCCCCATACATGGGCGTTTGACAACACATTTACATTTAATTACATATCTCCACGACCCTTTACCCGATTTGCATGGGAACAGTTGCATTTGAAAGCTCTTTCTACACCCCACCTCCCTCTGGACTCCATAGCGGAGGGGGTTACATGAGCTACCTATTTTCAGACTTTTGCGAAAGACAATTTTCATATAATATACATACATACATATGTACGTATGTATGTACGTACGTACGTACGTACGTATGTATGTATGTACATAAATATATATGTATATATATGTGTGTGTGTGTGTGTGTGTGTGTGTGTGTGTGTATATATATACACATATGCATATATGTATGTATGTATGTATGTATGTATGTATGTACATAATATAGATAGATAGATAGATATGTATGTATGCATGTATGTATGTATGTATGTACACATATATGTGTGTATATTTATTTATTTATTTTTACACACACACATATATATACATATATGTGTATCTATATTTTATGTATATATATATGTATATGTATATATATATGTGTATACATATATGTATGTATGTATGTGTATGTATACACACACACATACATACATACATACATATATGTATGTATGTATGTATGTATGTATGTATGTATGTATATATTTATATTTATATATGTATATATATGTGTATATATATATATATACCTTTGTAAGACTAGAATAAGTCCAATCATACGAATTTAGATTTTTTGTTGTTCTAAAGATCAAAAATTTACACAGAAACTAAAAGAGAAAATGAAAGAGAAGAAAAATAGGTAAACAAAAATACATACATACATACATATATATATATATATATAGAGAGAGAGAGAGAGAAACAAAGAAATATGTATTTACGTCTTTTGGAGGCCTCACGAGACTATGAGACAAAATTCCATACAAGCCGTTCTGGGCTGGAGCAAAGGGCTCGCTAAGGCACTTTGCAGAGAACTACACGCTAAGCTAAAAGCAAAGCAGCAAAAATCAAGTATTCAAACTCAAGAACGGAATCTATAGCCCGATGCCAAGGTGGCTCTCATATGGGCTGCGAAGATATCTCGTATCTGTGTCTGCCGGGTTGTGTCTCTCGACGGTGGGGGGCTGGATAATATCAGCTATGACAGGTGCATTTACAGGATCAAAAGTAAATGAACCCACCATGCTAATGTCATACAAATTAAATGAAATTTCTTGAACTATCCTAAGTTGGTGACCATCTAAACACCGAACTAGATTAGAAGGCCGTATGTTGCAACAGCTGCTTTGGGGAAATCAAATGTAACCAGGCAAGAGTATACGTTTAGAAAATTTGCTCGTCCAAATCAAATAAACGAATAGAGAGAACAACATGAAGCAAATGAGTATCAAGCTTACTGAGCGGAATGTCATTTAGCTACCTTCCTGCCAAGGCTCCGGATAAATATTCGGAAGCTCTAATGGGGAGTACAGATGAAGCACCTTCCTTCCCGACAAGCAGACGTGTATATTGTCCAGCGCATCAAAGTGTATTCTACTCGTAACAAGACTTCCCATCCAAAAGTTCCTCTGCTTTATGGAATCTGGAACGATAAAATCAGGAGTTGTGACGGGATATATGATCTTATTGATGAAGGAGCAAAACTCTTCTGGCGCAGAAGTTGTTTCGCAATGTTCCGGAAGCGATCTCCAAGTTAAATACATAAGCTGGTTTTTATGGGCTCCCATCATGGAGGAGGATTCCGATAGAAACGCACCAAACTCCAGGGTCTCAGTAGTAGTTACTGGGACCGGGTGCACGCGAGGAAAATCATGCGAACGGCAGTCGTTCTCGCAAATCCTCGCATGATCCAGCCCCTCTGATACTTTCAGTTGGTCTCTCGAAGCTTCTGCTGAAAGGCTTCCAGAGTGGAATGCATGTTGGCATCCATTTAAGTCCCAATGGTTACCCTCCGAGTGAGCAGCTTGATTACAAGGATTACCGCCATCAATCTGGTACTGAAGCCGAAATACTTCAACCTAAAGGAATAGATAAGCATCCAGGTGAAGTGACCTCTCTCTCTCTCTCTCTCTCTCTCTCTCTCTCTCTCTCTCTCTATCTATCTATATATGCGTTTGCAGAATTTGTGCGTTTGCTGTTTCTATGGCCTGCGCAGCTCATTGGTATGTTTGTTGCCACTTCAGAAGGAAGCGCAGTTTATGGACACCCACAATACGTACCTCCACAATCTCGCCGAGCAACTTGAGCAATCCAGAGGACAAACAAGAGGCGCCCAAAACGGGCTCCCAAGAAGGGGGAACCCAGGAGGCCGGAAAAACAGCAGGGGAACCTTCGTAGGAGGTTCTGAGGCGGTCAAGATCGTGAGGGGAGGAGGGAGGGCAGGGGAGACGGAGGACGGGTAGTAGAGAAGAAGGAGCATTTTGCAGATGCAGAAGGGACAGTCGATGAGCAAAGTGTTCAAGGATCTCTTGCCCATTCATCCCCTCGTCCATTCTTGCCAACTAGTTACTACTGGTTTCTGCCAAGTGATTTATGTAGTGGGGGAGGGGCCAGGGAATTCTGTTCCCGAGCCGCCGCAGCCGCCAGTCGGATTCCTGACACATTCCATCCCGAGATTCATTCCACGGGAGGGGATTCTGGGATCCAGTCCATCCCGGAATCCTCCACCAAGATTCATTCTCCCATCTGGGGGCCCGGCAAGAGGGGCTCTGAGCAATGACACGTGGAAGCATCGGCGGGAGGGGCTCTGACAATGACACGTGGTGGCGGCATCAGGTTTCATCTAAGGATTAGTTCGAATCGGACCTCCGTCAACCGCCGCCACGGACCTTTACGACGTAGGGGAGGGCCACGGGAAGGTCTTTCCTGAGAGGGACTTGGCGATCGGTCGGCCCGACAGGCAAGGAACCAATTCCCGACCAGATTCCAACCGGGAACGGCTTACACTTAGCCCTTCCCGACCATCAAGGTTGCCTGAGAGGGTGACTTACAAGGTCGTAAGTCTCTTTGCACCCGTTCTTTTTGGATGGGTTCTTCGTATTAGGTCCTTTTTTCACTAGAAGGTTCCTTTCTTTGATAGAAGGTTCCTTCCTTTGAAAAAAAAAAAAAGGTGCTTTTCTCACCAAGTCTTGTGCCTCAAGATTTTGGGTAGAACCTCCAACTCGACGAAGTTGTTTGAGGCGGTGTTTGGGTTCTGTGAGGAGTGGAGCCGCGTTATGGCTTCTGTGGAGGGTTGCAATGAGGTTGTGGTGGTTTTGTGAGGTTGGCTTCTTTGGAGGGTTGCGATGGTTCGAGCTTTGCTTTGGGTGTTTCTAATAAGTGTGTGGTTCTTGTTCTTGGTAGTGAGATAGTTGGTTTGGTTAAGGGTCGTGATGCTGCTGTAAGCTTTGATCCCGATGGTTCTTGTTCAAAGGTCGTTGGTAGGGTGAGTTGTGGGAGTTGTGTCTCAGAAGTGGTTGGTTGTGATGTTTCTAGCAGTCGTCGTCCTCAGATGTTGGTTCAGGTCGTCTCTCTAGTTCTATTCATGATAGGAGTCCGGAGAAGGATCAGTGGGCTTGCATGAGGTTTCATTTAGATTTAGATATAGATGGTCGTTTGGGAGAGACTAAAATGAAATCGTTCAGACTTCACAAGCAGTTGTAGCTTGAATGAAGAGATTTGGACTACTTTTTGATTAGCCTTCTCCTTTCGTGCTAGCCTTCATCATGGCTGAGTTTGCCCTTCACCTTCGGAGTGCCGACAGAAACTCAATATGAAGACTTTGTATAAATGGATGCTCAATTATGTGTGGGTGTGTGGATTTGTATGTGTGAGAGCATACTTTTATAATATGGTCTACCCCCACTGTTAGGTGCTGATGACGTCAGTGGGGATGTCATAGTAGCTAGTCCCTGCTATGCGTGATGGAGTTTATGGTTTTCAATCTTATGAGTAACTATCGTGAGATTGAAACTGCACTATGTTGTGTTTTTAGAGGATGAGTTTGGGAATGTTCCTGGATTCATCTAGGTATGTGCTTCTGCCGTATTAGCACATGCAAATTTCACCTTATGAAGTTTTCATCCAAGTTGCGACCTGCTGGTATTGCGATAATTCTTTCTATCTTAAATGGTGTGTTGCCCTATCAGCTAGATTTAGATTTAGATGCTCGTTTGGGAGAGACTAAAATGAAATCGTTTAGACTTCACAAGCAGTTGTAGCTTGAATGAAGAGATTTGGACTACTTTTGGCTGAGTTTGCCCTTCACCTCTGGAGTGCCGACATAAACTCAATACGAAGACTTTGTATAAATGGATGCTCAAGTATGTGTGGGTGTGTGGATTTGTATGTGTGAGAGCATACTTTTATACTATGGTCTACCCCCACTGTTGTGCGCTAATGACGTTAGAGGGGATGTCATAGTAGTTAGTCCCTGCTATGCATGATGGAGTTTATGGTTTTCAATCTTATGAGTGACTATCGTGAGATTGAAACTGCACTATGTTGTGTTTTTAGAGGATGAGTTTGGGAATGTTCCCTGATTCATCTAGGTATTTGCTTCTACCATATTAGCGAACATGCAAATTTCACCTTGTGAAGTTTTCGTCCAAGTTGCGGCCTGCTGATATTGCGATAATTCTTTCTATCTTAAATGGTGTGTTGCCCTATCAGCTGAATTTAGATCTAGATGCTCGTTTGGGAGAGACTAAAATGAAATCGTTTAGACTTCACAAGCAGTTGTAGCTTGAATGAAGAGATTTGGACTACTTTTGGCTGAGTTTGCCCTTCACCTCCAGAGTGCCGACATAAACTCAATACGAAGACTTTGTATAAATGGATGCTCAAGTATACATCTCCAATGCCTACAACACTCCCTTCAACGGCCTCGAAACCTCATCATATGGACTAGACACCAACTCTAGAGTAGTCTCTACCCACACAACCTCACTCCTATTATACTTCAACAAGCTGCTAGCTCTTTTATGACTAGTAACCTTCATTGCAACAACACAATCCCAACCTGGTAGCCAAACTTGCTCGAAGACTCTGCTTACTAAAATTCCCAACAAATCCCATAGATTCAATCATCGTATGACAACCCTTTCAAACTCACTCAATTGCGGTTATACTAGACATGCATCAACAACAAAACAACAACAATATCAAACCAACCACAAAATAAAACACTAAATCACAAACACAAGCCAAACAATGTACCACCATCCGATGGTTACCAATACATTGCATAAGCACATGCATCGAACCATTCTCCTCATTCAAATTGTTAGGCAAATGCTTCTCAAGCTGGTCATAAGTCAACACTACATCTAATTCATGCAACTAACAGGAGGACAAAAATCTTCCCCCTTAAAATGCATCAAATCCACTCTATAGTTGTTTGAACACCTCTAGTTAAACTTGCATCACAATACATTCAAGCAAACCAAGAAAACATAAGAACAAATCAATAACAACAACATAAAACATATTACAAACAAAGAAAAGCATAAAAGAAACGTCCACTTACTCCACGAAGTCACCAACAGAATCCACATCTCGAAGAAAATCACCTCGTAAGACCTCATACGAGCCTCATACAACTCCTTTCCCCCAGAAATGCAAAACCATGCAAGATAGAATTACACAAAGTGATGCTACAACCCCATGGGATGTGGTGTTATTATCTCTATTGGGATCAGTGTGGTGGATAAGTGTTATTTCTTATGGTGTTGCTACTTGCACTACAGGTTGTGGTGTTGTTATCTCTGCTAGGATCAGTGTGGTAGATAAGTTTGTATCTAGTGTTGGTACGAATGCTCTTGGCATTGTTGATACTATTCGGTCTGTTTCTATTGGCCATGGTGGTGTTGGATCTTTGGATTTCTCTGAGGTAGTGGCGGATGTGCAGTTTGTGAAGATGAGTGATATTAGTTGGATGGAAGAGCTTTACTGGGTGGTCATGGTAACTTTGGTGGTGGTAACCAGATGGTGGCGTTTTCAAGGACTGCATCTTTAATATCAATGTTGACAAAAGTTCACTGTTGAAGAAGAAGTGATGCTGTTGAAATTTTTTGGTTGAACAGAAGTACTCAGACAGAGGTTTTGTTGATAGTTTAGAAGTTTTTAAATTGATATGGAGATTCTCATGTTTGTAGTCGATTATCCGGTTTTTTGTAAATATTTTATTAATAATAAAGTGCTATTTCAACGTGGCTTACTGTTATCGGTTGTTTAAATTGTATTTTGTCATTATGTGTCTATTTTGTGATTATGTGTCATGATCTGGTCTATGGTTTTGATGAGTTGTCAGTCCTGGATTAACTGTAGTCTATTTCTACATTGACATGTAGTTAGCAGGCTGTGTTAATTTTTCGATGTGTTTTTTTGGTGGTGGGTTGGATATTAGTTTTCGTGTTTTAGGATGTCACAAATGGACGGTTGAGATAAGATCTCAACCGACCAATGACCTTGACAAAGTAGGGAAACAATGTGGGGTGGACTTCACCCATTTGAAACCATGAGCCTAGCTCCCGACCAAGAAATGTTGTGGGGTGGACATTGCCGGTCAAAACCCGAGGAGGGGGCCTTGGATGGGGTTTGGAGTGGCAACAGATAAGGATAGTGGGCCGGTTGGGGACAAGGGATCCAGATACAATCCTGTCAGCCCTAGAGGGAGCTGGCGTTGGGAGGGCCAACCTCTCTGTGATATCATTGAGACCGAGGGAGTGGTTTTGGCCAACTTGACTAGGGAGCTCACACAGATTAGAGGGGGTGCCCCTTTTCTCGTACACGACCCACATTGATTGACGCCTTCAAGTAGAGGCAGCCGACTGTGAAACCCTCGAGGGAGCACCACTGGGTTGAATAGGAGGTTCCTCGGGAGGTCATGTCCCATTTCTAGCCTTGTCTTTGGACTAGCATGAGACCATGAAAGCTCTTCTATTTTTCTAGCTACTCGCTCATGGAGGATTGCCCATTGGCCCTTGGCTAGAGTAGATGTGGATAGATGGCAGATCCTTCAGCTGCATAGAGGGAGTTCTGGAGATGATCACGTACTGGATGTGGGGATGTCTTGTAGTTAGGAGGATCTAGTTGGCGGTCTTTCGGATAATGGCTCACGTGTAATAGGTGTAGCATGACTTCACTTGGGGGATGGCTACATGGCTCACAGAGGGAGGGATGTCTTGTAGTTAGGAGGATCTAGCTGGCGGTCTTTAGGATAACGGCTCACATGCAATAGGTGTAGCATGACTTCACTTGGGGGATGGCTACATTGCTCATGGAGGGAGGACATGCCTTCTTGATTGATCTAGTCTCGCCAGCATACAGGGTCCGTGGGCTAGTAGGTATTTCAGATAGAGATATACGATGCATCACCTCCTTCCATGTATGCTCAATGCCCTCGCTAGAGGACAGTGTTTGGGAGATAGTGTCCATCATTACTGCCTAGAACATTTGGGTCATGAAGGTGCAGTCAGGTGATGGAAAGATAGCAAATCACTCCACCAGCTACCCTCGTGGCCATCTGGTAGGACATCATCTTTACCTTGCATGCCATTTGGGAGTGTGGTACTCCAGGATTGAGAGTGATTGCTGAGAGGCAGGAGCATCTCTGCAAGGCCTAGCCCGTAGGAGTTTTTTCACCCTTTCCACTATGAGGGATATCCGCTGGATGTATGGACCACCACCCTAGCTATTAACCCCTATTCCAGAGATTCCCTAGGGAGTGAGCTACGATCTTTAGACATAGGTTGGTTTCTCTTTTGATAGCTGGGTTTTTTTAATATGTACTTACCATCCTTAGCTCCTCTTAGAGGCTGATTTGTATGGTGTTTTTTCAAGCATGAATAGAAGTCTCCTTTTTCTTGCAAAAAAAAAGAAAAGAAACTATTATTACCTCCAATGATGGAACTTGTCTATAATATTGTTAAGAGGTTGGTTAGGGTTTTAGCCCACTTACGTTTATGTATGGATACCAGCCTTGAACATTGATTGCCTTAGACCTTATGAATATGAAGGTATAGAAAGCTAAATATTTCTTGTCAACAGATATTAGCACATATCTCCAGAGAGTGAACAACTCAAAAAAAGGATTATTGTTGAGTAGTTTATTGATTGGAAAGATAGGCAGGGTTATTGACTTAAAGAAAAGCTTTGTTAGATTTAATTTTGAACGTCTAAAGTGGGAAAGAACGTTACACCTCTAACTAATCCCAGTTTGGAGGCCGACATCTTATTCGTAAGTATCATACATACTCCTCCAACCTCTGTTGTTATGCCCTTTAGATCCCTCTATCGACAAATGTTATTTTGTTTTTTAATATCCCCCATTATTTGACAGAGCTTTTGTGCGTCTGCAAATCTTATAAAGTGTTGACCTCTTGATTTGGTGAAATGGTTGGTCATCACAACCTTTTGGAGTATTTTCTCATCGCTTCACATCTTCTGGCTTCTCTATAGATTAGATTCATAGTCCACATCAACTTGTGACAAGTTTAGCTTTGGCACAACCATGTACTACAACACACAGTTATTGATTGATAGACTAGACTTTGATCGAGGAGGAGTTCTTTGGTTTTGGCATAGTTTCATCTTCCATTCACTCCATTTTCTGGGTTTTGTTCCCAAAGTTAAAGGATGATGAGAGGTAAGTGAAGGTAGATGTACATGATCAAATTCAATTGATTAGGGAGTATCTCAATCAAGCTAAAATCAAAGGGATAGCTTCAAAATATACTGCAAAAGGAGGATTTGATCCCCATGAGGTCTTATTACAAGGCTAAATGATGATGATGCACCCTCAT
This sequence comes from Dipteris shenzhenensis, assembly GCF_047967505.1. Taxonomy (NCBI): domain Eukaryota; kingdom Viridiplantae; phylum Streptophyta; class Polypodiopsida; order Gleicheniales; family Dipteridaceae; genus Dipteris; species Dipteris shenzhenensis. The sequence goes on along the minus strand of NC_141598.1, from coordinate 42,517,712 downwards.
AAATAAGATTGAGAGGGTCCCCTCTCCATTTCCCTCTTCCCTTTCCACTAGTTAGAAGATGTCCGAATTGATGCCATGCGAGTGAAAACGCCAAGACTGCCTTTGCGAAAAAATGCCAAAACGCCAAAAAAATTTCCTCATTCCCCTCCTCCCTTTTCATTAGTTAGAAGATGTCTCGAATTGATGCCATGTGATTGGAATGTGAATTGATGCCATGCAAGTGGAATGCAAAAAATGCCAAGACTGCCTATGTTCCCATCCATCACACTGTAATCTTATAAATAGAGGAACTTCGTCATTAATAAGGCTCCCCTCCTCTTGTTTCCACTTGATGCCATGTGAGTGGAAATGCCAAAAAAATATCAAGGCTACCTACCTTCCCACCCACTGTGCCGCAATCTTACCTGTTAGAACAACTCAACATTGCAAAGGTCTATTGGAGATGATTTTTTCTCTCATTGCGTGGGCGTTTGATGCTATGTTGCCAGCTTACAATCCCTACATTTTCTTATCTCTAAATTTGTTAGCTTCATGCGCAGGATGTGAGTTGAGTGAGCATTTACATTGGATTGTTGACGGTGGGGGACGTTGAGTGGGCATTTCTGCTCGCACGGTGTCTAGTGGGAACGCCCTATCAATACATTTTAGGGCTTGTTCCCACTAGTTTCTCCACAATGCCGAAGTAGCATTCACGAGTAGTTCCTGACAGTGGACAGAAATGCGTTCCGACTATACGCCTGCATTTTGACAAGAATCCTGCATTTTTGAGTAAAAGCATGAAAACTGATTGGTAGCAAAGCAGCTAGCTCCAAGGTGCCCCATTGGAGAGGAAAATTTCTCATCTCCAGCAAGAGAGAGAGAGAGAGAGAGAGAGAGAGAGAGAGAGAGAGAGAGAGAGAGAGAGAGAGAGAGAGAGAGAGAGAGAGAGAGAGTGTGTTTATACATACATACATACATACATATACATATATATATTTATTTATGTACACACACACATACATACATATATAAATTATTATATATATATATATATATATGTATGCGTGTGTGTGTGTGGAGAGAGAGAGAGAGAGAGAGAGAGAGAGAGAGAGAAGGAGGTGGAGTGGAGGGAGAGCTAGGAGATTTGCCATGTGGCCTCAGAGCGCATGGCCACTCCTCCTCCT